>NC_080103.1:55532655-56732655 GCF_950005125.1 Chionomys nivalis | reverse complement strand
GGCAGCAGACAACGAGGTGAAGAATAAATCTAAACTGGCTACTACATAAATACCTACATGACAGACATGCTGACTGCTCTGTCTGCGCAGGAATATGATCTTGAATCAAATCATTTATGAGTTTACTCTAATCTGCAGGTCTCTAAAACAAGGTACTCACGTATTCTCACTGGTCCTGTGGTTCTGAAGTTTAACAGTCCCTTCTAAAGAGTGAGAAGACATCATGTCAACCACCATCACGGGTCTGTTGGTACCACCAAATAGACTGCAATGAAAAATTTGCTTCTTTCCATTTTACTACATTGTTTGGCTTAGTTCACAGTGGACTGGCAATCTCCACTTTTGAGATGCAATCTATCACTGAAAGAAAGTTTGCGTATATGATTCTGGGTGTAAAACAAGCAGAGTTCACAAAAACAGTCAGGCTATATTGCCTTATTACATTGATGATAATCAGGATTGAATAATTTTGATTTTTTGATTTAATTATAACAAATTTAAATTATTGACTTTATTACATCCTTTTCATTTTTTATTTGGGTGTATGTATATACATGTCTGTTCATGTTCCTGTGGTTCCACATGTGTATGGAGAGTACCTATATGTATAGGTTAGGCAACAGCTTTGAGTGTCATTCTTACGAAGTTGGTCTACCTCATTAAGACAGTAGCTCTCATTCACCAGAAGCTCATCTTAATTCAGACTGCCTGACAGTATGCCTAGAGATCATCTGTCTCTCTGTTCCTAGGGATAGAATTACAGACACAGGCCCTCACACAGAGCTTTTTTGTGTGGGTTCTGGGTAGAATTTCTTGCTCTCATAACTTGCTTTATGGATGGTGCTATCCCCCAATATTATTATATTTTCATTAATAAGTTTATACTTACATTTATGACTCTGTGATTTAGCTACAAAGAACTGAACTTGACGGTTCTTTGTAAATGAAGGTTTAGCTTGAATGTCTATGTTTAAGTCCAAGAAAAATGTTTAAATGTCAAAGGAAAAGCTAATTTATATTCCATGTTAAAAGAAAGATATTCTGTTTAATTGAACCATTATCATTTATTTTAAAAATGTAATCTACACATATGTCAAAGGGGCCCTTGAAGCCCAAGACATATAGGAAGGAAAGAACTTAATAACTTTAAATGACTTCATGTTTGAAATCTGGAAAACTCTTGAATTGACAATGGCCACAAATTAAGTTCAAAGGATATTTGAGTAACAGTGGAAAATAGAAATATTGTTGAAAATAAGTTAGGACTCATAGTTCAGTGTTTTGTAGGACTCCTAACAGTGGGAGTGGGTTATCTCTGACATTTATGCCTGCTCTTGGGACTCTTCCTCCTATTGACTTCCCTTGTCCAGTCTCGATATGAGGGCTTTTGACTTGTCTTATTGTATCTTGTTTTGTCCTGCTCAGCTGTTACCTGTTAGAAGTCAGCTCTTTCCTGAATACGAAATGGAGGTGACGTTGATCTAGAGGAGGTGGGGGAGCTAAGAGTAGTGCAGGGAGGGGAAACTGGATGAGACGTATTGTATGAGAGAAAAATCTATTTTCAATTTCAAGGGGAAAAAAGTTAAAAGCCAGTGGAGATAAAATAAGTCCAGTTCCTAAAGTAAGGAGGAAAAAGAGGCTTTGGGAACTGGTGATAGTGGTGTTTGCTTTATATTGTGTTCAATTATAAGCAAGGTTTTGCAAACACTAAGCAAGAGGGTTGTAAATGCTAAGGAAATAAAAAATACTTAAAAGAATTAATAAAATTATGCAAAACTCAAATTAGATATAAAACATTACTTTTAGATAGAATTACTCTTATATCATCCATTAAATTCTTGAGAAGACATCGTTTAACAGTTCATTGTTTCCATCAATTGTGATACCATCTAACTCCACCGTCTTTTCTCTATTCTTTCATTATATCAAAGGACTATTTTTTTTTTAAATCTGTACCTGCAGTGAATTGCTCCATATAGAAAGACACACCTATGGTCTTTCACATTAGGGCTTCATGTGACAATATGTAGAGTAATCCTACAATGACTCATTTGATACTTTTGTAGGCACAGCTCGTGAATTTGGGGAAACTGACCCACACTAGAAAAACCATATACCACTGGATTACTTAGGCCAGTGGAAATAACTCTAAGAATTCGTCTTCTGTTTACCTTTGCAGTATTAATGCCCTGCAAATGTCTTCAAATGTAGAGGCCATTGCGTTCACATTGCTAGTTTATGAGAATAGCTACCAAATGCTTTTGATTGCAGAGTGTATTTTCTAGGTCTGGTGCCATAGGAGGATTTTTGTCTGTCTTTTTCAGGTGACCCACAGGCAAACCAGCTTAATTTGCTCAAATTGTATTCATGATTTTCCCCTTTTTTTCACTTATAAAGCGGCCATCTATCACCTACTTTCCTCATCAATTATTTGCCTAGAATTGGCTAAACCAGCGCCTTCAGAATCATCGGGGCCTTTTCTGGTGCTTTCCTTTCTCTCTTATCATCAAACTAGTTGAGCAGATTTATCTTCTGAATAGTTCTTGATCGCCTCTCTGTGACATGACCTTCAAACTATTTTCTATAACTGTGGGACCTTAGTCTATGGAGAATGGTTACCTACATCTCTTATGTCCTTCAATCTGTAACATTTCAAAAGGAAGATAATCTTGTAATGGGACCATTCTCATGTGTATGTATGTATACAAACACACACACATATTACATTGTTTCATCCAGTAGTAGTTGTTTGGTATTAAATAAGCATTGGTAAGAGTACACAAATTCAGCCTTAAACACACACATAACATTGTCTGTAGAAAGCTATGTCCAGTAACCTCAGCCATGTATGGAGACTGTGAGAAGTCTAGGAGTTGAAAGAAAAAAAATATAAGCGCATGGAGAAATCTAAGAGAACCAGTGGATCATCGTTGCACTAAAATTGTAAGTATCCCATTGTCACAAGAATAAAGAAACCACAAGACAAGCATGTAGGAGATGATAAAACTTCTGACAGCAAGAATGGGCACTCTGAGATGCATGCTTAACAAGAATTTCAAGAAGAGAAAGGCACACTGTTGGTGAAGCATTCTGGTGAACAGCATGCACTCCTGACTGAAGGCTCCAGCACAAACATCCATGCCAGGCCTCTTCTTACCTCAAATCTACCTGCTGAACTTCTTCTACTTGCAACCGTCTATTACAGACCAGCAAATAAACCTAATCAATTCCATTATTAACTCTTCTAACACATTCCATTTCATGATGATGTAGTGAGTATGGTATAAAAAAAACAATGTAAGTTGTTTATTTCCATTGTTGCCCCAAGCAGAAAATAAAATCTAAATTCCCAAGAATCATTTCCAAGGCCTTCTAAGGTCTTTTAAATTAAATTGTATTATAAATATTTTTAATCTTTCAGTCAACAACAAGAAAACATTATGAAGATAGCTAATAAATCTTTCCATTTTGAATTGTTTATATTTCAGTTTGAGCAAGTGCTAGACGGGAACTTTCTTTAAATCAACAGGCAATGGGCAAAGAATTTGAGGCAGGCTCTCATGTAGCCCAGGTTGGACTAGAAGTTTGCGATGTAATTAAAGATAACCTTGATCATCTGATCCTGTTACTCTCCCCTCCCAAGTGCTCAGATTACAGGCCAGTGCCAACATACAGGGTTGGTTTATGAGATGCCATGACTGAAGTCAGGACTTCCTGCATGTTAGACAAGGATTGTACCAGGAGAGCATCTCTCTAGGCTCACCTTCCTTCATACACAAACACTTTTTTTACATTGCCAGAAGAAATGTGTTCACTACTGTTCTTGGATTAAGTGGCCAACGTGTCTTTTTCTTTATTCTTATTTGTCAGCGTCTTGCAACTTATTAAAGTTTTACTGAGAGCACACTGGATTTTTTAAACTAGATTCCCTAGATATCACTCAATAGTAGGCACACCATTTCATAACCATGCAATTTCTAACGAGTCATTAGAGCTTAGGTTTATAATTGTAGAAGGGGGATGGTAGCACATCTATCCATCGTACATTATGAAGTTTACTATAGGATGATACATTTCAAAGGAGTAGGGGAATTTGTCCTTTTCTTTTACCTTGTTGAGTTTTACCTAACCTAGCACACTATATGTGAATATTTTGCCTGTTTATTTAGATGATTATGAACATGATTAAACCTTTATTGTTAATTTACAGGATGAACAGAACAGACGGATACAGCATGCCACTCTTTCAGGTTAGTATTTCATAGTGTGTATTAGCATAAAAATTAACCCAAACAAATAATGCATGGGTAAAATCTCAATAGTATTTTTTCATATTTTTAAATAATGCACAGTTGAGCACAAGGATTATAAATTGGACCCCATAAATTAAGATTAAAAATATCACAGTGTGGAGATGGAAGTTTCTATCCTGCCTAGTCTCACAGTTGTTCAATCCCAACAGAACACTCAGAGGCTTATAGTAATTATAAACTTGTTGGTGTATTAGCTCAGGCTTATTATTAACTAGTTCTTACAACTTAAATTCTAATATTATCTATGTTTAGTCACATGGCTTGATACCTTACTCGGTAAGGCATTCTCATCTTGCTTCCTCTCCATCTGGCTGGTGACTGCAGACTGATCCTTTCCTCCTCCCAGAATTCTCCTAGTCTGATTGCTCTGCCCATGCTTTCTGTCTGGCTACTGGACAATCAGCATTTTTATTAAATCAATACAAGTGACAAATCTTTATAGGATACAAAAGTATTCTCCCATAGCAACAGTGTATTTAGAGAGTTTGGAATCTTTTCTTGCAAACTTTAACTGGATTTGCAGCAATTTCATAAGTTAGAAGAGAAGTTATCTTGTAGGGCTTTATTTATTTTACCTTAGTTGATCATTTATACATTAAATGGGTTGAGCAAGTAGCTTAAAATTAAACAACAAGTAATCAGGCAACAAATAGTGGCTCTTCTGTGCAGTTTTTTGTTTATAGTATACATGTGGAGTAGGCCATCTTCCTTTGGGAACCTCTAAGCAGAACTAGATAACATCCAAAGGAAGGTGTCTGGGACACTGGAGGTTCTATGAAGGTTCATCCTCTACAGCTTCACTCTGGCAGTTGAGCTTTTGTAGTTAAAAAACCAAAGACACAGAGAACATGGCATCTGAGTGCAAGTGTTTGAATGGTCATCATGGGAAAGCAATCAGTTTAGTTACCTAGTCTCAGTGACAGAATAAAACCAGTGGGAAGAAGATGGAGAGTGGAAAATACTGACTCAACATTAAAAGGAAAATAAAAGAACTTTAAATTCTGGAGATGCCAATGAACATAATGGACTTTCTAGAAAGGGAACAAGATCCTGCATACTGAGAAGTCTGGGTCATTGGATGGTCTAAGGCAAGGGACTTCTCTTGGGAGTAAGAAATTCAGTCACAAATGCTTTTCACCTAGCAGAGAGCTTAAGTCTTATATGAGTCTACTCTGTCCCAAATGCCTTCATTATGCCTAACTTCTAGGCATCATAGCTGTATAACATAGGACAGCACACTCCACTGGTTGCTAATGCTGCTGAGTATGGAGTGCTGGCAGCTGCGGCTTGCTGAGGCTGTTCCACATTGTGGTAGACTATAAAACAGCATGCCCCTCACCTAAATTCAAAATTCGAACTGACATTTTTATCCATTGTTTCATAAAATTGAAAAGCCATAGGTTGAACAATTATAAATAGTAGACAGATACAAGCCACATCACAATCTTTTCAATTATTCTATGAAGATAACATTTAAGAAATCAAAATAATTATTCATTTCAATTAAAATTAAATAAAATTATACGTTTTTAAAATATCGGTTAATGCAGACACAATTGGCAAGTGTGCATGAAGACAAAAGAAAAATATAAACCTTCATTTAATGTGCATAATTTTAATTATTTGTAACCTTGGAAAAGATTAAAAGGCAGCTGCATTTATGAAACATTAAAATAACTGGATCCATATCTGTTGCACTGCTTATATATCCATTAACCTAATTAACTTTGAAATCTGGTAATTAACTGACCCATGAAGTCACAGGCCAATGAATAAATGAACTTTTCAAGATTTCAAAAAAGTAAGTCATTGATTTATACCCAGAGATTCCATCTTTAGGAAGTGCATCCATACCTTGAATTTTGCATGAAGTTATGTAATTATACAATTAGGTAACATGCATTTAGCTACAGTCAACAGAGTTCTGATTTGACTGCCAATTAAAGCTGCATGTTGACTACTACTTAAGTGAAGAATGATGTGGAGGGCAAAGGATTACCTCATCAAGTCTGCATCTGTCTTTCCTCTAACAGATTCCGATCTGCAACCAGTGTGCGATTAAATCACAGAACACTAGACAAGGGGCAACCTCCAAGGCAAGTATCAGTGTAGATATTCTGTTCCTGGTGGACAAGCAATGCAATTGTCTTAAAGGACTTCCAGCATGTGCAGATCATGCACCCATGCACACACGCATGCGCGCACACACACACACACACACACACACATACTCACAGGATAACAGAAAGACCAAAAGAAAAAGAAAGATGTATTAGAAAAAAGTAGGGAAGGAAAGAGAAAATGAGAAAGGAAAAGTAGAAAGGTGGGCAAAATTGGGAGGTAAGAGGGTAAGAAGGACGGGAGGATTGTGACTTTTGAGTGGGGAACAGGTGAGGTTTAAAAAGGCGGAAACGTTGCAGAACTCATTTTGACATGCTTTAAATAATGGCCGGAAAATAGCAGGGCACCCGCAGTGCCGTTAAATCTTTCCCACTCGTTAACGGATAGATACAAAGGTCACTGCTGTGCAGAGAGAATTGGCTAATCCCTCTGAAGCATGGTGTATCCAGTACCTCCTTTATTTGATTTTGTGAGGGAAAGCTGGTCTGAATTAAGCCTTCAGTAATTATTGTGTGGACCTGACATAAACTTTAACAAGTCTCATAATGGCCTATCCATATATTCAGTCCAATTATTACACACTGACTCAAGCGATTGGGTGGCAGACATTGTACTGTTCACTCAGGACTTCTTTAAATTATTTTATGTGTCACACAATGCAAAAGAAAACAGACATGTAAATTAGAGCACTAAGTGGAATACCACCCATGGGAAAGAAAGCTGTTTTATAAGGTTATGTCTGAAGGAGATACTTAGAGAGTTCAACCTGGGAAGCCTGAAATTGTGCTTGAAGCTGCAATTATCCTCTTCCTGGCAGAATAAGCTATTATCTGAAAAGATGCTACGTGTGTCTTTAAAAGGCATAAGAAACAGGAGTCCCAGATATAAGTAAGACCCAAGATGCATCCTTTACTGAGGAACCAAAGTTATTTAGAAGTACATGCCGGCTCTGGCGATGCAGGCACAGAGGGGAAGACATGAAAGAAACCAGTGCCATTTCAGCCGCTATGCTGTTGTCATTAGAAAACAGTGAAGGACAGAGCAGTCTGACCCTTCTGTTTCTCATTTAAAATGAATTTTTAAATAAAATAAATGTTTTGGTATTTAATCTCAGTCTCCTGGAATAATTCTAAACCCAGACTGTCCTGTTACAAGGCCACTGCTATCAAATATTCCTTTCACATCAATAGCTAGGACACAGACGTCTTTTGCCTTTAACTCATAGAAAGTGTTCTTTCTTTTGCTTTTGTTCCTTTGTCCGTCACCGAGAGGTTAGTGTTAAAGTGACGTTCGGATATGCTCCTGGAGTTCTGATTCTTTCCACCATCATTATTTAAATTTCCTATACAGAGTCTATTAAAATATATGAAAATGGAGGCAGTGTGAAACATGACCTGTGTGTGACCTTAAGCAGAATGGAAATCAAAGCCATTTTCCCTCTTCTCCTTTACCAATTTTTGTCATTGGTTTAACTAGTTATTTAAAAATGTGTTTTTCTAGTCCTCCTTGCAATGCTTCTTTAGATCAAATACAACAGAAATAACATGGAGCTAACAGGCTACAGGGGCTCAATTTAGTGTTTATTTGCTGCTCATTGCATTTCTCTTACTTTTTCATTGCAAATCTTAAGAGGTTTAAAATAAACTCCTAGATGGTGTGAGAGGTTGAGGCTCTAGGTCCATAGATAGCACAGTCCACCAAATGCAAATGTTCTGTCAACCCAGTGTCTCAACAACTAATTTTATGCAGCTTTTTTGGGAGAGAGTTTTATACATTTCCTTCTGACTTTTTAAAATTTTCATGATGCAAAATTTAAAGGAAAGTATTTATAAATTGTGCCCCAAATGTCAGATTTGCAATAGAAATGTAAGAAGTACTCTTTCAGAGAACACCAAAGTCAGAGGAAAATGAGCTTGCAATTTGCTTTCAGCTTCCAAATATTAAAAAAATAAATATTTGGCTTCTGAAAGTTATGCGATTAATGACTTTCATAAAATTTCTAACCCCAAAATTATTTTTAGATTTAATCTATGTAATCCAATTAAAACCAAACATCCACCTGGAGCCTTTAAAAACATGATATTTGGATACCATCTATAGAAAAATTGACTAAATACTTGGCTAACTTTTTAAAAAGTTAAAACTAATGTTAAATCTCAGTAAAGCAAAATTGAATACTTTTGCTTGAAGTTTCCAAAATCTCAATGCTACACTGAAGGAGATTCAGTCTTAATGATGCAGCCCACTGATTTCTATGGAAGTTATTTTTCTATTGTTCTTTGATAAAACAAAACAAAGTATCATTGCTACTGTTGAAAGGATTTTTTTCAGCAAATACAGTTACTAGAAGCCCCAAGGTTATTAGAAGCAAGACCATGACAAACTTTAATGGTAAATAAGGAAAACTGAAACACAAATACACTTTTATTGAGCAGTGAAAAGGTGTTTCTGTGCAAAAAATGACAGACTTTGGAGACCAGTCCAAGTAGAGTTACAGTGTGTGCCTGAGAAGAAGAGGCAAAAGAGAGGGAAGAAGGATGGTAAAAGATAGGAAGAGGAGGGGAGGAAGTAGAAAGAGAACAGAGGAGAAAAGGAAGGTTAAAAAATGTTCAGTTAAATCTGTCATGATGAAAGAAGCCATTTCTTTGAACCAGTCTAATGTTGGATTTGTTCTCCTTCTTTGAGAGAGAATTGCCATGGAGCATGTGAGACAATTCCATTCTCCACAGATGTTTCCCTGTAGATTCCTTGATGAGGATGGAGGCATCACTTCCCTCTTTTTATGTTGGTGCTTCCTCAATCCACAGTCCCACTTTCTCCAAGTCATTCAGTCACAGAGAGAACCCTGGGCAGGATATCAGAGGCCTCTCAATGCCTTTCTGTCTCCTGTATCTGGTATTTGAGAAGCTCCACACACCATTTAGGTCCTAGGGAAAGATGTTTCCAGAAAAGTTTAGTTAAGCAGACTGGGTGTACAAGATTCTACCAAGCTCTTCCCCTTGGCCGCTGGGATTTTCTTTGTGCTCCAAGCACTGGAGCTGTACCTTTGTTATAACTGTTTTCCTTCTGGTCCTAGATGAGCCTTGGGTGAGATTACTTCCATTTCCAGGTAAATTTCTCTCCACTGCTCTCCAGTTTCCTCTCCACTCAATAGGATAAAAAATGCACTTTCAGTCGGTACCATATCCTGGGGTATAAAGGGAAATATCCAAAGCAATGGCTCTGACCAGGCCTAACCTCCATATTCGTATGTATACAGACCATATTATAGATCCCAGCTGGCCACTCCCACCACATCCCTCACATTCCTAACTATGGGTGCTGCATTCAATGTCTTCCACACTGGCTGTGCAAGTCATTTGGTAGAGGCAGTTTCTCGCTTGCTTAGCACATTAGGGATTTATTCATCATGTAAGAAATGTGTATTAAATGAATTAGGGAGGAAAGAGGTAAGTCACCACCAGTTTTTCTTTTCCATCAACAGATATTTTTGAAATAACTTATAAATTCCAAGCAATGTCTATTTTGTAAAAGTAGAGAAAAATGGAGCATCACTTTCAATAGAAATCGATTGAAACAATAAGTCTAAAACATCTCCCTACAATCTTTACGTACCTGTGAATAAGAGGAAAGAACTCCAGTCTTTAGAAAGTCTAAGACAAAAGGTGGAAGGATTATTTTTTTAAGTCATGAAGCTAATACTTCAATACATTAAATGAATTTAGATTGTATGGACATCCTCAACATACCCAATTTAATGTTTAGAAATAAAGAAATGTGCACAAATTTCCCTGTGGTATAACAGAAAGGTCATGGTCATTGGGATGGGTTAAGGTCTGATTTTAGATAGCAAACTTTAATATAAATAAATTAGCATCATTTTACTGAACTTTTATATTAATTAATAAATAATAACTATTCTCTAAGTACCTGCTCTGAGGATGACCTCAAGTTTTATACATAAAACCCTTATGTTCCTGCTTGAAACATGGTAACCATTCAACTAGGATTCACAATCTTTGCAAATCTAAATTTTAATAAAACGTTAGACAGTAAACATCCTTATTCCAAACTATCCTATCTCTTGTCATAAAGAAATCAAAATGTTGTCTCTGACTGTAATTACAGTTTTAAGAGACTATGCAAATTAAAGACAAAGATAGTTTTATGAAATGTTTTCTGTTATTCTAACTAGATTGTATAGTTATTTATATGTTGATAAAAATAACAGATTGTTATGTCTCTCCATAGAAGATATTTGTGTATTATTATTGTCATAGTATTATCATCTAATAAAAATATCTAAATGAGCTTAGGTTCAGAAGATGAATTAAAATTTATGAGTGAACATTTCACACTTTTTCTTGTATCTATGATTTTAAAAATAGTAGATATTATCAAGTGTTTTTTTAACCAGGTGCTCAATATCCAAATGTAAGGATCTGTAGTATAAAATACAAGGCAAAAATCCTAAACAAGCCATGACGACAGCTTCATCACACTTCAGTAAGTGCCAGTGGTTGGAATCCAATACATGCCAGATGAGTTTCTAGACCCAATTTCAATTCTTGACTTCTTTTCTTTTAATTTTTCTTCATTGCTCTCCTGCTCATGAAACTTAGGTTGAGTGACATATTTTTAGCTTACCCTGAATGGAAACAATCCATGTTCCATAATTTATATTGCCTATAGATGTGATAATAAAAACTTTGCTCATTCTCAAGGAATATGTCCCCTCTTCATAAAATCTTGAAGATACTTCACAGCGGGCATCAGCACTACAGAAGGAGACTCTATATGGCATTTTTGCCCTCCTCCAATCCTGCTCTTTTACCTCTTTCTCTACACTTTGATTTCTAAAGTTTTAAAATTTCTATGGAAAACAGGGGAACAGTGTAGGATTTTTGTGAGTAGGAACGTTAGATCAGTGGTTTAGATCACTGGATGTTTTTCTGAGGACCTAGGTTTGTTTCCCAGCACCCATAAAGCAGCTCACAGTCGACTGTAACTCCAGGCACATATGTAAAGCATAGACATAAGATGCATGCAAATCAATCATAAGAAAACAAATAATTTAAAATGAATTTTTAAAAAAAACTCTCTATTTAAATCTGCCATGATGCATGGTTCCTTGTCTCTGAACCAGTCTAATGGTGGATTTGATCTTCTTCTCTGATGAAGAATTATCACAGAGCATGGGAGATGATCTGTCCTTCACAGATTCTTATCTGCACATCTCCTTAAACAATAGAGGCATCACCTCCTGCTTCTTAGGTTGGTGGTTCCTCAGTCCACCATCTTTTTTAGTCATTTAGTCACTGGCCAGTATGTCAGGGGCCTCCTCATGGTCTCTCTACCTTTATTGTGTGAGCTCTCCTACCTCCTGTATCTGTGGGAAGCTGAATATCCCATTTACCCCCCTTCCTACAGGAAGAGTATGGCTCTATTCTCTTTTAACTTTTCAGGCAACCATAAACAGAAAATCATTGTTTCTCTAACTCCAAGAAACCTATCACAAACTCACAATGGTTCAGTTGAACAAGCTATCCCTCCATAGCCTGGAAAGGGTGTGTACAAACACTGAGAAGTAGACTGTAGACTGGAGGCTTCACCAAAACTCTGTTATCTTCACTTTCAATACTTTTGTCCTTTTAAAGGGGCTGGCAATGCCTAGATTCACAAAGTTTGTTTCCTTGAGTTCACTATCCGTTCCTTCATGGCGGCCTTGTAACTCAGCTGGTATTGAGGCACCGACTGTCTTGAGCAACTAGCTGAACCTCATGTGAGAATGTTACATTTTATCATTCTATCACATGACTTTAACCTAAGGTTACATTTACTTAATAAAAACAGACATCTGCTTTTAAAGATTATGACTTTCTTTGCTTTTGTTCAATAAAGGCAGACCTTTCTTATATTGTGCATTGTGGTTTTTAGTACGTGAAACTAAATAAAATAAAAATCTGACCACTGATTCTGTGTATTTTATTTGATATTTAATTCATAGGTTGATTCTGATGTCTTGAAAATGTGGGTATAATTTATCTCCATCATTTTTATAAACAAGGAAATTAAAAACCTAAAGTGGTGAGCGAAATTCCCAAGTAATCATTCATAAAAATAAGATTAGGGCCAGAAAAGAAACACAAATAGTTTGACTCCCTGTCAAGTCCAATGCTTTTTCCACTGCAGAAACTCATTTTTAAAAAGTGACAAAAAATGTGGGAAATGGAAAGATTAATTAGAAAGAGGAAAAAACAAAGCTTTCTGATAATGGTACAAATAAATGTTGACATTTAGAGTGCTTGCAGCATCTTAAGGATAGAGTGTTTGTCTTACATTATGTTTTCACTCTCTACAGCAGCTTTCTGAGTCTATGCTGGTGTTTTTCCCATTATACCAACATGAAGAAGGAGGCCCAGAGTGGGGTATGAGGAGCTTACAAGGCTACAACCATTACAATTGGCAGTGAAGTCTGGATAAAGAGCTGGCTTTCCCTCATCTGGACGTGATCTTTATTTATTCAAAAGAAACCATGTAAAGTTCTCATCAAGAGGTAGTAGAAAGACAGAATTCAAAGGAATGGCAAAACTGATGTGTAAGAGAAATATCAAGGTACCCATCAATTATAACTAATTACAGGAAAGAGCATGAAGAAATCAGAAACATATCAAGGCACTATATATGAAAATGGTTTACTTCTAAAAATTGTCCTACTCACTCTATGTCCTGTTCCTGTCATTGCTGCACATTATTAAAGTATACTGTGAGTCAAGTTTGATAAGGTTACAGTGTGAGCTTCTGGAACTTAATTTTTCTTTCATTAAAACCTTTATCTTTCAGGAACTCAAACAATCTACTTAGAATTTGTTTTGTGTATCTTTGAGTTCTAAAAGTGTATAATACGTTCTAAAGTATTTTAAATAAGTTGGGGAAAATAAAAAGTGTCTCACACTTAAAGTCTTGGCTTCTGCCGTGTGTGGATTTTCCCCTCTCTTCCTTTTGTTTTGTCTCCAAGAAAAGAGCAGAGAAACTAGATCTTAAACTCAGGCCATGAGAGGCTTGGATGGCCTCTGCTTTTCTGATTTAAACAACATACAAAAGCAGAGGTATTTATCCTTTAAGAGCAATGCTCACCGTTGGGACAATGTCTATTTTCTGTTTCTCTCCAGGAATTCTAGACGGACTTAAAAATATGTTCAAGAACTTGGACAGCACATTCTAGTGAAAAGAATTAATTACCCAATGAGTCAAATGTTGCTTGGAGCAAAATGAGAGATTTGGGGAAGCTATCGTAGAGTCTTTAGTTAGCAAACCTTCTATGTGGGGAGCAGTGGGTATCTGTCAGATTTTGCCTCACCTTATGCTGATCCAAGAAACACTACTATAAAGTATTTCTAGACACTTGTGAAATCATCTTGCTTCCTGTTTCTGTTTTGAACTGGTCCCAGCCAAACATTTTGGGGGGGTTCATACATATGAAATACATATGTATTCCTATGTAGGGATGACCTTGCCTTCTTCATTACCAAAAAGGAATTTTTCATCAATTTTCATTATATTTCATCAGAACAGGAACTGCTTTTTGAATCAAACTGACAGAATGCCTTTCAAAATGCTGTTTTGGCTTGTATCTGTTGTTCTTTAAGCATAACGGCTGCAGCCCTGGGGCTGAGAAGTAAAACTAGGATTACAGCTGTTCAGTGTAATATTCAAATAATGTTTGCTATTGATTTAGGACAATCAGGCAGCTCAGAATCTGTTTCCTTTCATTTATGTTCTTGACATCAAAGTCACTGAGTGTTATGATGTAGTAATGCCGTTAGGAGAAATCATTAATTCTACTGACAGTAGGATCCTGCATTTTGACTGCTTTGCCTTGACATGTTTGTGTGCTCTCTATTCACCAGTAAACAGACAAGGCTATCAGCAAACACGGAAGAACAATGGATTATGAAATTATTCTGACAGTGCATTCATATAAAGAAGACCTTGTAGAAAGTAAGATGTAGTGCAGTCTCTGTTGACCCGGGGCCTATTTTGTAAAAGGTTTAACCTTGTGTTACTTAATAAAATTCAACCCTGATATGGGTCAGGATACTACACAGGGAAGCCTGAGGGAATGCATCTACAGGCGGTGTGACTCACACAGGGAATGGCAGAACTAAGAAGAAAACCATCGAAATTAGCAGTTGACAATAAGTTTGACCCTTAGCCAGTTGTTTAACACACGTGTGCTCTGGTAGCCACCACAAGCAGAAATAACACTTTAAGCATAAAAAGTACCCTCTGCTGTCTTTTTTACAAGATTGGGGTAGGGATTAATGAAACAATGTATGAAAGCAAACTGATCCCCAAAGGAGCAAGCATTAAAATCATACAGCCAAGCTTGATTACCAATAACTCTGCTAGGTGACCTCCATCTCTAGTCAGAAGACAGTTTGAATATTTGACAGCATAATTACACAGTGGACTAGTTTATTTAATTTTTATTTATTGTTGTACTCTCTTTGAAATATCTAGAAGAATTTAGTGATACATTGAGCCTATAAGGAAAGATTTTGACTTAGATATTTTAAATGTTTCTGTTTGAACAGTAGTGAACAACTAGGAATGGCCTGGTGTATCCTACTGTCTGTGCTAGAATGTTGGGAGCTTGT
The DNA here is from genome assembly GCF_950005125.1 of Chionomys nivalis. Classification (NCBI taxonomy): domain Eukaryota; kingdom Metazoa; phylum Chordata; class Mammalia; order Rodentia; family Cricetidae; genus Chionomys; species Chionomys nivalis. The sequence goes on along the minus strand of NC_080103.1, from coordinate 56,717,561 downwards.
AAAAATAAGCAAATGTAACTTTTAAATAATAATTTTTAGCTTCTTAATGATGTACAAAAATAGGCAATCCTTATTTTTCTAGAAAGAGTAGTATTACTAAGCAGCTTTTTCCATTTGCCAATATAAGGCTTGGCTATCTGCTGTGAGAGGCATGATTTTTAAATTAGACCTGTATTTTTTAATACATTTTTGTTGATATCTATTGAGCTCTACATTTTTCTCTGTTCCCCTCCCTGCCTCTCCCCTCCCCTTCAACCCTCTCCCAAGTCCCCATGCTCCCAATTTACTCAATCTGTCTTTTTCCACTACCCATGTAGAATAGAACTATGTATGTCTCTCTTAGGGTCCTCATTGTTGTCCTTTGACAGAAGAATGGATAAAGGAAAACTTGGTATATTTGCATGATGGAGTACCACACATTAAAAAAAATCTTGAAGTTTGCAGGTGTATGGATGGAGCTAGAAAACATCATTTTGAGTGGGGTAACCCAGACCCAGAAAGATAATTACCACATGTACTCACTCATAAGTGACTTTTAAACATCAAGCAAAGAAAACCAGCCCACAAATCACAATCCCAGATTTGTGGCATTCTTCCCTCTTTCCCGGTGTCCATCAACATGGTATCTCCTAATTATATCAGAATACATGTGCTCAGTACCACAACCAGTTCTTTAACTGATTTCTTTTTGGATATTAACCAGAATTAAGACAGCAATCATACTAACCCATTTATTCTTTCATTAACTATTTACCTATGTCTACTGTTTCCTAGTATTGTGCAGTATGCTCAGCATATAGGAAGAGAAGTAGATTTTCACAATTCAGGGATGGAAAAATTAGGAGTGACCTCGCACCAGTGATAACAGTGAAGTTGGGATAGAATAAAAATAGCTGTTATTCGTTAAAGATAAAAATTTGTGGAAATGATCCAATAGTCAGATGCAATTCATGCCAAAACCTTGAAAGAGAATGAGATTAGAAGAAATAAAAGTGACAGTCTGGACCACATGACATCAGGACACTCTGTAGAGTTGAGGCCTCAAGAGATAGGGTCACATGAGTGCTACTTAGAAAGAAAACGGTGCACTCTTTAGTGAGCCACACAACACAGATGAAAGCAACTGCCTTTACTATAGGGAAAAAAAAAAGACAAGAAAACAACATAAAGGTGTTAAGCAGCCAAATCCAGTGTCAAATGTGTTTAACTTGGCGTCATTCTATAGCTACAATAAGATAAATACAATTTGTAGCGATTTCCCCCACACAAGTGGAGCTACTTTGTTTGCTCCAGTCTTCAGTATTTCTCACCATTTCCTTTAGGCTCCTCACCTTTCTTCCAGCACACTTGGGTCAAGGATCATTTATGTAAAGCATCTGATAAAAGCAATGATAGGTTTTTTTTTTAAAAAAAAGGTCTAATGGGCTATCATTATGAATCATTTCATTAACGTTTTGTCAATCATTTGGTTCAATTCCCTCTGAGCTGTCCTGTTTCTGCCTAGGCCATATGATTGTATGTATGAATGTATGTATGTATGTATGTATGTATGTGACAGTTGTGTGTCTTGGTCTTCTTGTAGGACTCCTAACAGTGGGAGTTTGGGGGAAGGCTGTCCCCGACTCTTCTGGCTGTTTTGGGGGCATTCTCCCTCCTACGGGATGGCCTTGTCCAGCCTTAGTACAAGAAGAGGAGCCTAGTCTTACTAGTCTTCCTACAGCTTGCTATATGCCATGTTTGCTTGATAACCATTGGGAGGCCTGCCCTTTTCTGAAGAGCAATGTGGGAGGAGTAGATGGGATGGGGAAAGCGGAGATGGAACATCAGATGGAGAAGGAACTGGGGGAGAAAAGGGAAGGGAAACTGCCATTAGTATGTAATACGTGAGAGAAGAATAAATTTTAAAAAATGTGACGAAATGAGTTAAATTTCATGTCATAAATTCTAGTATTTCAAATGATTACCACTTCATATTTGTACTCTATGGTTTGCTGTGTAACTGGATTGCTGTCCCCCTGGGGTCCTCTCTCCTTCTCTCCCCATGCCTCTTTTCCTTTTTCTATTTATTCTCTTTGCCTGCCAGCCCCACCTATCCTTTCTCATGTCTTGCTATTGGTCATTCAGCTTTTTATTAGATCATCGGGTGTTTTAGTAAATCAACTTCACAGAATTAAACAAAAGAGAGATAAAATAATGCAAGACACCTTTGCATCATTAAACAGATGTTTCACAGCTTAAAAAATGTAACACATTTTCAACTAATATTCCACAATACACAATCTCTAAGTTTTGTACAATTAACAGTGTTAGCTCCTGGAAAGTGTCTACATCCACCTTGTTTTACATAGATTAGTGAGTGGGCGTGTTGGGGACCAAAAGCGACACTGAAGATCATAAATCCGAGTGCCACAGTGCAAATCACTCTCAATGTTACTTTGGGACTTCTGATAAGAGTTCTTACAAATCTTTGCCTGGCCTTTGGCAGTATCAGTGACACGGGAAACATGATTTTCATTTATCAAGGCTTCTGGCCGAGGACACAGGGTTTGCCAAACAGTGATTTGGAAAGACTCTGTTTTGGATGGAGAAACATCAGAAAGTGCCCTGTGAGTGGAAACGATAAAAAAGTGAGGTCTGACCTAAGGTAATATAACCCTAGATGATATGACTATCCTATATTTCAGATATTCAGCTGACATTACTCTTACCTGCAGGTTTAATGAAAGTTTTTCAATTGCAAATTCCTATCAAAGGAAGACTACAAAACTGCATCATTGAAGTATATATTTAATAAGCGATGTTAGTAGATGAAAAGCAGGAGGAGGAGTGGAAAGGGGACCTTCCAGGGACTCTACACTGACTGAGTTCTCTGTGGGCTTTCATTTATGTTCGTGTAGAGTAGATGGCTCAGGGTAGGTCTGTGATGGATTTCAAACTAATTATTGTTCAAGATAACTGTGTTACACATGCAAATGCAAAACTTACTGGATAAAATTATTTGCCTACACTAACCTATAGAGTGGAAAGTGCAGACAGTTTTTACTGGGAATTTTAAATGCTTGTGAATGATCTGGATTTCCTTTAACGTGCCTTTCTAAAGGTAAGTAAAGTAGGGCATTCATGGCTAAGCCTACTGCGTATTCATCAGTTTTGTAAAATACATTATCTGGGAACAGTGACACATTTCTGGCATCCTGTGGAAAGAAGAAGATGGCTCAGTTGATGAAGTGCTTTCTGAGCAAGTATGATGACCTGACCTTAGATCAGCAGCACAAATATTAAAATAAAGGCACTGGCCACGTGGCAGTTGTGCACACCTTTAATCCCAGCACTTGGGTGGCAGAGAAAGGCGAAAGGCAAGGCGAATCTCAGTGAGTTCAAGGCCAGCCTGGCCTACAAAGTGAGTTCCAGGACAGCCAGGACTGTTACAGAGAGAAACCCTGTCTCGAAAATCAAAACAAAACCAACCAACCAAACAAACAAATAAACAAACAAAAACTGCAGGCACAGCATGGCATGTCTATAACCAGAGCTGAGAAGAGAGACAAGCAGATCTTGGAAGCTCACTGATACCAACCTAGCCAAGGGGGCATGTTCAGAGGTCAATGAGAGACACTGGCATAAAGCAACCAAACAAGTGTAGAAAGATTTTTAAAAGATATTTGCGGTTGGACTTTTAGTCTCCATATGTTTGCACTCACATGTGTTCTTGAACTCACATGTACACATCCATATACACAAGAACATGTAGGGACAGCATTATACAAATATGACAAAAAGTTATTTGAAACATAACATCTGTACTTAAGAGGTACAAAATTAATTTTTCTCAATTCATCTCTCCCACAAGACTTCTAAAAATGGCCCAATAGTCACCTATCCTGTAGTTTAAGAAATAGCTACTGGGGGGGAAAAGGTGAAAATTTTGTTAAGCACCCTGTCAATAGACCAAAAGAAAATCTTGACTTAACCAGCATGGAAAGCAATTGTGTTAAGACTACTTTGAATTAATTTATTTAAAACATTTTTTTTAATTGGAGGAGAGATTTAAAAGACTGAGAAGCTAATTTTGAAGACATTGTTTCTACTACGTATAAAGTGTCATGTCTAAGGCGGAAGCACAAGAAGAAAATAAACCATACGAAGAAATCACTTTACTAGAATATAATCATTGAGGTTGTTTTCATGCCTCTCAGGTGAGGCATAACTACTAATATTGCAAGTGTAATTTGCTATGTGACCACAGAATAATGGAAAATCAAGTTCCCTTTCCAGACCTAGTTTTTATTGGTAGGGCTATTCCTTGTTCTACATCGTTCTGTCATTTTCCATTCCATTCTGAAACAATCTTATCCCTTTCTGCAGTGTTAAATAACATTTATAACCCAAGAATTCCCAAAATCCTTTTTGCATCCAAGACTTCTCCTCAGAGCTTCAGGCTCAGATAGCTGACTCTCTGTTTTAATGTCTTAACTTGACTGTCCCACAAGCGTATCAAATTAAATGTCTTCATCAGTCATGGTTCTTAGTCACAATCATCAGACGTGGATGCTGGATGAGAAAAAGACACTGTTGGAGAAACACTGGGAAACCTCACAGAATTGTGACCACATTTCTTGAAGAATATAATGAAAACCACACAACAGATTAATGTTAAATGGTTACCACAATGTCAGCTTTCTCACAAAAATATAGATGGTAAGTATTTTAGGTATTGTGGCTATATACAATCTCACATACTTTGTTTCATTTTTACAACTTATAAAAATGTGAAAACCATTTTTACTTATGTGTCCTGTGAAATAAATAATAATGGAATTCAGGGATACAGTTTTCAATGTCTGGCTATGAACAATGCTGTTATCAGCAACTAATTTCCAGTTATACATTAAAATCTCAAAGATAACTTATAACCCTATTTTTATCTATGTTCTATCTATTAAGAGAAAATCATATGAGTGGCTTTTGAATTTTTAAACGTGATAGGACCACTTGTTTGCTAATGGCTCTTGCAGCCTACTGAAAATAACTTTATATAGAAATGAAGGTGGCTTTGAGCACCTTTAAGACTTCTACTCTTCTTCAGGGTCCTGCTGCACTGTTCATATGGCTGAACAAGCATTGCCTTTGAGTCAGTTAGCCTTTCTTCCTTTCTGCGAACGTCATTCCTGTCCTAATGCAGGCTATCCTCACAGTCCTCCAGTTACTGGAAGTCATTGCCTCATTTTTAACTCCATTTTTGAAGGCTGAGTACCACATATTTTTTCTGACTACTCCAACCAAAATCAAGTTACTCTTCTTTTCAATTCAAGAGTAGCCTGTTATATCTCTGCACAGCTCATTGCTCTGTCTACAGCTCCTTAATTGACTCTTTGGAGTGCTTGACTCCTCTTCTCGAATGTAAATGTCAAGGGAAGGACAAAGTTGGATCGTTTCTTTGCTCTAAATTTCATAGCAAACATCTTATCATTTCCCCCGAAGAATTATCAGTTGAATGAAAAACTAAAGAGATATATCATCCCAGCTGGAAAAGTGCAAGAAAACATTCTCTAAGCTTGTATAATTTAAAAATACAAAGAATTTAAAAAGGCGACTTAGTAAAGTTTTAGATGGAATCCTGGGACCTCAAAAAGCAAGCTGTACAAAGCACTGAGTTATATGGCAATCAAAGGATAGATAAGGATATTATTTAGAAAGCTGGGTTGGAAGCAAATTGTAGACCATCATGGATGCTGAGATGAGAGACATACTTTATCTTAATTGCCTAATAGGCTATCCTCCTATGGTGTTCTGTGAGCTTTTAATATCTTTAAATCACTCTAGCTCTGCAAGGGAAGGCTGTCATAGAATGAGTCTATGTTGAACTTCAGCATGTCTTCCTCCTGGTGCACAAGTTTTTCTGTATCTTCTGCCTATTGAGTCTATTTCTAACCATCCACTGTGGTAAAGGTAAGGGGAACTCATGCCCTTTCTTGCTGATTGAAATTTGGAGCATTACTCCCACTAAGTAACTTTCACTGATTTTGATAATAGAAGTTGGTTATGTTGGCGATACCCATGTAGCAAGGAACTGAAATGGCCACAGGCACACAGAAAGAAAAAACGTCAGGTCTAAGAAGATGCAGAGAAGTAACAAACATGTGAGATCAGAACTGATCCCTCATAGAGTCTTGGCAAGAGACCTCAACCCACTGTGAAAACTTGATTGATGTCTTGCAGAAACTAAACTAGCCAGAGGCTTCTGATCTCTGGATACCATGAGGAAACAAAGCTATGAGATCTAGATCTGTAATAACATTTTTATCTAGTAATAGATTCTGAAGATGTGTATTAGAGCTTAATTATATCTCCCATCCTTAATTTATTTGTTCAGTTCCTCACCCCTCACATCTCAGAATGTGGTTGTATTCAAAGATGGGTTTCAATAAATGCATTAAGTTTCAGTGAGGATACTAGGGAGCCCTAATCCAAAATTAACTGGTACTATGTCTTAGTTACTTTTCTATTGCCATTAATAAAACAGCATGACCAAGATAGCATATAAAAAGATCATTTCATGTTGGGGCTCAGGGTTCCAGCGTGTTAGAGTTTATGACCATCATGACAGGGAGCATGGCACCAGTCTGATACACATGGGGCTGATGCAGTAGCTGAGAGCATACAATTGATTCACAGATAGCACACTAAGAGAGAGAGTTTACCCAGAATGCCATGGGCTTTTCAAACCTCAAAGCACATCCCAACTGACATACCTGTTCAATAAGGCCACACCTCCTATCCCTTCCCAAACAGCTCTACCAACAGCATACCAAGCTCTTGAATAAACAATTCTATGGATGCTATTCAAATTACCACACATTATTGTAAGGAAAGGAAAGGTAAGCATCTAGAAAAGAAGAGGTTGTAAAGACCCAGAGAGGAAGTGACCTTGGGTGGCATCCGTCTGGAGCAGAAGTCTCTCATAGAATCATCAGAATAAACCAACCTTTCAGACACCATGTCCTTAAATTTCCAGCCTTCAGAATGGAGAGAAAATTGACCCTGTTGGTTATACCATGTGGTCAGAGATAAGTAACAGAACTGCTATAAAACTAATATGATGCAACCTTTCCTTTTAAAGATTATGTATGAATACCTAAAGGCTGCAAGCAATATGAGGAACCTAGCTAAAGCAATACTGTCACACCATGGAAGTGGCATGCTGTTAAACAAGACCAGGTCACTCCTAAAACAAATTAGTCAAGTGTATTTTTATTAAATTTATTTTTAAAATCTTCGTACAAGCAAAGGTTTTCTATTGAGCACACTTTCCTCAGTGCCCATCCTTCTCTGCTTTCTTGTCTAAACTTCCTACCAGTAGGCCACCTTACTCACCTCAACAGTTTTTCTTCTATAGTGGTGTCTAATACATACATATTACTGTATATTTCTACGTAGAAATGTAGGAATCACAAATCAGAGAAAACATGCCATCTGTCCTTCCTCCTGAGGCTGGCTTAATTTAATTATCTCTACTTGTGCACATTTTTCTACAAATTAAATACTATCATTCTGTTTATGGTTGAAATACACACATATACAGAGAGAAGGGAAGAGGGTGGCATTCTCTTCCTTATCCATTCTTTGATCAATACATACCTAGGCTGGTACATAATGCCACTATTGTGATTAGTGAGGCGGTAAACACTGAAGCATGAATAACTTTGTGAGGTGTTGACTTGCATCCGTTGGATAAATATCCAGGAGTGGTATTCCTATAGAAGATCTATTTTTAATTTTTGGAGAAATGTCCATACTGTTTCCCATAGCGACTAGATTAGTTTCCATTCCTAGCAACCGTGTATGTGGTTTTCCTTCTGTCTACTTCCTTGCCAGGAATTTTTATCACTTACTTTCTTAATGAAAGGAGGTAGACATTTTTATTTATTAACTTTTTGTTAATGTTTAAGTTATAATACTTTCTTCGTGCTGTTCTTTTTTATCTTATGTGTTTGGGTGCTTTGAATGCTTGTCCATATATGACTTGTCTACCTGGTGTCCATGGAGGCCAGAAAAGGGTGTCAAAGCTCTTAAATCTGGAGTTAGCAGCCATGTGGGTACTAGGACTCAAATCAGGATCCTCTGGAAGAGGAGTCTGCGATCTTAATGACTTAGACATCTTTCAAAGCCCCACTCTTGCTTTTATAATCAGACTTTAGAAGTGTTTCTCTTACAGGATTTAGAACTTTTAATTTCTCAGGCCTCTATCCAATTTGTTAAGGTATTTCACAATAATACTCTTACAATTTAAATATGTTTCTTCATTACTTATTTCTTGTAACATTTAAAAATCAAAAATGGAAAACTTAGTTAGCTTGTTTGTACCTTGCAGCCCATGGTGAAATGCAGCTATTCTCAATGGTTGAGCTGACTGCTCTCCTTAGAATGACCGTGCATATATGTGTATACAAAGTTGGGAGCACGGATATTTCAAAAATGCAATGAGCTATTTCTCAAGACATTATTTATTGGATTTGGCAATATCACCCTGTGGTCTGATGTTTGGAGAAACTTGATTGAAATGATTGCAAATAGCTTTCTGTTTTCCATTCATTTTGGTTCAGATCAGGGTTGTGTATTCTCTTACGTATAATAAATGTCAAAGTACTCGTGGGTGGTTTTCAGGCACTGAATGCGGTTTTTTAGCTACTAATTGCCAAGTTGGAGTTGCACAATCAGACTTCTGAGACAGGATTCTCTAACGCTTTGATCATGTCTTTTTTTGCTAAATGTGTTTGGAATGAGTTTAGAAGCAGCCGTTGCTTGCTGGGGGTTCCTCTCCATCTCCCTGACAGCCATCCTCTCCTCCTTTGATTTGACTCTTTCTGGGAGCCTCCTACATCAAATTCATGGTGTCCTTTGCATGACCTCTGGTTGGTCCTTAATCTTGATTTTCTGCTGGTACCAATTCATAGGTTGTACTGATCTCAGGTGTCACTTGATAAAGGAGGACCATACTTTGTCTCAAAGGACTTTCCCAGGAAAGAGTACATTCTCTGTGCCAATTTTCTCACCACGAGTCTTTAAACTATACAAGTAAGGTTTCCATATTTCTCATTTTCCTAAAATAATTCTCACCAGACTCACCACTGATTCTCTTACTGGCAAATAGAGTCCTTTCTGTACTCACGACTACTGGAATCTTTAAGCCATTTACATGTAAGAAATATTAGAGATCCCTGGCCTTTATATGGCCAGTGTCCCTCCTTTTATCTCACTAAACTATCACAGGACCCACAGTATGTTCTTCATTTTTGGGTTATTCTTTAACTAGTAGTGCCTTATATTTTTTTTCTCCTAAGTTACTCTTTTCTGTGGTCTGCTGAGAAGTCTCATTCAATCCTATTAGCTCACAGACAATATGATGATTATACAATGCCTCCAATTATTTTTCCTTCGACTCAGGCTGTTATACTGAACTTTCCAGAGAGGAAATGAATTAATATATATGTCAATTAACTATCCTCCTGAAGTTTCTACTCTGTACCTTTAAATCTGTGTTTGAGAGCTAATTTTCCTTCATAATATTTACCTTATCATTGTAATGAATAGCACGAGCAATCTTAAAGACTGGGTAAGCAGTCAGTTCCAAGTTCCTGCATCTAGTCAATGACCTGAAGGTTCTATCAGTGAAGTTCTAGGTTATCTCTGCAACTTCCTAGCCTAAACTCTTATCCTGATTTCCCCAGATGTCTTTGCTTTTCACATTTTTATTTATTTTTACCATGTCTAGTCTCATTCCATCTTGTTTTCCCCCTACTACTTCTTCATAATCTTACTAAAAGTTGATGTTTATCATATTTTATACTGCCCATATAATGCCTTTTGAAAATAACAAGATATTATTCACTATTTAATCTTCAGCTTCTCTCATGTCAGTTTGTTTCCATTGAATCTATCTTCCATCAGTGCAAACATATTTTCCTGTTCCTAGCTTACTATTCCTTCAATTACTTGGTTTGCTAGAACAACCTATACCCCTGACATGTCTGCTTTTCTGTAATTGCCTGAAGTTATTGCTAATTCTCTAACTCAGTGCATTTCATATTTTTGATGTCTTCTCCCCAAGCACTAGTTTACACTGATCACTTCTTCTTTGTCCCCTCTTAATATATAACAATATATTCATCACTCTGTTAAAGTGCTTCTAAATGACAGCCATGACCTTGAAGATTAAATATCCCGTCTAGCTCCCTAATCCCACTCTAGTATGTAATCAAATAGACTTGGTACTTCAACAATGTTTCTAGATCATTCTCTTACTCCTAAAAGCTGTATGTCCCCTGCTCTGTTAATGTCTGTGTTAAAATGTTTATAACCATTAAAGGATCAGATACAGGTGGCAGAAGTCTATTAAAAAAAATCAGAAAGACAAGGGATGCCTTTAGGGCCTGGATTCTTTCTTTCACGAAGAGATGAAACGCTGTATAAAGAAGGAATGAAATGAATAATATATGCAATATGAGTCCTTTCTCCTCTGACAAAACTGTTGTGTGCTCTTGCTGTGTTAGGGCAGGCAGAGCAGGTTGTTATGAGACCTGTGTTCTTCCTACAAAAAGGAAATAAAACAATTTACCTCTGAGATGTAGAAGTAGATCTATGGCCAGAAAAGAAGTAGGTGACTAGACCCTAAGTAAAGCCTGCAGGGTCTGATAGCCTTCTTCAGAGTTTTGCCTGTGTGCATGCACAGTGAAAGTAAGATGTTATATTGCCTTTAAAAAAAAGTGTTTTTTCTTAAATGTTGACTGTATAATGTGAGGAATTTCTTCTCAAAATTTCTCTGCATTATGATACAAAGTACTTACAAACAATAAAATTAAAATAAAAAGGTAAAATTAAGCAAGACAGAAATGAAACTAAATGGCTTATTTCAATGATAATAAGTGTGTAATAACATATATTTATATGTATTTCTCTTAGTAAGCATAAATTATGTCAAGAGAAATGGTGTGGGATAACCCCCCTGTAGCCCCTGAATATGGTTTTTTATAAAAAAAAAAAAAAAAAAAAAAAAAAAACATGCTGCTTTAGTGTATAGCAAGGCAGGATAGAGCCAGGTGAGAAATATCCAAGCAGAGATACACAGAGAATAATGGCAAAGTCAGGGGAGATGCCATCCAGCTGTGGGAGCAACAATATGTACTAGAGAATAGGTAACTACACAAATTAAGTGGTAAAATATAGAATAATAGAAATGGGTTAATTTAACTTGTAAGAGGTAGTTAGTAATAATACTGAGTCATCAGCCAAATAGCTTATAATTAATATTATGACTCTATGAGAGATTATTAAAAAGTGGCCGCAGGACAGGGGAACAGTCGTCAAAAATATCTGTTTACAGACAAGAATGATATCTTATTTTGTGTTAAACATGCATGTTTGTATATGTGGGAGTACATACATTTGCAAGTGCAGGTGTGTATGTGTCAGCGTGTGTGTGTAAGCCAGAGGACTACATTGGATGTTATTTCTTTGAGGTTGTCTGTTGCTTTTTAATGCAGTCTTCCGTTTGGCCTAGGGTTTGCCAAATAGGTGAGGCTATCTGGCCAGAAGCTTCAGAGACCCACCTGTCTCTTCCTGCACACTACAAGAGACTACAACCCCACTGACACACCCATTTTCTTCTTTTCTATTTGAGATCTAGGAGTAAAACTTAGACTTTATCTTGACTAAACTGTCTCCCCAGCCCAGTGTCTTACTTTTGAGACAGTAAAGGGAGGACTTCTTGGCACATGAAATTCAGTCAAGAAAAACTTTATGAAATGAATGGGCAGGAAGACTTCTCAACTGGCAAGAATCATAAAATTATATTTAACTGCAAAAAAATGTTTCTGTAGCAAGATAATCTGTCAGCTAATTTGAATAACATACTTGAAAATTCTACACATTGTGTCCTGTTTAATTGAGTTATTCCATTACTGCTTCTAAGATTCACACCCACATGGTGCTCTGAGCCATACATTGTGCCCTGTTTAATTGAATTATCCCATTACTGCTTCTAAGATTCACACCCACACAATGCTCATGGAAACAGTAAAGAGGAAACATTCGTGCCTCCCCACGCCTTTACAGAAAGGGTGGCTTGCCTGCTGTGTGGCCACATAGCTATAACCTTCTGCTTCTACTACACTGTGATCAATGATCTCAAATGTGTCTATTCATACACTAAATTGATCCCTCCAAAACAATTGGCTTAATGAACACACAGTAATGCTGGTTGTTAATTTTTTAAGTTACAATTTAAAAATTAACTAATGCTAATATTTATTTTTCTAGATCCAAAGTGATTGAGTAAGTTAATAATAAAACTATAATTTTTAATCTCTTCTTCATGCCTGTCCATGGGCATTTATGTTCTGATCAAATCACCAAAAAAAACGTGTGATAGAGTTGGCGATTTATGGAAATGAAATTTAGATGTATCTTTCTACAAGCAAAACTGCATAAAAGAGTACATTGTCTGCTACTTTTATATGTTTTTTCTTAATACTAATATATCACGTGTCTTTCTTCTTATTCTCTGCATTTCCTGACCCTTAGCTCATCAAGTCAAAGAGGTGATCTGGTTTTATTAATGACACTATAAATGAGTACATGTAGAGGAGGGAAATGAACTGAGGAGGAACAGAAGTGAGGAGGAGCAGAGGGTAGAAAGAGCAGAATTCATCATGGCTATGGCCACAATAGATATGTATGTGTGTGAAATTCTCAAATAATAAATAAAAACTATTATTCAAAACAAACAACAGCTATGATCAAGATGAAATTGACACACACACACACACACACATACAAAGCCATTTGAATCCTGAAAGCAAGGACTTCAGTGGAAACTTGTTTCTTTGTGTATTAAGTTTAAAGAGTGTCTGGGACACTCTAAATGTCAGTATTTGTTGAACATTTGTAGAAAGAGGAAATAACTGACGATTGAAAACTACTTTGACAATACAGACCCACTTCTAAGTGCAGGCGGGCCACTGAGGATCTATTAGCCTTGGCAGGGGTCCCTTCTTCCTGGAAACTCTTCTCCTCTCCATCCAGCTTACAATCAAGTCTGCAGTCAGTCCTGTCTTCCTCCAGAATGGAGGCTAACCACAACCACCGATATTCCAAATAATAGCTGTGCTACTGGAGACCTAACTGTAGTCTAGCTAAAGCCAGACTCAACCGTAGACCAGTTGCAGAACAACCACCTGTTCAAGTACCAAGCACAGATCATTGCCTCTTGATCCTCCAATATGATGCCCACTAACTCTCTTCCTGAACTAGAAAGTGGAAGCTGCTTGTGACTGAACTCCACCTGCCCAGGTGTACTACAGAAACTCTTACTTTGTAAGAAGCTAGTGCAAATGGTGTCCATTCACCTATGTAAGGAATGCAGCTCATGACAACTGGAAGAGAGGGCTGTTTCTTCACATAGGCACACACACACATCACACACACACACATACATGTTCACAAATATACACAAGTACACATATACACAAACACACACATACTCACAAACACATACATCCATACACACATATTCACAAACATGCACACACAAGCCTCAGGCATAATGAAGAACTGGACAAACTGAATAATCCTCGTGACAACAATGGTAGGTACAGCTTTTTAAAAAAATCCTTTAAGAGGGGGAAAATCATAAAATATTATTCTTAAATAAACTCAATGAGTTATAAAAATGACAAATAGACATCATCCAGATCAGAAAATAATTTCTGAACGAACTAGGAAGTTTAATCAATTAAAATTACAAGGTGTTTACTACTCACCTCTTCCTATACTTGCTATGTAAAGCCATTCCTATGTAGAAATAGTTTACTTTTGCTTTCCTGTCATTTTCATCTCTCTTGTCATTCCATAATTTCAGCCTTGGTTGCTTTTGCTTTTATTTGATAGCCTCTATATGTTCAGGATGATAAATTCAGTTAAGAATTAACAGGACTTCTGCCAATCCTCTACTCAAATTGTCTGAGAAAGTATTACCCATTGGCCATTCCTACACAATGGAGCAACTTCAGCGTGCTGTGATCATTAAGTGCCTTACTGAAGACTTTTTCCATGTAATGAGTTTTGCTGAAAGGTCTGCATATTTTAACCATTCATGCATTTTGACTAGTTTTCCTTAAGTTGCCATGTGCCTATACACCCCCAGTCAGAGGTGCAGGATTTATTAGGTACCAATCCTGCTCTCAGGTTGAGGCAGAGGAAACACAGACGTTATAGTTTTGCTGTTATGAGGGAGGGAAATGCGAGAGAAAGGTGGCTGGCAATTTTCAGCAATGAATTCAAGAAAATGAAGGGAATACAGAGCATGAACAGTGACCTAATTTCCAGGGACCAGTTATAGACACACACCATCCCTTCCATCCCAGCAAGCAGTCATCATAGACACCATGTACCTGACCTCTCCATTCTTACTCCATGAGAAGAACAAATGTCTTCAAACCGACTCTGCTACTGACCATGATACATTCAACCTTAGCTTCTCTGAAGAAATAATGAGACAATAAGTAAGCAGTGGATAGAAAAGCTGGCAAGAGCTATAGCAATTGCTATAATCAAAACAGAAGATGCTTCTGCTTGCTTCATCTTTATCTGTTCCAGGTAGCTTTGCTTCTAATCCTGGTTTCTCAGAAAAGCTTCCTCTTCTTACCATGTCTTTTAGATGACACTACGGCCCAGATTTCATTTATTTCTCATGCTTGGACAAAGTGAGAGACATGGTAAAACTAGTATAAAACCTACATTTTGTGGCCTTCAAAACATGGCACAGAAAAGTAGCTTTCTCTCTCTTTTCTGCATCTCTGACAACTTGAGACTGGGTGGGAACTTTTGCTTTTAACTCACTATAGGTATTGTATGATAACCCTCTGTAGATATCACAAATGATTACTTACCACAAACCCAAAAATATTATCACTAATAGTCATTTCTGTTGGAACTAATTTTATCATTATTTATTTTTGAGTGAGTAAAACCAAAATTATATTATGCACATATGTATACATATATACATATATATGTGTGTGTTCATATTTATTGACTTTTTCTAGCAGATAGTTAGCCTGTATATTCATGGAATCTCATTTATTTTGCATTTCCTTCACAATTATCTATGAGTAAACTGACATTTTCGAACATCCGAACTTTATATTTGTACACAATGAGAAACATATATTCTGCATGTATGATATACAAATACATAAACCTTACAATATGTTTTATTGATATATTTTAATCAGCTATTTTTTATTCGTACTTCCTCTCTCACATCCTAAGCAGAAAATAATCCCCTACCATTCTCCAGCTCATATAGCATTATTGCTCATTTAGAAGTGATGTTCTTTGATTTATGACTCAGTCCCAAAAGGACGAAGAAATGTGATGTGGGTTAGGCATGTACCTACTTTCAATTTAAAGCACAGAATTAGTCATTCTCTCATAACCTCTTTGAGATCTTGGGTTTGAACCCTAGCACCACTAAACAAAAGAAACAAATCAATTCTTTATGATTTTATAACAACAGAAATGATATTGTGGGAAGGGCAGCATTATATTTTCTGCTGGAGTGGGTTGCAGAGAAGTGGCCTCTGATTTGGGGGCCAGTAGCTGTGAGACTGTCACTGAGAAAAGTGTTCCTCAATCACTTAGTCTTTCCTACAGCTCTGGGAGAAAGACTGTCCGCCGCCCACAGGTGATACAATGAGGACTCAGAAAACCCTCAGAGAAGCTAAATGACTAGTCGCTGAGACCCCACATATTTCAAATGCAGAGTGAACAATTCACAGACAACTAAGTTTCTCCCCCTCTCCTCTGCATCTACGACCTTAAGCCCTAGAAAAAAATAATGTTTAGCAGCCCCTGGAGCAAAGAGTTAATGGGGTTACAACGAAGACTCTTGTAGGTCAGACTTCAGGAAGGCACATTTTGAAGGTTTCATTACCATTGCTTTCACTCGAACATCATGAAAGTACAAGTTTCCCACCTGGCAGATTTCACAGCAAGGAACACACCAAAGGCAATTAGGTTTACAGCCCAGTATTCCTTGCACCATAAAGGAGCCACACGAGAGCTCTGTTCAAGGAAGTGTAATTAAAAGTCATTACCACCATCAAGGAAACTATTTTAAAATTTTTTTGATAAAAATTATATTACACTTAAAATGGCATTGTGAACTCCAGAAAATTTTTTCATAAAAAGCAAGAATAAAAGTGCACAAAACAACGTTAAGGAACAGTTTCAATGCTCTAGCAAAAGCACTTTAATCAAAATGCAACCAGGATTTTCATTCAAGGGAAGATTGAAAGAAAAGGTTGAATTTTGTAAGAAAGCCAAAAACTTTATAGTATTTTCGGCTAAGATTATTTCAATGCCACCCTCACACAATTATATCATTTAGAATATTAAGTGATAAAATATGAAAACAATAACCTTAATGTGTGCTTTACAAATCAATGGGAAATGCTTCAAAAGAAGAGAGAAGTAAGGAATTAATCAGTACAAAAATAAAAAAAAAATAGGAAAGTGTAAAATAATGAAAGAAATCAGTGGTAACTGTGACCAGACAAAAAACATCTTTTAGATACATGGCCGATTTGTGATCTAAAAATCAATTATTACACGAATCAATTCTGTAGAGCAGAAGACAGCAAGCATCCAATCAACTCAGTAGATGCAGAAAAGCTGGTTGCAAGTGAATCTTTATTCTGATTTAAATTCTCCATGTGGAGGCAGCTTGGCAACCCTACATCTAAGATCATAGTCACCGGGGAGAGGTGCAGGACTCTCCTCTGAGACATATGACAAGGCAAGGATGGCCGTTCTTGACTCTTGTTAGATCACATGCAGTATTCTCATCTGAGCAGCTAGGTTAGCAAAAGAAACAAAATGCATTCAATCAAACTGAAAAGGAAGAAGCAAATCTCTTATCAAGTAACTTGATTCTCTGTATCAAAACACAGAAAAATCCACGCTGATCAGATTTTCAGAATATCTACTGAAGACCCATGGTATACATTGGTGGATAACAACATGTTTTGTACAAGCTTGACTCCTTGAGTTTGGTCCCCGGGACTCATGTAAGAATGGGAGATGGGGCAGGTCTGAAGCTGGCTGTGTACAGCATCTCTAAGTGTTTGGGAGCTAGAGACAGGTGATCACACAGGGAACCTAAATAAGAAGCACAGTTTCAGAAAATAAAGAGAGCCTGTGCCTCAAGAACAAAGTGAGGGGAACCACTCCCAGAACGTGTCATATGAATTCATACTCAAATGTTGGAATGCATGAATGCACAAACTAAATAAATGCTACTAATACAAATAAACATATCCATTTTCAACAAGATTTTGCAGTATGCAAATTCCATTACAAAAAGAGGAAGAAATGAGTAGCATCTCTAAGGGCAATGAACAATTTGCAAATGTGAGAAAAACCACAAACTACTCTATACTGCATAAAGAACTGAAGGCAGCTGAGGAATGCGGAGAAAGGGAGAAACAGTCTTATCAAGGAAAAGCACGTCAGCTGATGATTACCTATTAGCAAAAGGTCAGTCGTGAAAGCAAACATATGGTTAACATTGTAAAAACTGATCTGGTTATATTTTGAAATATATATGTGTGTATGTAAATGTATTTATGCATATATAAACACAATAACAATAAAAAAGAAGCCGTGAATTTGAATGAGAGCAAGAATGGATAGATGAGATAGTTTAGAGGAAGAAAGGAAAGGGAGAAATGTAATTATATTGTAATTACAAAAATGAAAAACAAATTCAAATATTTCTTTCTAAAGAACCCTGAGAAGAACAAGGTACTGGGAAATGGAATCATATAAAATTTTAAAATTGAAGTATTAAGACCTCAAATATGTTTCAGACTGATTAGAGAAGCCATAATACATTAAACCAATGCAGTGATAGCACATGTCCCTGAACTGAAAAACTCAGTGTTTTTCAATTAGAAGGGTGGTTTCTCACTTTGACCTGAAGATCACAACAATTGTTAATGAAATCCACATGGTATCTTTTGATTTGCAGAACTCTTCAAGCTGATTCTAAAATACATGTGGAGATGCAAAGTTTTTAGAAGAGTGAGAATGATTTTGGAGTCAAACTCATAGGAAGTAGATGTTCCAATTTCAAAACTTTATAAGCTGCGGTCATCACAGATGGTGCTGGCAAGGGATAGACAGAGATCAACGGAACAGAATCGAGTCCAGAAATAAACCCTCATGTTTATGGTCAATTGATCTTGTACAAATGTGCCAAGGGAATCAATGGGGAAAGGATAGTCAATTTGATATCCAAGACTATAAATTAAAACCTTCCTGTACACCATATGCAATAATTTATTCACAGTAGATAATAGACCTAGGTGTTAGAGAAGAAGCTACAAGCCTTGTACATAAAACTATCTTTATGATCTTGCATTCCATGGTGAGTTCTTAAATGTCAGAAACTCATTAAACAAATGTAAAACTCACCAATTTGAAATTATCTATTTCAAAAAATACTATTAAAATATAAAGTAAGCAGAGAATGGGTGAAAATCATTGCTAATCTTACCTTTGAGTTAAAAGTTCTTCAAAATTTAAAAATGAGGAAATGACTTGAATTCACTAAAAGTAATCCCATAATCAGTAAGCATGTAAAAAGGTGCTTAAATACATTCATCAATAGAAGAACACAACTTTTAAAATTTAAATCAGTATTCCTTTCTATCCACTTAAGTGACTATGCCCAGACGAACCAAAAATAATGAGGGTTGGGTCAGAGGGACATGAAGTATCTGGATCTGTTGATGAAATATAAAATGTTATAGCCACTTGATGCAATGTATTGGCATTCTGAAAAATACACACATAAATTATGACTCAGAGATGCTATCACTACCTACGGAAGATATACACAGTAAGACACTGGTTGAGAGTTCAATATCTATAGCAGCATAAAAATAGAAAAAGCACAAGTATCTTCTTGGAAGTGCAGAAGCTATATATCAAGAGTTTGGAACATTAACTATAAAAACAGAGTCATTGACACAGGATATCAAGTGGATGAACTTCAAAGATCATGACATTGAATGGAAAAGGCCACATGCGAAAGACTCCTTGTGAAACGTCATTTATAGGAAATGGGTAGACAGGGAACATCTGCACAGAAATAAAGAATGATGGTGTCTTTACTATTCAGGGTTTGTAGTAAACACTTGATCTGCAAATGGACATGAGGAATTTTGAGGGTGTAGAGATAATGGAGAGGGTCTGCTAACAGATTGTGATGTCAACACAATTTCCTCCACAATTTGTTAAACTCCTTATATACACACATGCATACATAAACGTATGTATATATTAACATACATAAATTAGTCAAACTATTTGCTAAATGATGCTATGAAAATCAGCAAATTGAATATATCCATGGCTTTTCTCACATGTTTAAAAAGCATTTGATAGCCTGAAGTTCATTAACTCAGAACATGTGAACATTTGGCCTTCTTATAACATTCATATAGAAAAAGCACAAAGGCATAAGAGACCACATTAATGGAGACAAAACAGAAAAAAGTCATGGGTAACAATCTGCTGCTTCACCTCCTTATTTTAAATGTGGATTGCTACCTGGAGTAGCCATATAATGTGTTTAAAATTTGGTCTACAAGCTGCCCACAAGTATGGATGCAGGAAAGAACTGATAGGAGGTATCTGTATCATTATGTCACCTATAATTGTGCTATTTATGAAAAGAAATGAATATTCTAGACTTTGTTAGAAAGTCCTGCTACTTGCTCATAAACACCACACAGTGAGCCAGGGAATCATGTGGGCACAAATGATGGACAGGGCTATTTATGTATGTTGCTCCTTGCCCTTGGTTGAGAATGTAGACACATTTCCAAGCCTGATGATGTTTCTGACTATTATTTTTGTGATGAACTAATTGTCAGGGTTGTCCAAAGACCTCAAGTTGTTAAATAAAGGAAACTAATTAACGGCACTGATCTGAAATGAACAACTTCTCAGCCCTGATGTTTGAGATCAGAACAGAGGATCATACTAAGTAAAATCAAGATATGCAGCAGTTCTTCATATAACAAGATCAAAGGGTGAAGTACACAGTTATTCCTTATACAGGGAGTTGTCTCCCTGATTCTCCTCGGATACCAAAATCTATGTATGCTTGGGTCCCTTATATAAATTGGTGCAGTATTTGCATATCACATATATATATATATATATATTCTTTCGTGCATCTTTAAACCATCTTTATATTAGTTATAATGTCTTTCACAATGAAAATGCAATGTAGATAGTCGTTTGTAAAGCCTTTGGAACAAAAAGAGTGTGTAAAAATTCCTTATAGACAAATTTTCCCTTCTCCAAGTGCTCTGAAAGCACAAATAGTTAAAGCCATGCAGGCACAACACAAGACAAGGAGGGCCTATAGTATGGGGACATTAAGGGATTCATTTTAAAAAAATTATTGTGAAAATGGGAATATTTATTAAGTCCATCTTCTCCAGGTTATATAGCTAAGTAGTGGCTCAGAGAAGATTTCCATTTTGAGGTTAAAAGTGGTCTGCTGACCAAGTCCCCTTCTCTTCTGGGGCACCAAGTCTTTGTCTATAAATACTTCATTGATTTGGGTGGTGATTACCCATGTAATAAAGGATAATCTCTTTACCATGAGTCTACTGATAAAAATATCACCGATGTTTAAAGAAATGACTTCACAGACATATCTGAGTAATTTTTGACCCAATATTTGAGTGCTACATGATTTAAGTATCACAAGGGAGCACTGGGTAAGGGTCAAGGGCATTGTGTATTTAGAAAGACAGCAGTAAGGTGCCATTTGTCGATGTGGGTTCAGGGAAATTGGCCAGCAAGGGTAAGAGCATGTAAATCAGAGGAAAGGCACAAGCAGAGTCCTAGGATAAATGTGGGAAATTTTGGATGGCAAAGATTGGACAGCAGATTAGGAAAGAAGCAAAATGGGTGAAGATGGGTAGTTTTAAGATAGGGCATTCATAAAGTCACCATCTGGCACTGAAATTTTTTAGAAGATAAATAATATCATAACCAGAAAAGAATATAGAAGAAAAAATAAAATAAAAAGAACAAAAAATCTAAAAATTAAATGTGTTCAAACAAAATATGATTGCTCCATGAGTCCTTGAGACTAATACGTCTTTTCTGTGAGTCTGTAAGTGTGAACTTACTCATATTCTGAAATACTAATAACAAATTGTGTTAGTATGTGAAAATGGCTACTTTTAAAATTTTTTTGATTATTTCAGAATTTTCTACAATGCATTTTGATAATATTCACCCTGAATCCTTTCCTTACATTTCACCAAATCTGCTTTAAACTTCTGACCCACCCTACACCTTCTGACCCACCCCCATACTTTCTGACTTACCCCCTATACCTTCTCACCCATCCCCACACCTTCTGAGCCACCCCTATACCTTCTGACTTACCCCCTATACCTTCTCCTCCACCCTCTGCACCTTCTGAGCCACCCCCTACACCTTCTGACCCACCCCACACCTTCTGACCCAACCCACACCTTCTGACCCATCCCCTACACCTTCTGACCCACCCCACACACCTTCTGACCCACCCCTGCACCTTCTGACCCACCACATACCTTCTGATTCACTCCACAGCTTCATGTTCTCTAGTTTGTGCTTTCCACATACTTCTGAGTACCATTGGAGCATTGTCAATCTATCAGAAGCCACACTGGTAAAGAAATCTAATTTTTCATCTAGTCAGAATATCAGCATGGAGCAGAAGGTGTTCATAAGCTCCCAGCCTTAGCTAAAGACCTTTGGAAAGCTGTTGTCTTCAGAAGGAGATATCACTAAGTCATATGTTCTGTTCTCCTTGTTGCTGGGTAATAAGGACAAATATTTAATAATTTGTCAATTGCATTTTGCTACTTCCTATTCAGAAAAATGGCAAGCATTGATAAGGAACAGACTCTTTCAACTAAATGGTGTGAAATCAAGTGAGAAATATTGTGCTTTGAGTTGAGACCATTTAACTCTGCTGCTTGAAAGAAAGTTGTCAATACATAGTTAACTATGATCCCAACTTTCTAGCAATATGGTCAATATAAAAAATGATATTTTTTCTCTCTAAAATTAGTTCAGATAACTATTCAAATAATTATTTAAATATTCAAAAGTATGCTACATTGAAAAGATGAAATCTACAGAGGTGTTTTTGAAATTGAAAAGGTGACTTTTATAGAGCTAAAACAGAAAGTGACTTACATATGAAAATAAGCTATAATATTTTATATTATACTATATTTTCAAATTACATGTTAGGACTTGAAAATATACCAGAATTTTAAAAATTTGATGTTGCTTGTGGGAACTATAAAGAGGCTTTTAAGTTTATTTTGCACAATTGCATATTGTGTTAACGTTGTGGCTTATTATTGGCACACAGATATTCATTACAGTTACTTAGGGAAACATAACTTGAAACTTTGGGGCTTACAAATTTAGAAAGCTTGCCTTTAATGTTCTATTATCATAAGGTTTTATAATTAATTCCCACAGTACAAAATAAACAAATGAGAGAAAAAATTTAAAGCTCTGCAAATTTTTTCTTCTATTTTTTTCATTTATTTTATGACCGAACCGCAGTTTCCCCTCCCTCCTCTCCTTCTGCTCCTTCCCCTGCCTCTCCTCTGTCCCCCCATCCACTCCTCCTCTGTTTCTGTTCACAATTCAGTCATAATAGGCTTTCTCTGAAAGTGTGATCTGAAATTCAGCAAACAAAATTTTAATTATATATCCTTTTATGAATTTATACTTGCTGCAATAAATTTAGCTGTCACACTTTTCCCCGTCATAAAATTTGTCACCTGAAGTAAAAACAAATTCTGTAACATGAATGGTTAGGATTTTCAACATGAAACTCGACAAACAAGCTACATGAATGCTTAAAAGGAGTACTGGTAGGTCCCGATCAGGGTGCAGGACCTTAAAGACTTTTCTTGGCAGCTGCTGACCATCATCAGGAAGCATCCTCACATCATAGCTCCTCTAGAAATAATTCCCTTGTCATTCACTGGAATAGGGTTTCCTTTTATTTCTTTGTTTTATTTTAATTAAATCCATTGCATTTACCCTTTTCTCCTTTATCTTTGGTCCTCCAAGAGTTTGGAATGTGACCTGGTAGTAGTACAAAAGATCTCAATTCATATCCAGTGATCTTTGTTACAGTCAAATATTCTGACATCCAACTCTGGTCTTATAGTAAAACGAAAAACTGCTTACAACTTCCTCACAACTCTTAAATCCCAAGTCCCACATTTATCATGAAACCCCAGTGCTGGACACTGTTTAGTTTGCTTGCTAATATATAATGCATATGCCTATAATATGGTGTGTTTGTTTATGCAGACGTTACCTTACTTTTACATAGACAAAAAGAACAATGAAAATTCCTTTCAGACAAGTTTAGGAATTATTGGACCAATAAAATCCAAATTACAGCTCAAGTCAGTACTGGCTTTACAGAAACTTTCAAAATAAAATTTTGAAAGCAAATGCAAGAGCGATGGATTTTAAAGCGGGGGTTGGGGGAAAGCAAGACATTGTGATGGAACAAAGAATGAGGAGACCATATTGATTGGTTAGATATAGGTGCTCCAGAAATCAAGAGATTGATAATGAGAAAAAATGGACAAGAAGGTGTCTGGCCCTCAGTAAGCACACTTGGACTATACAAGTATGTGACACAATGTGTTCACCAAATTTTGTTTTCCTCTTTGTATGAAAATAATCTATACGTGAATGTTTGATTCGCTCACCAGATACTAACTTTGGCCAGCATAAAATGAATTAATGAATGACTTAGAATAGAATAGTTTAAGATTTGCCTTTGCTTTCGACTCTTTTTGCTGTCACTAAGATGTCAGTGTTGCAGATGCAGGCTGTGGCATGAGAGCGAAGTTTACTCAAAGAAGACAAAGGACATAAAAGAGACGTGAAATTTGTGGACTGAGGGCCACTGAGACTCAGGGGATATTTGCTACTATGAAAAGCTATAGACTTTTCTGAATGGAAGTCTGCTCATTAGCATAGTTGGGGGATTATCTATATCCTTCTGGCTAACGAGGCTGTCAAAAAGCAGCCCTGTTACTTTCCTCTCCCCATACATGATGCTAATCATAGAGCCAATGCCCACAGAAGATCAAAAAGTATTTAGCAGATATTATGGGGGCACACAATTATGTTCCTAGGATTTTATGAGCAAAATAGAAAGATGCATTCATTTTATTTTTTAAAAAAAATGACTAAAATATCAAAAAACACAATTACCACTTCTTTTTGAAGGGACTCTAAGAAGCCTAAACATGGCAAACACAGGCCTGAGCAGTGCAAACACTGCACAGAAGTATTGTAAGGAGGTTTATTTGTTTCCTGGTCGCCCAGTAGCCCAGACCCAAAATAATCACACAAAAACTGTATTATTTAAATCAGTGATTGGCCCATTAGCTCTAGCTTCTTAATGGCTAACTCTTACATCTTAATTTAACCCGTTTCTATTAACCTGTGTATCGCCACATGGCTGTGGCTTACCAAGTAAAGTTCTGGCATCTGTCTCTGGTGGGGCTACCTGGCTTCTCTCTGACTCTGCCCTTCTTTCTCCCAGTATTTAGTTTAGTTTTCCCCGACTATCTCAATTCCCTATGAAGGCCCAAGACAGATTCTTTATTAACCAATGGTATTGACAACATACAGAGGGTAATCCCACATCACAGAGGTTTTGTCCTTTTACTGTCTTTTCTTTACCCTGTTAAAAACTGTTAAATTCCTAAAGCTAGTCCCCAAGGTCTATTCCCTTATTTGGCCACTGGCTCATTCCTGAGAAAAAACACAAAGATCTAACAATCAGAATTCATTATTTGTTTAAAATGTCCAATCAGGATTTACTAGCTCTCCTTAGCACAGATGCCCCCCTTTCCCTTTCAATCCCAGTCCTGCAGTTCCTGCAGAAACACCCCTCTTGCACTCTTCCTTGCTGTCTCTGCTGCCATAGTTTGCCCCTCCATGCTAATAACCCTCTGTGTTAAGAATTTGTTGTTTGGGTGTGTTTTAGACCAATTCCAGTGCAATTTGGAGACCTTTAGGTCCCTCACATGAGCAACATAGGTACAGGACACAGCACACAGGTGGCACTGAAGGCTCTAACCCCTCTTGACCTCTACTGGCCTGCGAGCCTGTAATCTTAATTGCCTGCCTCTTATGGTGCTTCTGTCCTTCCAGGTGGGCCAATAGGCCCCTGCACAGTTAGCCCCGCAGAGCTCACAGTAGTGCATAGAGGGCAGCCTGGTGCCAACCTTGGGCTTCAGCAGCCTGTCCAGGAATGGCAGTATGTTGTTGTAAAGTTGAGGTCCTAGGGCTTGAGACCTGGGACATCCCGGGGGTCCAAGCCCACCAGAGCCATCTGGGACACCTGCTGCTTCCGCAGGGCCTGCTGGGACTTTGGTGGGTGGTCTGAGCAGCGGGAGCTTGGACCTGTCTGACAGAGAGAGGTAGCAGCTGGCTGCTCCAGTGTGTCTTCACAAGTTCTGGTTCCCTGTGACTCTCTCCAGCTGGGGGGTGTATACAGCAGTGACAATAGATTCATGCTACTGCTGCCAGTGTACACCCTCAGCTACATGGGAGGCTGATCTTCAGTTGGGGGCTGCTGGCATTTGGGCTTCCTGCCTGCTGCCCACAGAGCCATGGTCTCAAGGTTGACTGCCTGTGCTATGTGCTGATGCTGTTGGAATAAAGAGCAAGTCCTGTGCCTGGGGGTACATGCCTGCACTCTGCTCACCTGGCCTCATTTTCCAGACACCGAAGGAGTAAAATGGGTAAATAAGATGCTAAAGCAACTGTGGCCCTTTCTTTGTCAATTTATAGAGAAACTCTTTTGAGACATCTTAGATCCAATTGTGTGGGGAGCAAATGCCGACCTCAGCACCTTCAGCTACACAAAAGTGAACGTTTGACAGGAGCTCCTTAGAGTCAATGGTCTTAAGGTTTGTACTGAAAATGTAGACAAAAGGCAAATTATTCCACATCTTCACATTAGTTTTTCAGAAAAATGTGAGATTGATTTGGAGATCAAGCATTATTTTTGTAGACCTGCTATGAAAAGTATTCAGATTCATGGGACAATGTGGGTGATCTTGGAGCCCTAGGTTGGAGATATGCCTTTAGTTGTCAATTTTCTATTTTAGGAAACTATTTTTAGAGATTAACTGGGCAGTACTGCCTAATGTCTCCTGGCCATCCCTGGAATGTATAGTTTATCAGATACAATCATTTTGGATGTAATATCAAACTAAGTGATAATCACTTGCCAAAAAAACAAGATCTTAGCAGTGCTCTCTATACTTCCAATAAAGATACAGCCCCATGCAGTACCCTTCTTCACTCCCACCCCTTACATCAGCCTAGCCTTTTCAGATTCCAATAAAAACTCAAAGGGCTGTACCCTGGTACCTGTTGCATATTAGATAGCACTACCAAGTATCTATACTTGATTATTTCTTGGAAAAGTTGTAGTCCTGACTCAATTAAAAAATCAAAGCTGACTTTGAAGTTGGAGCATGACTCTCTCCTTCTCTAAACTCAACTATGTTGCTAGAGAAAAAATCAGAGTTTCTGTCTCTTATCAGAAGAGCCACCTGGTGTGGGGCAGAAGTAAACCAAAAATTTAGGTGCTATTGTTATCAAAACTCTGTTATCTCCTCAAAATTTTATTTCTCCCTTTACTTATCTTTGACTCCTTAGTACCTTTTGTTGCCTAAGCCATAGATAAATAGATAGAAGATAGATGATAGATAGATAGATAGATGATAGATAGATAGATAGATAGATAGATAGATAGAAGATAGATAGATAGATGATAGATGGTAATATATATTCAGTAAAATATTATTATATTTTAACATATTTATCTTATTTTAAATTTAAGTGTATGTGTGTCTATGTGGCTGCATGTATGACCCTGCCTAAGCTTCTTAACAATTCAATGACTTTCTGGGATCCTGGAAGATTTCCTGTACTACTGGCATCCCTATAGTACACAGGGACAAGCCATTATGGAGAGGACCAAAAGAGGTCTTAAGGAGCAGTTGGCCAGAACTCTTTGTCCAGAAGCTAGGAGAGATCTTCACCTGGCCTTAACAGAGGATGCTTTCCATATGAACTTTCTCAGTGTTGATGACAAAGGGCTCAGACCAGTTTACAATCACTGGGCATCTCTACAAAGGAACACACCCCTGCCCCTGATGAGATGGATAGATCCTATCTCCCTCCAATGGCAGCCACCAATTCCCCTGCTAACCCATGGAAAAGTGTATGTTTGTGTTTTTCCTCAGATTACCACAATGCCAATATGGGACCTGTTAAGAGATGTATGTCCAGCCGTGGATCAGCCTGCCTCCATCAAGGAGGGAATAACTCAGGATGTGTAATGTATGTATTGCTCTCTTTGCCCACTACTCAAACACACTGATTCATTATTGGCAGAGGTTATGGCTCTTCATTTTTTGAAAAAGCGTGGCATAAAATAAATAGGTTATTGGATCCCTCCTGGATGCTCACATATGCACTAAGTGGAAGAGTGGTATTAATCCTTATTCTCTTTAAATGTCTCCTGCAGCAGATCTGACATCAACAACAGCAACTAAGGTGACTCTTCAAGTGGGAATGGCTCTTAGGCATCCTTCTCACAGTCCTCCACAGGAGGTTATGCATCTGTAATTCAAAAGCCTTATCCCCCCAACCTGGCAGATCTCCAGGAATTAATGCTCTTGGAGGGTTGGTAGTCAATGACAGGTAAGAGCTTATGGGACAGGCCAACCTAAGACAAGCAAAGTTCAGTGACTGAGCTCTCCTGAGGCAGGGTCAACAAGGACTGAGCAAAAAACTCTGGATCCCACTGTGAACCCATTTAAAAAATAAAAAGTGAGGATATGTAGGAAATTAAGACCTACTAGGCCCAAAGAAGCAAACCTGGAGTCTGCTTGGTGCTATCAGAGGTCATGATCATTCTCAACTAATGAGCGATGACCAGGTGATATCAATTGTCAAACGATCAGAATGCTTGGGTGCTGGGAGAATATATAAATTTTTCCATATTGTTAAATAAACAAGTCAGCTGAATGCCTTCTACCTTACTACCAGTGTCTGAGACATTGACAACTGTGCCTTATCATCCCCTCCTCAGAGTAAGATGTTAGAACCCAGCAACTAAGTTCTACTTGAAATTCCTATGGTGAGGGCCTAGAGTTGGAGACAAACTTCAAGAAGGTAATTAAGGTAAAATAAGATAGTGTTTGCCCCTTTTCTACTACAACTAATGCCCTTAGTAGTAGAGCATTGCTAATTCATTGACCCTTTAATGCATGCAGTTCTTAACGTTCTGGTGACCCCCAACCATACAATTGTTTTATTTTCTTGTCACACCTGTAAGTTTGCTACTGTTATGAATAGCAGTGCAGATATCCAATATGCAGGATATCCAATATGTGACTTCCAATGAGGCCACAGTTGAAGTTGTGAGCCACTGCTTTAGAATAATATATTAGGGCACAAAATTATACACATTTATGAAATTGTCAAAGTACATGCTGTCTAAAAAAGAAAAATGAGGCCAGGCAGTGGTGGTGCATGCCTTTAATCCCAGCACTTGGGAGGCAGAGGCAGGCAGATCTCTGTGAGTTCGAGACCAGCCTGGTCTACAAGAGCTAGTTCCAGGACAGGCTCCAAAACCACAGAGAAACCCTGTCTCGAAAAAAACAAACAAAAAAAAAATCCATCTAAAAAAGACAAATGAAGATTATCACAAGACAAAACACACACTCTAACAGTTACTAAAACTGTGATGTGCTTTGGAATGGAGTAAGGATGGATGCTGGAAGATTTCTGAAAAAGTTGAGAAAAACAAACTTTTGCAGATATTGTTGGTAAAATATGAACATTAGATATGATTCCCGGCAGGACTCAGAAAAAAATGGATGTACTAGAGAGAAAATGACTATTATCTTAACAATATACAGCTATTTTCATAAAGAGCATATTGTCAGGGATATGAAAGCCAAACGTGCTTCTGGTGAGAAGTCGGAAGGAATGGAAGAATATGATGGAAGCCATGATTAATGCAGATTTGTTGGCTCAGGTTGTAGGTGCAGGCTGAACAAGAATGACAGCTAACTGTAGCCTCACTCAGGGATAGACTTGAAAAAAATAATGAGAGGAAATACTCACAGTGTGTAGATCTTTAAACAATGATTCTGGCCTCTATTTCATGTGAAAAAGTGGGAGTCCAAAATAATACAGGGATTAAGGGTCAGCATTGGAGTTTGAATGACTTCCCAGACATTGAAAAGAGGTATAGGCAAAGAACAAAATTGACTATTCTGGTAAATTTAACATGTATCAATATGCTTGAAGAATGAAAATAAATTACAGTTTTATTCAGTAAGGAAGAAATGAATAATTGTGGAGTAACAGAAGTCAGAGAGTAAAGGGACAACTGTATAGACCTACGCTAACTGGCTTGGGCTATTGAAATTGGAATGGGGGTGGCAGTTGGAAAGGACAAAGAATCTCTACGTAGATTCTAAAAATATTGTATTTTCTTGATATGGCAACAATTCAGTGTGTTCTAATAATTCAACATACTTCTTATGCATTTTGTACATTTCTGGATGTATACTCTATCTTAGAAGATTAGTATTTTAGGCCCTCCATATGTGGGATACAGTGGTAAAGCTTGGACTCTCTGTGAGGCACCTGGTAGTATGACTAGGATCTATCCCTGGTACATGAGCTAGCTGGTTGGAGCCCATTCCCTATGGTGGAATGCTGCACTCAGATTTAATGCTATGAGGAGGGACTTGGTCGTGCCCCCAACTTAATGTACCAGACTTTGTTGAATTCCCATTGGAGTCCTTACCCATTAGGAGGAGTGGATGGTGGTGGGCTGTGTGGGGATGCAGGGGTTGGGAGGAGGGATGGGGAAGAACTGTGGATGGAATGCAAAAATTACAGAAATTAGTACACTATAAGTATATGTACTTCTTCAAAATACACTTTCAAGTGGTATGAATTTACATACTCTGGGCAGTGAGAACACTGAACACCAGGAAAGACTCATTCCCCCTTCAGGCAGCTCATTCATGAAAGAGAAGAGAAAGCAAAAAACTGGCCTGTATATATCTCTTCCTTTCCTAACCCCAGTCAATGGTTGCTCATTTCTATTGGGAAGAATGAAAGATAGGGAGAAGAGAGAGCAAAAACCTCTTTTCAAGGGTTTAATGACTTAAAAAGAAACATTAAGAAGAGGGAGTAAGTATCAACAGTTCACTCTGACTCATTGCTTGGGTTCTTCTTTTCTTAACTCAGAGATATTAACCACTACTTCTACAGCTTCTTGATGTCTGAGACCCTCCAATTGCACTTGGCAACCAACTTAGGAACTCTCAGCTAATACTGCCCCTACCTATACTGGGACATTCTCTTAATACACTCTGAAAGTCTTACAGCCACTGGTAGACAGTAAAGGTCCTTGTCTTAATTGATTTAAGGACTGAACTGACAAGCATCTTAAATTAAGTACAAAATACATTAAATACATCCATTCCAAAGTCTGAGTCATATCTAATGCAGAAGATAGACCCCTCATACTTGTCAAGATATGTTTTAACAAATAGGAAGTTTATAACTTTATCATAAGATTAAATAAGAATGCTAAGACAATATTATGATAAGGTGCCAATTTACAAATATGCTAATAATAAAACAACAAAATTAATTGTAAACCATTTGTAATTGGCCTAGGAACCAGACTGTTTATTAAAATCAAATCCTAGTATAACTTTTGTTAGTTATTCCTAGACCTGATAGAAGAAGATGAATGAAGACAGAAAGAACCTCCATAACCAAGATGCCAGGTACATTAAAAAACAAACAAAAAGCAAAAAGAACAGTCTTCATGGAGCTAGATCCCCAGGACACTAAATCAAGAGAGAAATGGTGACTCATCCCTTTAACTTATAGTTAATTTGACTAAGGAAGTCTTTATTTTTTTTAAGTGTAACCTCTGAATGGGGCTCAATAAGAAGATCTTTATAATGCCACCATGGTGAGTCTAGGAAGGCTGGAGGGATATGATGACTCCGGACAATTGAACATGAAATGAAGGATGATTCTAACAGGTGGTAAAGGAAGGCAAGACATGCATAAAAGAACAAATTAATCTGAGACATGGAAAATGAGTTACATCAGTGTGTCACTACCCAAATTCTTCCTCCAGGGTCAAGAACTCAGGCCCCTAGTTGTTAAAACCATCAAATGATTCTGGTAGCAGTTTCTTCAAACATTGCCAACCATGCCATACTGGTTGGCCTCTTTTAGTAACCAAAGTTGCATCTGAGCATCTCTGTGCAACTTGCTTATGCTTTGTTTGAAGATGTTTTTATATTATATCAGAATATTTAAGTATTCATAGCAGAAACAATACAGCAACATACCTGCTATACACAGTAAAAGATTGCCTTTCTGAGGTTTTGCCTTCAAAACACAGTCCACACCTCAGTTTGCTAATGTAGAAACAAAAGACATCGTCACACATCCACCATGAGCAACTCATACATAAAAACCCATGAGAACCATGTAGGATGAAGATGCAATTTTATGTGCACTGTGAGTCATTTTCTGCTGCTTCTCAATACTTCTTTTCCTGGTTTTCTCACTTGCTTACAAAAGCTTCTTCTAAAAGTATTTTTCAACAAATCTTTACATGCAACTGTCTACCAAAGGACCTATTACCAAAGAACTTAAACTAAAATGAATGTAATAACTTAGTGAAACAATTTTATAGCATTGACATATTATATTACTAGGATTTTAACATATCATTTTTCTCTTTTCCATCTGTAAATGGTTTTTTCAAAATTTCAACAAATTCCCAGTCAATTTTCAAGTTCAAGAGCAAGTCTGTTCCATTCTTCATTCACACCAAATAGTTAGTCACTCTATCAGCTGTAACCCCATGGCAGTACAGAAAATGTGTATTCTCGTGGAAATCCACAGAGACTGTACATCAATCATTGTGTGGAAACATATGTAATATGTACATTGACTTTTTGGGTAAGAAGAATTATAAAACTTTGAATTGTTAAATACAGCATTTGACAATTTGTATATGTATGCACATACTGGCTACCTTTCTCTTCCATACCTTTCATTTTTTCCTTCTTGATCAGTGGAGAGCATTTTTGTACAATACAGAGTTAAAATCCATCGCAAAATGACAATACATTGAGCGTTTCTTAAGTGCCAAGCTATATCAAGAAGTTTGTATCTATTCATTTATACACCTCTCAGAAGCTATAAAATAGTATCTTTTTGTGATTTTCACCTTCAAGCAAGGACTTATCAGAGAGACTGATTAACTCTTAGGGGGAGGGTCACACAGCTAATAATAATAAAGCTATTATCCAAATGCAACAGCTTTCAAATCTATATTCTTAAATTATCTACAACTTACTGTTAAGATAGACTTATTTCTCTTTATTTAATAAAATATCCATGTTGCGAAAAGCAACCCTTATAAGGATTTAATGGACTGTTAATGAAAAATTTTGAGAATTCTAGATCACCTCCTGCCATGATGTATAACAGGAAATGACACGGTTGTGTTTCCAGGAAGGTGGCTGTTCTGAGAGGAGGAGAAAAAGGAGAGAGAAAAGACCAACAGAATCTGCTGCGATGGAGGGGAGACAGGGAGACCAGCATGATGAACACCCTAGGGACTCACTGTCATTATTCTCTGCCTTAGTATTTTGCGGCAGCACCAGGACGCCATTTGCATGAACTGGGTGGACAGTGAGCTTGACTTCTTTTTGTTCCCACGTCAAAGCAGCTTAATTTTTGGATGTCTTGGTACAAGTATTGAGCCATACATTAATGCGTATCTACTAACACTACAGCAAAGCAGTGGGCAAGCACGGAGCACACATGAGCTAAATGTCTGTCTCATTCAATTACATAACCTCCTACACGTATGGCTTGCCTGTGTGAAGTTGAGCTTTTAATTTGAAATAATGGGTGTAGAAGAGAATCATGAAGTAATATGTCCATATAAACAATTAACATAATAATTTCAGTGGACCCATGGTATGCAAGTTTGCATGTTGTGAACATGCTGTGAATGTAGGAGAATTTTCATCTTTGATTACAGGCATGGATTTTCATATTTATTGGCGTGAACACCCCAAAGTAGCAAACAGAGACCACAGTTTCCTCTTTGAGGAATCTGCACAGTGTCCAGGTAGTTAAAGGATTTTCTTAGGGTCCTTATTTCAAGATAATTGTGAGATTTCAAAAAGAATCTATGCCACACCCTTCACAAATGGCACAGCACATTATACTATCCATAAAGGTCTTAAAATTAAAATTGAGTTCTTCCATGTTGACATGTCAGTAACATACATATATGTGTTTCCCAGAATCAGCAAAAGTCTAAAAATAAATTGAGTAAGATATCTTAATTTCCTATAGTACTTATAATCTCTATAGCACTGTAAGGTTTCCATTCTCACATATGATGAGTTCAGAGGTTATATAAACAATTACAAAGCTTTATAAGTAGCTGCTAAGGAAGCCAGAACAGTTCTACTGGTCATCAATGCCAGCATCATTTGCATTATGAAACATCTTTTCTATTTATATTGAATTTTTTTGATTTTCTAAAGGAGATATTCTCAAGGCAGAAATTATAGCTACTATCAGCTTTAAATAATTGAAATCTGTTTTAAAAGACTAATTTACAGGGAAAAAAGCCTAGGAAGAAGGGAAAGAGACAAAGAGAGACAGACAGAAAGACATATCATTAATGAACATAACAGCAATGCCCATCTGCTCTGAAATCTTGGTTTATGGGGCTACTTCTCCTGGCATAATTCCTTTGCCTTATTCCCTCTGCTTTTAAAATAATAGCGATTTGAGTGTTTTTGTTAGGAACTTTTTTTATTAGTTTAAAGAATATTCTGCTTGCAATACCACTAAAGTAATCAGAAGTGATAACCCAAATAGATGATATTGTCACAAATCATCCTTCTTTCACAATATGACCATTCTCCAAACACCTCTGCAAAAATACCAAAGTTTTATTCAGACAGCCATATTTATTTTAAACAGAAATAGAAATATGTGCTGAACTCTTCATAAAAGTTCTGATTACCTGTGAACCCCAGAGGCAGTCATGTACACATTAGCATCGATGATAATTGCCTGGGTTTTGATGTTGTGTGTGAGTCTGACATTCCCACTACCTGTTTGAGTGAACAAGTATAAAATATTTACCACTTCTGGAATCTGACCAACTAATTACCTTCAAAAATTCAACTGGAGTCTGCATAAAATATAAAATTAAAACTTTCAAAATAGTTTCCTTGCAATCTTTCACTTCGTATTCTCTTTTTTTTTTAAGAAATCCTTGGGGCTATAAGTCTCAGGGTGCTGAGAAACTTACCCAGTGATCCTAGGAAAATAACTAAGGTTATGTTAGTGGCTTTTAAGCACACTTTATATATTTAATTGAAAATCACACTTCTTTGCCTTCTTTCAGCATATATTATATTTAATGCTCTGAACATTAGCCCGTGGAATAAAGAAATGAATTATATATGAGTTGCTCTTTATTATGATTTTCAAGCCTGACTTAAAATTAATTTTCAAGACTGTTATGGAATACCAAATGTCATCTTCACTAGTACCTGCATACTGCTTCCCAATCTCAATGTGCTGTTCTCTCAGCCATCTGCTCCCACACTCTCTTCCAACTTGAAGGAATATTGACAGAACCTCTTTCAAAAGGAAAAGAATTAGGAATCTGAATCTCTGTGTTTTTGCAGAAAGTTCACAAAAATTTGCACTCTGTAGGCAGAAATTATACAAAAATATACAATTATAGGCACTAACATAAAATGATTGTTTCTCCTGCTTACGTGTGCCAGAAAAGTCTGCCATTATAGTTAAGTAATAGATCTATTTTGCACACATGCTTATAAAGGATGCAATATGATGTCTACAGGGACTGTAGATAATAGATAATACTCACAGTGTTTTCAGATTCTTTCAGTTCATCATAATTATATGCTCCCACAAGAACTAGCCCACCATATTTAAATAAGGATTTCCCAGCTATTGTATGCATCAGTAGAAGTGACGACCTGTACAAGAATTTGACATTTTCTTTTTTTCTTTGTTTCTTTTTCATTAGTAACTACCTTTTTAAAATTGTTTTTATTGAGCTATATATTTCTCTCCACTCATCTCCCTTTCTCCCCCCTGACCTTGAACCCTCTCCCATGGTCCCCACTCTCCCAGTTTACTCAGGAGATCTTGTATTTTTCTACTTCCTATGTAGATTAGATCTATGTATGCTTCTCTTAGGAGTCCCTTTATTGTCTAGGTTCTCTGGTTTTCAATGTGTGAAGTTACATCTATCTGGACAGAATCGGTTTTGTGCATTGAAAACTTTTGTAACCAACTTTATATGGAAGAGTATAGTAATTTGAGGGAATGGAGAAGGAAGGAAAGAGACAAGAGAAAATAATTGATAAATGAATGTCTTCAAATTTCCTTCATATGCAGTAGGAAGAATGTAGGCTAATGTATGGTTAGGAGTAAGAGAACAGAGAAATCATAAAGTCTAGTAATGAAATAATAGAAGCATCCCTCATCTCCACCAATTTGAAAAGCAATATATTTTATATATAAACCATCCATCCATGAAGAAATTAATCTAAAAATAATAACCCAAGAATGTGTTATCAAGGAGTTTCCATATTCCCAAAGCAGATTAAGAAGATGGCTTTGGCAAAGTTAACTATATGACAATGGCAGGCACAGGGGGATTCTCTTTCCCTTACTAATAAGTATGACAATTCCAAGTTCTTTTCACAAGTCAATGGCTCACTGCTAGGAAAAGATTTCAGAAGTGAATGGAGCCTCTGTGTTCTCAGGCCTGTAGTCCCCCAGATCTTGGTGAGCTCTCTAGACAACATCTGCTTACTACATTTGTGTCATCCTAAAGCTTCACTTCTCCTACTCCTCAAACAAAAGCAAATCATTGCTTATATAAAGCCCTGGGTAATGAAGAAGCATCTTGTTGTTGTTGTTGTTGTTGTTGTTTTTTTAGTTTTTTCGAGACAGGGTTTCTCTGTGGTTTTGGAGCCTGTCCTGGAACTAGCTCTTGTAGACCAGGCTGGTCTCGAACTCACAGAGATCTGCCTGCCTCTGCCTCCCGAGTGCTGGAATTAAAGGCGTGCGCCACCACCGCCCGGCTTCTTCTTCTTGTTTTAAGCTCCAAAGAAAATCTATTATTTCAAGATCCATGACTTGAGTCACATTTTTAAGGCTTTATCTTGTG
The DNA here is from genome assembly GCF_950005125.1 of Chionomys nivalis. NCBI lineage: Eukaryota > Metazoa > Chordata > Mammalia > Rodentia > Cricetidae > Chionomys > Chionomys nivalis. Next base: position 56,681,038 of record NC_080103.1, on the reverse strand, counting down.
TTAGTTTTGCAGCTACTAATGCTTTAGAACTTAGTAAGAGGTTCATTTCTTTGAAGGCACCAACCCTAAATTAATGCAACTGTGATCGTAAGTATTCCATTGGATGCTCAGATAAAGTTGGACTGGGTGAGAAGCAATTCAATTTATTTTTCTTTTCTTACCTCATGATTTAAAAAACTGTGCATTAATACACGTATTAGAATGACTTGAATGACAACTCACTGCATGCATTTCATGTTGAGACCATGAAAACTTGGGGACCATCAGTGCCTTTTCATGGAGACATGGAGCAGGGGCAAAAATAAGAGAGATTTCAGAACAGCAAGCAGATATGGTTGTCAAGAACAACAATACCTCATTCCTCCAGAGAGTGACCAGCATGTAATTTCATTAATTTGCTAGTCCTGGGAATGGTTTATCAAAGGCAAAAATGCTGTGCCAAGCACGTACACATATTTGTCCATTGCTGAAAAGAAATTACTCTAAAAGGGACCCAAGAGAGCCTAAAAGGAGACACAAATGCCCTCTTTTTCCCTTCCCAGACCATCAAGTAAGGCAAAATAAAGAGCTTGATATATCAGACAGGGTTTTAGCTGAATGTGTCAGCATGAAACATAGGCACTGTGGCAAGGCAGAATGGATTATATGTTTTCAAAACTAATGTGCATTATGTAATCTACCCTGTGGTGACCACAGGGTGAGACACATCAGGTGGGGATAATCAAACCAGATTTACCAGTAAACACTTCCATGTAGATTTTCTTTTTCAGTTGAAACCACATTTCTAAGGATAGCTTTTATTCAGCTCAGCAAACTCCTGTTTTTAAAAGGCTTACTTAAACCCTTTTTTAAAAAAAAATTCATTACAGGCTGCAAAAGACTCTGTGAAGCATTTTGAAGTGGGCTTTGTACTAATGTGATGAGAGATATCATCTGAGAAGTAAAATAAAATAAAAGTCAGCAAGGCATATGGTGGTTACCAGTCAGACATTTCTGTTTTTTATACACTTAATCCAGCAGAGAACACTGGGTCTTCAAAGAAACAAACAAAATCTTTTAGAAACTGTGATTATTCCATCTTTAGGAAGCAGCCTTTAAAGTTGAGTAGGGAGAAAGCTAATGACCTTACTATTGTATATGTTTATTTCAGTGGTTTTGAGACAAGCTCTTATGTAGCACAGGCTGATCTTGAACTCTTTATGCAGCCAAAAATGACCTTGAATTAATTCCTAATCTCCTGCCTCCACTGCTCACGTTGGGACTCCAGGTATCTCACCACTCCCAATTTCTATTGTGTATCATTCTGACTATTCTGCAGGTAATTTCCCACTGAATGCTCGCCATAAGCTTTCAGAACCAGTACTGTTACCCTTTTTTTTAAATGAGTAAAGATACTGGATACTTTCTCAGCATCTTAAAGCTTTGAAAAAGACACAGAATTTATACAATTGGAACCCTTATTTATTACCTCAAAATAAAAATACTAAGCAAATGTGTGAGAGAAAACATGGCCACTAAATCCAACAGACTCTTCACTCATAGAATTGACAGACTGCAGCGAACTATGATGTCTTTGAATTTGCTTGACTAAGCACATAGGGAGAGCCACTAAAGCTCCAAAGCGATCCTACCATTTGAAAACTAAAATGTTGAAAAGTATAGTAGAACTTCATAACACAAAGCATAAGGAACACGCCTTTATAAACTGGTTCTTCTTGAACTGCTGGCTGCTTGTGTATAACAAGCAGAGCTATTAAAGGTAAAGAGTAGATCTGAAGAAATTCCTCTCGTTTTACATACCTATCCCAGTTTTCCCTCCCTCCCCTCCTCCCACTTCCCCCACCTTCCCTCCATTTCAAACCCAATCCACTCCTCAGAGAGGGTAAGACCTCCCAAGGGGAGTCAACAAAGTCTGATGCATCCCTTGAGGCAGGACCGAGATCCTACCTCCTACATCTAGGCTGAGCAAGGTGTCCCTCCAAAAAGAATGGGTTCCAAAATACTGGGTCAACACTAGATAAATCCTGGTCTCACTGCCAGTGACCTCTCAAACTGCCCCAGCCTCACAACTGTCACTCACACTCAGAGGGCCTAGTTTGATCCTAGGCAGGATCCCTTGCTGTCAGTCCAGAGTCAGTGAACTCCCTCTAGCTCAGGTCAGCCGTTTCTGTGGGTATCCCTATTATGGTCTCCTTTGCTTGTATTATTATTCCTCCCTCTCTGGGCTGGACAACAAGAGTTTGGCCAAGTGCTATTACGTTTTCTTCTTAATTGTTAATGTGAAGAGACCATTTGGAAGACTCTAAATGCATTTCTAAGCCCCCTCAACCCTAAGACATTTTTCTAAAACCTTACACTCACTCTATCTTGGAAAAGGGACAATTGCCCACACACACACACACACACACACACACACACACACACACACATGCTGGACTGCTTATCCTCTTGTGTCCTTGTAAATAACCACATGCTGGACTGCTCATCCCCCTGTGTCCTTGTGAATAATCTTCTAACATAACTCCATTCTGGGAATTGAGGCAAAGACAACCCACAGATGTTGACTCAGTTCCTGATGTATTGAATTAGTCACTGGACCAAGGTCAGGATGGATCACAGATGCTCTCACTTATCACCTGACCACGCAACTATTCTCCTGCCCTGGAATAGACCAATCACTGCTAGTAACCCTTTGAATAAGCCAATCCAATAAGTTGGAAAACAACCTACATGTTCGCCCCTTGTGTCTGTGGCTTTTTGCTTTAAAAGAAGGACTGTAACAGCTATCAAAGGTCCTTCATATCCCAAACCTGAAGGGCCCTGTCATGACAGAATAAAAATCCTTTTGCTTTTGCATCAATTGCGGCTGTGAGTGGTGTCTGGAGCAACTCCTCCTTGATGTTTGGACATCTAGTCCAACACATTTTCTAGTTTGGAACAGAGCTATTAAAAATACATCTTTAAATGAGTATCCAACATAGAACTTATGGGGTTGCTTTATGATTTTTTTCCCTCATGCTTTCAATTTATTTAGAGCCACCAATCTTTAACCTGATTTGAGAACCTTAGAAGACTTTTCAGCAGCAAATTATAAGTGTGTTGAACTGGAAGAGAGATTACACAGGGCTAGCAGTTAGGGCTCCACAAAGCTCCACTTTAGGAACCTTCAGTAGTTACCACTCTCATTGTGGAGGACTATATGAGAAGAAGTAACCTAAGGAATGGTGGGTGAATTTGGGCTGCTGTTTGACCAGATAGGGCCTTTATGCTTAGGAAGCATGGAGGAAGGAGAGGGGCTCTCCAGTCACCTTGTATCTAGAATCAGAGAATAAACAGGAAGCAGGGTGTTCTATGGAACCCCAAGGCTTGCCCTTGTAACTTAAGGAAGGCTTCACCTCTAAAAGGTTCCACAATCTCCCAAATAGTGCCAGCATCTTGGAGTTAATTGTTAAACATGTAAGCCCATGGAGTATGTTATACCACATTCGAAGCACAACAGAGACATTTGAATTTCAAAAAATAAAAATGTTTTTATTTTACTTGGTTCATGAGATAATTGGGTATAGAAATAAAACTTCATCCTAAACACAGCCTCCTTTTTCTGACTGACCACAGATCTACTGACTGAATAGTGATTGGGAGTCCTTGGAATCTGGAGCTTACTAAATCCGGAGCATAGCCTCCAATTCATGCTGTTCACATTGCTACCTTGAGGACAGCATCCAGACTTCCAAACAGTTTTTAAGTGGACACTTCACAGCACCATCATGCAAAAGTCGAGGATTTTGTAGAAAATATAACCAGAAAAATGTTTACTTTTTTTAATCCAAATGAATTAATGAAATGAGAGATTTTTTTTTTTTGACAGCACTATCTGAGTTAACCCCTACACTTAATGGGGTTTGGAGTACAAACTGTCAAGGGTACAGAGGAGTAAGCTTTGTTATGAAAGTGAATCTAGTCACTGTAAGATTTCACATTAAATAAATAGAACACAGTCTACATTCCCCTCTTCTCATTGTGAATGACTAAGTTAATCTAATCTCATAATTAATTATAATATTCCTTATCTTAACTAAATGTCTCAAAACAATAGCTACTTCTTTTTTAATAGCTATAGCTATTTTACTAACTATTAATATAATCACAAAATTGCACAATCACATTAGGGAAAGACTATGGAAGACAAAACCAACTTCTCTAAAGATAACTCTTCCCTCCAATATTCTAGTAAGGATGTTGGTAAATATTGACCTTTAGCTAAAAACAGTAAGGACAAAGAGCCATGATTGCAGCTTCTTCATCCTTGATGATGGTGAGATCAAGCTTCCCTGAGACCATATTTCTAAAGAAACTTCTTCTCTACAAAAGAACCTAGTTCAGTATGATACCAAAGGAATTTTTGTCAATTTATGGCTTAAATAAATATAAATATTAATATATGTCTAGACTTGATCAGATATATGCACAAAATTATGGGCAACTAGAACAGACTATCTTAGACTGGATCATAAATAGTCCTCTTCCTTGCAGTTCTAAGAACTAGAATGCCCACTATTTAGAGATCTATATTTGATGAAGATTTTGTCATCCTCTTGTGGAAGACAGAAGACCGGAAATTACAGCCTCTTGTTAGAGGACATACAGTGGACAAAAGCCCTTTGATAATTAGTTCTCCCCATTTGGACTACCTCCCAATATTTCTGTGTTTAATGTTAGTTTCTGATGCCTGTTATAGGAGACATTCAAACCATAGCAACATCCAAAGTACAGTTTCCAGTCCCAATACGATAATAGTGCTGATGTAGAAGCTGGAAGGAGGGAATGTTATATTGTTTCTTTGAGTAGATTTGAAAAGACTTAGTCTACTATAGTTGTCTTCAGTATCTATGGGTTCTATATTATTTCATCCAGCCACAAAAAGAAAATATGTGAACAAAAATAATGTATGGGTTGAACATAAATATACCTTTTGTTAGCATTATTATCTAAGCAATACAGTATAACAATTACAATCATAGCATTTATGTTAAATTAAGAATTACATAAGTAGTCTAGAAGTGATTTATAGACAGGAGGATTTGTGGAGAAAATATACAGTCACAATACCATACTATATAAGCATTTTTAGCATCCAAAAACTTTGGTATTCATGATGTTTTTAAACATCAACTTGACAAAACCAGGAATCACCTAGGAAGAATACCGCAAGCACATGTTGTTTCCATCGGGCTGACTTGTAGATACTCTTTGGAATTATTTTAATAAGTTAATTGGTGTGAGAAGATCAAGTCCATCGCTGATAGCACTACTCCCTAGGCATGGGATCCGAAACTGTGTAAGAATGGAGACAGGGCTGAGTACAAGCAGCTGAGCACACACCCTCGCTCTTCCTGCTCTTAATTGTAGATGTGACAGTATGGGCTTTCTCAAGTCTATGACACTGTAACCCCCCTGAAGTGGTAGACCAAAACCTGAAATTCTGAGTCCAAATAAACTCTTTCTCTCCTGCATTCCTGCATTGGCTGATTTTTGTAGGTGTTAAATCACAGCAGCAGGAAGGAAACTAGGCCACCATCTTAGAGAAGTTTTAAAATCAGGCCTCAGTGAATACTGAGGGATCTCCTGGTCTTGGAATCTAAAGAACACTGCATACGTGAATTTATCACACTCAAGAATGGATTACCTTATGAGGTCACAATGCTATTCACTTACATACTGTGTAGAAAATCGTGTAAGGGCAGAAATGGCACAAGCAATTAGTTATAACGGATAATACTAATTTTCTGAATTTTTTTTTCTTTCTTTTTCAGTAAAAAAAGAAACAAGAGATTTAGTTAATTTGGAGGGAAGGAAAGAGGTATCAAGTCTGGGAAAATGAAAGGTGTTAGTAAGTGGGTGATAATGGCTAACTGTATTAACCTCTGTGTGATTCCGGCCATGGATTTGAAATGAGACTAGTCAAAGCAGTTGTAGATTTATTCCTACTGATAAACTACATTAGTTTCACCAATACAAGTAGGGAGGCTTGGATTTATCTAGGGTTTTAGTTTGGCAAAATGAGTTTAAATTTCCACACCATAGAAGGCGTATTTAATGTGTTTGTCCCAAGCATTTAATGCTAAGGGAATTATAAGTCCCTAGCATATCATAGAGACATCAAAATGCCTTATTCCTAAGAGCTCATGTGCCACAGTTGGTAAGAATCTCACATACCAGCAAGATTCAGTAGCTTGTATTAACTGTGAGGTTGCACTTCAACAGTTTGCATATTAGTTAATAACTTGGAAAGCACACCTTTTTAGCACATGGTAACAAAGCCATGTAGAGATGGTGCATTTTAACATGACAAATAATTTAGAATTCTAAAATGTTGGTTGCAATACCAACATAAGATGTAGATATACAAAGTTGTCATTTTTGTTTGTTGTTACAAGTGCCCGTGTTTTTTCCCCCAGCTAGACTGGCTGCTTATTTTAGTCAGACACTCAGTTTTAGCCCTTTTACTCCCTGGTGAGCTTAGCATATGACAAAGCACATAGAAAAATATCTAAATGGGAGAAGAAAATGTTTACTGATTATAAATCATGAACTGTTTATTCTTCTAGATTCTGTATTTATGTCTCCAGATGAAACCACCACTCAGTTCACAAAATATTATTAAACAATTCCAATTTCTCTTACACATTTTAAAAATATTGAAAGGACATTTTTAGAGTGGAGACATTTCTAAGTATTGCTTACTCAAAAGCATTTAAATTAATTCCATCACAACTTTGTTTCAATATGTTAAATATAATTCAAATTATTGATTTCATGCCCACGAAATTCTTAATCTAGAAATAAGATCCATTACTAGGCAATAGGTATATCTGCTATGAACTTTTAAAAACCAACTGAGGGAGAACTTAGACCTGAAAGGTAAGTCCATGAAAAAATAGTGTTAATAATGAAAATGCTGACAGAAAGATTCATAACAGTAGCAACATGATCAGGCAAGGCTGTAGCAAGGAACATTATCAGCCAATTTACTTCCTCATTCATGTCTGTTGCTAAGTGTCTAGTTACTGTAAATGCTTTAGATTTTGCATAATTTATGTAAATTATTAAACACCTGTTCTCTTCCCAGAAAACAAAGATATGCAATAGTCTCCATAGTTTAATTGATTCCTGGCTTGAGTCCTCTCATTGTTTCCCTGGCAACTACAAGGGTGTTGTTGCTCCCTAATGGTCAGATACTGTAGGAAATCTCGGATTTTAAGAATTGATCTTTCAGGCACACATATGGCTGTGGCTTCAAGTAGGGTTGAGTGGGCATAGAAATGAGTGAGGCAAAATACCATTGTCTCCTGAATGCATTTAGAATGCATTTATACTGTCAATAATATTCATTCTAAAGTATTTCTGCTGTTTGGTGTAGATTTTTACATTGACTTTCTTTACTTTCTGTATCAGGCTTTAATTTCAGAAGAAAAAAAATAACAATTTTCCTCAATAGGGCAGTTTGTATTTATTTCTAAACCTCCAATTCTAATTATTTTGAATAAAGATTTCCAAGCTTCCAATTTAGATAACTGAGCTTAAAGTCTAGAGTCAATTCAGCATGGTCAGGTGCTTGTAAGAGAAGCAGGCATTTTCTTAAGGATCCATTAGTTCTTGTTATTGTTTACTTCAATGCCAAAATAATGTATCATGACAACACCCTACGATACCTTTTCTCTTTATACCACAAATATTCAGCACTCGGGAGGCAGAGACAGGCACATCTCTGTGTGTTTGAGCTGGTTTACAAGAGATAGTTCCAGAACAAATTCCAAAGCTACCGAGAAACCTTGCCTCGGGGGAAAAAAGGAGAAAAAGGAAAAGATACTTTATCAAACAATGTTGATGTGTTCTTTCTTACACTTATTTATTAATGTTATAATACTGCTCCATATATCTTAGCTACAAGCCGAGACCAGCAGGACTCATATCATGGCCAACATGATAGTTTCCCACGCCACTGTGCATGTTTGTAAGAAGATAATGTAACAGAATACAGCTGTCCCTTTTATTTTCCTGTGGTGAGGACGTAAGATCTGATATACACATATGCCATTTTAATAAAAAATTTAGATAATTCCAGAAGACATTTTTTATATAATCTGGCAAATAATAATATCTCATTATTATTGCTAACTTTTTTAGGAAGACCTCTAAATTTCAGGAACTTACTCACTAAAGGAAGTCTTGTATGCTCACCTGCTTCCAGCCTCAGGCTCCGTTCCCCTCACAGGTGCATGAATTATTGTCAAGAACTTCCTAATTCAGACCATTGCCTCCAAATTCCCTTTGAAAAATCTTCAAGTTCTTCATGGTATGAAATCTCACTCTAGAATGATTAAGCATTTGTTTCAACTTTCTATCAGTTTTTTTACAGAACAGTAAAGATAGGGATAAAATAAATTAACATATCCAAATAGCTTATTTGTACAATATCTGTACACAGCAAGAGTTCAATCGATAGCATCATCATCACCACCATTCTCACCACCATCATCATCAAAAGTGCCATAACTCATTCATCATTGTACATATCAACATTAAAAACATTGAATTGGGTTACAGTCACTTCAGCAAATATCTTGATTTTTTCATAAAGTAGCCATTTTATATCTAATTAACCTGTCTATTTTTTGCTTTTTTATTTCTGTAATGATCAGAGCAATAGTGCCTATATAAGTGGATGCTTATAAAGATTAAAGAAATTGCTCTTTTAAAATCTGTGGAACATTTTTGCTGTATAGGACGAATTGATACTAATCCACAGGCACCACTCCACAAGAAATCTTGTAAACTTAAGCATCTTTTTATATTTGCCAAATCACAATGGAAATCTGTCACTACTCACTGTCAAAGATGACAACCATGTGCCTAACACACAAAGGAAGGAGAGAATACAATTAGCATACCCTGAGAAAGATTCTTACCAGCATAATTGTGCTTTATGCCATGCTTTAACAACAGAATTATTAAAGCAAATCCATCTACCAAGGGTAGATGCTACATTTTTTCAACTGTGATCTAAATCCATACAAAGAAAGGGAAAGCATTTTTTTTCAATTAACAAGGAGCCGTCTGCTCTTTGAGTCAATGAACCCTAATTAGTGTGTGTAGAGGTATTTGATTTCTCTCCTGCCCCACCCAATAGCCCTACCTGAGTCATTAAAAAGATATATTAGCTTTTAGTATGTACTCCTCTGGTTAGTATGGAAAAGACCTCAATCTTTATTCCCTCCTGTACAAATAGAAAATAGAAGGTGTACAACGAGATTGCCATCCTTCCACCAGCATATCTAGAAAACATATAAACAATGTCCAAGGATGGCTTTGTGCTTCTTCCTAGAAGACATGTTGTCCTTGAATGAACCATATCTTTAAATTCCTTGAGCTAGAATTTTAGTCTTCTAAATGTTTCTTTCATAATCACTGAATAGATCTTTATATACATAAGACTAGGTGCTTTAGTTCATTTTTAAGAACACATAGGAATACCATGCTGTGTTTGTCTATTTATCTGCTGCCAATTTTCCTCTTATATTCAGCATATACTTATAAATTAAAGCACAGAGAAATGTATGGGAACTAAAATATCATTCTGCATTGCTGAAAACAGGCGATGTGAGGACCTTATTATTTAATTCAGTGTAGCCTCTTCCAATGGATTTTTTCTATAAAATGTAGACATCTATACAAATTTGTGTTCCAAGAAATTAAGTAAAAAGAATTTGCATATGTAAATTTTAACTATGAATTGTAATCTTCTTCTAAATTTCAGTGTTCTCTACTTCTGTTGTCATTAACATTCTAGGGTTTACTTTAGTTCTACCTAGGCAAATTGCAATAGAAATTATTCAGTCAACCAAAGAATGCATTTTGAAGAATGAAATCTCACAGCTAATTGTTTAAGTAATAAAAGTGTGTCTTACAGCAATCGTCATAATCTATCTGGACTTGCCATGTGCACTAACTTAGATTTCTCTTGACTAGCATGACATTTAAGCACACTGCCAAATGAGGATTCTTCAATTACTGGCTCTCCATGGTGCACCGCAACACAGTACAAAGTGGTTGAATATGAAAAGAAAATGGAACATTTGCATACAATTTCAGTTTGGTAGACTGTTTTGTCAAACTGTATTTTCAATAATACCAGCAGATACCATGCAAAGGTTGGTAAAAATTTAGAGATTATTTTCCCCAGTAACCTTCTAGATATAACAAATTTGGGGAGTATATGTCTACTTTTCCTGTTTTGCTAACAGGGAAGGAATCCTTTATAACCCTATGCTTGTAATGGATTTAAATATCAAAACTTTGACAGGCAAAAAGCTGCATGAATTTAAAAAAAAGAATCATTTGTTGTTGCAACCACATGGTTTCATGCTGTATTTATTATTAGCGAGAGAGTGAATCTTTCATTAATAATGCCATTAGAAATTTTGTCCTGCTAACAGCATTGACTCCTCTGTAGGCTATAGGTGCTTTTTCCTTGCAAGTTTTCCATTCTTCAAAAGAGAGTGATGTAATCAAAAAGCTCAATGCATATGGACCTTAAGTGTAAAATGTGAAGAATGGGCTCATTATTTATGTGTGATACACAGGATGTATTTGATAGCAGTCATGTGCCTTGGCTTTTGATGTGTCCACATGCATGAAAGAGGAAGAGGCTGAGGATCCTAAAACCTAATCCTTACAGTAACCTCAGAGGACAGTGTATTCCCAAATGGGCCCAAACCAAAATGATTTAACTGATGAGGCACATCCCCAGTCCTTAGTCTCTTTTCAGGACAGAATATAGTTAGTGAAGAAATCATTTCCACCAAGGCTTCTTCTTAACCCTTTTCCACACTCCTCGAGTTCTACATTTTCCCATGAGTCTTTATGGTAATCTATTTATGAATGAAATAGGGCTTTGTTTGTTTGTCTTTCTTGTAACATAAAAAAACAAATAAACATGCAAATTTATCTTGAGTGTGTTTTCAGTAACCTAGCTAAATTTTAAGGAAATGGTGTATTTGTTGTCTTGACATCTTAACAAATTAATTAATATTTAAGCAGCCTTAGAACACCAGAATTTAAATTCTCAGGATCTTATTGATAGTCTGTCAATCTAAATAAATTGCAGCTCAATAGTTTCAACATTCATGGCTTCATAAGCACATACAAATTTAAAGCTGCATTATAAATCAGTTGTGTTAGCCATGTGTGATTGTAAGCCTCCAGCACATACATGAATTAGGGAATGTTCTAAAAAAAATGAAAAACAAAAATAATATCATCAAAGTACTGCTGGTCTCCTCCTCTCCTGATAACTTGATCTTTGCAATATATGTGCTTCAGAAAAAGATTTTAGGCTTTCTGCATCTACTGTGTGTGTGTAGCCTTAGCAACATCAGGTTCATTCTCCAGTTGAAGCAACTGGAGTTTTATAAGTTAAAGAGAACTGAGTGCTATCAATCTTTGTGGTTTGACATAGTTTTCGTTTTTGTTTTTTCTATCCCTCCTCCAAAACTTGTGATTACAACAACTGGAAATTGTTCCAGTCTTTCCTGGCTCTTGTATAGGCCAACTGGTGTAATCCCACACCACTAATTGCTGGGGTACTTCCATTTTAGAACTATTATTTACAGGACATACAGGTTGATGATTTGTCAAGATTCATACAGGAAGCAAGAAGCAAAGACAGAAAGAAAAGGGGTCAACTTGCGTTCATATTTGTCTTAATCTTCTGTTTTAGCTTTAAAAATATCTTTGATTTATTTGCCAATCAGTGAATGATGTGTGTCTTTTAAGGGTGTTAGGGCTCAATGAAAGATTCTGAATGTTATAAATTCCACAAACCTTTCTTCAAGAATAAATTTAACAGCCACTTCCTCTGATGCTTCATGACCCAGGTACCAGTGAGGATGCTTATTTGCTCTGGGCATGCCTTTCCGGGGTATTGATGCTCCAGAACTTGCACAGTACAGATGAATGGACTAAATCTTCATTGTAAGATCACTACTGCAAGCAGAACAAGAAATCCAATTCTGAAAACTAGTTCTTCCAAAATTGTGAGAGAAACTGATTTTCTCTTTGCTTCTGGTAAATTCCATTAGTTGAATAGATTTGAATTCTCATATGGTTTCAATAAATCCAAATGAAATGGTCTCATTAGTGACTTGGGAATAAATCTCTTGTAATTTAAAAGGAAACGAAGGTCTTGGTGGTACCCATTTTTGCTCCCTAGAGCTCAAAGGGCAACTTTATTATCTTCATGGTAACACACTGTTTTAATTTACAAACAGCCCTCTCTTGCTCCCATCTATTTCACTTCTCAGTTCCCTTCAAGTCATTCTAAGAACGTTGGCTTCAAGTCTAATTTCCCTCCTATATGCCCAGTAGATACTGGCCATGTTGCTTCCAGACAAACCAACCCTCATCTGTCCACAAAATGTTCATTTAGAACACAGCATTGTCATTTCATTTTTTCAAGACCAAATTATGGTCTAAATATTTGGAGATCTAGTGACCAACTAACTATCTATATCTTTTCTTGATCTTCTCATATTTTCTCTGAAAATGGCATTAATTATTTTGAAATGTGTTAACTGGTTAAATTTAGGAATGGTTTCAACTCAATTCTTGGACTAACTAGAGTTTGAACCAGAACCTCTCTGGGGCATTTGCTATTACAGAAAATGGATGAAAAAGATGGTAATTTAGCACTATGTGCCTTATAATTAACTTAATCGTTGTCAGCATGGAACTATAAACCAAATACCAATTAGTTCTATTTGTACATCCATGGGCTTTTCTGGTTGTCTTCGAGTTAAAGTTTCTTATTTGTGCAACTTAAAGCCCCCCGGTGTGCAAGGGAATGTTTTTTATACATTTTAAATGTGCAAATTAACTGCATATTTAGTTTCCTTATGCAAATGAGCTAAGCTGATAAGTTCTTATTAGCAAAAGACAGGTTCTGCAATGCTTCGAATTCAACGCATGTAGGAAAGCAATCTGTGAAACGCTTCAATAGTCCAGGAATGTTGGTTAGGTATTATCAGAGATACAGAGGCTCTGCAACAATCATTTAATCCCTAGGGTTTCCTGTATTTAACAAAATCGATTTTCCAAATTGGGGAACATACAATATATTATTGTACATACTTACATCTCTCTCTCTCTCTCTCTCTCTCTCTCTCTCTCTCTCTCCCTCTCCCTCTCCCTCTCCCTCTCCCTCTCCCTCTCTCTCTCTCTCTCTCTCTCTCTCTCTCTCTCTCTCTCTCTCTGTGTGTGTGTGTGTGTGTGTATACTCAAAATGCTGCACTAATACATTAGAGCAATACATATTCCCTGAGGGAAGTACATCATCCTGAGAAAGATTGACATATATAGGGAAGGGCAATTTCAGGACGCAAGCCAAGTATACATGAGATCCACAGGTACTCAAGAAGAATACCACCAGAACAGAACAGCACACATGAAAACAGTCCAAAACCCACCAGATGTTGTCTTTAAGCTGCTTCATCCTTTTCAAAAAAGACACATAGTATTTGCCAGCCTTCCTTGCAGAACAGCCATAAGAATGGTCTATAACAAGGAGATGAAAAAAGTTTGTAATCACTTCCTGCACACCTGACTGAATGAAGACAGAAAAAAACTCCAAAGTGACCTTGGAATCTCTTTTAAGACGACGGACTGTTGGATTGGATCAAACCCAAATGCCCCTAGACTCCTTCTTTTCCTACTGTCTCACCATCCACTTTAAACTGAGATAAATAGAAATGCCTATTGCCTAAACCATCTCACATGTTCATTTCTTACTTTGATCTAGAATATTTGGTATATCTCTCTAAATTTCTCAGCAAAGTTTCTAATTTTCTTTCAAGGATTGCTAGAACTTGCTGAGTGGAAGAAAATGTTTAAATAGATATGTGCTCAATTTCCAGGAAATCTTCACATCCCAGGCCAAGTAATGGGAATTAATAATGAAGAGATAGAATAGTCTACTCTAGCCTAGGGCAAGAAATTAACAGCATTATTATGTGCATGCAACTTCCTGACAAATTACCTAGGAACTCCTTCCTCTGATTCCACCCCTGAACTGATAAACACTTCAAACACATCCTAGGCAAGAAACCCAAGGCAGAGCCAGTCACAGGGATACACAAGACACCAAGAAATATTCAGATATTGAAAAATAGTTAATTAAATCAGTAATGCAGTAATTCACCATACCTACATTTCTGTAACTGTGTATTAAAGAAAGTTCAAAATATTAAAAAAAATTCTTCTCCATAAGACAGATAGAAACTTTGGAAAAGAAAATATTATGTCAATTGCTTTGTTTTTCATTTCTCCTTTTATTTCTTTTTTTCTGAGTGCCATGAAACTTAAGCTCTCATCCTGATTCATTCCAGACCCCATTATCAGTGACCCCATTCATTACAACTCTAAATGACAGTGTGAAATGGGAAATAGCTAAAATTACTTCCAAAATAGCAAATGCTAATGTGTCAGGACAGTCGCCTATTGGGAGTCTTGATAACAATGCCCTAAAACTATAAACAACAGAGGGATTTAGAAAATCTTGTCAGTACTAAAATGGGGTCTGAGCACTAATGAAGAGGTTCTGTAACCTCACTAAAGCTCATTTCCCCTTATGATGGTCACCACTGTTTTCACAAGAAGGAAACGAGACTAAAAACACAGTACTCTCCAGTTTAGTCAAATCAATAACGTGTCATCACGTCTTGAGGCTTCTTCACCAGTTTCCTGCCCAGTGGAGAAAGGAAGGGGTGCACAGCAGAACTGAACTGGCCAGATGTTTCTAGTTCTGAGGTACTTGGGACGATTCGAAGGAGCTTACATAACACACATGAAAGCAGTAGAAAGACTATCATTTAAAAATTAAAAATCTTCAGGAATGATTGATGATACTTCCGCAGAGTTAGATAATTTAATCATGGAGAAGAAATTAAAATAATTGATTTAATTATTACTTTATTGCTATTATTAAATATAAAGCAACACTTTACGTAATAATGATGATTGATATTTCTTGAATACATTCTAAATGTGTGAGATATGTCTTTTTCCTCTGTGTAGAATTCAATCTTCACAATCCAACTTTCAATGAAGGTGCTTCGACCTAACCCCATGGTTTAAGATTAAAAAAAGAAAAAAAAAAGGAAAGAAAAGAGAAAAAGAAAGAAAAGAAGAAAGTCAGAAATAGTATGTCCTCTGCTCTGTACTTTACATAGAGTGAAAACCGACACAGGGTTAATCTTAAGTTACTTTTTTCTGCTCTGGAACATTGGCTTTGAACAATAAAGTCAACAATTCCCTCAAATCGCTGGGTCTCCACTCACCGAGAACTGCTCTCACTATTCCTAGGAAGTGAGTTCATAAATAAAAATTAACCAAAGCAAATCCCAGGGTGGGAGGTGGGGGTTGCTTGGAACTTCTCCTCGGTAAAGTAGTGCTATTCATTATAAGGGGAACGTGTTGAAAAAAAATGTTTTAAATGTAATTATTTACGGGCAGGCAGAAAACGAGCAGATCACCAGATCATATTTCTGCATCTTCAAGTCAAAGATAACATGCTTAGCAGAACCAGACACGAAGAGAAACTGCATGGTGGTTCCTTTGTATGATGTCATTTGGGTTTTGTTCAGGAAAATCTACAAATGACATCTGTTTATCCATTTGTGAACAAGACAAAGCCAGCTTTTGCAGCAGAACCCTCTCAGTCCCTGAAAGGAAGGCTTCCTAAGTGATGATGTGTCAAAAGTCACAAAAAACTGTTAAAAATTCTACTTCTGCTGAGAAAATAGTGCACTTGACAAGATGTGTGTGAAATGTGTTAAATCCAGATGAACGTGGTATTTCTGTCTCCATTGGCAACAAACGCCCAAGAGAATAAAATGTTTAACTTAAAGAAAAAAATGTTTGTGATCAGAATGGCAATTTCCTCTAGAGAGACCAAGATGCAGACAACTTCACCAGCTGGGTATGCCTCTACATCTCGATTCCCACCGTACCTCAAAATATCACATGCGTACCCGATGACACCCTCAGAGAAAGTTCTACTGTTTTTGTCTGGAAAGAAATTCCTTCATTTTTAGCAATACTTTTTCAACGGTTACTATTCCTAAAACATGCAGGAACCACTTGCAACAACTCTACAAATGACCTTTTCTTATTACATGCAGTTTCGGAAATGTTTATCCCCCTAATTTGTCTCAGTCACTTGCTACCTATGCACCATCTGTGGACTAGAGAACTGTGCTCTTCAGGCAGGGAAGAGCCCTTGCCAACCACTGTCTTTTACAATTAGAAGACACGGTTTCATGATTCACAGTGAAATAGGTGCTCACCGCTACCCTGGCACCAAATCACGAGGGGAGGATTGTTGGATGTGTGTATGCAGTTGTACTTGTCTGCCGCTACATGTGTAGAGGTCAGAGAGCAACCTCAGGTAACCTGCTCTGACATTCTTTACCTTGTTTTGTTTCAGACACTGTCTCTCCCTGAATCTGGACTTCATCGGGTAGATTAGCTAGCCATCAAACACCCTGGAATCTGTCTCCAAAGCTCCAACTGTGAGAAAAAGCATACGCTTGGCCTTTAATTTCGCTGATGGGATTCCAAATTCAGGTTCTATGAGGTTTGTAATTTATACCTTACAGAAATAAGTGTATGAAAAGAACAAGAGATGATATCTATGATAAATATATGTCAATGTTTATTTTGTTTATCACTTGCTATTAAAGAAAATAATGATGAACTCCATGGCTTAGAGCAGAAGTTTTCTACAGTCCTAGCTCCACACATAAGCAGGGCAGATTGTGCTCCTTTACAGAGTTCAGTCCATCCCACCTGACATATCCCCCATGGGCACCATCATCTTTCAGCTCAGCTGGAATGAACTAGGGTCAACCTACTTGTCAGTCTAGGGCTTAGTGCAGTCTGTTGTTGTGACTACATCTCATAGCGGAGTGTTGTTTCTTCACGGAGAACTGGTGGGACATATTGTAAAGCAGTGGATCTGTGTGTATATCTTGGACTCTAGGGTTACACTATTTGCTGTCCTCCTGCATGTGTAATTATTGGTCCACCTACAGAGTGACTCCAGAGCATTCTCTCTTTTTGCAACTATTCATTTCTCCTTAGTTACATTTGCTTCTGTCTTTTGTTTTTTTTCTCACTCACAAAAAATTGACTTCTTCTTTGGGTTCTAGGCGATGAAAGGAGACAGAGACAAAGACCCACATTGGAGCACCGGACTGAAATCTCAAGGTCCAAATCAAGAGCAGGAGACAGAGCACGAGCAAGGAACTCAGGACCGCGAGGGGTGCTCCCACACACTGAGACAATGGAGATGTTCTATCAGGAACTCACCAAGGCCAGCTGGCCTGGGTCTGAAAAAGCATGGGATAAAACCGGACTTGCTGAACATAATGGACAATGAGGACTACTGAGAACTCAAGAACAATGGCAATGGGTTTTTGATCCTACTGCACGTACTGGCTTTGTGGGAGCCTAGGCAGTTTGGATGCTCACCTTACTAGACCTGGATGGAGGTGGGTGGTCCTTGGACTTCCCACAGGGCAGGGAACCCGGATTACTCTTAGGGATGATGAGAGAGGGGGACTTGATGGGGGAGGGGGAGGGAAATGGGAGGTGGTGGCGGGGAGAAGGCAGAAATCTTTAATAAATAAATTAAATAAATAAATAAATAAATAAGTAAATAAATTGTCACGGCCCCCTCGTCCAGCAAGGAAGACGTGCAACACCGGAGCTCTTCTTGCTAAGCAGTTTATTCCAGGACTTTATTCACAGCAATCTTTTCCCTTTTCTTTCTCTCCTCTCTCTCCCTTCTCTGGGCAAACCTCTCCCAGCCCTTAAGTAGGCCTGGGCCGCTAACCTCAGATTGCCAGGTGGGCACTGCCCATAGGTCCACGCATATGCAAGCAGCTGACAGTCATTGCGTGATAATAGCATAAGTCAGGCTTTAGCCATAGGAGTTGATTATCACAGAGAGCACTCGCTTTCGGGATCGCGGAGGGCTGGAGCCAGCACCATCAGGTGCGACTCCACGCAGCTCTCTACATTGCCATCAGGTGTGGCTTCACGCAGCTCGCTACAATAAATAAAAATAAACTGACTTCTTTTTAAATTTTCTTTATTTTACATTCCAACCACAGCTCTCCCTTCCACCCCTCGTCCCCCACCACCTCCCCTCCAGAATGCCCCCCCCATCTACTCCTTCCAACATGTAAGGACTCCCATGGGGAGTCAACACAGTTTGGCACGTTAATTTGGGGAAAGACAAAGTCCTCCCCCACTGAATTAAGGCTGAGAATGGCACCCCACCACAGGGACTGGGCTCCAACAAACCAGCTCATGCACCAGAGATGGACCCTGGTCCTACTGCCAGGGCCCCTCACACAGTCCAAGCTTCACTACTGTCTCCCACATATGGAGGGTCCCATCGTGACTCCACAGCTGTCAATCTAGAGTTCATGAGTTTCAGTGAGCTGGGTTCAGCTGTCTCTGAAGATTTCTCTATCATGATCATGACATCCCTTGACTTCTTAGATGAGCCCTTTTCTCTTGGTCTTTGTCATTTGGTCTCACTTTCTATGCTTCTACACGTTCTGGTAGTAGATTCAAGGAAATCAGAGTACCACCTATTTAGATCATGAATAAAATCTGATGCACTGGGAGAGTTGAAATCAGACCTTTATTTTGTTTTTGAGTTTTTTTCCTCTTGCATTTCCAGTCCCACCCACTGATTCCTTGGGTTCAACTTCCCACTCTGGGAGTTGGAAGAACATCCATTACAGGCCTAAATCCACTCAGGAGTGAATCACATTTTCTTTTGCATCCAGATTAAATATTTTCTTTTCTTCACTAATACCTGCAACTCAATTTTGTGTCAGCACTGCTGTCCTGGTTGTCCTTTTTCAACTTGACACATACCTAGATACATCTGGGAAGAGGGAGTCTTAAATCTGCCTCCGTAAGTTTGATCTGTAGACAAGTCTCTGGGGGAATTGTCTTAATCAGTGATGGATGTGGGCAGATGTCGTTCACTCTGAGCAGTGCCAACCTCTAGACAGGTGCCCCTGCAGTATATAGAAACCAGGCTGAATTAGCCAGTGAACAGTGTTTCTCAATGCCCTTTCCATCAGTTCTTGAGTGGGAAGAGCCTTTTCAAGAGCCCATTGCCTCAATATTTGTTTGGCAGTTTTCCCCTCTGTGCACATAAGTTCAATATCAAATATAGAAAACTTTCTAAAGTAACGATTGCTGCTGTTTCTTACTTAGCAATTTTCTGTGTTCTGTGGGTTCACAGGTCTCTGTGTACACACCCATACCAAAAGAACTTTCCCCAGTCTAATCAGGAACACCTAACATTCTTGATTTTTATTTTGCTGTGTTTTGTGACTGCCATGGCCACTGCTGCTCTATGCATCACTGGATTTTCTTTGCTGCATTAGCCAAAGTTCTAGATTTGCAGTGAATTCTGGTTGTGATTCTCTCTGCCTAATTCCTCTTAAGAATGTTTTTCTTCTGAAACTCCGGAGTCTGTTGGGACAGGCCTCTGGGATCCCATAGTCCTTTCATTATCTCTGTCTCGGCATGCGCACAGGTTGTTTGTTCATAGTTCTTATCTGCTTTGTACCTTTGTGAGTCTTGGAGTTACTGGACCCTCAAAACACCCAGGACAGCCTGGTATCCAGTGACTGCCACATTCTTCTGAGTTTCTCAGGAACTCTAGATCAAGACATTTCGCATCGAGTCTGGCTCTCATCAACAGTCATCTAATATAGTCTGGACATCACTGACAATCTTGCTCTCAGGAATGCTGCATTTCTTCTTTGAGGAGAAGCACATGAAAGCCTTTATTTTTTATTCTATTTTTCCTTTACAGATGTCATTTCTTTCACTAACAATTATATGGCATTTATTCAATTCACACTGAATGTACAAACTTTTAGCTCCCAGAAAGCAATTAAGACTAACGTTTTACAAATTGAATCTAGTGAGGATTTATCCAGGTCTGCATAGCTAGTCCATCTATTAGATGTATAACTGATTTGCAACAATAGGTGGAAGGATTTATTTAAATTGCTTTCTGGCCACAACTATCTTAAGAAATGGTATACAGGCCCACATTTGCATTTTGTAATACAAAGGCCTTTGCAGAATTTCCAGCAAGGTGTTCATATGGCACGGTTTCATTTGTAAAGTTATAATATGATCTTCTCTTACTCACATTTGCCTATCTTTACTATGACTTTACCCTACTCCTCCAACTCCCTCAGTTGTATGCAATGCCGTGAATGAGACAAGATGCAGGTGAAGAGAAGTTATGGATCTCTGATTCAGGTTTGATAGTCATTGCTATAATGTATTGGCTAGTCTTCCAATCCCACCATGGAAATAAAATATCTGGGCACATTTATAAGGAATTATCTTGAGATCCATCCAAAATGTGCACAGTTCCATTAGATGTGTCCTGGGCCCAATGCAAATATAGAAGAAGTTTGCTTTCTGAACACAGGTGAAATGAGACCCACATCTACTATTGCTGTGGCCATACGTCCCCAGCCAGGATGGGCTGCATTCCCTGGAGTTGTAAGCAAAACCAATACTCCTGTCTTTGACTAATTTTTTTTCAGTTAGGAGGTAACAAGTCTTGCATGGATGTCTTTATGATACTCTTGACACCTAGTTCACACCCAGCAGTAATGACTGACACTTCAAAGTTGGAGATCAGACAGCATATGAGTATGCCACAATGACTGCTCTCAGCACCAAATGGCCCTAGGGATAATTGATCTAGAAAGTAAGCACTAAGTAGTAGACAAAGTCCCTTGTAGTTTGTACCTCATCTATGAAAGAATACTAGGAGATATATTCCCAAATTTAACAATAATCCTAAATAATACATTTTTTTCTTTTTTGGTTTTTCAAGACAGGGTTTCTCTGTGATGCTTTGGAGCCTGTCCTGGAACTAGCTCTTGTAGACCAGGCAGGTCTTGCACTCATAGAGATCTGCCTGCCTGTGCCTCCCGAGTGCTAGGATTAAAGGCATTTGTCACCACCACCTGTCTTTAAAAACACATTTAGCAGTGCTAATAATAAGATAAAAGATTGAAAGATATTTTCTAAAACTCCCCAAAACAAAATATTTACAATAATATTTATATAAGAAAATATAGAGTTACTAGTCTATGGAAATAATATAGAATAATCATATATGACTACGTGATAAGCATATGCTTTGAATGTTTAAAAAACATGTAATAAAATGTGTAACAAGAATGTTGCAGACAAGTGATACATTTAAAAAATATTTATTAGGACCTTGGGAGCTCAGTCCGGTGCTCCAGTGTGGGTCTCTGTCTCTATCTCCATCCATCGCTAGATGAAGGTTCTATGGTGATATGCAAGATATTCATCAGTATAGCTATAGGATAGGATCATTTCAGGTTCCCTATCCTCAGGTGCCCAAGGAACTAACTGGGGACATTGCCCTGGGCATCTTGTAGCCACACCAAGTTCAAGTCTCTTGCCAACCCTTAGGTGGTTCCCTTAACTAAGATATGAGTTTCCCTGCTCCCCTATCCAACCTTCCTATATCCCCAATGATCCCGTTTTCCCAAGTTCCCCTCATCCTCTCCTTCACACTTTTCTTTCTCCATCTCCCCTTACCCCCATCCCACCCTACCCCCAAGATTCCAATTTTTTGCCCGGCACTCTTGGTCCTAATGAGGAGAGAAGGAGGGAGAACATGTACAACGAAGTCAGGACCACGAGGGGTGCACCCACCCACTGAGACAGTCGGACCGATCTATGGGGAGCTCACCAAGGCCAGCTGGACTGTGACTGAAAAAGCATAGGATAAAACCAGACTCTCTGAACATGGACAATGAGAGCGACAAGAGGCTAAGGACAATGGCACGGGGTGTTGATCCTACTTCAGGTTCTGGCTTTGTGGGAGCCTAGACAGTTTGGATGTTCAACTTCCTAGATCTGGATGGAGGAGGGAGGACCTTGGACTTTCCACAGGGCAGGGAACCCTGACTGCTCCTGGGACTGGAGAGGGAGGAGAAGAGGAGTGGGGGGAGGGGGAGAGGGGCGGGAGGAGGGGGAGGGAAATGGGAGGCGGGGAGGAGGCGGAAAAATTTTTTTTTTCAATAAAAAAAAAATATTTATATTTTATGATATTGTGAGTGCTTCTTAAAATGCACAGTTTTCAAGTTTTATTTCTCAAATTAATTTCTCAAATTATATATGCTTTTGTCACTATATGTGTTTTTAAAGGGCCTAGCAAATTACACGTACGTCAGCTCCCTTCCACATCTCTAGTATATATAGGTCAATAGGCACGAAGATGATGGAAAGATAGATAGATAGATGACAGAGGGAAATTTCTTAGTTCAGTTATTAGAAAGTAAAATCAGTGAATGCAGACAATATCCAAACCATCAGGACTTTATGGACTTAAATCAATATTTAAGTGCAACCAGCTTGTACTTAGGAGCTAAGTAGGAGCCACTGCAAAACACACAGATGCCTCTCGTAAATAAAGCAAGCCTCTTAATGGAGAACATGTGAAAATTAAGACAACAATAAAATCCCATTTAGGAAAATTATCTGAAGTAGTCAATCCCCTTTGCAGAGATGGGGTATTCTCAGCAAAACCAAGGGACACATTAGTGGGATGGTCTATCTTCTCTTGTGACTAATGGACTTGAATCCTAGTTAAAGTGAGATGAATTTATGGGCTGTTTGTATTTGAAGATTTTTTTTTTTTTTTTTGAATTTCGAGACAGGGTTTCTCCGTAGCTTTTTTTGTTTCCTGTCTTGGAACTAGCTCTTGTAGACCAGGCTTGCCTCGAACTCACAGAGATTCGCCTGCCTCTGCCTCCCAAGTGCTGGGATTAAAGGTGTGCGCCACCACCGCCCGGCTTGAGGAAGATTTTGATCAAGATAGTTTTATTTATGAGTCATGTAGCATTTTGAACCAAAATACTTTGCCTAAACTCAATAAAAATATGGTATTCAGAAACAGAGATTCAAATTCTTTTAAGAAAAACATGTTCCTTAAGATACTTATGAGCTGTGAATTACCAGTTGTTAGGTGTTGGAACGAGGTAACTTCATTGTACCCCAGTTTTCCAGAAATGAACAACCTTTGAGACAACATACTTTGGGTAAATTTCAACTCTCAAAGATTTACCTGACGAGCTTTTCCTTAGCATTCCTGAAGAGAAAGAATTTATTTTTCGATAAGTTCTGGGCAATATTTATATTTTTGCATAAAGCAAGAACTTTTTTTTCTTTTAATAAACAAACCTGAGACTAACCTTTCTTAAACCACACAGCAAGAGGTTTAACATGCTCTGGAAAGAGGCAAGTGTGTATTCACACAGAAGCATTTGCTCCTCAAAGGAGAGGTCCTGAGTCTCATTGGCCCCAGCAACAATGAAGGGAACGTAATAGCATGACCTCAATCTTCACCTATGGTAAGGTTAAATGTGACCCGGACGGAAAGCTTTCACCTGCAGCCTTAATAAAGCAATTAAAGGAATTATAAACTCCTTTCAACTGTGTGCTTTCAAAGCCAACTATGTCTAACTTGCTGCTAAGTACCGCCCAGAAAGGTTAAGATAAAGTTCTCAAATGAAGTGAGACATATGAATAACAAAATCGGAAATAACGTGTCACACTGGCTAACTCAGAAAGGTGACTTTACACACGAAAGAGCTCACAAATCAGTGGAAGAGAAGATGTCAAACTTGAATAGTTTTCTCCCAGAGAGTCTACCTTCTCCAGCCCCAGCTCTGTTCTGTGATGTCTTCAGGGCAACCTAGAATAAAAGGAGGCTTGGCTTCATCATTTCATCATCGTTTATGCACTGGCAATGCTTAAGCATGCCTGGGCAGCCTGGTCGTGACAGTTCTCTGGTTGTTCCTATCCTGGGTAGTCCTACATGCTTTGCTATGGTCATACCCGAGGTTCCACAGTCTTCCTTTTTGCTGTCTACCCAGCGGTTTTGTGGCCTTCCTCTACACCTTATCCCATGCACTCCTCTAAGCAGTGCTATCTTCGGGTATCTGCTGTCATTCATTCTCATAACATGGCCAAAGTATCTCAAGCACCATTTTTGTATCCTATACTTTACTTCCTTCTGTAGGTGATGTTTTTAATGTCATCATTTTGCAGCCTATCTCTTTGTGTGATGTCTAGAATCCTCCTGAGACATGTCATCTCAAACTCATTCAACCACTGTTCTGAGGAATGTTTCATTGTTTAAGTTTCAGAGTTGTAAAGAAGGCAGCTCAAGACAAGTGTCTCATATACTTGTAATTTTGTAATTGTCATTATGTCTCTTGCTGACCAAATCTTTCTTAGTGTCTGGAATTCAGGCCTTGCTGTCCCTATCTGCCTCTTGTCCTCTGAGATACTTCCCTCCTTTGAACTGAGGTTTCCTCCAAGATAGACAAAGTTGACTGTTTGCTTGAGGTTCTGATTCTTTATTACAATATTAAAATCCTTGTATGTCCCTTCCTTGTGTTGGATCTCGGTCATAGATGGAAATTCACGCATTTAGTCATCTTCTTACTGTAGGGTTTGGTAGTCTACAATTCTGACTTTCTAACAAGGAATCAAAGAACTGAGTATCACATTAAAGAGTTCTAACATCAAAAATATTAATCTCTCTCTCTTTCACACACACACACACACACACACACACACACACACACTTGCCTTGCTTCTGGCTGTCACCGGGGCTTGAAACTGTGTAGGAGATGAACAAGATAAGAGCTAAGCAAAAGAAGTTTGTGCTATTTGTTTTGAAGGTTCTTAGTAACTTTATATGTTTTCTATTGTAGAAAGTACCATGAGGTTTTAACGTGCAAATGATAAATTTGTAATTTAAAATTCACTCTAGCAATTTCAAACATCAGAGACTTTTTCAAGGAAAAGAAGTAAAAATTTAAATCCTAGTTCCAAAGCTCTGAATTTGTACTAATTCTATTTCACTATCTAAAATCAGAAATAGCTGCAAAATGATTGAAGAAAGTGTTTTCCTTTGTTCACAAACACTCGATTAGTAGTATGTTATGCTTCTTAAATTTCTTTCTTTTTTTAAATTGGAAACAGATTATCCTCTCATATAATACATCCCAACCAAGCCTTCCCTCCCTACACACCTCCTTACTCCCTCCCTGACTTCCCTCTGCCCCAGATCCACTCCTTTTTTATTTCCTCCTCAGGAAGAGCAGGTTTCCAATAGAAGACAGTCAGACAGGACAAAGCAAGATACAATAAGACAATACCAAAGCCCTCATAACATAAAAGGCTAAAGAGCCATTTAAGATGCAATGTTTCTACATTTTAAAGATAAGACACAAAAATTAAGATGAAGTAAATATCTTGCTTTAAGAGATGTCCAGGAGTTAGTTGATGAAATGAAATTTGCATTTAAACTCAAGGATCCATGATATCTCATTTTCCTCAAGGTTATCCAGAGAGAGCCTTGTACCAGACCCTTGCTTGTTAATGGTGACAATAAGGATATTCACAGATCACGATTCTGAAATCTCCGTAAACCCAGAACTCTACTAAAAGCTTTATACACATACGTTTTTAAATCAGCATGATATCTTTCTGTCTCCTTGTAAACTTGGCTGCAGACAGTGAAACATTTGTCTATCAAAGCTGACGTTAAATATCATTACATAAATTACCTTCTTATGAAGATAGGCTGAGAAGTAGAACAGATAATTGAAACTTGCCTCAGCTTGTCCTTAAGCAGTTCCACTTTGGGACTCTGTGCAGCAAACCCACTGCTTGACAGCAAACACATACTGGTTTATCAGTGTTTCTTGAGTGAGGCATGAGGCAGCTAGGACCAGCCGAGGGGATCCAAGTAAAGCACCAGTAAGAGATCTGGAGACATAGGCAAGAAAGAATGTTACATAAAGAACCAGTTCAATTGAAGTGAAGTGACCAAACTTTGACAACACTGTGTCAAAAAGAAAAAGGGAAAGGAAAAGAATGTGCTCAAGATGTTTTAAAGGAAAGCCAAATAAACAATCCCAACAAATCTTTACACACAAGCAGGACTGTAGCATTAAATATGCCAGTGAATATAATTGGCTTACATGTGTGAAGTTAATAAACTTTTAAAAGATCATATCCTAAGACCTACTTTCTGCAGTATTTTAGGTGGTAAGACGCCCATTATTACTCTGCCTCTGCTGTTCTTTTCTAGATGGAAAGTTTGGAGACAGAGCAAAGTGTTTTCCCGAAATCTTATCTGATTTACTTTAGGCCAACTATATGCTTGATGTGTGATGTGTACGAGCCACGTGAGATAGAGGTCTTTATCATGCAAAATAGATGAGCACCAGAAAGGTAGTCCAAAGCACTGATTATGAAGTGCAAGAAGACAACATCAAGGCATAAGGTATCTTGATCCTTCAGAAAAGTTCGTTGGAAATTTTAAAGAACGAAGATGAGAAAGGAATTAACTTAGTTGCTCCAAAATAACCATGTGTGTAGGTAAGCTTATTTATATTGGGTGGACAATTTAAATAATAATGGCAAGTTTTATTTTTATAATAACACAAAACATCCATTTTCCCCAGTAAGACAAAGTCTTTCCTCTTTGTTCTCCTGTTTATTTTACTGGTTTCCAGCATCAAACCACTAACTGTGGAATTCCCCTTATAACCTCCACACTGATATGTCTGCTACAATACTAAATAGAGGAATAAAATTGATGAGACCTTGTGTACTAAAGACAGGAGGGGACATTATTAAAATTAATACTAATAAACAAAGAGTTGCCTGAATAACTGAAGGAAGAAGTTACCATACCCTAACATGAACCACCAATATTTGGTGGTTCTAAGTCTCCAGCTGTCTAACTCAGAATCCTATTAGGTATTCAGGCAGACAAGAAAGAAAACCAAAGACTGCCCTGATGGTGAAAAGAATGAACGCAGTTACCAGATGGTCATTTTAAATTTAAAATTAATGTGGGGAAAAGTATACAGTTTGTCAATACAATAAAACAGGTTGGGAAATATTAATAGAGAGATTGCCCGACAAATGATGCATCCCAAACAACTGAGTCTTTAAGATGAATTCAATCTCAAAGCCTTGTGTCATTAACAAACCACCCATGCCTTCTCCACCACGTGCATGGTCTCTCCAAGGACCTTCTGCACCTTGCCTCACCTGGCAAAGATTCATTAACTTCTCTTTTCCTGCTTTGCTATTTCTTGACCCCTGAATTAATCTGTCTTGGTAGAATTTCCATCACTATTGTTTTTTTTCCCTAGGTCAAATTGTGGAAGAGAAAATTCAATTCGAGTGAAAAATGTACCTAAACTCTCACTAGCTCCAATATCGTTTACAGTTGATTATAGGAGAAGAAAAAGCAGCAAGAAATAAAGCCTCCTTTTGAATCTGTGGCTTTCCCAAGGTGTGTGTCAGGGGAAGTGGTCTTACTAGTACAAAAGAAGTAATCCAGTTGCTATTTAGTCCTTGCAAGTTTAGGTACAACCAAAGTAAGTACAATCAGGGTAGGACTTAGTTGTTACAGGGAAAAATGGAACAAACTCATTATTCTGAAGGAAAAGCATGGAGTCCCCCCACTCCGGAGTTGCTTACAGCAACTCTGAGGGAAAAAAAAAAAAGGTATAAAAGCTCATTTTCTTGATTTAGTTTGAATAAGATTCATCTTTTTAAGTTAAGTGTGTAGAGTCAGGATTGTGGATGTGTGACGTGACTCAGCAGCACACATAGGCCAAGTGTGACTTCCAGTGCGTGATTACGTTGGCAATGGTGATGGTCAGCATATGAAACATTACAGATAAGGTTCTGAGAATCATTATGATTGATATGCCACACCAGCACACAGTCATGCATGTGCACACCCCCCCCCTCTCTCTCTCTGTATGTGTGTGTGAAAGGGGGACTGTGCCATGACTGCTCACAGGTGTAAGTGCAGGTGTCTATGCGCATGTGTGAGTACATGCTTAAAGACCAGATATGTCTGGCATCAGACATTTTCTGCATTATTGCTCCAGCTTATATATTGAGTCGCAACCTCTCGCTCAAATGCAGATCTCACTTTGGGTATCAGTCTTAGCCTTGTGTAATCAACCCCTGGCTCTGGCTTATTTTTGCTAGGATTCTAGGTGGGACGTCCAGTCTTTGTATGGGAGATAGGTTATCAGGGATGAACTCCAATCCTTATGCTCAACAGCAAGTCGTTTATCCACTGAGCCATCTCTTGAAATGCCCTCCAAACAAACAAACTTGAATCAGGTCACCTATTTAAAGTTATATCTGTGTATGTGTATATTTGAAAATATATTCTGTGATAAATTATACAGCAATCTGGTTTATGAGATATTCATTAAAATGTATGTCATTTGCACCCCACCTAACAATCTGTTTGTAAGTACATTTTTCCTTAGCATATTCTTTGTGTTTTCTGTTCAAGCCAGACAATAAAAATATTATTCTCTAAAAACTTGCATTTTGCACCGTCCATGTGATCTGTTATTTTATTAACAGATTCTTAATTTTCTTGCCATTTTAAAGTATTACCTCATTTAAAATGCCTTTAATTCTGTATTGTTCTTCTTAATGGCTCAAAATTGCTCCAGAATCCTAGATTAGAGGAGTTTCAAGACACTGTCATTCATGTTTGTGCTCTCCATCTCTGCCTCTCTCAGTCTTCCTCTCTGTCTCTGTCTCTCTTTTTCTCAACAAGGTCTCATGATGCAGCTCTGGCTGGGCTGGAACACAAATCACCACTTCTGGCATTTGTTCGTTTTTGAGTTGGCCTGTTCTGAACTTCTAAACTTGAAGTCAGAATCTGTCCTATTTAGTAGTGTAGAAGAGCAATCACTACCGTTATGACAGACTTCATTTCTGAGTTGAGCTAAACCAGATGATTTATTCTGCTTCCCCAGGGATATATTTCTAGGACAGAGTGTGGAGTAGGGAAGTACCTCCAAAGATAATTTCGGAGCAAAAACATTGTCATTCATGATATCATGATGCAAACAAATATTGCATTGCGTTGAAGTGTTTCAGAGTTCTCTATGAAGAGAATTAGGTCTTTCTGTTTTATTTTGAGTTGCTCCATTCATTTGATTCAATTGTTTTGCAGAACTGTTTGAGTCTAGTTAAGTACAGGTGGAAGACTGAGTTTGACAGCATTACCTCACCTTACCTCTTATTTACAGCCCTCAAAGTGGCCTTCATGCACCTGACAGGTTGCTGTCTGGGACATTTTGGAATGACCAATACGCAGAACACAGACTTACATTAACCTGCAGCTCCTGAGATCCTGATACATGCTGTTCGTGTGTTCTGATATGATGTGTCTCCCGAATAAAGAATGAGCCACAGGCCCTGCAGAAATACGGATGTGCAGAAATTCTACTGAGTCATCCGCTGGACCAAAGAGAAGCCCCTTTGGAAGGGCTGAGCACAAGGTTCCATATTCAATAATAATATTGGATATTATTAAATTTAGATATGCTGAATGTGGATTGTAGTTTCAAGAAGATGAAATGTTTTATGGCCTAGATATAAAGACCTGTATTTATCCTTAAAATCAGTTCTGCTGGGCAGGCTGCTCTGATCCTTACAATGTTCTGGTTTCTGTAATAACAGATTTTATCATCTTCCATGGGTGGTTTTCAAGGGTACCATGCAGAAGAGAAGAGGAAATGAATGGCTTTAAGGTTTAAGTTCTTACAGCAAATCTAAAACCTGTGTCTCAGTTCTGATCACACTCTACTGAAAACTGCTCAGTTTTGATGCCTATCCACAGCAGGTTGCCATTCTTCCCAGGGGCCCCACTATCAGTAAAGTCCTGCTGCACGTGTGTCACTAAACAGAAACAGGCAGTGGCAGGCACGAAGTCTGGCTATTCAGGTCTCCTGCATCAGGACCCCCCCCACACACACACTGTGTATTTTGACACACCACGGCCATAGTACAAAAATGCATTCATTCAGACTCCTTCCAGCTAGAACCTAGAGAAGGTCAGGGTGCCTGGAGGTTGTCCTGATGTGGCTTTGCTTCTGTGTTCTCCAGTGACCTGGCTGGAACTTAGTGGAGCTTTATTGTGTTCTAACCATCCTTCTACACTGCCTTGCTGCATTCCCCCTGTCATTTGGTAGGGAACAGAGAATATGGAGATCTGCAATCATTACAGTCTTCATTTATTTCACTTTACCATATGTAGCTGTTTCTCTGAGCTATAAATCCTTTGTGTATCTGTTCTCTTCTCCAGGTCTTGTTCTCAAACTCAAACAAGCACGAGGTCTTTGGTGTAAACACTAAACTGGGCTCGTCTGATTA
Organism: Chionomys nivalis; assembly: GCF_950005125.1. Taxonomy (NCBI): domain Eukaryota; kingdom Metazoa; phylum Chordata; class Mammalia; order Rodentia; family Cricetidae; genus Chionomys; species Chionomys nivalis. The sequence goes on along the minus strand of NC_080103.1, from coordinate 56,650,594 downwards.
ATATCATGCTCTTCTCTGTGAGGGATCAAGCAAGACCCTCCTGCCTAAGGGGTAGTAGCCAAAGCCTGCTACCTTACTACAAGCAACTCAAAAATCATGAGGTGATGGTGAGCCCTAGTGACCTTGTGGCACCTCATTGTGCTAAAACCTGCACACAGGCCTACAAATATGACCGATGATGAGACATGACTCACATAACCACACTACTATAACAGGCTTTTATAGACTGCCAGCCCCCAAATCATGACACAGAGACATCCTATCATGAAAATTCAGCCTTAGCTTAGGCTTGTTTCTAACTAGCTCTTATAACTTCTCCTCCTGCATGATCTACTTCCTGGGATCTGAAACATGACCACCCCCTTTCTCTCAGAGTCCTCTCTGCTCCCAGGAGTCCTGCATAGCCTCTTCCTGCCAAGCTATTAGACACTGAGCTCTTAATTAAACAAATCACAGTGACACATACTCACATAGTGGAAAGTAATATTCTGCAACATCTCTCCTTTTCTGTCTAAATAAAAAGGAAGAGGTTTAACTCTAACATAATAAAACTATGAACAATAAGAGCAATTATCAGGTAAGAATTACACTCACAGTGTCCAGTCCATTTGTATTTGGCACATTCAGAGAAAATTCTCTATTATCTACTTATCTTGATTAATAAGTTTTCATACCTAAACCACTTTTATCCTAATGTATATTACCATATTAAAATTATCTTTTTAGACCTCAAAACATTTTCTTAAATAAACAATTTAAACTTTTATGTCTCTCAGCCTTATACATTTGATACCTCTTTTGTGAGTTTCTTTTTAAACTGTAACCGTAACTATCTCATCTTCAACTTCATCAGCAACCATAATCAATAATAAGATTCTATGTCATTGTGAGCTGACAGTTGTGAACTACTGAATCCCACAGATTCCAGGAGAAAGGAAGGCATGGTGATTTGTCTTGCCTACCTACAACTGAGCTACTTTGTGGTCAAGTTTTGCCCATCTCTGTACTTCATGAGAGCTGCTGATTCCCAATAAAGTAGTTCAATGACACATTTCCTATCAAAGGCCAGTATCTGCTTCTAGAAAATCCAACCTGCAACAAATATTACACAAGATTCATAAAACAAACAAAAGCATCCATAGGCCACTGTACTGTCTATCCTACAATAACATTTAATTCTTTTATGAATGTAGGACTTAAGTGTACTATTATCAGCTTCTTAAGGAAAGGGTTTTATTATGGAGATAAAATTCTTTCAATATTTAACTGACGACTCTATTGCTGTTTAAATCATGAATAGTTTCAGGATATACGTAAAGACAAAGCATGCTGAGGACAAAATTAACATTATTCTCTGTAATATGGGTTCCCAGAATATAAAACTAACAATGTACACAATTTTTCAAAATAAAAAAGGAACAAGAAAGAATGTCCAAGTAAAAAGACAATTAATGATCTGTCGCGGTTACAGCTTTTAGCAATTAGTTACCAACTGACCCAAATTCTTTGGCTTTATCTGTTTTAGCTGGACAGATAATAATCCCTTAATACAGACTCATATGTCAAAATTTGCCTCTGTCTTTGAGACTCAGTCCCAACTTGGCAATGCCCCCACCAGTCTGGGGAACCTGTAGTAACAAGATCTGTTTTCCAGAGACTCTCTTGATCACTCGAACAGTTGAATCCTCTTAATAGTAAAGTCCCCCTAAGGAAAAATAAAACAAAACAAAAACCTAAAAAACAAAAACTCCAACTGATTTCTTTTTTCTTTTTGGTTTGGAAAAATATGTCTGCGAACTAAAAAATTACTGTCCTCCAAATATTTTAAGACAGCTCTTGAAAGCTCCTTAGAGTGTTTTCTAAGAGACCAATGCACTGTTCCTTTCAAAGATTTTTTTTTTTTCAAAATGTTTGCCATCCTGCCTGTCTGGCCTTCACTACATAATATTTGTTCAGAGTCTGTCCTAGCTGTGTCAGTTAAAACTCAAAACCACACAGCTCAGTTCACTGGACCTACCAGTCTCTCTGTCCTTGTCACTGTGTATTTATAACTGTTTGAACTGAAATTTTCTACCACTTATTAAGATTATGTAGACAATCATAGTGGCTTCTTCTGCTAGATCCTTATAATTTGGATTCTCCTTAACTTAACTGGAACTTTATAGTCTGAAGAAGCTCCTCCAAGGCAATTACAGATCTACACTAACAAGGGTAGGATTTCATCTTTAATATCATAAGCATCCATGGATGGGTAGAATTAACATAGTAAACATGGCATCCTACCAAGAGCAATCTACAGATCCTAAACAGTCCCTATGAAAATTTCAACCTAATCTTTACAGATCTTGAAAGAACTATTCTCAATTTCACATGGAAAAACAAAAGAATACAAAACCTAGGATAGTTAAAACAACTCTGAACAATAAAAAAAGTTCTGGAACTATTGCCATTCCTGACTTCAAGTTGTACTACAGAACTATAGTAATAAAAAACACATGGTGTTGTCATAGCAACACACCCATTGATAAATGGAATTGAATCTAAGACCCAGATATCCATCCACACACCTATGGACACCTTATTTTTGATAAAGAAACTGGAAATGCACACTGGAAAAAGGACAACATCTTCAACAACAATGGTGGTCAAACTGGATATTTCCATGTACAAGAACACAAATAATCCATATTCATCACCATACACAAAACTGAAGTACAGGTGGATCAAATACCTCAACATAAAACCAGATACACTGAACATGTTAGAAGAGAAAGCTGGAAATAACCTTGAGAGCATTGGCACAGAAGACCACTTTCTGAACAAAATAACAATAGTTCAGGCACTAAGATCAACAGTTAATATATTGTACCTTAAGAAACTGAAAAGATTCTGTAAGACAGTAGCACCAGGATTTATCCCCACTGTTTGTACTGACTGTTTGCGAACCCATTCTCTTTGGATGGATACCTTGCTCAGCCTAGATATAGAAGGCCCAAGGCCTTCCCCAAAGCAATGTGCCTTACCCTCTCTGAGGAGAGAATAGGGGTGGGGTGGGGGAAAGGTGGAGGGAATGGGAGGAGAGGAGGGAGTGGGAGCTTGGATTTATATGTAATATGAAAGAAACATTGTTTTCTTTTAAAAATATAAAAGAAAAAATTGCATGAAATTTACAGGCAAATGGCCAGGACTAGGAAAAAAATGATCCTGAGTGAGATTACCCAGACTTGAAAAGACAAATAGGTATGTATTCACCTATAAGTAAATATTAACCATTAAGTAAATGGTAACTAAGTCAGTAAATCAAAAGAGGGTAGGTAAAGAGCAGGGGATCTAGTAAAGACTCATGAAGCTCCCTGGGAGGTGGAAATAGAATAGATTTTATAGGTAGACTGGGTGTGAGTGGGAACAAGAATGGGAGTGAACAGGTGAGTTTAAAGAGAAAGAGTGTAGTAGGGAGCTGCGGGCCTCTTCCCACAGCCCGGCTCGTGGTCGCCTGGCTAGCTTATGCCCCAAAATAATGACACACAAACTGTATTCTTTTAAACACTGCTTGGCCCATTTTTATTTATGTGTGTGGCACCCCAAGGTGTGCTTACCGGGAAGATTCTAGCCTACATCCATCCTGGGTCGGAGCTTCATCGTGTCTGCTCTGGAGAGGAGAGCATGGCGTCTGTCTCTCAGAGGAGCTGCCCTGCATCTCAGCTCACTTTCTCTTCCTCCCAGCATTCTCTTCTATTTACTCCACCCACCTATGTTTTAACCTATGAGGGCCAAGCAGTTTCTTTATTACTTAACCAATGAAATCAACAGATTGATATGACACTCCCACATCAAGAACTGGAATTGGAGGGCATTTGGGGTGGGGGACTGATATGGAACCCTAGTGCAGTGAAAACTTCCTGAAATCTTTGCTGATCTAAGCTGATGCTAAGGAGCACCCCTAGGAACTCAGGATATGAAGCCTATAATCAGGATATATTGTATGAGAAAATAATCTATTTTCAATAAAAGAATATATATATGTTCTATATGGACTATTCAAAGAAACATTGCAAGCAGTAATCTCAAACATTGAGTGACATTATTCCACCAACTATCATCTCTGTATGTGTTACTTGTAGGAATTCTAGGGTCACTGTGTATGAACTGCAATCTGTGAAACAGAATTTTATTTCTATATAGGTTGAATAATTCAAAAGAAAGGAGCACTTCCCCTTCTAGAACTCATAAGCCGATTGGCTGGTATTGCTTGTGGGGTTGTTCAGTTTAAGTTTTATATTTGTATATTTATGGCTTCATCTATGCAACTTTATAATTCCTAAGATCCAGGCTCCTCAGTAATTGCCTCAGAAATGTTATCCTGTGGGACACCCAGTGTCAGAAATTGTGCAAACTTTTAGAAAAACTATCAGTGCAATACTGCTTTTCAGTTAAGCTTCAGGTAAAGCTGAGAACTAAGCTTTTAAATTATTTCACAAACCTAATTTAAACCATGATGTTTTATTGACTACATGGATTTGATCATTGTTTTCATTATTTGTGAAAAACTGATCATGTTCAACACAAAAGTAATCAGCAGGGTTCCCTCACAGATGGTAACAGAATCGCCAATAGCCCTGATCTGACGATTCATGAGATTCTAGCTCACACTATGGCAATCTTTCCGTCCTTTTTTCATTTGGCAGTTCAAGAAAGGAAGGTGGATTTTATACTGTAGTATAAAGCAAAATTTGCTTGTGGTTTGAAATTTTGTTAAGTGACAATGATGATTAAGGGCTCTAGGATTCCAGTGTCTCCCATCTAGAAGGCAGAACCCTAGGTTCCTGGAAGGAGTTTTACCACTATGCATTGTCCCCACCTCTCTGTGACAACAAGTAAGCCCTTAAGAGGTGCCTATGGCTACGTGAATAATGAATGAATGCATAACATAATGCAAAAGAAAACATCTTTTGACAATCACAGACATTCTAGGGAAAACAGCAGGAAGCATGGTGTGGAGAGCTGCTTAGGGGCTGACTTGGAGACATAGCTGGAGCACTGTTTGGGAGGCCAGAAAGACAAGCCAGAGAGAGCACAAGGATGGAAGCCCCGAAGGAACACAGTCGGTGATAGAAATGGGAGGCCATCAGCACACAGGCAGGATAAGAGCCAGAGTGCTGACTGGAAGGCTGCATGGAGAAGAGATACATCCTGTTTGAGGCAAGGCTGTGCAAAGACAGGCAGAACATATGTAGCTTGTTAACTTGAGAGCTTAAAATTATATTTGATATATAAAATTAATAAAGATAATGAAAAATTAAAACTAGGAACAAGGAAATGAATGAGAAGAAGTCTTTAACTACATGTGTTTAATGATCATAACCGTTTAGTATAAAATGCTTAGAGCTACAGTCAGGCTCATGGGAAGGATGATTTTCAAGGAACAAAAACAGCTGTGGGAAAAATCACAAACTGTAGCAGTATCAATAAAACAAATAAAATTAAAAGATATATCTTGAATTATTGTTCAAATAGACAGTGCTTGAGTGGTTATCATGTGTGCTATATGTGGCTCAATTAAAATGTAATTATTAAAAAACAGACAATTTTGTACGTATTCTTTGTTAATCAACACACCTTGCCACAGGAAGATAGTTAAAATACACATATGTCTGGGTAAGTATGCACTTTCAGAATGTCTGAGGAAGAAGAATAAACATAACACATAGAGGGGAGAATGACTGCAGACTTTCACTTTTAAAAGTGCAGTGAGCGATTGAAAAAAATCAGCATTTGCAAGGAGAGAAATCCAGTGATAAAAAAAATTCACAAACACAGGAATGCTCAGACAAAAGTTTGAAATATTTGCATATATTTATGAATATTATTATATGCAGTTATTAATATTTCTAGTTTATTTACTTTAAAAATAATTATTCAGGGTGGGAAAGACAGATAAGTGTTTGAATACCTTAAAGAATAGGTACACATAATATCTTTTATATTTATTTATTTACTTATGTGTGTGTGTGTGTGCACCTGTGTGAGTGCACACACACTGAAAGGCAGGTGTAGGGGTCAGGAGACAGCTTTTAGGAGTCCATTGTCTTCTTCTACCACATGGATTCCAGAAGTGGATGTCAGTTTTCTGCCAAGCATGAAGACAAATGCGTATAACCACCGAGCCATTTCACCTCAAAATAACTTTTAAAGTTATAAACAATAATACACTAACTCTGAATACATACTCAAATTATTTTATGTATTCAAAGATAGATCAGATACTTATGTGCGCACACACACACAACACACACATGCAGCACACACATGTGTGCACACTTGATTGGCTTTAGTATTTTTGAGACAAAAATCTCTTGTAGCCTTGCACCATAAGTTGTTTTCAAACTTACTAGGGAACTGGAATTGCTGACCTTAAACTTCTCATCATCTTTCTTCCACTTCTAAGGATTGGTGGCACAGGTATGCTCTGCTATGCCCTGCATCTTTTAGTTGTTGTAGAATTTTACTAATGAATTTTTTCAAACAGGTTCTTCCTCCATGTAGCCTGGCCAAGAAGGCATCAGGTAGCCAGACTGGCCTCAAACTCCTGGACAGTAACTCTGCTTCACTTTCTCTAATGGTAGACTTTCTAACCATACCTAGCTTTAATACATTTTAGCTGTAATTTTTACTCAGTTTGTTTGATCTTTAACAAATGTGTATGTTTAGATTTTCATGGTATATACTCCTACTCAGTTAATAGACAGCATTAACTGTTGATTTAATGAAATAAATTGCATTAGACAGAATTTTGTTCTTCTTAATGTTTCCCCTTGAGCTCTACTGCTCTCCTAAGAAAAATTCCAGCACTGGAAGGTCGAGGCAGAGGATCAGAAGTTACAGAGCATCCTTGACAACACAAAGAGTTTGAGTCCATCCTCAGCTGTCTAAACCCTCGTTTCAAATAAATAACCAACAGTCATTTCTTGAAGAAGTAATAAACATTTTTTTCCTTAAAGGAAACAATTAGATAGTGAGTTTATGATACTGACTGACATTTTTGTGTCGAGACCTTTTCTAATGCCTGTATAGATTTTAGGAATGGAGGAGGTGCCCTGTCCTGGGTGAAGGACCACAGGCTATTCCCGGAACCCTGATCGTTCTGCATAGCAGACACTCTCCTTTCCTGAAGGTTCTAGCTCATGCATTTTTCAACATCCCTCTTTTTCATAATAGTTTTGATTTTTTCCTTTGACTCTCCATTATGCCATTAATATAATCCCACAGAGGCCTTTTCAAGTCGAAAGAGCAGCACTTAATTACGGGAATTAGACATGACAAACATCACAGTTTTTACCTAGTTGATCTCCTCTAAGCAGCTCTGTGTAAATTTAAATAATCTTGAATCTTTGACATTTAACATTTCGCAAAGACTTCAGAAATTATATTTTTAATGTACTCTTACTTTCAATTTCTCCCAATATCGTACAATGGTTTTTCCCTTGGTTAATACAGGGCATTGAGCAATGGGAGGCAATTGGTAGTCACAGTACACAGATTAGATTCGCTTTCTACCCAACCACTGTCTATTTTTCCTGCCTTGATCTTATTTGTAATGCATTACTATCAATTATAATTTCAAATAAACAGGCATATCCATTTGGGAGGTTAGCACCGTTTGGTTCTCAGCTACAGAAACTGACCATGACTTGTGTAAGCAAGAAAACTTGTTAGAAAAAGAGGTAGTTCCGAGAATCAGCGGAAAGACAAAGCCAGTTGTGAAAAATGGGTGGGAGTGAGATAAACTCTGCATTACATGACAGGAAACACTCAGTCTTCTCATCAAAGATTCCCATGAGAACAAACACGTCATTTTGGCCACTAATTTGTTCAAGATGCAAAGTTCCAACAGTAAGCATCGTTTTGTTAAAATGGAGTCTCTCACCACAATAGCTAATTTCAGGTAGTAAGTTGACAGAATTCAGAAAGACATAAAGAGCAAGCAAAGCTGGCTATTCCTAGGAGGGTAGTCCTGGAACTCAGATGTCTGCATGGGGAATAACTGCACTTACTGGGTGTGGGGACCACTCAACTGTGGGGAGGTTCATAAGACAAATGCAGGAGGAAGGCTAATTGCATAGTCTAGGAAGGACACTTACTTCTGCTATGGGACTTCATAATTCCATTGTCTTTGGATTCAGGACCTAGATCTTTCTTCTTTGGACTGCTTTCCAGAACTGAAAGCTCTGTGACTGTCTTCTTTGGTTCTGAGGCCACTGAAATTGTAACAGCATCCCTGGATGCCATCTTGCAGATCATCCATTGAGGGTTCCTAAGACACTGTGATCAAATGAGCCATTTCTCCTACCTCTGGCTGTCAAAAGACTGACGTTTTCTATAGCAACCAACTCCAATGATGATAATGTATGTTCTTTTATCATATTTTTTTCATTGAAGCTCTTATTATACACATGTCATTCCATAGACTTGGAAATCATGAAGACCTCTAGGCATACTTCACATGAAGAATGGGTGGCTATTGGGTTCAACTGTGGCCTTAGATTATGGAGCACAAGGTAGCATTTATCTGTACATAAGGAAAAGAAAGATGGTGATTCTAGAAAAGAAAACAAGAGGCAGAAGAGACAGGGCATAAAGGAGTGGGAAAATCATAGTGTTGCTACAAATCCAGAACACAGGTGTCTGTTCACGCAGGTACTTGAAGATAAAGGCATCAATACGATTGATGAGGAAATCACACTTCAACCTACAGGCAATGACAAGGTGTTGGAAATAAAACAAGCAATGAGATTTTTGTTGCAGAAAGACTAACCTGGAGAGTGCACAGATGGGATCAGAGAGGAAAGGAAGGAAAGAGACTGGGTAGCACTTTTGCTATAATGCTAGCTTGCCTTCCCCCCACAAAAGAAACAAAACAAATGGCAAGTGATTGTATTACTATCCTGTGGTGGCTATAATAAATCACCACACCATTAATCACACAAAGCTATCAAAGTTTTTTCTCTTGGTTTTGGAAACTCCATGTCTGAATTCAAGATATTATCAGGCTGAACGGAGTCTCTGGGAAAAAGTTCTCACCACCCCATTCTATAGTGGCTCCTGAGTCTACGTAGCTGTAGGCACACCTTTCTGATTTCTGTCTTCATCCATCTCCAGTCTGATTTTGAGTTGTATTTCCCCCACGAGACCCTTATAAGAATAGCTGGATCATTGGATTTTGGGACCAACAGGATAATCCAGGATAATCTTTGCTTCTCAACGTCCTTAACTTAATTACATCAGCAAAAATCCTTTCTAAATAAGGTAACATGCACAGATCCTGGGAATAAAAATGTAGACTTGGCTTTTAGGAGGATGAGAGGTCAACACGCTGCAGCAATGCAATGGAAAGAGAAGCAGAGAATGGCAAATTTGATGGGAATTGATAAAACATGTTGCCGGATTAAGGTACAGAGAAGCAGTCCCAGCGATTTAAAGGAAATAGAAAACCGGAGAGCAACTCTCTCCACTTGTACAGTTAGAAACGTGAAGGAAACTGTTGCTTTGTGCCTCTGCATCTTTCTTTGGTTTCCCCTGGAACTGCAATTTGGAACAGATAATTTTGTATCCAAATGCAATGACTACTTCTGATGACTCTCACAGCTGAGAAAATCATGGTTCTCAAATTCTGTAAACAAGAATCTGCTGCTTGGGACTTGAGGATACTTTTTGAGACATTCCCCCTTAACAGGCATGCTCTCTGTGTACGTTGCCCTTCACATTCACCTTCGCCTTCTTCCTGGCAGGAACAATATTGTGATCAAGCCACTAAATGAAGCCATCCTGTGATCAGGAGGCTCAGAGCCAAACGCTAAGGATTGGACAAAGGGTCTTTACAGTACAGCAGGAAGATGGAAGGGCACTGAGTCCTTTCTGGTGACATTGCACAGGCTCTGCTTCTTTGTGTAATAACCTCTGTGCTTTTTGTTATATGAGAAATAAAGAAATAAAACCAAACTTCTCTTTCTAGCATGTCACTGAAATTTATTTCACATCTGGTTGTATTCTTGTTGCTCACAATTAAACGGAGACACAGAAAGACAGAGGGGTTAATTTTGTTAGATGATTAGTCAGCAGAACAGCTTGCAGGTGAAAAGCAGCAAGCTTTGGCTCCAACCTGTTGAGAATAAAATGTTCTGTTGTAAGGGCTTGGGATTGAGGAACTAATACAAGAAACAGAACTATATAAAGGCTTTGGCATCAAGATAGCAATTGTCTAAGTAAGATCTTATAGAAAGGATGGGGCTAAGGAGGAGGAGGAGACAGGAAGAACAAAAAGGATTCAGCAAGAGAAGCAAGGAGATACAATGAAATAGAGGGTAGGCAAGGGTGATGTCATAAAGCAGAGAAGGAGCCTACTTTCTAAGCACCCCTTTCTTTCCAAGTCTGTTTTGATCGATAAGAACTTACACCTCTGATTACTGAATGCCCTCAAATATGTTTGTGCACAGCAGGCTACATTTCCATTTACTTCGTTTTAAACATTATTCTCTCTTTAACTACATTTTGCTGATAGTTCACAGAATTATACTGTTATTCTGCTCTATTCCCAGACCTTGCCAAAGCTTTCATTTCTGAAATTCATCTCCCTATTGGTCCTGAAAAGATATCCACCACCTTCCACCTATTTCCTAATATTTGTGCTCAACTTTGTCTTCTTCACAACAGTTTCTGAAATTAGACAAACTATCAGAAAGCTTCAAACAAGATATATGCCTTTACTATAAAACAATAGAAAAATCTCTTCAATGAGAGTATATGGTGATACTTGACCCATTTTATCTCAGACAGAAAATATAATTTCAGGAAAGAGAAATATAATCTCTCCTTATTACTGTGTTGTGACTACTTTGAAGATTTAATGCTTACCCGAATTTAACTGTAAACTTAGAAAAAAATATTAGCAACAGACCTTTCTTCCCTAAAATCATAAGCTAAATTAAATCAGGATTAAAGTAGAGGCTGGTAAATCTTCTTTGTTTAGCACAAAGTTTGTATTTTTAGCAATCTGTACAACTTGTCTCTCTTATACGAGGTGAAAGTGACTTCAAATAGCTGAACTTCCTGATGGTTTTGTTGTAAAAGAGATGAAAATAATTTCTCCAGCTCTAGCAGCTAAGACAGGCATCTGTGTGGACTCCTGAGATATAATTGCTCAGGAACTGGGAAGGGAATTAGGCTGGAAGTTCACACCTGAACTCCCTAGGCTGGTGATAGAGGCCATCAGCTCTTGGTCAGATATCCCAATGTCTCCCTGTGTGACTAGTTCTTAAGGTGGCCAGAGTGCTGCATGTTACCCTTTATCATGGCAGCCTTGAGATAGGGTAACTTCTTATTTTTAATTATTTTATTGTTTTTATTGGACTATATATTTTTGTTCACTCCTCTCCCTTCATCTTCCTTCCCCTTCTACCCTCTCCATGGTCCCCATGCTCCCAATTTACTCAGGAGATCTTGTCTTTCATCCTTCCCATATAGATTAGATCCATGTATATCTCTTAGGGTTCTCTTTGTAGTCTAAGTTCTCTGGGATTGTGAACTGTAGACTGGTTTTTCTTTGCTTTATGTCTAAAAGCCACATATGAGTGAGTACATATGATATTTGTCTTTCGGGGTCTGGGTTACCTCACTCAATATGATGTTTTCTAGATCTATCCATTTGCCCACAAATTTCAAGATGTCATTATTTTTTTTTATTGTTGTGTAGTGCTCCATTGTATAAATGTACCACACTTTCTTTATCCATTGTTGGATCTTGAGGCAGGTTGTTTCCTAATTTTTTTCTAAAAAATTGCCATATTGATATTTGAAGTGGCTGCACCAGTTTGCACTCCCACCAGAAATGCAGAAGTGTTCTCTTTATCCCACATCCTCTCTAGTATAAGTTTCCATTGGCGTTTTTGATCTTGGCCATTCTTACAGGCATAAGATGGAATCTCAGAGTTGTTTTGATTTGCATTTCTCTGATGACTAAGGGCAATTCCTTAAATGTCTTTCAGTCATTTTAAGTATTCTATTGACAGTCTCTGTTTATGTCCTACCCCATTTTTATTGGATTATTTGTTCTTTTTTTTTTGATTTTCGAGACAGGGTTTCTCTGTAGCTTTTGGTTCCTGTCCTGGAACTAGCTCTTGTAGACCAGGCTGGCCTTGAACTCACAGAGATCCGCCTGCCTCTGCCTCCCGAGTGCTGGGATTAAAGGCGTCCGCCACCACCGCCCGGCTTATTTATTCTTTTGATGAACAGTTTCTTGAGTTCTTAATATTTTGGAGATCATCCCTCTGTCAGATGTGAGATTGGTAAAGATCTTTTCTCATTCTGTAGGCTGCTGTTTTGTCTTGTTGACTGTGTCCTTTGCTTTACAGAAGCTTCTCAGGTTCAGGAGGTCCCATTTATTGTTTCTCTCAGTGTCTGTGCTACTGTGTTTATATTTAGAAAGTGGTCTCCTGTGCCTATGTGTTCAAGTGTACTTCTCACTTTTTACAGATTCAATGCAATGCCCATCAAAATCCCAGTAAAATTCTTCACAGACTTCGAACGAACAATACTTGACTTCATATAGAAAAGCAAAAAACCCAGGATAGCCAAAACAATCTTGTACAATAAAGGAACTTCTGGAGGCATCACAATCCCTGACTTCAAACTCTACTACAGAGCTACAGTGCTGAAAACAGCCTGGTATTGATATAAAAACAAACAAGAGGACCAATGAAACTGAATCGAAGACCCAAATATCAATCCACACACCTACACACAACTGATCAATGACAAGGAAGCAAAAAATATAAAATAGAAAAAAGAAAGCATATTCACCTAATGGTGCTAGCATAACTGAATGTCAACATGTAGAAGAATGAAAATAGATCCCTATGTGTCGACATGCACAAAACTCAAATTTAAATGGATCAAAGACCTCAACATAAAACAAACTACTCTGGACTGCACAGGAGAACTTCTTGTAGGACATCTGACTTTCCCCATAGGCAGTGTGGCCCAAGAAAATCAGGCAGATATCACATAACCTTTCATGATCTCACTTTGAAAGTCACCAACTTTGTTTTGTCAATATTCTTCAATTTGCAGTCACTGGAGACCAGAATAGACTTAAATAAAGGGTCTTGTCTATAATTTTTATGTTAATATGCTCTAGCATTTTTCATTATAAAAGTAATTTAATTTAAATTTATTAGTGAGAAAAATCTAGAAGTTTCTACAATCAATTTATATGATAAGATGCTAGCTGCCTTTTTGTATAATGTTGCTTATGAGGGTTCTCTTCATTAGTATAATATATAATAATAATGATCATTTTCTTAGGACAAAGAAATAGTATAGCCTGTTGGGTTTTGCCTTTCTATCCTTCACCTTTGAACCAAATTTTTAAAAATATTATGTTAAATAACCAAGGTATTAAGCCAAGAGGCTACCTCTTGGGCAGAAAGGTCTTGTTCTTTCAAGCTGCACACAGTAATTGTTCTAAGTCATGTCTCTGCAGGAAGGAAAAAACAAACCTGTCTTCCCAGAGTTAACGGGTAAAGCAGGCAGATGTCTCATGTTTGGACCAGGTGGGGTTAAAAGAAATTTTCAGTCGGGGTTAGACTTCCTGGATTCCTCGTCTTGGTGTACATGGGAAGAAAATGTAAATGTTTGAAAATGAATCGGTTAAACATTTGTAGTGATTCATTTAAAATAATTGATATTGGTAGCTTTCATCTTGGAAATTAATTTTTAGAATTTTAAGGAAAGGAAAGGTATTTTTAGAAAATTTCTTGTAGAAAATTTTCTATTACTTTGTCATAAAAGCACAAGCAGGAGTCTTGAGATGGTTCATCAGTCAAGCACTTGGGAAAGGCTGAGAAATGAATAATTTCAATTCCTGAAACTCAAATAAAAACGGAAGGAGAAATAAATTCCACAAAGTCATTCCTTGAACTCCACTATGGCACATGTGCCCTCCCCACCTCTCTCTCTCTCATACACACACACACACACACACACACACTAAAAATAATAACAATAATAATTATAACAATACAGAGCAACTTAGAACTGATCATTGCTTCATGAATAATACATGCTCTGATAATTTTAGCTACTTTTAATATCATTTAAATTACTGCTTATCTTTATAATTAAGGTCAACATTATTTTTATGTTTGCAAAGCAAGTGATATAAAAATTTTTATCATATACCCACCCCTTTGAGGTAACACACTAGCCATAAATAAAAACTCAAAACCCTGTGTCTTCTTTTTCTTCAATAAACAGAATAAAAATGTTTTACATTTACAAAATACCACATATCTATCTGCCAAGTTGTATGTCTGTGCTTCTACAAGCTCCCCATAAATGGTGACACTGTAGTTTAGTGTATCTAGGAACACCAAATGGGTTTTTGTTTGTTTCTTTGTTTGTCTGGTTTTTGTTTTGTTTTGCTTTGAGACAGCTTTTTTGATGTAGCTTTGGTTGTCCTGGAACTCACTTTGTAGGCCTTGAACTGCCTCTTTATCCTGAGGATTGGTATTAAAGGCATGTACCACCACTGCCTGGTCCAAATGGTTTTATTTCTAGTATTGACACACCAATGGTTTCAGTTTTCCGATCCTCAATAGTCATAATACTTTAGAATTCATCGTCCACACTATGATGAAGAAACTATGTTAGAAAATAGACAAAAGAAGACCAGCAGAGGCCAGGATTGGTCTTTTACTTCTTCAACTAATAGATGCAATGCTTATCTTTCAAATTCTTTCATATAAGACAAGGATACTTAGTTTGTGAAGTGACTTTGTGTACATATTCTGTAGTATGAAGCAAATGGTTTTAAAAAGACACCATTTTGTTCTAGTGTTCTGAGAACTCATGCAAATCTATCACATGTCTTTAATGGAAGGCATAGGATACTGAGTCTAATCACATTTTCTCTTATCAAAGCATTATTCTTCTGCAACCAACTACATTTTCTGCAGGTTTCAATAGTCAAAGAGTAATTAGAGCTGGTGAATCTGAGAAGAGACATTGAGAGTCAGAGACATATTGGAGCAAAAAAGAAAAAAGTGAATGGCCAAAAGGAGATGGGTGTAATTGTTTTGAAAATTGCTTGATTTTAAAAAGGCCTTGAGGTTCAAGGGCACATGATAAAGCCATGATCAAGTTCATGCCTGAGATAAAGATATGCAGAAGCTGTTACCATGTTATTCATGTTCTTTGGCTGTGACTCCTTTACCTGAGAACTTCCATTTCTCCTGAGTTTTCACTGCATGGATCAGTAATCACCCACAGAAAGCATAAGTGCCTTCTTGCTCCTAAAGACTTCTCTGTGGGTGAAATGAGGCTTCAATAATTTACTCAATCTTTCATGCAGTGTGTGTGTGTGTGTGTGTGTGTGTGATGTGTGTGTTTGTGTGTATGTTCCTGTACAGGTGTGCCTGTGTGTGTGCTTGTGCATGTGAAGGTCAAAGCACAATCTTGAATACCATTGCTCCGGAGCCATCCTCTTCCTCTTGGTGACAGGGACTCTTCTTTGACCCAGAGCTTGTCAATTAGGCTATGCTGGCCAGCCAGAGAGAACCAGCAATCCATCTCTTTCCATCTCCCTGTCTCTAGGAATAAAGCCCATGCTACTGTGCCTGGATTTTAATGCCAGTTTGGGGGATATAATTAGAGTCCTCATGCTTGCATAGAAAACCTTTCAACAACTGAGCAGCTTCCCCAGCCACATTCATTCACTCTAAAATCACTCATTTACTATGTCTTGTAATTCCACTCTTAACATGACTTC
Source organism: Chionomys nivalis (assembly GCF_950005125.1). Classification (NCBI taxonomy): domain Eukaryota; kingdom Metazoa; phylum Chordata; class Mammalia; order Rodentia; family Cricetidae; genus Chionomys; species Chionomys nivalis. The sequence goes on along the minus strand of NC_080103.1, from coordinate 56,634,774 downwards.
TATCCTCACAACAGTGGCAGAATCTTTGTCAGGAGGTCTACCCATGAAGGATAGAAGTACAAACACACAGGACAAAGACTCTTCTAAATGAGAGATGTTTGTACAACAATGGAATGAAGAATTTCTAGGGAGTGTTACTAGGCATAAAATAAATGAGAGAGGATGCCCGTGTTGCCACTGCAACATGGAAGTATCTTACAGCAAAGGTCAGTAAGGAAAGTAATATATATGAAATTCACGTCATATAGTCCTGAAAGATACTTTAAATTAGAAGAAAGACCTGGAATAGCATATTGTCAGCTACCAAGCTTCATTCATCTTGTATTTAAATTCCACTTTCATTTTGAATAGAACCCATGAAAAATTTGGAATTGTGACAGTGGATAATGAGATCCATATATTAGGAAAAGCGACAGTTAGTGAGATGATTTCTTGAGTAAAGGTGCTTGCCACCAAGTCAAAGGATCTGATTGCAAACCCACCTCTTATAATAAGAGAACTAATCTTCACGTGTGAACTCTGATGTATGTTCACACACACACAACACACACACAGGCAACACACACAAACACACACTCATTAGCAAATAAACATAATTTTTGAAAGAGCATTGGTATAATATAAGAGCTTGTTTACAAGGAAATCCTCCTGTAAATCTCATTCTTCTTCAGCAGAGGAAGGCATCCCTGAAGTACTTCATTTAGAGATTTCCTAAGCCACTATGCTTCCTTCATTTCTAAATGTGGCTTTTGATTACTAAGCAAAAGTTCCTCCTGACTCAGGTGTTCCAGGCAGTGCCTGATGGCTCCTTCATCACCAAGAAATTCTCTTCCTGGTATTGCCTTCTTTAATCTATGCTTTTCTTAAGTGAAGTAAGAACTTTTTGTCTTTTTCTGAGCATGTTAAGTATCTTTAACAAATTGAAACTAAAACTGCTAGTAATGACAGCTATTGAACAGGTACAGCTGTAGATTTTATTTTTGCTCATTTTGATCACATTTTAAGGCCCCATTGACTCGTGATATTCCTGTATTTACTAAATGACTAGGTTAGTGGCTCTTTACATGCAAACTTCTTTTGCCTCTGGCCTGCTTAAGACCAGAATCCATCCCCACTTTGTGACACTCAGGAAAGTCACCTCAGGCCTTCCCCACTGCATTTACTCCAGGTAATCCCTGGAAAGCCCTACTTCCATGCAGAGGAGAGCACCTCTTTCATTTTCTTCTCATTTTTCCTTACTTGGTCTTCCCTGAATCCTGGAAAGTCCTGGGTTCCTGACAACAGGAATAGCATAAAGAGAACAAAAGATTCCACCGAGCAGGATAAAGTTCCCATAAATGGGCAAATTTATGTGAACGAAATCCTATGGGGGACTCCTTCAGCCGTGTGTCATCTCAGTCTTTATTGGAATTAGCATAACTTAGTGGATTGTGCTTGGGTTGACTGACAGTCAATGAGCCTGTGCCTGAATCTCTCTGACAGATCATCATCGTCAAGTGTAATATAATGGAAGGAGACGTCACCTGGGAGTCAGAAGGCCTTTGTTCCATCCAGAGCCAACACGAACTTACTTAAAAAAATATTCAGGCATTATTTTTCTTCCCCGTGTATAGGTATACATGCCATACAGTCTACTCGGTGAGTTCGAAATCAGTCCCTTCAACCTCCAAAATTCAATTACACACTTAGTACACTTAAATTTTAATGTGAAACTGTAATCATTTCAATCCTATTTGAATTTGAAGGTTGTAATAACAGTACTGAAGTGAAAATCAGTCATTAGGACAACTAAGATATAAAGAGAATCCATTTGAAACCTGGTAAGAATATTCTATAATTAGCTATTTCATAAGTAGGCATGCTATGGTTATCTTGCTACTATACATTTCAATAATTCTTATTCTCAGAAACTTCATTCATAGAGCAAAAGATATACTGTAAAGTAAGCAGCTTCTGTTTGTCACATTCACCTCAGATGAAGTCAGGTCCTTCTGCACAGCTTTGTATATTTGTGGATAAGTGCCAGACTCCACACCGAAGGTGACAATACACCAACCTCTGTCTCCAAGGTGTATTTCCAGGGCTTCAAATCCCTCGCTGTAACTGAAGACAAAGAACAAACTCTGAGGACCCTGAATATTAAGTGTCTAGCAGCAGCCATGATGTCCTGGCCCAGTCTCTTTACACAGACTTTGCCTCCATTCCGCAGTGTTTCTTGTGCCTTCCAATACCTCTTTTGCAACTCACATTGCTATGTAGTTAGTCATTATTTTTACTCTATATATCATCTTACAAATCTGGTTGTGGTATTGCATTAGTGAATACAGGATTAAGCTTTTTCCATATTTACCAATGTATATCTAAGTACACTTTTTGGAGATATATATATATATATATATATATATATATATATATATGTGTGTGTGTGTGTGTGTGTGTGTGTGTGTGTGTGCATATACATGTATATACACTATATAAATGAATTAATGAAAAACATAAAGCATGGAAACAATTTCTAAACATGTCTACACCTTCAGATGCCTTCCAACAACTTTTCTAAGAATCAACTCTGTCTGATGTTACCTTCAATCTTTCCCTTCATTCCTATTTACATACAAATAAGTCTGAAGATATTTTTATGCCTTAAATATTTTCCATGTATGCAGCCTATGCCTCTATCACAGTCTTCTACCATTAAGAAATATGAAGTATTAGAGAAAAACTTCTTTCACATTCATATGTCTTGTTTATTACTTAAAGTAGAAGCTATTCTGCATAATATTTTAACTCAAATAAGAAAAAAGAGAGAGAGGAAGGAAGGAAGGCTGTAGACAATGGCCATAGATATTGCAATGGCTTGATAGAGACATTTGTCCATTTCGTCCTGTATTGAAGTCCTGATCCCCAAACAAGACTGTGGAATTGTTAGGCAGTTGTACCTCTCCTGGGGAATGAGGTCACCATCAGTATGCCTTGCTAGTACACAGCCTGAACACACATTCTATGTGAATTCTCTACTACCTGACTAGAGCAGCAGTGTGACCAGCTCCCTGCCACCACCTGCTGCAATGCCTTCCACTCCCCACGTGACCCTTAAGAAGTGAGTCACAAATCCCCTTTCTCCATCAGGTGTTGATCATAGTCACAAAAAAATGTAAAAGTCCCATAGCGTACTCACACTGACTAATTTTTCTTTCTTGTATTGCATACTCGTTTGTTCACACCCCATGCTTCCAGCTAAACAAATATACCACAAATCCAGGACTTGGTTTGTTTCATTGTACAACAGAGGAGTCAGAACCAATATATATATTTACTGAAAGAACTAGATGAATAAAAATTTCTCCTTTAGACAGCAAACTTTTGAGGGAAGGAACTGCATTTGCTTTTACTAGCATGCATCCAAAACCTAGGAAGTGGTATTAAGGAAACATAAATTTATTGAGTAAATAAACACTTTGAGAATATTTATCATAATCTGCAAAAATATTGATAGAGCTGAAAAAGTCTGTGGAAAATGAATTGACATAAGTGTTTTTGTGCATAAAATTTATAGAAATGTGTCTCTTTGAAGATTGTAAAATTCCATCCTGAATTAAGACAAAAACAAAGAGACTTTGTATAATGAATCAAGATAATGGATTTGTTTTTCCATTTATTTGTACTTCAAGGATTTATATTTAAAAATTCTCGTCATTAAGTATAGAAGAAAAGGGTGCATTCATTCAAGCAGATTTTTTTTTAAACCTTAAAAAATATTTTACAGTCTCTCAAGTACTAGCAGAATTAAAATTTGTGGTGGCTTTTAAGAACCAATCAGCTTCTACTTTTAGTGATCGTCTATAGATCGGTTCACAGTGTAAGGTATTAAATTTTATCTCCTACGGTCAAATCTCATGTGCAATAAAATTGCCTGTGTGTTCTCCAGGTTCCTTGTCTTTGTCTGTGCCCTGAGGTCCTGGCCACAGCTAGGATGCTGTTCTTCAGAGATCCAATCTAGAATGATAAATGAATAGAAAGGAGACATAACAAACAGCCTAGAAATATCAAGTCCGCCAGTACAGCTGTAATAAGCAAATAACCCCAGGCTTCCTAATTGCTTTACAACTTCAGGGACACCTGCCAATTATAATTAAAGAATCAAAGACTAAATATTCCATAAATCTTATTAAGGTGCCATGGAAAACGTAAGTCAGCAGGAAACGTTAGTTACAGTCTCTCCCAAGAGCTCAATGAGCTCTCCCTGTCCAGGCCACTTAATATTACATACTAACCATAAATCCATACAAGTGTATTACCCAGTGTAAAAGGCAATAGCTCTTTGTCAACATATATTTTAATTCATGGTGTTAGAGATGCACTATATTTTAGCATGAATTATCTGATAAAAAGACTTTCTAATTTCACATTACTGTACCACCCAGAATGATTCCTATAAAACTTACTCTCTGGGGGGAAAAGTACATTCCTGATAGCTGATATTTCTAAGGAAGGAAGGACAGGGGAAATTATTAATATTTTGTGCGTTAATTTTTTTTCATGCCTGCTGTGGTAATTTATGTTTCCTGACTATACCTTCATTTCTGTAACAAATTTGTAAGCAGAGCTCCACACCCTGAATTCCATAGTCCTACTGCCCTGAGCAGTCATGAATGCGGTTTTGCCCCGCCACCTGCAGAAATCCCATTTCATCTCTGGGCTGTTTGAATTGTACTTCTCTTGACACAGTCCTTTAAGAACGAACAGTCCTTTAAGAAATCTGGGGACAGGAGCTGGGGAGCTTTCTCAGAGAGTAAAGCAACCAAACAGGAAGACAATAATTTGGATTCCCAGAACCCATGTAAATGAGATAAGCAGAAGCCACGTGTATCAACATGGCTTCTACACATAACCCAGAAAATGATCTCAGGCACCCATATGCTGCACAAAAGAAACATACCCATATATACTTATTTGTGTGTACACCAAACACACAAGCACACCCATATATATATTACACATTCACACTACACACAAAAGCAAATACCTTCTATACATACATGTATACCATATACACAAATAAACATACCCATATATACTCACATGCATGCACACTACACACACAAGACAACACACCCTTATATACATATATTCATGTACACTTCACATACAAACAAACACACCCTTATATTCATACATACATGCACACTACACACACAAGCAAACACATCTGATGTGGGATGTCCTTCTGTATATGTGTTGATTTTATTGGTTGATGAATAAAGCTATTTTGGTCAATGGCTTAGCAGAGTAAATCCAGGCAGGAAATCCAAACAGAGTATAGAGAAAGAATAGGCAGAGTCAAGGAGACACCATGTAGCTGCCCAAGGAGAAAGACGTCAGAACCTAACTGGTAAATCAAAGCTTCATGGCAATACATAGATTAATAGAAATGTGTTAATTTAAGATCTAAGGGCTAAACTGGGTGGTGGTGGCACACGTCTTTAATCCCAGCACTCAGAAGGCAGAGGCAGGCAGATCTCTGTGAGTTCAAGGATAGCCTGGTCTGTAAGAGCTAGATCCAGGACAGGCTCCAAAGCTACAAACCCTTTCTCGAAAAATCAAAAAAGAATAAGAAAAAACATAAGAGCTAGCTAGGAATAAGCCTGAACCATTGGCCAAACAGTGTTATACTTAATGTAAGCTTCTGTGTGTTTCTTTGGAGCTAAACAGTTGTGGGATCAGGAGGGACAGAAACTTCTGTCTATAAAATGCATTCTGTGTTTACACACACCCTTATATACATACATGCATGCACACCGCACTCCAAGAAAACATACCCTTACATACATGCATGCATGCACGCCACATACATATTCACTTTAAAAAAGAATAAAAGGAAAACCTAGGATCTGTAGTTGGCAGAAACAATTGAAGTTTGGGACTGTGTGGCCATAATCAAAGGGAGAAAACTCTCTTGCCCTGATATCACCTCTGTACCATCTCCAGTAACCAACAACTTCTAATCTCATCATTGTGTGCCTCGTATATGAAATCGCATTATTTATTTGTCTACTAATTCAGTCTGTCATTTCATACTGTTATTAATAAATCACTTTTACCTGGAGACACTCAGGCGTCTAGCAAACATTTTTCCAACGTCTGTGGGCAAGTTTTGATATTTATAATGTGGGGGAAATATAAACAAAATCTAGTGGATAGAAGTCAGCAATGCAGTGGATCCTCCTGTAGATGGGCCAGATTGTTCCCACGGCTAAAAATTATCTAGCTTAGGAATCAATAGTGCTAATAGAAGCCCCGCTATAAATCCATTAAAATGAGACTATTATGTAAGCAAGTGTTTAATCTCCAAAGGTGAGAACACAATCTACAGGAAAGTAGCTTCTTGTTCGTATCTACCAAGTGAAAAAAAAAATTTTTTGGACTATACATGGAAGGAGTCAGCAGGAGAGAAGGAGAAAGCTCAGCAGAGTTAAAGTGCGAGATTCCTCCTTCCTGTACACGCCACCTCTGGCTCTTAGTGGAGGCCTCCAGCATTGTTATTAAGTGAAAAACTCCTACATTCCTCACTTCTTTCTGCTTGCACCTCTAGCGGAATCTCAACAACAGGCAGCTGGATATTCCTATTGATTTTCTTATACAACAGCCTTCTCTTTGACATTAACTTGTTTGGTGTCTGAAAATAGCAAGCACATTACCCTACTTCCAACAGAGAAAAAAAAACACAATTAATTTTCAACATTTCTGATAGTTACAATACCTGGTTCTCCACCCAAAGGCACCATCATCATCATCATTGCCATCTTTTAGCAGAGATAGAATTTCACTCTGTAGCCCATGGTGACCTCACAATCATGCTTGCTATCTTCCTGCCTTTGTCTGTTCATTACAAACATGAATAGCAAACTATTCTTGTAGTAATTTCTTATAAGAGTAATAAAAATATATACACCGTAGCATAGAAATTTGTCTCTGTTCTGAAGAAATGTAAGGTAGTGTCTGTGTTTATCAGTCCTTTCCCAACAGTCTGTCCTCCATCAGTGAACACTCAGCTGCCAATTTATTGAATCAAATTGGATGTTTATCTTTCCAGACATTTATATTGGCCAAGTACATTAATACTAGATGTGAATTTGGCATAATAAACCATTGAATTATTTTCAATGTAAGCTATCATCTGCTGCCACTATAAACTGCCTGAGAGAAAGGTAAAACACGAGCAAGTTACTATATGTCTAGTGTGACATTTTCCATAGTAAGGCCAACTAGGTAAAAAGTCATATGTACAACACACTTGTTGTGTTCTAATTAAACTGTTTATCTCATAAGTACACATTTTAGGTAAATATTTAGCAAGTAAACAATGTGTTTCTACACATTTTGCTGGATTTGAATCTCTGGGTTATCTAACATGTAATACACAGTTATTTTCATTTTTAAAGGCTTCTCAGCAGAAAAATGCAAGTTTGTAATATTTTAAGTGTACTTCCTTTTCATAATCATTCTAAAACTGACAGAAATACAGAGTATGACTTATTTCCTACAAGAAAACTATGTTATTGTGTTTTGTGTTAAAAAATGTTGCCTTATAAAACACCTCTAATTAATTTTAACAGCTAATTTTTAATCAAAATAAAAACTCCCATCTACATCTGTGCACACTTGTAGTGTCTGCCATCCTAAGCCTAAATTTACTTCAATGCAGGAATTATCTCAATGTCTTTGATTGATCACCAGTTCCTCAACAACTCTATCTAGGCGTCTAGGTTGGTTTTGGAGTAGATTAGATTTTAGAATTGGCCACAATTCCCAGGGAACTAATGAATGTCTGAAGAATTCAGGCACTTCCTACTTGTTTTCCTTTGAAAACCAAATCTAAGCAAAGAAATGGAGTAAACAGCACCGCTAGTTTTCCCACGTGTCTTAAACACATAGTTCTAAAGCTCAGGAGAGAAGTTTTCAAAACTCCACTGCCTTATGCTATGGTACATAGGATGCTGAAAGCGGCCTCCTGCAGGTATAAATACTGCTCAGAATAGCAAGTTTGGGTAGCTTTGCTTGAAAGAGGCTCATAATGCACACCTCATACACAGTTATTGCAGATAAAACAACAGCAATAGGTAGAATTTTAAAAAACAAAGGGAAAACCTTTAAAGTATCTCTTGGAAACTGGGACAAAATGCTCAGAAGTAATAGAAACTAGTAAAAGCAGAAGCAATTGAACTGCATACAAGACGGGTGGTTATTGACTTTATTGTTAATTTATACCAATATTAATTTCATAGCCCAGACTTCCTTCATCTTCATTGTAAGTGATCCAGCTTCATGAAAATAACCAGTGATATATATAGAGAGAGATAGATATACATATATATACACATAGATACATAATAGAAAATAGATAAACAGATGATAGATAGATAGATGATATATGTCATGTTGCTGAATACAAGTAAGGCTAAAAAATGTTCCAAGTGACATAGACCATACAGATTTATTCCTTTTCTGAGAAAATGTGGAGTACTTAATAAGCAATGACTAATTGGAGATCTTCATAACTGACACTATAAACGATCCCACTGACTCCATCAGCCACATAAGCAGTCCAAGTCTTCTCATCATTTGCTTGGAAAAGGATATTGCATTTGTCTAGTCAGTGGGGAATGGGGTGGCGAGGTGCTTGGTAAGAGTGCATAAAGTTCCAGCAGGCTTAGAGTGGGGAGTGGTGCTCTAAACCTGTAATCCCAGCACTTGAAAAGAGTCAGTAGGATGTGCCGAGGTCAAGGTCATCTTTGGGTTTTTATAGCTAGCACCCCGTGAGATGGATGAGAGTCCTGAAACACACACACACACACACACAGAGAGAGAGAGAGAGAGAGAGAGAGAGAGAGGATTTGTCCTTGCTTCTCTTTCTAGATACAACACTGCAATAATATTTTATACACAAAATGAGTTTTAATTAAAGAAAGGCTGCTGCAGCAAACTCTAAAAGAAAATCAATAATCAATGTGGTTACAGGGACATGTAAACTGAGCAAAGATCTAGGTGTAAGTCTGGTGAAAGGGCAGGAGCTCTCTGGTGACTGAAGAGGGAGGAGGGTGGATTAGAGAGAGAAAGCAGCATGAAGATCAATAGCAGCTTGAACAAATCCAAAACATGGGAGAATTGCAGAGTGTGTGTGTGAGTGTGTGTGTGTATGTGTGTGTGTGAGAGAGAGAGAGACAGAGACAGAGAGACAGGGAAAGAGACAAAGAGAGGGAGAGAGAGAGATCCTTTGGTTTATATGGCCACCATACCCACCAGCCATGTCCTATTCTACATGAAGTAATGAGGGTACTCCTGAGATTACACAGTAACCTGAGTGATAGCTGCTTAACTCAGTAGAAACGGGCGCTTTTATTACATGATATCACCAGGGCTTTTATGGTGAGCTTTATGAGATTTCACACGGTGATTTACAATTACCCCGTGTCACCGGTGTGGCACTACTGTTGCATTGTTTTGGCTATTAAAGTAACTGCCTCCTGAGCCAATTTGCGAACAAGACAACCCACAAAGCGGCAGTGCTTTGTGCTGTAAAAATAGATGCTGGAGATAATTGGGTAAGGTGGTGTCATGTCACTTGTGTGCACTTCATTAATTAACGGCTGGAAACTGCTATAAAATAATAGCCATGTCATCAGGATGAAAGTACAGAGTACAAAGGAAATAAAACTTCGTAGGAAGGCAGACAGAAGTATCTGTTAGGAAGAGAACTCAAATGTCCCCTTCTCTTTCACCATCTCATTTCCCTGTAGCTACAAACCTGTGTTTCAACTTCCCTTAGCATGACTTGTTAGTGTTTATTGGGTGGTAGATGATGCATGCATTTATATCCCCCTGTGATCTGAGGATAGTGATGGATAGCATGCTTACTTCCAGTGCTTAGGGTTTGCTGCCACAGACTGAGCAACACCTTGCAATTTCCCTCCTACCATTGAGAAACAAAGTCCATATTAAAGACATGCGTAAACAAGTCACTAATGGGAGTTCTCACTTTGGCAATGACTAGAGATCTTTATCAGGTTTAGTCCTGAGTCAGCACATAAACTTAGAATGTCGGATGGTCCTGCTGATATTCAAGGCCAATGCAAACATGATATTACCTTTGTAAAACCGTATTAGTGGGATTACTGATGTCGCTTCATAACCAAACTGACTAATTGGCAACTGCATTAAAAATAAAAGAAAAATATTAGCAAAAATTATTTCATTATAATCGTCGAAGAATGTTAGAACAAGTGTACTCTGATTACCAATAATAGTTTTATCTGCCTCCCAGTTACCAGTTCCACAGTGACCTTAGACTTAAAGCTGTGAGAAGTGCTTAACAACTGTGGAAGGAGACTTGGGGAAATTAGCTAAAGATGCCTCTGGCTAGAGGAATATGCGATAGCACTACATAGTAGACAGTGCCTAGAAAAATACAGACATGAGTATTTAAAATTGTTGAGCTTCTTCTCTATGAGGGCTCCCGCACTGTGGCAATAAGAAAACTAGGTCATGTGGCAATGGTGATTTCTCAGAATTATAGTGCGCTTGAGTCAATTGATCTTCTTGTAGCTGGACATTGAGCAAAAGAGGGCAGTACTAAAAGAAGCGACCTGTCGTCCTCATCACAGAGAGTGAGGGGGAAGGGTGCCAGCAGAACGGCCTCCCAGGCCCTGTCAGTGATTGTTCAAGGCTTAGGCGGATGAAATATTTTCTGTCAAGGCTTACTCCACACCTGACATTTCTCATATTTGATCTGTTAATGGTTATTGCCCACTCTGCTGGTTTCAAAGGTCAGATTCATAAAAAAGGTTATATCTCCACCAATTGAGCCCTTCTGTGGGAACTTGATTCCAGGCTGTACTGTGAGCCATGGTGACAAGTACCTGACCCTCCCTGGGAGCACACACTGAGACGCCAAATCTCCAAATGATCACTTGTTCCCTCAGATTTTGGTGAAGATGATCTTTTTTCTAGAAGTGTTATCAGTTAATTTTAATATATAAATAATTTTTTTCAAATGACTTTCCTATGATCCTTAGCAGATATAAAATATGCTCAAACTGCATCATGACAGCACTGTGGGTTGGTTATTGCTATAAATATTATGTTGTTTGAAACTCGGTTTGCTAATAACAAAAGTTCAGAGCAACTACACTAGCAAGAAGAAATGATTAGTCGTGAGTGCAAAGAGCGATAGAACAACCACACTGTGGAAAGAACACTGATATCACTGAAATCAACCCACCATTTCCAGCATAACCCCTCCTTCTATGCATATCTGCCTCATTCTGAGACCACCTGATCATGTTTGTTTTAATCACTGAAAAGCTAAGAACACATCCACTAGAAAGAGCCACTCTGAAGCTGTGCAGCTCCACAACGGACTTCCTGCCTTCCCTTCTAATGGGTACAAGTTTGCTCAAATTTATAGAATTTGGGTCTGGTTAATTTCACTATGGGATGTTTATTATTAACAATTTTTTAATTTAAGTTTTAATACAAAAGAAAGAGAAAGAACTGACTCTTCAAGTGTTTGTTAGACATGGCATGACTCTCTTGCTCCTGACCAACAATGTAAACAATCAACCTGTATGAATGTGGGGGACCTGAGCCAAGAGGTAGACTTGAGTGGAGGTGATTGTAGCTTCTAAAGGGGATTGGATGGTCAGGAGAGGCAGAGACAAAGCATCTGTGTTCAGTGAAGAAAAGTTGTTGTGTGTAGCCTTAATAATTTCACTGGAATCGTTGTCTAGGAATCAGAGTACAGTTCCAAAATCTCGAGCATAATATAGACTTTTTTCTAAAATCTATTTTCTTTATATGAAAACATTTAAGATGTGACCTACTGAAAAACAAAATGCAGACTGATAAGATGACTGATAGATATGTAATTATTTTAATATATGTAACAAAAATAAATGTGTTCTTTACATTTTAGAGTTTGTATTCTAAAGATGATATAAGCAATATGATAAATAAGCCTATAAATAGAAACTATGTGATGTCACAGGAACCAAACCTGGAGGCAAAGGCTGACAATCACAGCTACTTGGGAAGTCAAGGAAGAAGGATCACAAGCTCAAAGCCTGCCTGAGCCACAGAGTGAGATCAAGTCCAGATTTGGTATCTTAGAAGGACACTTTCTCAAAATCAAAAGATATAAAAGAGATGAGGGTGAAACTCCATAGAAGGGTACTTGTTACCATGTGTAAGTCTAGACGGACAAAGAATAATAGAGAAAGGAAGAGGAGAAAGAGGAAGAATAGTTGGAAGAAGGGGAAAAAGCTCAGAAGGAAAATAAAAGAAGAGGAGGGTGGAGAAGCAGCAGCAACAGAAGCTACAGGAAGTGTGAAGGAAAATATTGTAGCAAACGGGTGAGCAGGAAGGGATGACTGAGTTCGGCACCCTTAGAGAAACTACCCTCAAACAAAAATGAGGGGTACCACGCCCTTCTTAGTGTCTGCAGTGGTCCTTCGCCTGTCCTATGGAAACCAGTCATTGGCCTTTTGCATACTTATTTACCACCTTAAGTTCTCTGTCCTCATTCTCTTACGTTATCCAAATGTAGCACCCATGACCCCACCAAGAACACTTTTCCTTCGTGCATCCAATAACACCCACATTTTGCTCCCTTTACCCTGTAGCACACCATCCTTGAATAGGTAGCTGATTGTTCTCTGTGTTTACTGTGCCCCGTCTCTTTTGCTAGAAGATAAACTCCATGAGGGTTGGATGACTATTTAGCCTAGACTTAGAGAAGAAATGTTCAAAAATACTTGTTGAGTTAATGAAATTAAAATTAAATATGGGACAATGCTTTCACGAATATTTAGTCTAATTCCTGCTATTAAATCAAATTTGTATTTTATTTCCTTTAAGAAAAAAATACAGAGTGATTATGTCTAGACTATACTGATCTCCATTTAATAATTTCATTATAATACAATTATTAACAATTTTGATGTCTATTTATTTATATTTATTTTTTCTAATTGGATATATGTCTTTGTGTGTGTACATATGTAAGTGCAGATTCCCATGGAAGACCAAAGAGAATTTCAGATCTCCTGGTACTGGAGGTGCTGACAGTTATAAGCTGTCTAATATGGGTGTTGAGTACCAAATTCTGGTTCTGAAGAAGGGCAGGAAGCACTCTCAGCTGCTGAACTATCTCTCCAGCCTAAATCATATGTATTTATTATCAATGTTTCTGTGTTACATAAGACACTGTCACACAAGTATCCACTGAACATATTTCTCCCCAGACACTTAATTTTTCTTTCTACCATGTCCTCTTTGGTCCTCTAGACAGTTTCATTTCTACTTTCCAGTCACATGTGTGTGTATATACTCATATGCACATATATATATATATATGTTTCTATATATATTGCTATATGTATGAGGTTATGTTTACACATATATGTGTTATTTATGGATTTTATGTATCTATATAACATCCGAGAGAAACAAACATGTACACAATTTACTCTCATAAGCTGTATTTGTCAATCATAGTGTGGTCAGGATGACAGAAAACATGCCCTTGTATTTCATTAACCTAAGAGAACCTGGGATCTTGATTTTGGCTTTCTTAATTGATCACTTTCTAGTGAATAGTGAAAGCATATTGAGGGCAGGGAGAATGGCTCTTTGTGGTTATGCATGGCCCTAATCCTTTCATCAAAGGACATTATGAGCCTGGACTAGACTTTGATGAACCTTTCAGAACATTCTGAAGATTGACCACAAAGCTCAGATCCAGTAACAGGAGTAGTATTAGGTCCTATATGTTTGGATGAAATTATGCAACATGCCAAAGAAGTGAAAGACTCAGACACTTATGAATACAAGATAGCTTTGGTATTCAACTACTCATTCATACATGCTGGGTTGAGATGAAGCCAGTATGCTGGTACGACACATAGTAAGCAGAAAGGACCACTGATGCACAGTGGGGCATGAGCTCTGAGTGTAAAGAGCAGAGAGCGGGAAAGGTTTCCTGAATGCACACATTCTCCCGTGTTCATCCAGCCTTATTTATAGTGCAAATATCCAAAATGGCAAATAAATGAAATAAGTTTATTAATATTTTCACTTAAAAATAATTTGCAAGAGTGAGTAATTTGATATAGAACCAATACTACTTTTCCTTGAACTTTTGTCGTGCGTGTAAAAGTTGAATAAAATATTGGCACAAAAATACTCAGGGAATGACTATATACATGAATGTACAAGTTGAATAAAACATTGGCACTAGGGGCTGGCTCTGTGGTTAAGAGCATTGCCTGCTCTTCCAGAGGTCCTGAGTTCAATTTCCAGCAACCACATGGTGGCTCACAACCATCTGTAAAGAGGTCTGGTGCCCTCTTCTGGCCTTCAGGCATACAGACAGAATATTGTATACATAATAAATAAATAAATATTTAAAAAAACATTGGCACTAGAATACTCAGAGCATGAATGTGTGTGCATGCATTATTGTATGTATATATATATGCATGTGTATATATAACTTATAATTTTGTTTTTATGTTTTGAGATGCTTTTCAGGATTGTCACTTTGTCACTGTTTGAATTTATCAAAAAGAAAGTTTAAATGTTCAACAGTGAATAGCTAAAGAAATATTTTTAAAATTATTGCTTATACATTTCAATAATAAAATAGTCTAAAGGAATGTAAGAAGCTATTTATAAACAAATATAAGAACATTTGACTAATAATTATTGTTTTGTTATGCATGTCAACTTTTATCATTTATACAGTACTTAAAATTGAGCAACAGGAAAGTATACACCAACTTTTTAATGTGAAAACATTTGTGTAAACATCAAGCTTAAGAAATACTTTCGACCTCACATTTTCACGTGATAAACACAGGTCTCTGACTGTGGTATAGGTACTTCTATACACAGGAATTTTCCTTAATCCTAAAGCAGAGAAAAGACACCTAAGGATGAACATACTGAATTTGCTGTTATCTCCACTTTCCTGACTTTAAAAGAGATAGCTTGAATAATAGATAAGAAGAGTGTGTGAAAAATAACATTTTGTTTTCAATGACATTCCACTTTAATAAAACCTCTTGGGGCTTGCTCTGTAGTTCAGTGGTGAAGTGTGTATGAAACCTTGGGTTCAGTGTTCAACACCAAAAGAGAGAGAGAGAGAGAGAGAGAGAGAGAGAGAGAGAGAGAGAGAGGAGAAGAAGAAGAAGAAGAAGAAGAAGAAGAAGAAGAAGAAGAAGAAGAAGAAGAAGAAGAAGAAGAAGAAGAAGAAGAAGAAGAAGAGAAGGAGGAGGAGGAGGAGGAGAAGGGGAAAAGAGGGAGGGAGAGGAAGAGAAGGAGGAGAGGAAAAGAGGAAATGGAAGAAGAGGGAGGAGGAAGAGGAAACGGAAGAGGAAGAAAGGGAGGTAGAGGAAGAGGAAAGAAGGGAATGAGAAGACCAGGAGGAGGAAACATATCAATTAAAATAAACAAGATGAGCAAAATAAAAATAAGTATACCTATAAAGGTGCACAACCACAGTCATAGCCATGCTTAGACAAATAAGTGAAAAGTTGTTTTAGTCAATAAATATAGTTTGTAGCAATGAGTATGAACTAGTATTTCAAAATTGTCCCTCAACATCTCAATTTGTTTTTAAATGTGGCTGGACCACAAACAAATTCAGAAAACATCTATACAAAACTCACCCATTTATCTTTCCTCTGAGTTCTCTCAGTGTCAAAGCTCAAACAGGCAGCTTTCCTGGTGCATAATATAAAATAATAATTATAATATAATAATTAATGTTAGCATCATATACACACAAGCATTTACACATGCAAATGCATATTTTTCATATGGTGTACTCAATGATTTGAATCTCTGGGTGTGAAATAATTTAACATATAGTTTTTCAGAACATGCAAAGCTATTTTAAAACTGAAGGATGTTATCAGTTTGAGGGTGAAGACAGAGCAACCTGAAGTATGACTTTTTCTGTGTTTTCAGTTTGAGACACGACTGCATCATCACAGATGGTACATCTTAGGAGCCAACATCTCAGATGCTGCTTGATAATTTATGCTTTAGGAAATCACTTTTAGCCAAATAATGACTACTGAGAAAACATCACTGTTATATACACTTGTACACATGAATTAATTAACACAAATTGAATCTTTTATTTATAAACATATTTTCATATAGGAATCAGGGGGTCTCAGTAAGTGAACACTGGGTTTATCCTAAACCTATTTTACATGAATAGTTTTTCTTTAGGTAGAACTAAAATTTAAGTGAGGTAAGAACATGCCAAATATGGAAAGAGCAGCCAGCATTCTGAAATATTTGGGATACCGCAACTTGAGCCAAATGGAAACCCAAATTGATTTCTTCCTAATAGTAATGGCCTATTTTAATAGGTGTGCATTCTGTTCTCACATCCATTGTGTTTCCGTGAATGTTTAAGTATTCTTTGCTCCAAAACAAGCCTTCAGTCAATCTGGCCATATCACTGATGTATCCACACTAGAATCTGATGCTGTTTACACAGTCAACAAAAGTGGAATGAAGAGCACTGATCAGTACACTCTTTTGTTTTGTGAAAGGGGAAAAGTAAAACAGGAGAAGAAAACAAGGAAGGGAGGGAGGGAGTGGAGATGAGAAGAGGGCTGTCATCTGCACCTGTTTCTGATGGACACTTTTGTCATTCCCTAAGCCAGGCTTAGAAGAAGAAATTTAATACTTTCTTGTCAGAATCATGCTTGTTCTTTTTTTGTTCTGGGACTTTCTGTAAGTTCAATTTTAAAAACCTGCAAGTAAAAAGTACCACAAAGCACTGCAATTAGCTGGATCCAAAGTCTACATCCAAATGAACTTAGAATCAATTAGAATAGCCATGCTAAAGCTATGGGGCTTTACAGTGGACCTTACACTTTCATTACTGAGTATATTTTATGCACTTATCCATCACCAAAAAAGGGAAAAAATCTATAGCAGTTTTAGAACTTGAAAAATGATAAGCATTATGTTTTCTTCATAACTCATGTTCTTCCTCATCTCCTAATATTTCAATTATAGTGCTACCCATTTGACTGACAGTCCTCCTATTCCTGACATCACACAAAACCTGACCCTAGAATTTCAGTATAGCAGAGACACAAAGGGGAGTCTCAGTTCAGCAGATCAGGACAAGAAGTTACAATGAAATTTCCAAGCCAAGCACTGGTAGTATACAAGATTGGCCTCCCCAGAACCCACTAGCTGCCTTGCAATCAAAGACAACTGCAAATGCCACAACACAAAACCATTAATCTAAAACATGAGGCTTATTTGAGGGTTGAACTGGCCCTGCCATGCAATTTATCTTACCAGCCAATTCTGTGTCTACCTCCTTTTCTCCCTTGAGTGTTGGTTCTAACAACCCATCTGAAACCTGCATACCAGTTTCTAAAGGTCTACTTCCCAGAGACACCCTGCTCTGGCGTGAAAAGTAATGAACTAAGAGAATTTCTGAATTGACCCAATTAATATTCTCAAACTAGATGAGCTTAAAAATTGCAGCATGAATATCAATTTTTTTCCTTAAATTTAGCTATCTGAACAAGGATAACACAGCAGGTGTCCACTGTGATGTCAGAGCAAACTTAATACACAATTCTCTAAGCCCAGGGTTGGTCATGTCTCCCTTCCAATCATACCACCACTAATACTAGGTTTCTACTAAGGAAATCTAAATGTCAGCAAGTATGCCAATGTGAGATTCCAGGTGAACTTTCAAATGTATACAAGCCATTCTTGTGTTTTCTAAAACCTGGAAGCTGTGTTAAGTCCAAAATAAAGGAAATGTTCAAAATTCAAAGAAAAATAAACACAGATATATTTATGGGTTATATTGGCAAATGTATATGCAGAACCATATAAAATGGCATCAATAAAATTCACCTACTGCATCACTTCCTTAATGTCTGGAAATCAAACTGTTATATGAAAAGCTTTAATTGATAACACAAAAGTGCAAAGTTTCATATCTCCCTCTCTCTCTCTCGCTCTCTCTCTCTCTCTCTCTCTCTCTCTCTCTCTCTCTCTATATATATATATATATATATATATATATATATATATATTCTAAGAACTATAAAGGGACTGGGGAGATAGCTCATTTTGTAAAGTGATTGCCATGTAAGTGTGAAGACCTGAGTTCAAATCCAAGCACTCATTTAAAAAGCCAGGCACTCTTAAGGCAGTGCTGGAGCAAGGAGTAGAGATAACATTTCCATCCATCATGCTGGCCAAATGGTCAATTTGAATTAGGTATTTGAAAGTTTCATAGGATGCATTTTGGAAGTACTCAGCCCACCCTTCTACTCTATCTTCCTTTCTAAGAAACTTCACCTTCTTTCTATCTTTTTAAATACATTTTAATTAAAATATAATCATACCATTTTCCTCTTTCCTTTTCCTCCAGCAACTCTCATGCCCCCTCTGAAAAATCTTCTCCCATGTCCTTTCCACTCTATTCTTGATTTGATAACCTCTTTATCTTTGGTTATTATCGTTACATATAAACACATACACAAATATATGACCTGCTGAGTCTAGTTTTGTTTCTGTGTGCACGGTTTCAAGGCTAAACCTTTGTATTGGGTAACCAATTAGCATGATCATTCTTGAAATCTACAATATAGTTCCCACATTTGTGGCTCAGGGATTACCCCATGGTAATGTTCAAATTACCAAGAGTAATAACATGAGTAAATCTTCTGCCGATAACAGGGCAGAAGATTTCTAAGAGCCAGACAACCAGGAAGTCTCCTTTGAGACTGCCTTTCTTAAAATGGTAGATAAACAAGACCCAAACAATGCCAATGTCAATAGGCATGCTAACAAAGAAGGGGGAAATCTCATAGGGTATCATCCTTAGCCAAAGAGTTACAGGGAAATAATGGCTGCTGTGAGAGGGAGAATAAGTCTAGCTGAGCTGGTGAGGTCCAGGTTTAGTGATATACCTTACCTCAAAAAATAAGGTAAGAGCAACAGAGGAAGACATCCATGCACACACCTGCATATACATAGGACTACATATACACATATGTATAAAGGAACTAAAGCACATTTACTCTGTTTTGTTAAAATATTACTATTGATTTGCCCCTACATGTTTGAAAATCCTTATGTATTTAAATTAAAAGCATTATAGCTTCAGAGTTTACATACTCACAGAGAGCCATTACTGCAGTGCTATTCAGATCTACATAGTATACTCATTCTAATACTGGAGTAAAAAAAAAAAAATCTTGAGCTTTTCCAGATTAGTTTCTATGGATAAAAGGACTGCCAAGTCCTAAGAAAAATAGTTTTAAAATTTGATTTCTCTGGGGTACCTAAAAAGTTTGTAAGTTTCCCCAAAATACCCTAAAATATGCATTAAAAATTATGCTTTAATAAAAAATCCCATTGAGGCAGTCACCTATTAGCTGTCTGCTTTTGCTAAGTAGGTTATAGAGTTTGGGATTGCACAGATGTACCTTCTCACAAGCTGCCCAAGTTTAACCATCTTCTCCCATAAATACGGAAGCCTCTTTGACAATAATTGGGCCTCCCTAATGCCCATATGCATTCAAACACTGCAGGGAGGAAATGGATTGTAAATTCTGGCAACTGAACAGAACTGCACTTCCATATGTATGCATTCCCAACCACAGGATTTGGAATTCAAACTCTTGTTAAAAACCATTTTTGTTAATTAGAAACTTCTTCATTTTTCACCTTTGCAAGTAAAGTTATGAGAAGACCAGCATTTGCTTTGCTTATCTCCAATTCCCACTTGGCAGACACCGTAAAAATCCATCTCCCAAAGTGCTCTCACATGCCTGGAGTCTCCAACCTGGTGCAGCTATAAGCTTTGACCTCAGGGAATATTCCTGTGCAAGTCTTCCTGTGGTTTACCTCTGAGAGCTCTCTCTAAATTGAAAGGGACCAAGAGGGATGAGTAAAGACAGGTGCTGAACAAGCCCAGTTTATTTTAAGTGGTTCATGAAAACACATCTCTTGCAAGACTAAGCTGCCACAACATGGTCTCAGATAATTGATCTTTACAAAGAAATTCAGGAAGAGCAAGGCCAATTAGCTGAGCGATTAAAAGACCTGCTAACAGCACAATACACAGTCATCAGAATTAGCACACACAAATGTTTCCATAGATACTACTTCAATCAAAATGTAGGAAGTATAGATCTTGGTAGCTATGCCCTTGATTCTCCTCATATACTACCTACCCACTGATACCGGGGCCCATAACTTAGGGATTCCTTCCAGGCAAATATGGTTTAATGGAACAAGACCTCCCAAAATATCCCTGTGAACACTAAAAATACTTCACCCAACAAACAGCAAGAAGTAGTTTGGAGAAAACTACGTCCAAATTCCCAAAATGGTTGTTTATAAATGTTTGTTTACATTTAAAGGTGAATATGATATACATATAAATATAAATACTTTTGCATTGGTATAGATCTTGGTCTGTTGATAAAAACATAAAGTTGATTTATTATACTGTGTATGTGTATTTCTGCTTTTGTTTAAAGTATTGTTTGTGCAGCTCATTTAAAAATATAACATACAATTAATAAATAGAGATCAATAGAACATCATCTATAATATTCAAATTGTAGTCATGCTAGTTTGGTTTTCTAGATGTACAGAGATATATTTCAGTTAGATATACAATCTTCAACACTTAAAGACCTACAGAATATGGCATTTAAAAGGTTTTAAGAACTTAGACTTTTCTTGACAGTGCAACATGTCTGCTTTTGGCAGCACCAATTACTTCAAGATGGATGATGAGCATCGAAGAGGCTCCTTATGGAGTTTGTTAGTCATTTGCGCAAGAAACTGCTCTTGTCTGGACTGCTTTGTGGTATGCTGTATGAACTGGATGTGCAGGACCCATAGAAAAGTGACTGCTGAACTTCCCAAAGATGGAATGGTTTTTCAGGGTTCCTACTTCACAGAACAAAATGACAGACATTATGCAGGACACAGAAGGAAGAAACTGAAGAACCTTACTAGTACAAGACACAACAGATCTTCCTGCTTCACTAAAAAGTCTACGGGGCTGGATTGCAGCCACCAAAATGAAGTTCAATCCCTTTGTGACTTCTGACCGGAGCAAGAACCGCAAACGGCATTTCAGTGCACCTTCTCACAATCGGAGGAAGATCATGTCTTCCCCCCTTTCCAAAGAGCTGAGACAGAAGTACAATGTTCGCTCGATGCCCATTCGAAAGGATGACGAAGTTCAGGTTGTCCGGGGACACTACAAAGGCCAGCAGATTGGCAAAGTGGTCCAAGTGTACCGGAAGAAATACGTCATCTACATTGAACGGGTGCAGCAAGAAAAGGCTAATGGCACAACTGTCCACGTGGGCATCCACCCCAGCAAGGTGGTGATCACCCGGCTAAAGCTGGACAAAGACCGAAAGAAGATTCTGGAAAGGAAAGCCAAGTCTCGGCAAGTAGGAAAGGAGAAGGGCAAATACAAGGAAGAAACGATTGAGAAGATGCAGGAGTAGGGCATCTCATACAGTTTTCGTTAAAGACTGCTTGAGAAAAAAAAAAAGTCTATGGGATATAATGGGCCTGTAGGTTAAAAATGGATGCTCCAAAATTACATAAGAACTTTGGACAACTATCTAGGAAGCAAGATGTCTGTCAATTTTATTTTTGAACGTTGCTTACAATTCATTTCCTGTTTCTTTAGGTAATATCATATCATTATGAAGTCTTTGATGGAGTTGAAGGATAGTTATAATTATAGTTTTCCTTAGATATGATAAAAGATAAATTACATATGCAACTTTAGACTCATAAGGAAATATTGTAACTGTAATTCTTGCTTGATAACTGTTTTGTTATATGTAATTTTACAATGATAAAGTTCAAACCTTCCTTTCTATTTAGACAGAAAAGGGGAGATGATGTAGGATTCCCTCTGTATGCTGTGAATGTTTATTATCATAGTTTCCTAAAGAAACTGCTATAGCCTATGGCACAGCATAATATAGCCAGATTGGAAGAGATAGAGAGGGAGAGAAGGTGGAGTCAAAGAGACACTATATAGCTGCCAGAGGAGAAGGATGCCAGAAACTTACTGGTAAGCCACAGCCTCATTGTGATACATAGATTAGTAGAAATGGATTAATTCAAGATGAAAGAGCTAACTAAAAAAAAGATGCTTAAGCTATTGACCAAACATGTTTTAAATAATAGAGCTTCTGTGTCATTATTTGGTCTGGGTAGGCGGGAAATGAATGAGCAGATGGTGTTTGCACCCAAAGCTTCTTGATCACATTTCACACCACGAGGGCACTCTCTAATCTACCAGGTTGGGTACAGGTCATACCTGAATCTGGAGGGAACCTAAAATTCTTAGTGGAACTAAACAAACTATTGACTGCATGTTTCCAGATGCCAAGCAATCTCAATATTTGAATTGTGTCATATGTTCTTCTCATGAATTTTTCTGTGATGTTTCCAGTTACTGCTAAATTTCCAGTATTTTCTGTTTTTGCTGTAAGTGGTAGGAAGCTGGAATCAAGCAAAAAGGCTCTCTCTTCAATATTCCATATCTTCTAACAACTTTGAAATTGAAATGAACCGTTTTTGAAAATATTCACTTCTTTATTCTAAGATTCTTGGTCTACAATGACTTTATTCTGCCTTCCTTCTAAAATTGCTTCTTTTCTTTTTTGAGATGTAATTACATCAGTTCCTCTTTCCTTTTCCTCCCTGCAAACTCTCCCATATATCTTTCCTTTCATTGTTTCAAATTCATGGCTATTTTTTTTTTACTTATTGATGTTACACGTGCTCATGCACATGCATGTGAGCACACATGTACACACACAGACACATGCATCACATCCCTAAATACATAAATACAGTGTGCTCTGACTTTACAACGTTAGGTATGTATGTTTTCATGACTGACCATTTTGATATTAGATGACCAGTTGCTATGATCTTCCCTTGGGAGACAAAAAGAAATATATCTTCATTTATACTTTTACATCCATAATTACACATTCATCTATATTGTTGTGGGTATATAAGGGTACATGAAGGGTTCATGAAACTCATTCCATGACAGACTCCATGTAGATATGGGGGATTTTATTCTATCCTAATCCTTATAGCTGACTGCTCTATTACTAATTCAAAACATAGCATAACTTACCTTACACGGTGTTTTTACCTCAAGTATTTCCTAAAGGTCAATTTTGTTCAAAATATTACACATTTTAATATAAACAACTGTTCACTAGTTTACAGTCTCTAGATCAAAGGAGGAAGAACATATTTTACTACCAGTTGAGTTTTCAGCCTGTGATTTAGGTACGTTCAGCTTTCTCTGGGCAAACGGAGTCAAAGTATCCATTATGGCAGAGAAGGGGCAGAGAGGAAGGAACACTGCTCTCATCTTCAGGCTTGCAGGATAACATATGCCCACCAAAGTCTTGCTTCCCTAACCTATTTCAAGTTTCTGTCACTTTCCAAATTGCCATTGCCCTATAGACACCAAGCCTTGAACACTGAGCCTGTGGGGGCACAGCACAAACACAAGTTCTAAAAATTCTGTGTCTCATTGATTCTGCTATAAACCATAAAAAAGAATAAACAGTTTGTTGACCAAATGTATGTGACCCTTCTCACCAGCACAAACTATACCAACTAGGCTTTAATAGCTATAACAGTTTCCTCTTAATGTGGAATAAAATGCAAATATATGGAATTAAAACACCATGTACTTACTCTTTCTCAAGTTTTCCATGTCATCAATCTGGCACAAACTGGCTTTTCTTTTCTTCTGTGCCCTGGAAGCCTTATATGAAGGCTGCAGCCAGCTGCCTTCCCATGTGGAAACTCCGCAGGGGAAGAAGTGATTCCCAGCTCACTGCTTCTTGGCAGACTTTTCTTGCTGTTTTATGACTGAGTTCACTGTGTTCCCTGGAGCTGTTGGCCAGGCACAGTTATCCACTCTTCCCTTATCACCTGGATAAGGGAACTCAGAACACAGTTTTCTGAGTTGTCAAAGTCAACAAGAGTCTCCCACAAGAGAAAGATCCAGTTGATTTCCCACTCTCTTGACTATGATAGACCTACCCAGATAATGTCCCCTTTGACCAAATGAAGAAGAATTTGACAAATTCTCACATTTACTGCACTTTTAGAAGTGCGGCCTGAAGTGAATTCACCATAACTACAGTCCTTAACACATAGGAAAGGCAGGATTCTGTACTATTGGTACACTGGTCTCATATTCTAAGGACATCTTTGAGGGAAAAATAAAAACATGGCTACTCCAGGGTATGGTTGAGGGGAAGGGTTTTATTGTAGATGTCAGACAGAGTACAGCAAGAGATATCTGGAGGTTCCAGACAGAATTGGGCCTTGAGAAGAGAAAGAGGGGGAAAGTTTAAAAGAGCAAGAGAGCGAAGAGAGGGCAAGTTGACCAAGAGAGGAGTTTTGGATCAAGAGGCAAGAGTAAGCCAGCCAGGAGCCAAAAGTCAAGGGAGCACATGGCCAAAACGGCTGAATTATATAGGAATCAGAAGCTTAGGGAGGGAAGCCCAGCCCTATGAGCCTGAGAAGTTTAAATTAGTGGCCCCAGGTGAGAGGTGCTGGAGGAGCCAAAGGTACTAAAGTAGCCTTGCCCTTGGCTTCTTTGGGAACTGAAAATCTTCCCAGAAACCTACCTATCACAGGATCAGTTTTCAATATTGCTGTAACCAAATCTTTCCAGTTTTGTGGAATAATTTCATTGCAAGTTGACCATGAATTTAACATCTGCCTTGCAAGAATTGAATGCATACCATATGATACTATTGCTTCCTTAAATCTCCTCAAATCAAACATTGCAGGTTTCCAGTAAGCTATTCCATAACCTTGGGGATGCCTGTCAGTTGATGAGCATTACTGTATGGTGACTGGATAAATTAAAATTGATTTTCTGATAACATTCAGCAGCCCCTCTTCAATTTCATAATGTATGGTGAGGTGTAGATTCTACTCTAAATTCTTCTGTCTCTGTCTTCATTAGTAAATATTTCTCAGTCTTGTGTCTTATTAATCAAATTTTATTATTTCTATTAGTAAGTATCTCTAA
This sequence comes from Chionomys nivalis, assembly GCF_950005125.1. Lineage (NCBI taxonomy): Eukaryota > Metazoa > Chordata > Mammalia > Rodentia > Cricetidae > Chionomys > Chionomys nivalis. Next base: position 56,609,588 of record NC_080103.1, on the reverse strand, counting down.
GCCTTGAATATCACTCACAGCTTTATTCTTTTCATTAGTAAATATTTCTAAAACTTGCATCTTATCAGTCACACTTTTTAGAATTTTCATTAGAAAGTATCTGTAAGGTTTGTATATTTTTTCACTAGTAAACCTTTTCCAAGGTTTGTATCTTATCAGTCAATTTCTCATATTTGGCACAGTTATCAAACTATGTTTTAAAGGAAAAATATGAATTATCAAACTGATAACAATTATGACCAACATTAAGTCAGTCCCAGCTAAGTTGTTTGTCCCGTTCAATAGTGCTGTAGGATAAGGCTCTTGTACCCCATAAAGATTTGGCACTCATATTAGTTTAACAAAATGCTGACTGACCAGTAGTCAGGCAGGAAGTATAGGTGGGGCAACCAGACTAGGAGAATTCTGGGAAGAGGATGGACAGAGAAGCAGTCACCAGCCAGATGTAGAGGAAACAAGATGAGAATGCATTACTGAGAAAAGGTTCCAAGCTATGTGACTAAACGTAGACAAGATTTTTGGGTTAATTTAAGTTGCAAGGGCTAGCTAATTTTAAGCCTGAGCAAATAGATCAAACAGTTTATAATTAAGATAAGCCTCTGTGTGTTTGCTTGGGACTGAATGGCTGTGGAACCAGGTGGAACAGAAACTTCCATTTACATAGTAGTAATAACCAAGGTCCTATTTCCCTACATTGTGATATGTCCAATTCTAAACATGGAAAATATTTTAATAGTGTCCTACCCCCTCTTCTTTTTCTCTTTTTCACTCTGCGCTGGTGGTGCACGGCTTTAATCCCAGCACTAGGGAAGCAGAGGCAGGTGGATCTCTGTGAGTTCAAGGCCAGCCTGGTCTACAAGAGCTAGTTCCAGGACATGCTCCAATTGTTTTGAAAAACAAAAATAAAATTATATTTAATTTATGAATTATCTATTTGTTTGTTTGTTTAATTAATTAATAATCGAGCTCTCTTTGCAAAGGGATTCAGGTGTAGTGATGATATTCAACCAGCAGGTGGCGAAGGTGCAGCACGAAAGCAGCTCTCGTTCAGCACCCTAGGATCTAATGTACAACACAGCCAGACTAGCTTTTGCCGTGGTACTTGTGCTTGCTGAGCAGAATTGGCCTGGGAGGGTAGTGGTGGACACACAGGTTAACTGTGAGGAATCAGGGGTTTTTGCCTCAAAGGACAACAATGGAAAACTCCCAAATGCAATAAAGGAGGCTAGGAGAGGCTGGGGGAAAAGGGTGGGGAAATACACTGTCCACAACATTACAGTGGAGGCTACAGGGATTAGGACGGCAGAAACAGGCTGTCTTTCCATGGTTTAATAACGCCCCATGTGGGTACGAGATAATGCAGCTGCTTTTGTTGTTTATTATAAAGTAAAAGTTGGGGACAAATATTAAAGAAAAAAACTTCCTGGCTTGAAAAGGTCCGTGTAACCTTCTGGTCCCACCTATTCTTCCCAGCTGTCTCTTTTTTTGAGTCCACTAGGAAACTCTACTATCCAGTCCAACCAGCTGAATGTAAACCCAACTCTGGAACCAATGCCTGACTTCATTGGACAATGGGCCACAATATAGACAAAATTACCATGACAGCTCCGGCTAGCTCTCCCAAAGTAGCAGACAGATTGGAGCACGGCCAGTTCTGCCACTTTCATTTTCTCGGGTCTAATTTCCCCACAATTACCCGACCAGAGCCAGCTCTTCTGTTTTTCCCAAAGGAGGTGCAGGACCTGCTCTCCTGGTTGCTGCACTTGGTGACGGGCAGGACCAACTATACCATTCTCATGCCCCCCAAGTCGGCCCTCCTGCCTGCCAGAGGTGACAAGGGTGGAGAGAGGGCCGCTCTCCAGTTACAACACCCATACGCCTGGATCACCTTCATCTTCTGCCAACAGGGTTAGCTCTTGTGTGCTGTCCAGGAGTGGTTCAGGGCCTGCTGTCCCATATGCTGCAACTGGTGAGGGGCAGAATGAGCTCATGACCCAGGGATTAGCTCTTGCTGCCTGCAGTAGGTAGCGAATGGGGTGATGAGTGAGGGGACACCATGTGACAGACTATGGAGAAGGCTCTCCCACTGTCACATCACCAGACCTGGCTCACCCACACCCTTGCTCTGCTAGCTCTTCCTAAAGAAAACGACAATATATTCATTTAGTTATAATTTTGAAAATATGTTCCAGTTTATTAATTATTCTTGGGGTACACAAAAGCAAAACCTGGAATACACATTGCTTGAAGTAACGATTGCACCTTCATGACTCAGTTAGAGGCAGTAAGCATTATCAGCACAAGGACTCTAACTTCATACAAGAATAAGTCTGCTTTTCTCAGTCTAGTAAAATTCATAAAGAAGGTTAAAATATTTTTAAAGAGTTGGTAGGTCTGAAGCATGATGAAGATTTATTCATAATATTGGTTCATAACCAGAACAAAGAATTTGGGTCACAATGGTAAAAAATCTAAACAATAATTTATGTTTCTATAGACCTGGAACAAATAGGAAAGAACCAGGCCTATGAGGGTGGATACACATACATAAGAAAGAAAGGGCGTGACACATCCTTTAGGAGAGTAATACAGTAAATTATCTTCAAAAGAAAGATGGTCAAAAAATGTGCAAGAATTGGGAAAATTAAAATTCAAGAAGGTACTTTTATGGTAAGTCATTAGTATATGCCTGATCTTGTATAGGTATTATTTTATTCTGTCCTCTCAGTAATGGTACAAGAAAGAAATCTGATTTTACAAGACATGGAGACTCAGCAAAGTTTGTGATCAGAGACTGGAGATAACTCAGCTATTTAGAGAACTTGCTACATAATGCTGAGGACCAGATTTCAGAACTCAGCATCCACATAACAAGCTAGGCATCCTGGAAAATGCCTGTACCTCCAGCTATAAGAAGGGTAGAGACAGAAGATCCCTGTGACTTGCTGACTTCCAAGCCTAGCCAAGACACAAACTTCAAGTTCCAAGGGGCTGTCTACGTCAAAAGGAATGGATGGATAGTAAGAAAGGAGAGGCTATCTATGCCTTTTCTGGCCTCAGACACATATACACACATGAATGTTAAAATTAATTGATCACATCAAAAAAAGTCTTGAGTTGAAAACATAATACCTTTCTTTAAGAAAACAGATAGCAATCCTGTGTGCTTGATTCTGTTCTGATCCTGAACTTGGTTCTTGAAGCAGGGTTTTAAATCTTACCTTTCCGCTTACAGACACATTACAACAATAGAAAAAGAACAGATGTGCCTGACCCTGGCACCATAGTTTTCCCCAGAGCATGCTAGCTGGGATTCCCACTACTACAGTCTGATTCAGTACAGACCCTCCAAGGAACTAAACTCTCCTGTGCTTTAGTTACAAAAGTCTCCATAGACAGTGAAGCCTAATTAAAAAGTCTGAACATCTGGTGTAGATGATGTACAATGGGAAAGTTATAGTTAGCCAATGGCAGAACGTATTTGTGATGCTGCGAGACAGAAATCAGTGGTCCAATGAGGTATTCTCTGCACTGCAGGTTAACAACAATAATAAAACACTCTTGTTTGCCTAGCGTTTGAGGGACCGCAGAGTGTGTCTCCTTCTAGAATAGGTACAACATTCCTGGTTCTTTCGATGGGGAAACTAAGGTGAAGACAACCTAACCAGTATGCCAAAGGTCACAGAGCGGTTAGTGTGAAGGTTTGCATGTAGAACCAGGAGGACTGGCTCCAAACTCCACTTCTCTCACCTCTGTTTTTGCCTGTAAATGGTGACACATGAGTGTTTTTATTCAAATACTCAAGTGTCACACCAACCCCAGTAGAATCTGTGTGACAAGCTCCACAAATTGAGGCGTTTGACTCCAAAGGGAGGAGGTCTCCTGGAACGGGTTGTGGAACTCTCTAGCGGAGAGAAAATATTGAGCCGTAGTTCTCATGACAGTCCGTCTGCTTCTGTTTCCTTTCTGTACTTACGAGATGTTCCTGATAGCCTGGGCCAAGAAGAAGCTACAGATCATTGGCCATGACCTCTTTTCTAAGAGATTTAGCGTTTTGCTTTATAATCATTTACATAATTATAAAATAATGCTTTGATAGACTATCCTCCCGACAATATATAAATTTGTATGGCTATGCATGTGTAGATGAGGCTGGCTTTGACATTATGGTATAGAAAGCATTGTTTAAGTATAGTTTTAAATTGAACTTTAAAGATTTTTAAGAAGATAAAAGTTAGATGTTAGTTAAAGATTACATATGAAAATTTATTAACTTGATCTGGACCTAGGAGTCATCCGTCAACTATAAGTGATATATCGAATTGTTTTGTTTAGTAACTAAAGATGTTATCTGTTCCATTTGTAATTGATTCTTTAAACCCCCTGTCCAGGAAATGTAATACTTGATTGATTTGTGTGTCTTTTTGTGCCAGGTGATTATGATAATTTGTTTTTTGTAAACTGCTTTACTGAACACATCTTTTAAGAATTGTAATGCCTGTTTTACTTGTATATAAACCCTTGTTTGAGAGCTGCAAAAGACACTCAGATTCAAACTGCCTCTGTGTTTGTTTCTGTTTGTCATCGCCGAATCCTTACCTGCCCGGTCTTCGAGAAACCACGTCCCACAAGACCCCCCATACCCAGCTGGGGTGGTCGGTGGCACCCAAGCACAGCTCAACCAACAGGAAAAGAAGGACCAAGGGGGGAAAGGGAGGGAAGGAGAGAGGGAGGAAAGGACAGAAGGATGGAGGGAAGAGGAAAGGAAGGGGGCAAGGAATAGATAGGCAAATACAGTAGAAAACTGTGGCCATTTTAAATGAACTCCATAAAACCATCATAATAAAATAGTTTACAATCTAGATACTAGCTAGGATATTGTCATATCTTTTATAATTCTAAATGAATCTGAAATTTTAGGGTTTTCTATATTAGAAAGCATTTCCACATGTGTTAGTGAAGCCAAGTTTCAAATACTTTGAATTTCCCAAATATTGTGTGTGTGCATAGTTGCAATGCAACTTCTCTGCACTGTTTTTCTCATTTTCTGTATCCAGAGAGCAATAAAAGCTTGTTGCCTCTGAATATAATGGGGGGGGGAGATATGTTTGTTTGTTTGTTTTAAAGCTACTATTTGTCAAAGATAAAGGACAAATTCTCCATCTCCACTCACAAACGCCTTCTTCTTCCATATATAACAGTTTGTTCGTGCGTTTAACTCTGGTATAAAAAACGCTGTTATTTTAGGGTCTCTCCGTGACCCTATTGTCCTCACTGCCAAGTTACCTGCAAGCATCTGTGAGATAAGGAGAGCTAAGCATCGCAAAGGAGGACACATGTGCAAAGTTCTCCTCAGCACTCCACATCTTCTCTAATGTTTGTAACTCCACCTGGAAAAAGTAACTGAGGGAGCTGTTGGGTAAAGGGACAGAACTTAAAGGTTAAGACAGTGTAAGGAAAGCATAGGTGAAGGAATAGCCAGGATATTAATGCAACAACTCAAGAGGACACAGGTCCTTAAATAGCAGAAAAATTAGTATGAGAATTGGAAGACTGAGTAAGGCGGGTCAATTTGGGTGAGGGGATGTAAGTGTATGTGATATGCATGTGGATATGCATGTGTATCCATATATGTGCATGCTTGAGGAAGACCTAGGGTGAAGTCAGGAGATGTCCTCAATTATTCATCATCTTACTTTTTGAGACAGGGTTTCTTCCTAAACCTGGAGTTCACTAATTCCAGCTAATTTAAGTAATCACCTGACCCTGTGGATCTCTTATCTCTGCCTCTCAAGTTCTGAGATTACAGGCACCTGTTGTGTCTGCCTTTCTTTTAGGTAAAGGCTGAAGAACTGAATGCAGGGCCTTAAACTTGGCTAAGAAGAACTTTCTACCCTGAGCTACAAACCCATAAAACAGGGGTTTGGCTTTTAGTTGTTTTATTGTTATTGTTGTTGTTTGTTTATTTGTTGAAGTTTATGATCTTGGAACTCCGAAGGGAAAGTTAAGGATTTGTATAAAAAACACCTTTCTTCCCTTTTTTTCCTTTTTTTTTTTTTTTTTTTTTTTTTTTTGGTTTTTCAAGACAGGGTTTCTCTGTAGCTTTGGAGTCAGTCCTGGAACTCCCTTTGTAGACCAGGCTGGCCTCGACCTCACAGAGATCTGCCTGTCTCTGCCTCCCGAGTGCTTCTCTTATGGAATAAGTTGACACTGCAGAGTGGTCTTCACAAACTAAAGGAGGTAGGAATAGAAAGACAGACAGACAGACAGAGTGACTAACTGAATGAATGAATGAATGAAAAAAGAGTACACGTGGTAATGAACTATGTAAGACTTGTTGGTGGACACCAGTCACTCCTCCAGGCTCGTGAGTTAAATCCCAGTAGTTGTCTTCAGCAGCAATCGCCCAATTCGAACCCCTCTCGACAGCGGAGTCTGACACCTTCATATTTTAAGAAGTTGTTTCATTTCGCTAACGCATTTGCTTAATTAGTAATGTGCCTCACATGGCGTGAATCATTAACGTGTATCATGAATTTCCAGCCTCGGACAGAAAAAATTAGCTTTTCACGAGTCTTTCTTCTAGTCTCATCAAATTGCATCCAGACAGTTTGGGGAAAGTCATTTTCATTATCTGATTGTTAGGACATTTATTTGTATGAAGAACAAACAAGCTCATCAGCAAACCCTATGGTTTGCATGCACTGGATCCAGCACGTGTTCTGGGGCCCAGGCACCCTCTGAAGCTCACTAAAAGCAAACGCAGTTTCGGAGACTCTGCTCCAACCTATGAGTGAGGTTCTGCCAGACAAACTGGCACCATGGACTATCGCTACAAAGTTTCAAATGTTAAATAATCTCTCCAACTTGCCCTAGAAACTCAAACTGGCTTATTTAAGGTTTTTTTTTTTTTTTTTTTCTTCCTCTTTATCTTTCTCCCTCTTTTTCTCCATTTGAGAAACTTCTTGGTTGCCCTGATGCCAATTCTCCCGTGCTTTGTTACGTCGTTATTGAACAAGTTTAATGATTTGCTGAGGACTTCATCTGGAGGCATTACCGAGCAGCTCAAGATTAGAAACGTGTGCTGGAGGAGGCTCTCCTAGAATAAATGAAAATATTTTATTCAGCTACTGAGAAGGGTCTCCAGAGATCAAATTAGAAGCTAGCTGTGAAGGGAGATGTTTAGGCATGCTCTGGAATTATTTATCAGCATTTTCTGCTTGTGTGAGAATAAGCAGACATTAAGTTTAAATTAAACAAAGGGGGAAAGAAAACAGGCCTTTTCAGTAATTTGACTGCTAATGATATTTCTGAATTATTCTCAGCTTAATAGTTTAAGTAATTTGCAATGATAATAATTGTTCCTGCAAAAGCTACGATAATGTTGACTTTTTTTTTCTACTTTTTGCCGAGATCAACCCTCTTTAAAACCTTTGATGGACATGTAATTGCTAATTTATTGTGGGCTTTGTTAACTTTTAAATTTGTTTTCTTGTCCTTGACATTTCTTTTAATTTAATTTTATTTTATTACATTCGTCAACAACTTGAGAAACTGACTTAAAAGTCCATTAAAAAGGGATAAATGCTCTTTATGCTGCACTTGTTTGTCTTTATTTATAATGAGGCTGCTCCTGTGCATAGAGTAAATGAGGCCCCAGTACTCCTTCCAACATCAATGTGCTTTCCTCATATACTCATTCCAAACAAGTGTGCTGTAAGGGATTGTTGAAAAGATGCAAACTGTTAATATCAGCTCCAAGCATCCCTTAAATAATTACACAGAACAGCAAACTGTGTCCTAAATGTTTGTATTTTAAATAACATGTAGATGGTGAAGTTCCATGAAACACCTTCTACCTCCCTCTTGGTGAGTGAACACTGCACATTATCACAAATAATTGAACACTGAAATTACCTTTTTATGTAAAATGCAAAAGACCAATAAACTGCAAGCTAATACCCTAGGTGTTATGACTGTTTCCCATTCTGAGGAAATGTAAACATATAACTGGACATTTTGTCAGCCAGTAAATTGTCTTTCTCCAGTTCTAAACTAAGTCACCATATTAATCATGCACATTGAAATATCCCACACTGCAAAAACCTCTCCCAACACTCACTATTTCAAAGGTGACATGCTTGATGGAAATGATATTTTTCCTAGAAATTCATGTTGCCTATTTGAATATTCTTGATTCAAATTAACTATTTTTAAAGTGGATTTGATTGTCTACTCTCAAAATTTCCATTAACTTATTCCATTGTGAATTCGAACTAAATTGCACTTGAAAATTTTAAAAGGAGTAGAAAGGAAAGGAAAGAAGGGGGAGAGCTGAGGTGAAATGAGGATTCAATCATAGTGTGCTACTTTCTTGGACAAAGGCAGGGTGGGGCGGAGAAAATTGGTGGGGAATGGAGAGGATTGGTGGCTGAAGAATAGAAAAAGAAATTGGAGGAAAAAAGAGCTCGCCCATGTATACATTGAACACACACACACGACTCCATTTATATGATTTGAGAAGGAAGCAAACGTAGTAAGTCAAAAATATTTTCCTTGATCTGAAATGCCACAGATGCTAATGACTTCCAAACTCTTTTCAAGGGCATTCTCAGCCCTCCAGGTAGGTGTCAGTGCTTAAGAATCAAATAATTACAAGGTGAAGCATCCAAAATGGCGAAATATTTTCAGCATTATTTTTGCACACACACACATACCTGCTTGTGTTTTTGTATGTATTACTTTATTTCCTGAAATGTTAAATTCTGGGTTTCTTTTTTGTTCTATCAGTGAAGGAAGTTCTTCATATTCTTTCAGATAAGGTACCCTTTTTAAATTGATTTTTATTGAGCTCTACATTTTTCTCTACTCCCCTTCTGCCTCTCCCCTCCCCTTTAACCCTCTCCCAAGGTCCACATGCTCCCAATTTACTCAGGAGATCTTGTCTTTTTCTACTACCTATGTAGATTAGATCTATATATGTCTCTCTTAGGGTCCTCATTGTTGTCTAGGTTCTCTGGGATTGTAATTTGTGAGCTGGTTTTCTTTGCTTCAGATAAGGTTCATCTTTTGTACAACAATACAGTTGGTATTTGATCTTTTTCAAAAGTATGGGCAATCAACTCACAGTATTCACCCAACTGTAATAAAATTCAAATCCTGCCTTCCTGTTCCCTCCACAATGTAATTTTTGCTTTGTCTTCTTTCTTTTTTTTTTTTTAATATTTATTTACTTATTATGTATACAACATTCTGTCTGTGTGTATGCTTGTAGGCCAGAAGAGGACACCAGACCTCATTACAGATGGTTGTGAGCCACCATGTGGTTGCTGGAAATTGAACTCAGGACCTTTGGAAGAGCAAGCAATGCTCTTAACCTCTGAGCCATCTCTCCAGCCCTTGTCTTCTTTCTTCATGACTTCTGTTGCCTCAAAAATTTCAGGACCATGCATCATATAACTCCTAATATAATTGAACTATTTTATATGCCAACATTTATCACCTTGGTAAACAGAGTCAGTGCTAGCCATCTTTTCTCCACTATGGCACAACAGAGAAAATTAACTATCTTGGCCTGTGGTTTAATTTCTTGGTCCTGTTGCTTTGCGGTTTATGACAGGTAACATAATATGTTGGAAATGCTTGTGAGGAAAATACACCGAACACTTAGAATTGAGAAGTAGCATTCCTTGAAAAGCAGTTGCACATAGCCCCAGTGCCTTAATGTAGAGTTCTGGGAAGTAATCCGTCAATTTTAACTGCTCTTTCTCAAATGCATTCATCTGCCCTCAACTGTTTGGGCCTAGAACCAATTGAACCCTAGATCTCTACAAACAAATAGACTCTGGCTCCACGGAAGTCAGTACTAAGAAAAAGCCTACACATTTCGGGAATAAACATTGAACTTTACCTTTTGTCACAAGAGATGTGGGTCGCTATGGGTTTAAAGCCCATCTCTGCACCTTCTCCCTTGCTTGGGTCCACTGTCTGCTCACAGAACAGAACCTCTCCTGCTTTCCAATACAGGCAAGTAAACAAAAGCCTTTCTTCCTCACCTGCTCTCTCACGTAAGGTCATCCATGGAGTGTTTTCTTCTCTCCTTCCTCCTCCCCAATTCTTCTTCCCTTCCCATTGTGGTAGAGTATCCCTAGTTTTATGGTGATGACTTCATTAAAACTTTTGGAGAGAGTTTGATTTTTGAGGATGGGGAGAGCATTATCTTATTTCATCATTTGGTCCAATGTTGCAGCCCTGGCTAAGTACTCTTTATTTTAATAACCTCTTCACCTCCCGAGGATTGAATCTCAAGGATTAGCATAGAGAAACCTAGAGGCTTAATCTCTTCAGTTGCTTGCTTTGTGAATAAATTTTATTCAACAAGCCACACTTATTTGTTTATGCATTATCTGAAACTCCTTTTGTAGTCTGTGTTATAATAGTGTACTTGGAACAAAAATTTTATTTTCTATAAAGTCAAAAGTATATACTCTGAGTATTGATGCAGAAAACGCTGTTTTATTATTGTATGATACCTTTTAATAAGTTACATTCCAGCTATAGATTAATTATCCTCACAAACATTCCCTTTCTTCCCAGGTCTTCTCAGCGTTCTTGTCTATTCAGGTTTTACCCTAGGTCTTTTCTTTTCCTTAATCCACATCATCTCAGAAAGTCCCTCTATGTATAGATGGTAACTCCCCATACCAGCTGGCCTCCATGTCCAATTATATATATCCAACCCAGACATCTCTTCAGAGCTTCTGCCACCATTCTTTCTCCTAGGTACCTTCTAGACTTCTAAAATTCAACAACGCACAAATTGAGCACAGCATCTCCCTCACTCTGCGGTCTGTGCTTCTTCTGCCTTCTGTTTTATTGATTAGCTCTGCTGTTGTACAAGCCTGGAACCAAGTTTTCATGACGACTCACTCTTGGCTTTTCATCTAACATATCAGAGTTTTCTTTTTATAGTCATCACCATACAATGTGTCTTCTTTGTCTCCAACCTGGACCACTCTAAAAGACAGTTCATTCTTCTCATTTTTGGCGATGTGACTGATACGTTTCCCTTTCCCTTTTTCCTTCCCACTTCTCAAGCCTTTGACACCATTCAGATGTATAAATTATGAACCAAACTTCTGTTTCCTTCATAAAAATCTTTCCCATACTCCCAAATTCTTATGGACTATGATGTAGTCTCAGTTTACTGTTCTGCAAACTTTTCCATGAATCCTACTAAAATAGTATTTTTACAACCCATCTTCATTGATAGATAAAAATTGAAGCTCTCCTCATTAACATGTTTTACAAAGTTTACAATATTCAAAGAAAGCTCATAATAATCTTGACTGGCCAAATAAGTTATAAGGATTTTGAAAATTGTAAACATATCCCTAATATGTTTCTGAATAAAACTACTAAACATTTAAACATAAAAACTTTGTTTAATTCTTGTATTTAATTCTTAAAACACATGAGTCTGGGTGTCACTTGCTGTCACTACTGAACAGGCCAGTTCTGGTTGTAAGCTATGTTTGCTTCTTACAATAGGAATGCCTTTGCCTGTGGACTCCTTTCTTCATGACAGTTGATAATAAGACCTTGGTAAATATTGTATTGTGCCTAACACTTTGGAAGATGTTTCTTGAATACATAATGCTGTAACTTAAAACATATCGAGTAACTGAATTTAAAAATGAATCTTCCTTTTTGTATGCAACATGACTTTATATAGTCATCATGTTTTCCATTTTAAAACATTGTAGTATTTAATCTGTGTATTGTTGATAACCAAGACATATATTTACACAACTTTTTATAGATTCGTCAGCTAATTTTACAGTAGATCCTAAATATATGGAAGATATTTAATAATTCATTGTTCAATAATTAAGCCAAGTGGTTGGCTATAATCAACTTTTCTATATGGAAAACTTATCTATTATCACATTAACACTCATTTGTTGAGTGTATTTCCTCAAAGATGAATCATAACTCATAAGAGCATTTATTCTTAACTGGAAACAATGACAGCCACTACTTCAGCTAAGTGATTTTGTAAGATTGACTCCTTCTAAAGAAGGCACAGGAAGCAAGGTGCCAGCATGGGGAATGGTTTGTTTATCTTAACAGTAAAGACAGCGGTCACTATCCTTCCCTACTACCCTTTAGGACTGCAATAAACGTGAATGTGATACCTGAGTAGAAGCAGCTATGTTTGGACCATACAACCATGAGACACAATGGGAAAATGTGGTAAAGTAAAAATACAGACCCTGGACAATGTTTATTGTCTAATGGATTACTGTATGAGGGTAGAACTGCTTACATCACTTGAAGGCACTTGACTAAAGCAAGGAAAACTCACTGTTAACTAACATGTTTGTTTAGAGAGATTAAAGGAGTTTCTTGATGTGATAAAGGTATGTTAGGTCATTTCCAGCATGCCTTGGGACCTCTGCTTGGAGCACTAATAACACCACATTATTCAACAAAGCCGTGAGCTTCTGGGAAGTCAAATACCTGGGATATAGCAATGAGAAAATATTGGTTTTCTATAAGATGAGGTTAGGCAATCCATAATGTTCACAATAAGCATCAATGATGAAGGGAGACAACAAACTGTGAACAATCTTAAATTGCATTTCATTGTACTTATAATTAAACATTCTAATGATAGGCATTAATGAAATTTTGAATGATATTTCTATGCATACGCTTAGCATGTTGTGATCAAATCTAGCTTCCCTCCTTGTATGCATCTCAATACGCCCACCCCTTAACATCCTGTAGTAATCGCTAGTTAACATGGAGATTGGCCTTTTTTTTCAAAGCTTCAACAAATGAGAGAACCCATTTGGTAATTGCCTTTCTATATATAAATATGTATAACCTATTTTACTTAAAGTGATAACCAATGTTATCTTTTTTGCTGACAATGATATCATTTATTTCTTCTTACATGACTAATATCCCATTGCAGATTTATGCATTTTCTTTATTCACTCATATATCAGTGGGCATCTATGCTGACTCCATATATCAGTGCTCATGGATAGCATGGCATCGAACATGGCGGTGTAAGTGTCATTCTGGAACACCGACTTTATTTTCTTTGGACATATATGCAGAAATGAAATGAAAAGAGCACATAATTGGAAAAATTGCTAGTAGTCAAATGACAATTACTTCCTACAGTACTTACGAAACTCAAAAATACTTTTAAATAAAATTAGTCCAATGTAGAGAAATTATATTAATAGAAAATTCCCAGAAGAAGAAAACCAAATAACAAACAAATACATAAAAGAGTTCATTATCATCAACTATCAGAAAAATTCTAATCAAAGCCACAGTGGGATTTTCTTTGACCTCAGTTAAGATGCTGAGGAGGATGTGGAAATACAGAAACTGCCTTGCACTGTTGAGAATATAAATTAACTCCGTAATTTTGGGGCATCACGGAGACTCCTCAAACCAGGAAACAGGAAGCAATGTAGAAAATAAAATACGGCCTTCTCTACAGCATTTTACATTATATAATAACAACTACTAGCAAACAAGGAAGTTAAAAATTTAAGGGAACATGGCAAACAATTCAGACAGATTAGAAAGAGATGTCATTTAATTCGTCCGTGTATTGCTGAGCTAATTTGTCAGCCCTTCTTCCTTCATTTACTCAATCAAGGCATTCCCTCATTCCTCCCTTCTGTCCTTCTCCCCTCCCTTCTTTGCTTCCTTCCATCTATTCATCCTCTCTTCTTCCTTCCCTTATTCATTCTTCCCTCCCTTCATCCATCCCTTTCTTCCTTGCTTCCTTATCACTATTCACCGTCATTTAGAAATAAAAATACTCAAAATATGAGCATTAAGCAATGTCAGTGAGCTATTTTGAGCCACTTAGAAAGTCAAACATTTTAACAAGAATATCACCTATAATTCTTTGCACAATAGAATTTCCCAGGAGACTCATCTCTACAACTTAGAAACTGTAAAGGGTCCTATTTCTAATTATTTATTAATGATATTATTTATTTTATTAAATTTGAAAATATATATCTGACATGGAACCAAATAATGCACTGATTACATTTTGAATATTTAATAATTATAACAAAGGGTGATAAATGATAAATTGATTAATATTTATGAAAAAAATCACTGAGCACTGCACTTAATCAGTACTCTGAAACCCAGGAATGTTTTAGAATTGGCTACATGCTTTAAGCTCCTTGCTACCACAGCTCTTGATCCTCCATTGTCCAGTCTTTACTTGTGAGTCAACAAAATGATGTGGTCACTCACATGCTTTCAAGATTCAGGAGATAAAATCTCTTAGCAGAAAAAAAGATTTCAAAATAAGCACTATAATTTTCAGGGAAAATATTATGGGTGTTTGTATCATATTCAGCAATGAAAATGGAAATTATTTACTCTGGGGACACTCACAACATTATAGTTAAATTATTTGCATCTCGATAAATGATTTGCATGCTAATGAGCGTGTATTCCCAAAACAGCCCTACATGTTTTCTCTATACTTTCATCCCTAGGAATATATGATATCATGCAATACAAAGATATAAAAGCCTTAAAAAAGTCTACAGAGTAAACTACATTCCCCTTTTTTCTTTTTGCAAATTGCTTTTTGTGAGGTTAGTGACTGTGTTGTGTTATTTTCCAGGAATGTGGAAGAGTTCACTAACTCTTTCTCACATTGAGATCTTCTAAGCACCGATTTATTTATTCTTTTTCTATCCTACTGTTTTGGTTTAGACTTCTATACCCATGCGACCATAAACGAGAACAGAATAGAAAACTTTCTTTAGATTGAAAATAAGGCTTTGACTATTTGCGTAAATTTTGAATCCGTCTGTTCTTTTGCTAAATAATATTCATCGTTCTGATCTCCCCAGAGACAAGATTTCCAGTGTCTGGTTGGATTCAGCGACTACAGGAAGAGGAACACACGTTTGATCTGAGATGTCTGTGGTGTGGTGTGTGTGTGTGTGGTGTGTGCATATATGCTTTTATATATTAAAATAAGTTGATTCCCTTAAGAGAGTTCTTACATGAGCTAAAATATAACTTGAAATGTTAGTGGGAACAGGTCAGTTCCCAAAGGGAAAGCCTGTTTCTCCACACTTCCTTGTTGGAGAACGAATAAGCTAATTGGAAAACTGAAAGTTATGGGGATTGAAACAGGTGAAAATGTAACTGATGATAATTAAAGGCTAATTATCTTCAACCCACAATTGGCCACTGGAGGTTACTCTGAGTCACATGCAGAGGGAACACGGGAGACGAGCAGGTAGAGAAATCCTGCAGACGATCCTGCAGTTCTTTAGCTGGGAGGTTATTGGTACCACATGACAAATGACCCAGGAAAGAGCAGAGGGGAGAAATGCTGAGGAACCTAAGGTTCTTTACCTGAGAGGTTATCGGAACCACATAACAAGCGAACCCGGGAAAGAGCAAAGGGTTACACACAGAGGAGCCTACAATTCCTTAACTCAAGTTCACTGTTAAACTACTGGCTGGTATTGAAACTGTGGCTTCTGATGCCCAATACTTGCCTTGCACTACCGTTTATCTTTTCTTCTAACACTTTTTAATAATCAGTGCATGTAACTTATCAGCATGAGAATTTCTACAGTTTCAAATATCTCTGTACGACACAGAATAAATACAAAAATGGCATCCCAAAGAAAACAATTCCTGACACAAAATACTATGTCCTTAACTTTTCCAGGTAGCTCACCCATGGCAACCTGTTTTGTGGATCTCATCTTCGTGGACAGTTATTATATCATAACAGGCAGGAACCTAAATTAGCCCTTTCAACCCAGGAAGACACTGAGAAAAATTTCTGGGAACGTCCACAACTGTGCTGAGTGGATACAGATATCTCAGGCAATGGGAAATACAGTACCAGAAGCAAGATATACTGAGTGCTTCTCTGGCAAGTGGGAACACACTGTTGCTTATAGTGAGCTTTTAATGTGTTGGGAAACATGCTCAACTCCTCTACAATTTCCTCCTCATTGCTATATGTATGACTCTCTCAAGGCCAGCAAGCTTCTACATAGCTTTATGTCAATCTGACTAAAATCAAATGGTCAAGACATGAGCTCCAACCCAAGCCAGGAATACTAGGGCGCTGAATGATTTTCAAAAATGAATCTGAGTTGCAGAGGTGACCTCTCTGTGATGTTAAAACAAACAAACAAGTGGTTTCTGCCATAAGATTCTGAAACTACCCACTTCTGGAACTGGGAGAAAGGCATCTACAGGACTGGAGCATCAAACTGACAAGCAAAGTCCCAAGAGATAAGGAAGAAACACTCTGATGACCTTCTGCCCCTGATATTTTTGGTTCCAAATGAGTCAGTCCTCTTGGTCATCTGATCATTCAACTCTTCCTTGTGGCATGAGTCACAAACTTCCCTTTGGGTCTAAAATAATTCATGTCGGAATTTTGACATTCAGAACTAAAATACTTCCAAATAAAGGCTCATGTAATTCATGGAACTGGATATAGTTTAAGAGTGTTAGCCAGCGGGATTCTTGTCCCAGTACTGTCAACCTATACACTTCCCCCGTCAGTAAAGTACAGGGATTTTTCCCTCGGCAGAGCCATGGAATTGAAGACAAGGACCATAGTCCAAATAGTTTTTGAGAGAAAAATCAATGATATAATAAAAATTGTTTTGTATAATACAATGACTGTGGGTACTGGGAACAACAGACTCAGTTCCCTGCACTTAGAGATTAACAAAATGGGACAACCAGAAAGCCAAGGATAATGGGAGGAAGAAGAAGGCTCCATGCGTCAGCATGAGTCCTCAGGGAAAATAGAAAATGAAGGGGAAATGTCTCCCAGTATCAAGAAACACTTCCTTAAAATTTTCAAAACTTCAGAAAATAAAGCGTTTTAAAATCTTTTCCAGGCTTTCTAGGAAAGCCAGAAGGGATGAGGACTGGTTAAGAAAAAATAGAAGAAGAGACAAAGTCTGTCATTACTGTGGAGCATTGAGTGTCTACGAAAAGGCGGAGTTGATCAAGGACCACCCATGTTGAGTTGTAGACTTTGCAATTGGATGCTCTTGGAACAACACTGACAAGCATTTCTCTATTTGAGAAGGGCCTGAGTTTCTCAAAGACGATAAGGTTATAGTGTCCTTACCATTCACTTCCATCCATGTGAACTGAGCATCACCTAGACATTCTGCTTAGGTATAATCTCTTTATGAAAGTGAGAGTATCTTCATAAGACCCTTATCATCAAAGGTGAAATCATGAGGGGTTCGCCCTAAGGGACCTTTGGCAGTTAATGGCTTTGTGGCAAGGGAGTCATTTTGTTCAGGGAAGTAGCCACTGGCAAGTTACTCTGCCCCCAACAAATAATTTCCCAACCATGCTGAGGCAAAATATGAATCAAGTTCACACACCCACCCACCCCCCCC
Organism: Chionomys nivalis; assembly: GCF_950005125.1. Taxonomy (NCBI): domain Eukaryota; kingdom Metazoa; phylum Chordata; class Mammalia; order Rodentia; family Cricetidae; genus Chionomys; species Chionomys nivalis. Next base: position 56,592,123 of record NC_080103.1, on the reverse strand, counting down.
CCACACACACACACACACGACTAGGAAGTAGAGCGGGACTTTGTGAGATGGTTTCCATGGGAAGTGAAAGGTGATGACAGAGTGGAGGGTGAAAGAAAAAGTCACTACGTAAATACACATGCAAAGTCCTTACGCCAGTGATTCTCAGCCTGAGTCGTGACCCCTTTGGGAGTTTAATGATGCTTTTCACAGGGGTCAGCTAACACCATCAGAAACCCACAGATATTTACATTGTAACTCATAACAGTAAAAAAATTGTGAAGTAGCAACAAAAATAATTTGATGGTTGGGGGTCATCACAACATAGGGAACTGTGTGCATTAGGTACGTACGTTGAGAACCATTGTCTTAAAAATTTAATAAAAGAAAGGGGGAAGGAGGAGAGATATGCTTTGAGTAAAATCCATGAAAAACTGTGGTTTATTTGACAGAGTTCTGTTGATAAAAATTTATGTAAAGTGTAAATAGAAGTTCCAATTATAAAAGTTCAATTTTGTATATTGATGATTTTGATACACTCACATTTTATGTGAGTTCATCACTGCCTATGGCTCATTTTAATTGTTCAATTTATCTACTTATTCAGGGTGAATATACAATAGAACAGAAGTTTTAGCTTTATAAACTATGTTTTTGCATGTACATATATTAGAGGCATGTTAGAAATACTGTGAATTTTTTTAACTTAATAGACATGACACTGGAATTAGAAAATAAATAAGGAACTCATTAGAAAATGACATGTCAGAGAGCTAATTATTATTCTTGGCTCGTTTCTCACACAGGCAACTTTTCTGAGTATGCTCTACAGCTGGAGACCAATGGCTTTGCGAGTGTGTGCGATACAGGGACGACAAAGGAGGCTCATTTTAATTAATGGCCCAGCTCTAACCCTTCCTCGCTGGAGCAGTGTGGGGGAAAGCCAGCCGTGTCATCTCTCCTTCTGGTCCACAGCATATTTACCTCTGACAGCACTGTCTCAGGAGAGTTCAGCCCTGTAGGTAGGGATACCCAGCCAAATGCTGACACTTAAGAACTAAGCTGAAAGAAACATTCAAGGCCAAGTCAGAAACTTGGCTCTTCAAGTGTCCCAGTTGAAAGCAGATTTGAGTAGAAGAGCAAAGGTGCAACCTTTTGAAATAAACCATTTGGTTATAAGACCATTCTCAGCCACACAATTCCATTTGCTCATAATTCACAAGAGAACTCATTAAGAGGCATGGAATCAGAGAGGATTCTGTTGCAGTTGCTTTGAGTCTTCAGATCCACCCAGAGTCAGGGAGGAACCCACAGTTTTATGGTCTTAGGACCCTATCAAGCTTACTCTGAAATGATGAACAGCAGTAGTTACAACAATGTAAAAAAAAATGCAAAACTAATTCTTAAACTAAGTTTCTATCTTGATCCAATTAGATAATAACATGTAGAATCATATCCACTCTGCTAATATTTCAGCAATCGAAATCTTGCATCAAAGAGAAGCAAATTCTGACACCAATAGGTTAAAACATTTGCAAATGGTAATAGTTTATCCCTATAGCTGTAATAATGTTCCCTGAATAAAACAACTTAACAGAGTAAAGATTTACTTTACATACAATTACAGAGGGGATACAGTCCATCCTGTCCTGAAAGACACAGCTGCATGAACCTGTAGCCTAGCAGGCAGAAAGCAGAGAGAGAACAAGAGAACTTCAAAACCTGTCCTCAATGACTTCTTTCCTCCAGTAAGCCTTCTCCTCTTACTGGTTCCATAACCTCCCCAAACAGTGCCATCCACTGGGGACCAAGTATTAGAACATTTTCACCTGGGGGGGTCACTTTATATTCAAACCACAGCACCAATATCACTAAACCAATTATTGAAAAGTTGACTAGGAATACTGGCTATCTACGACTAGAATTCTGAGCCGTGAACCATTATATGATCATCAACGTTTAATGCTCAGTTATTTCATAATAAGTGGTAATGGTGATTGCCACTAAGAAAGGAAAAGATTTCCATAGATTGGAAGTGGTAAATATGAGTGTTTTAATTTAGGATGTATATTTTGATAAGGATCTATGTATCAGATTTCCAGTTGGGTCAGAAGCAAGAGAAAGAGATGTAGATTTTAAAGCAAAGTACAGGAGAAAATCAAAAGTTACAACAATACGGTGTAGTAATTCTAGTTTCATTTCTGTTGCTGTGATTATATATCATGTCACAGAACAAGTTAGGGGAGACAAATCTTTGTTCAGCTTTCAGTTCAAGGAGTAGCCAGGCCTCCAGTCCTTCGTGGAGAAGTCAGGAACTTAAGCATCTTAACATATTGCACTGAGAATAAAGAACATGAAAAATAAATTGATGTAGCCCATTTGCTGACTCTCAGCTATCATTTACCTATCTTATTCTGTTCAGGACCCCCGTGCTAAGGAAATGGTCCTGCCCACAATGGGTTGGGTTTGACAATCAAGACAGTCCTCGATAGATGTGTCTATAGGCCACACTGTTGTAAATAATTCCTCATCAAGACACTTTCCCAGATAATTCTAGGTTGTATCAAGTTGACAGTTCATATGAACACACACATATGGAATTAGTAGCTGAAGAATTAAATTGCAGAGACATTGGAGAATGCCCATACTTACTGTTTGCAAGCACGGCAGTACTGAAGATACATGGAAAAAAAAACTTGTAAAAACAACCTGGATAGACAAGGCTATAAGACCATGCTTTCGGGAGATTTCCTCTATTCCAAACACCCCAAAATGTATGTGATACATAACCCAGATTCAAAAGTAGCTGTGTAAATAAGTTGAATAACATTAAGTGCTACAAGGAGGAAGATGACAAGATCTACTGATTAAACCCAGCCTCAAATATCCTTAAAACTCACATTTCACAAACATGCTTTCAATTCAAGATATATGCTTAAAATGTTTTTGGCTAGGCATGGTAGCAGTTACCATGCAATCCTAGCACTCAGGAGACCAAGTTGAAAAAGGTTGTCAGCTTGAGTCCAGCCTAGGTTACAAAGAAAAATCTCAACAAGTCTGGCCACAGAGCAAGACTTAGACACAAAAACAAGGCAAAAAAACAACCTTTCATAAAATTTTTATAAGCAGAAAATTAAGCATTGTGATGATTAAAAATAAAATTTTCAAGTATTATTACATGTACAAATATTTCACACTCACTTTTTAGAGCCAATCATATTGCTCCTGTTGACTGGAAAGCCCTAGTTATTTCAGAAATTTATTATGAAATTGTTTCCTAATAAGGAATAATGACAGCGTTACCTGATTTTTGGAGAATGGAGGTCTCAGAGGTCTATCACTTTTTAGCCTTTTATTTGCCAATTTTATGTATACCCACATGTTAGAAGTTTGCTTAATTTTTTCATGAACCTATGATTTATGAAACAGTTGATATTAATTTAGCAATTATCTGTTTCCAGGCATGCATCGTAATTGGCATCTAAGTAACAACTGTGTCAAAAGGAGAGCGAGGGGGAGAAAGAAAGCCAGTGTCCTCCCTTGGTTGTGTTGGCTGACAAACATGGAGGAGTTAGTCTGTTTGCAGTGAATATTTTATCAAATTAATTTTCAAAAATACGTACAAATTACACTTTTTATAAAAAGCTTTTTATGTGTGACAGTGAAATGTAGCGAAATGCACTCAAGGCCAGACGTCAGCACCTGCCAAGGTTGGAAAAAATAAATTGCTGTTTTTATTTTTTTTCTCTTCTCTTTTAAATGCAAAGAATTCCAGAGCACTTGGAATTTGCTGAGTGAATGGGTGCAGGCTTGTTTGTCATTGTATGTCCCGGCGTGTTCTAATGACTGTTCTCGTTAAGTTACTCGTACAGGACAGAATGGCGTAAAATACTAACAGGACAGGATAGGAACCTACACTTTCCTCTCATCATAATGAGGCTTTGAATAATGTGTTATTTCTTTGTATTTTTTTCTGTGTACATTCATGTGTGTGCACATTTGTGTGTGGATGGACATGCATGCATATGTATGTATGTGTGGGAGCCAGAGATTGAAGCCAGGTGTCTTCTATGATTCTCCATCTTATATTGTTGAGACAAGGTCCCCTAAACCTAGAGCTCACCAATTGGCTAAACTGACTGTCCCAGTGAGCCCTCAAGATCCTCCTGTCTCTGCTCCCCAACACTAGCATTCCAATGACCTGCCATGCTCTAGAGCTCTATGGTATTCATGCTTTCTTGAAAAGCACTTTTCCCACCGAGGGAGGAGTCTTCTCCCCTCTTCACTTTTGTGTTCCTAATTTAAATAAAATTTCTTATATACGTATTTTTAATTTTTTTATTTTATATAAGTTTTTTTAGCATTTATTCTTTGTATGTTGTGGTAGGTTTCCTAAAGACAGGTTCATAAAAGGTTTTATTTGAATATTTCGACCTTATTTCCTACATCTACTCTGCCACTCTCCCCTTTCTCCCTTCCTCTAGTTCCATTTATTTCCTGACTCTCCTTTCTACATTATCACACACACACACACACACAATTTTATTACATAAGGTAAATTTAGGCTCCCACATACAATGAATTGCACCTGCCCTATCCAAGGGTATACATTTGGCTCCTAACAGGTTATGAATCTAAGACATGTTCATCTGGTTATTTGAGTAACTGTTTATGAACATGTTGTGTCCCGTCTGATACATGGGAGATTACAACCAATCTATTAACTATTCATTATCCACACACAAAGAGTCTCCATCAGCAGATCTCATCCCCAATATTGGTGTCATTTGATCAAGTGTGGATTTTGCGCTTGTATTGTCAGGTGTCCTTATCTCGGTCGTCTTTAAAGATGCCATATTTAATGCATTTAAAGTGTCATCATCACCCATAATTAATGCACACAATTAATGGTCCTCAAATAGTTTCCCCAGCTCCTACAGAGTAGCAGGAATCTCCCTTTTTTTTTTACAAATCTTCATTTGCATTCATTTACCTGTCACACATATATTTATAATAGAGTTGAGTTTTGATGGCCTTTAAGTTAAAAAAAAATCCAAGGCGCACCAGGCATGTGCCTTTGGTTGCTGTTCATAACATATGCTTCTTGCTCTTAAATTCTGCTTATGGTTCTGATGTCAACAGCAAATGGTGCAATGAAAGGAACACGGTGACTGTTGCTGAAATTAGGTCAGCCATTGAGGAAGATTCCAAAGCAAGCTTATTATTTATCTTACATTAAAATTATTATAAAATTGAAGTCGTGGCATGATTCAATTTAGTTGGGCGCAGGACTATTGATCTTGACCTTTTCACAAAGAAGTCCTTTTGGACTTAAGCTCTACACAGAAAAATCAATTTGTTTAAAATGCTTTCCTTTGTACCTAATAGCTCACTCGTGGAGCACTGAAATTCTGCACATGAATGGGCGGCAGTCTCCTCCAAATCACAAGATGTTCTGTGTAAACTAAAACTGGAGCGTTACAACAAAGCCTAGAGGACACAGCCTTTCCTCCAGAGAAGTCGATGTCGGTAACCATCAGGGAGCTGCTTTAAAGCTGTCCACCAGCAGGGGTAGGAATGGCTCAGATAGAAAGTGTTTGTCCTCATTCTGTGCTGCGCATCCCTCCGTCCACGTACCCACAGGGCGCACTGTGGTTGCCCGGTCAGAGACCTTTGTTTGTCATCTTAGAGTCCCTCCCAAGAATCAAATGTTCCTTCTCCACTAATGACTGCAAGTCTACTTTAAACATCGACACTATGGTAAGTATTTCATTTTCTGTTGCTAAGGATGGAACCCAGAGTTGTACATATGCTGAGCAAATACTTTTCTACTGAGCTAAATTTTCAACTCTGAAACCATATTATTTAAATGCTAGAAATTAGGTTTTTTTTAAGTGTTGTTATATTGGAATTTCTTAGAAAAGCAACCAAACAAAAATTAGGGCACCACATATATATCCTTACTTCAGATTATTTTGAAACTGTATCAACCAACCTAGCAGAGAAAGAGCATTTATACACTGCTTTTCATCATTTCTGAAAATAATCTATTAATTAAAAAGTCAGAAAATAAATAAAACTGGAGAAATTGAAAAATAACTTTTAAAATTTAAGGAACAAACTTTTTTCTGTATTTGCCAATACCTTTCTTTGAAACTCTATGAATGCTATCTGCAATAGTAATATTTCCTAGTGAGAATGGAAGACAGACTTGATTGTGAAAAGTAAGAGATTACTACTATAAACATTGTGACTCGTTACAAGAAAAATATGTCTCCCGTAGCCTCTTTTGTTTGCCTGATATAGACTTGGTTTTCTCTCAAATACCACACAATTGCATCGCCCTCTAAAGGTGTTAACGGATTCCCTGCACGGATATAAACACACTTGCTAATAGAACTGAGAAATGTTGCCTTTTGCCTCTGATCTGTTCCCACTGCATTTCCTCGAAGCTAATTTCAGAATCATTTTCCCATAAAGTTTTAATTGGGAGTGTCTCTTCACTGCAGATCTAATTATTTCCTACCATACCATGAACATGACATACTTCCGGCCTCATATACCCTAAAGGATTTCAATTAATTCTCGCTATTGTGAAACACGAGGACAGTAATTCCTGGACGTTGTACGATGAGCCTAATTTGTATATACCCAAAGAAATGCGATTAACTTAATCATATTTTCCTGGGGGCCGAATAGAGGACACAGTGTGCTGCTGAATGAGAATCCTTACATGATGGAAACTTGTTTTTCTCCTGAGCAGAACATCATCAAAAGCTGGAGCAAAGGAAGGCTTATTCCATTTTCTTATGCATAAGGGGGAAATCACTAATCTTTTAACTCTAGGAAATAAAGGATGCATTTTAATAAGGCTTTTTAAAAATCTGAAATTAGCATAACATAAAAAAGAAATTAGACAAATTTATCAGTAACTACATGCAATGAGTAATTAATGAAAAGCTACATTTGCCCAAATATTCACAATTTCTAAACAGATCAACAACTCAGTAAACAAATTAGCAGTCAAATAGATTAGTGTGGTCAGCTGCAACTCCACATTACAATATCTGTACCTAGAATAATGACTGGAAACGCAGTCACTTGAGGAAGAGTGGCCTGCTCGCTGACTGTGGGGATCTGGGCAAAGCTTTAATATTCACAGCATTAACAACAACAATTGCAAAACTGAAAACCCAAACAACAACAACAACAGAAAACTTCATTGAGCCCTATCTTGGATCAGTCTCCTGTTGCTTTGATAAACCACACTGGTGAGAGGAAGTTTGAAAGGAAAGGTGCATGGCCCACAGTTTCGGCCACACCCATCATGGTGGAGAAGGCGAGGCAGCAGGAACTGAAACAGCTTGCACTTTACATGCACAGTCAGAGCAGAGAGCAGTCGATTAAGGCACACCATGTCTGTGCTCGGCTCTCTTTCTTTGCGATCAATGCAATCTAGGATCCCCTGCTTGGGGAATGGCAATACCCACCTCAGTAAATAAAAGCAATATAATCCCCGTGGACATTTCACATAGACCAATATCATCTGGACAAGCCCTCCTTGAGACTCGCTTCTTAGGTGATTCTATGTGTGTCAAGATGACTAGTAAATCTAAGCTCCTCAGGTTGTTTGTGATTAGAAGTGGCTAGAAAATCCCTTGCCTGATGGTATAGCTCTGCAATCACTAATAGTTCCTACCCATGTTCACCTATCTTAGAAGTAATCCTAAGGTGGATCTTTGTACAGCAGGGTTATCCCTGATCTCTGCTTCCCCTAGTATGGAGCAGAGAAACCTCAAAAGATCTTCAAATGATGTCACAACCCCGCTTCTATGATGCGCAAAGGACAGCACAGTCCCACTGTCATCTGCCTTTCCTCTTCACACTCGTGTCGACTGCCTTTCACTCAGATTCCTGGGCACATATTCCTCACAATCTCAGCAATAAGATCCTTGCATAGTCACTCTCTAGCTGTTTCTTGTCTGCCTGGCTTCTGCCCATCACTCCTTCATATCCCCAGGGGTTTCACTTTGGTTCCTAACATTCCTTTCCAGCAAGAAATTCTTCTCTACAGTTAACCCAGATCTCCTTGGGCAATTAAAGCTCCTTTACGCTTTCCTCTCAAACTGAGGTGTCCAGGCAGATCATCATGCTTGTCATAAGAAGCTTTTTGGACTTAAGCATTAATAGTACAAATGTGACAGTAAGCTCACATACAAGTTCACTGTTCTGTAATTTGGGCATTTCTAAGAAACATAGTTGGGAAGGTATCCTGTTGGTTTTGACATTTAGATCAAGACTGGAGGGAGAGAGGGAGGGAGGAAGGAAACACCGCACCTAGTATCTCAAAACTCTTTTAGTTAGAAGTTCTGACTTATGTGAAATTTAAATTGGTTTGTCACCAACGTAAGCCATTTCTTGTTTTGTTCTCACTTGAGGAACATGGAGAACAGCTACTTGCTATTTTGCTGTAGTTTTTGTCTTTCTGTAAATTCCTGCTCCTTTTTTGAAACCCGTTGCAAAATCCCAGTCTCTAAATGAGTCATTTTCCTTCTTTAAACCTCTCTTTCTTTATAAGAAGGCTCCAAAATCTTCATTTAAGTCTGCAGGAGTTGTTCCAACGTCAAAGAAAACAAAGCAAGAATACAGCGCACCTGTTCTTTCCCAACTTCCATAGCTCACTGCTATATATTTGTGACTTCTTACTACTATAATGTCAACACACTTTGTTTTGAGTTGGTGCTAATAGCAACTCTGTCTTTATTACTATGTCATGGGCTATTTCCTCATTTAAAGTTTATTAGCTTGATTTATTTCATTCTCACAGTTTATTTTGCAATGCACTGTGACACATCTATAAGTATCCCATATTTTCCACAGGGAATGAAAGGGTATCTTTTTTTTTTTTTTTTTTTTTTTGGTTTTTCGAGACAGGGTTTCTCTGTGGCATTGGAGCCTGTCCTGGAACTAGCTCTTGTAGACCAGGCTGGTCTCGAACTCACAGAGATCCGCCTGCCTCTGCCTCCCGAGTGCTGGGATTAAAGGCGTGCGCCACCATCGCCCGGCTAAGGGTATCATTTTTAAAAATAAGGAGAATTCACTCCATTTCTCTGATCTCTACTGTGTCCCCTGGCTTCCTTTTGCTTCCTTCACCTCCGTGGCATAGCTAGCTTTGCCAGTGTCTTCCTACCCTATTATCAGGGGTTTCCCGGAATGACCTTCCTCTTCTGGAGACTCATCCCAACTTCTTATTTCCACAAGTAAAGTCACAAAGTATCTCAACGTTTGTCCTTCCAGTTGAGTATTGCTCTCTTGCTTTGTGCCACTTAGAGTTGGAAATCACACAGGCAAAGACAGGTGACCACAGGGAAATCAATCCTGCCCGTCAGCACTGCATGAAACAGGAATGCTCAAATGTTTCATGTCTATCTCTGCGAATTCATTCAGTTAAAAGTATTTTCCTCCATTTTTTTTCAACCTACCAAGAGATTTCTTCGCTACCCATTCACTAAGTTCACTTGGATGTTAATTATCAATTTGCAGATTTTATTCCTTCTGAACACTATATTGCTTTATACTTTCAACCTAAGCATTCCTAGTCTTCAATCAGGTGCTGATCTTCTAAGCAAGCATACAATTGATAATAATCTATAAAACTGCATGCAGCACACCTCTGAAAGTATTGACTTGCCATTTCTTTTATTATTATTGAACATAGATTCTTCTCTCATATAATGCATTTTTACCAGTTTTCCCTTCACTTCTTCCAGCTCCCCCCTACCTCCCCTTTCCCTATGCATTCTTGCTCTATCTCCCTTTAGAAAAGAGCAAGCCTCCAAAAGATAGCAACCAAAATAATATACAATAATTTAATGTAAAAATTCTCACACCAAGGCTGAACAGAGCAACCCAACAGGAGGAAAAATGTCCCAAGAGCATGCGAAAGTCAAAGATACACCCACTCTTATAGTTAGAAGTCCCACAGAAACACCAAGCTAATAGCCATAATGTATAGACAGAGGACCTGATGCAGAGCCCTAAGCTCCCTGTGATTGCCACTTAAGTCTCTGTGAGTCTATATTCCTCCTTATTTCTTGATTCAGTTGGTCATGTTCTCCTGGTGTTCTCCACTCCCTCTGACTTCTACAAACTTTCCAGCACCTCTTTCTCCAAATTTCCTGAATACTGAGGGAAAGGGACAGAAATGAGGCCTCCAATTTAGACTCTCCAGATAACGTCTGTCTGTGGGTCTCTATTTTCACATCTATTCTATTAGTCTGTGTTTTTTCATTGGGGAATTGAGATCATTGATATTGAAGTATCAATGACCAATGATTGTTGTTTTCTGCTATTTATTATTGTTGTTGGTGTTGGTGATTGTGGTGGTGATGATGGTGTGTGTGGTGTTAACCTTCTTTAGTTTTTGGTAATGTGAGATAATTTATTTACTATGTTTTCATAGACATAGTTAACATCTAAAGTTGGAATTTTCCTTCTGTCACCTTCTAGATTTGTATATAGGTATTGTCAAAATTTGGCTTTACTGTGGAATATCTTATTTTCTCCACTTATGGTTATTGAAAGTTTTGCTGGATATAGAAAGTAATCTAAGCTGACATCTGTGGTCTCTTAGAGTCTTCAGGACATCTGTCCAGGTCCTTCTGTCTTTTAGAGTCTCAACTGAGAAGTCAGCTGTGATTCTAATAGGTCTGCATTTATATCCTACATGTTCTTTTCCCCTTGGAGCTGTCAATATTTCAATATTCTTTCTTTGTTCTTTATGTCTAGTGCTTTGTTTATATGGTGGAAGGACTTTCTTTTCTTGTACAATTTATTTGGTGTTTTATAAGCCTCTTGATATATATATATATATATATATATATATATATATATATATTCTTTAGGTTAAGAATTTTTTCCTGGACCTTTGAGCTGGGATTCTCGTATTTCAATTTCTTCTATTCTTATTCTATCAAGTTTGGTCTTTTCATAGTGTACCAGATTTTCTGAATATTTCTTGTCACAAAATTTTTAGATTTAATGCTTTCTTTGACTGGTGTGTTCACTTTTTCTATAGTAATTTCAACACCTGAAATTACTCCATTTTCCATCTCTTGTATTCTGTTGCTGAAGCTTGTTTCTTCAGTTCCTCTTCAAAATGCTAAATTTTTCGTTTCCAAAATGCCCTCAGTTTGCGTTTTCTTTATTGATTCTATTTCCGTTTTCAGGTCTTGAACAGTTTTGCTTGTTCCCTTCAATTGTTTCTTAGTCTTCTCTTGACTTAAAGAGCATTATTCATTTTCTCAAATTGCTTCTTTGTGCTTTCTTGGGTTTCTTTAAAAGATGTATTCATTTCTTCTTTAAGGACCTCTATCATTTTGTATAGTTGGCTTAAAGGTCCTTTTCTTGTGTTTCAGCTGTGTTACAATATTCAGGGCCTGATGTAGTAGGCTATCTGGGCACTAGTGGAGGCATATTGTCCTGTCTAATACTGATTGTGTTCTCACAATAGCATCTAGGCATCTAGGGTTGGGATGGTTATAGACTTAGGTGCTGATTTCTGGGTTTTCTTTGTTGGATGGGTGTTTGGTTCCTTGGTTTCTGTTTCCCCTCTGGATTCAGGGAGTGTGATTGTTGTCTGCTGCCTATTTTGTTGACCTGCTTGAGAATGCTGGCTGGTGTTGGAGGCTGAAATGCAGCAACGAATTGGGGAGGGAGGTTGTGGGGGGATGGCCTGTGGAACCCACAGGAGATGTGGTCCAAGGTGAAGGAGGCTGCAGATAGTATAGTGTTACAGCCCTAGGGAGGATCCTCAAGACTGGGTCTGGAGGAACAGAGAGGAGAAATTCTGTGATCAGTCTACCTGATCTTCTGGCAGGCATGGCCTGTGGTTGAGCAGGGAAATTTGCCAAATTGATGGCTGGGACACAGCGAGAAATGGGGAAAAGGAAGCCAGGAGGGGAGGTTTTGTGAGATCCTAGGAGATATGGACAGGGCATAAGTGAGGCCACAGGTGGCAGTCTGTTGCAGCATTAGGGAGGAGCCTGAGTGATTGGGCCTGAGAGTGGAGAAGGTCTCAGATGTGCCCTTTCTTTAATGTTGACCATCAGGCAACATCAGGTAAGTTTTTAATAAGACTTACCTCCAGTTACTCAAACTTACAAATAAAGCTGTCCTAGCTAGGCTTCTCTGTTGCTGTGTTAAAATACTGTCCCAAACCAGCTCAAGGGAGGAAAAGACTTTATTTTGCAGCTACTAATCAATCAGATGGGAAGTTGATTGAGGACTGAAGCAAACAGAGGCCATGAAGGAATGATGCTTACTGGCTTTCGCCTCCTCATTGGTTTCTTATATAACCTAGGACCACCTGCCCAGGGATGACTCCACCCACAGTGGTCTGGGGCCTCCCACATCAATCATCAGTCAGGAAAATATCCCCACGTACTTGCCTACAGGCCAAAGTGATGAAGACAATTCCTCAATTGAGGTTTCTCTTTGCTGGTGACCCTAATTTGTGTCAAGTTGACAAAATTTAACCAGCATACAAGCAATCAGTGTAATTCTTATCCTTTCTACTTTTCGCACGAAAAGGTTTTTGGTAAGTTTCATCATTGTTTGAAGTGATATAGTTATATATTTACAAATTGAAAGAATATATATCCAGTCAAAAAACAAGAATTTAACATACTTACTTTCAAAATCTGATTTGCTCTTATCAGCAGTCCCCAATAATCTGAAGGGTGTGAGTCTTACAAGGAGAGAGAGAGAGAGAGAGAGAGAGAGAGAGAGAGAGAGAGAGAGAGAGAGAGAGAGAGAAAGGAAGGAAACAGGACTGAGACAAATTGCCTCAGAGATACTTTCTTTATGGAAACACAATGAAAAATTATTCTGGTTTAGTGGTTTCTTTCCTGATCCAATGATGTAAGATTTTAAATGCCAGGTTCTGTTAATTAAGGAGGGAAATTTTGGCATTTGTGGCTCATTTTTAGACCTTCTGAGATCGACTCCTGGAATTATAACCTCCGTCTTTCTAACATTCATGGATATTTTGATCTCAGTTCTATAGTGAAATATAGTCAGTTCTCATCTTGTTCACTTTCTGTTGCTCCTTCGTAGGTCTAGGCTAACATGTTGATACAAAACAAAGTTTTTATGTCATCTAAGTTCTAGTATATTCACTATCATCTTTCCCACACATGTACATTTGAAGTCAGATTGACATGTTAAAAATCATTAGCTCACGGTTTCTTTCCTAGAGTGTCTTGGATGTTTTTCTGTTGTTTCTACAACATCAAGCTTCCTTTCTAGAAGTTTGAGCCAACTGAACTTTTTATGCTTGGAAGTGGTTTGGGGAATATTTGAAACTTCTATATCTAGCCATAGGCTAATGTCTCTGTCATATAAAGAATTCCTCTAATTCAACAGTAAAATTAAAACTCTGTTTAAAAGTGGATGAGGAATTCAAATGTAGTGACAACTCATTTTCTCTGTCAACCTGTTGGATTCAGAATCACCCTATTGGCTGATGAGGTGTATCTGTGAGAATAGCTGTGAAGATCTCCCTAGGTAGATAGCTGAGGAAGAAAGATCTACCAGAAGGCAGATGGCAACACTGTATGAGCAGGAGATCACAACAGAGTCAAAAGCAATAAGAGCCTACCAACAGAACTTTCTCCCTGTTTCCTGCCACCCATGCTGTAACCTGCCCTGTTCCCCAATTCATATTGTAATAAAGGGCTGAAGACTCTGAAACTGAATCAAAAGAATCTTTCCTCTCCCAAGTTGTCTCTATCAGGTTATTTTGCTGACAATACAAATAAAAAGGGAGTTATCAATCTCATACAGAAATATATAGACATAAAGATATGATATGCATAAATACATCCACCAGGTACAAGATATATTACACTCTGAATTATGAGAGAAATACTCATTAAAGTCCCAATGAGGTAAATTTCAAAACATTAAGTTGGTTGCCATGAAATAAACAAAGAATCAAAAAGACAGCAAGCAGCAAATGTTGGTAAGGATTTGCAGAAGTTAGGAGCGTATATTCATAGTAAAATAATGAATGCTTTATGGAAAATAGTAAGGTTGTTATTCAAAAAAATCTGCTAAATTACTATATAATCCAGTAATTATTCTGAGTATATAATCAGGAGTTTTAAATGCTCAGAACTCCAACAGATGCTTATTCATCTATGTCCACACCACACCACGCAGATAATCAACTTAAATATCTATCAAGGAATAAAAAGAACAAACTACACACACAGTGAAGTATTTTACCTTTACAAGGAAGGAAAAATTGACTTGTACTACAACACGAATGACTCTTAAGGACAATACCCTGAGTGAAATAAGCCAGTCGAAACAAAATAAATGTTATGTGATCCCATTTATACAAGGTCGCTAACGTAGCCAGGAGCACAGAGCAGAACATGAACTGTCAGTTGCCAAAGGCTCAGTTAACAGATCCTCTGAACTGCGGATCTGTACCTTCCATGACATATATGTCACTTCCATCTGTGCATATCAAAGACAACCCAAAACCTCCAAATCAAAACAAAACCAGAGACAGTACTCCTGGATTTACGCTTCGATGAATGACTCCATCGTCCCCGTGTTCAGTAGGCCAAAATTTCATCAAGAATCTCTTGTAGCTAATTCACCTTCTAAAACATATTACCAAGATGTTTTTATTTCGTCCGAATGCTTCTCAAGTCTATTTTCTCTTTATAACCATGGTAACTACATAGCCATGGCAACTACTCTCGTGGAAATTCATCACCTCTAGCCTGAGCTCCAATAGCCCTTTAGCTGCACCGCTCTTCGTGCACCCATCTTTGTTGCTCACAGCCCTGTTTTCTATAGCACAGAGATTATTTCCCTGTATAAGTTTTGTGTGTGTGTGTGTGTCACACACATATTTAAACCTTTTCGATGCAGTTTCCTTGACCTTGAAGTAAATTCAGAAATCCTGAGACACAATACGTCCATCTCCTGATCTTATCTGAGTTCATTGAACAAGTGGAACCCTTCATTTTCTGCATTCAAGTGATGCTGTTTTGTTTGGCATGTTTTATGATTCAGCCAACATTTAGCGCAGAGATTGAAAATGTCTTCTGGGATCTTCATTGTTCCAAGCCCTCCCTCCTCATTTAGTTCACTTTATGCCCATTTTCACTACTCATCATCAGTTATTACTACATGAGGAAAAAAATGTTTCAACCTTACTAACCTGGTCAGAATCTCCTGTGTTATTTAAATGCTCCATAAAACTCTACTACAAACATTACAGGTATAATTTTATGATTTTTTTAACACTGGTAATTACTTTGATACATGCTCCAAACACCAAAATTTATTCCATTTCTGAAGAGAGACCTTTATTTAATTGGGGGCTGGTATTAAAAATTAACACGGGTTAAGTGATTTAAAGCATCAAATGTCCATCATGCTGGGGAGATGGCTCAGTAGATAAACTGCTTGCCACACATGCAAAAGGGCTTTGGTTTAGATCCCTAGAGCACACACTAAAAATCTTGGTGTGGAGTTACTTTAGCCACAGTCTGGAAAGGGGCAACAATAGGTGTATTCCTTAAGCTCATTGGCCAGACACCCAGAAACTCTGGACTCAGTGAGAGATCCTGTCTGTCAAAAAAGAAAAAAAGAAGAAAGAAAGAAAGAAAGAAAGAAAGAAAGAAAGAAAGAAAGAAAGAAAGAAAGAAAGAAAGAAAGAAAGAAAG
This sequence comes from Chionomys nivalis, assembly GCF_950005125.1. Taxonomy (NCBI): domain Eukaryota; kingdom Metazoa; phylum Chordata; class Mammalia; order Rodentia; family Cricetidae; genus Chionomys; species Chionomys nivalis. The sequence goes on along the minus strand of NC_080103.1, from coordinate 56,576,395 downwards.
AAAGAAAGAAAGAAAGAAAAAGGTGGAGAGTGATGGAGGGAAGACATTTCATGAACCCCTTGGCCTTCTTCAAGTGCAAGTAGACTCTGTGTCTGCTTTTCACAGAAGGTTCCTTCTTGCAACTCCTCACATGATGAAAATGAAAGGACAGCTCACCGGTACCTGTCATAAAGACATTGGCATCATCCACCCAGTCTCTGTCTTCCCTCATGAGCTGGTAATCTCCCCAAAAGCCAGTTTCCTAACACTGTCATCCTTAGTTTTAACATATCAACGCATGAGTTCTCAGAGTATACAAAAATCAGACCAAAGCAGACAGTCTCTCTTTCTCACAGTTTGCTCCTTAGCTCTTGAGATTTAGCATTTGTTCAGTAAGTGTGTATTACAGATATGAATATGGACATAGAGTATGACCCAGAGCATCATAAGCAAATTTGTGGCCAAATTGTGAAAAGCCACAACAGAGAGCTGAAGAATTCATTACATGACTTGGTGATGACCAGGCAATCCCAGGCAGGATGTGGGATTGCATACCAACTGCCACAAAACAGTTTCCAGAAAGACATGAAAACGTGATGAGTGGTTGGCAAAAAAAAAAAAAAAAAATAGTAGTCTTAACTTTTTTATAAAAAAATATTAAATTAATTTGTGAATGACCTTGTTTGTGTGTGTGTGTATGTGTGTGTGCGTGCGCACATGCATGTGCCCATGCCATAAGTGCACACATGAAGGTCAGAGGACAACTTCCAAGAGTCTTCTCTGTCCTTCACCAAGTTCGTTCCAGAACTCAGGTTGACAGACTTATAGGCTCTTACCTGCTGAGCTAGCTCACAAGTCCAAGTCTTGCAACTTTTTATTCAGGCATAAAGACAATGATAAACACAAAAAACCAATAGTACAGAGTAAAGGTTAAAAAAAAAAAGAATCCATTCACCGCAGCACGGCTGGAGTTCTGGGCCAGAGAAGGAAGAATTAAACTGGCTTTGGACATTGTACTTATTTGATGTTTTATTATGATGGATAATGTGCAAACACTGAATGAGGTGTAGATAAATAAAAATGCATTAATATGGAAGTGAATATGAGCTTGACATAATGTGTAATAACAATGAAAAATGAAAAAAATGGAAATAATACGGATGTGTGACAATGCGTCTGATGCATTCCAACTTCAGACACAGCTCTGTGTTGAGGGCCCCAGCATGTCCTGGATACTTCCTATTCTTTTTTCTCAGCTCCTTTTATTTTTATATTCATATTTCTTATTCTACTTATCCATGGTTTAATCACTCTCTTTCTTCATTTTTATCTAGTAAAAGTTTATTAGCTTGGTTCACCCAAAAGTCCTACTTTGGGTTTCACTGACTTGAACTCCCCTCCTCTCTTTTTTTTTATGTTTGTCATCATTGGTTTTCTCATTTCTGCTAATATAGTAATGAGCTAACACATTTTTTGTCTTCCCTATACTATGCAGAGTTAATTTCTTATTTGTGGAATTATAATGTGCTATAATGCCATAACTGCCCCCAATTACTGTCTTTACTGCATCTAATATATTTTAGTATACTATGTTTCCACTTTCATATATCATTGTTTTCTGTTTTTCTCTAGGAATTTCAAAGATTTATTAGTGGTTTAAGCATTTAGTGCCTCCTTCTCGATTGTTGATTTGATTTTTGTTTTTTCTTTTGCTGCTCTTGATTTCTTGATATACGTCCTTGTCTTAAGAGGTTTTACTTCGTGTGATTTTAATCTTAAAAATTTAAAAGGATTTATTGTATAAATCTACTATACAATGTTAATAATTTTTAGCAAATTTTAATAAACTACAATTTCTGAAATCAGAAAAGAAAACAGCAAAAATATGATAACCGAATTCTGTTCCTCTCAGAGATGTCCTAAAACACTGTCTCAGTAGGACATTGAAAGAGAGAGAAGTGAGAAGACAATGAGACTGTGACAATCACACAGTGCTAGAGTTCGTCAGTCGTGAGTGCACAGAATTGAAACGGAAGAAGGAAACCATTGCATTTTTAAAAGAGGGTGTTTAGACCAACTATGAGGGACAGGATGACACCCAGTGGCAGGTTGCCTTCCATATATGGGTGGTCACTGTCATGAAGATTCTTTGGATTTTAGGATTTTGAAAAAGTGCAACAATTTTCATTCTCAGTCAATGTGGAATAAGTATGAGCAGAAAGAAAGAGGTCAGGTTTATGGCAAACCTTGGGTAACAGTAACTCCTAAGAGAAAACATCCTACACAGAAACCATAATGATTTTTGGAAAGGACACCCAAGTTAGAGTTAAAGCAGAGACAGGAAACTCAGTTGTAACTAAGCCCTCATTGTGAACCAAGGAAGCAGAAATAGGAGGCTGGAAGTCTCAGGGATCTAGATGTGATGCAGTTTCACAGGGAAAACAACTTCACCCATAGAGAAGAAAGTTATCTAGAGATACATTGATGGTCTTTCTTGGCTTCTCCATTGTGTGTTGGTCAGCAAGTTCTCAAAGGAAGCTACCTAGTGGCAAGACATAATGACAAAAGAGAGGGAAAATATTCAGAGTTCACATTGTACTGGAAACAGTCCATATTCTCTCAGCCACAATGGTTCACTGGTCGTAGTGGCATAATGAGGAAATTATCTTGAAATTCTGTGCAAAACATTCAAATGTTGACAGTCACTCTGTTCTTGTCAATGCAAGTCAAAACAAGAGCTTCAAGAAACCAAAGAGTGTCAGAAGTTAGAGCATTTCAAGTTCTGTGGTAGTGAAGATGATGTGGCATTGGCATAAAGACAGATAAGAAACTCAATAAAACCAAAAAGAGTCTAGAAATAGATACCCATATTTATGCAATTGTCTTTGACAAAAGCACCAAAGAAATTCAATGGGAAAATATAGTCTTCACAAGAAATAGTCCAGAAAGAGTGGGCAAAACATGGAATAAAATCGACTCCAACCTCTATCATACAGTTTATGCACTCAGAATGATCATACTGGTCACAGATAGATTGTAAAAGCTAAAACTACAAAATTTCTAGAAGAAAACAAAATTTTCGTAACCTAGTATTTGGTAGATATTTTCAAGCATACAACAAAAGCACTTGTAGAAGAAAAATCAATAAACAGAACTTCATCAAAATGAAACATTCCTGATCTTCCAAAGATGTTGTATAGAGAAGAAAAAGATGTGGTGAGTGCCAAAAATGTTCCTAAAATATATGCTGTCCCTCTATAACCCTGGCTTACATCATAATCTATGTATTAAACAAGCTGTGTGTTAAAACTGTTCTTTTATTCAAAAATTCCATGCATCATAAACATATGCAGATATTTTTCTTGTCATTATTCTATAAACAATACAGAATAATAACCCCGTGCATAGTATTTACATAGTATTACATTGTACAAAGTAGTATAATCTGAGCTGAAATACACAGAGTTATATGTGAAGATTGTATGCAAATGCCACCCTGTGTTATTTAAAATGGATTTGAGAATTCGCAGGTTCTGGTACTCACAGGGAGTACAAAAATTCCAACTGTCACAGATGCTGAGAGACAATTATGTCCAATAAAGATTAACATCTAGAATACACAAAAAATTTTTACACTTCAACAATAAATAGTTTCCACAGAACTGAAAAATGAGTAGAAGTAGCCAGGAAGTAACTAACAATGACAAATTATAGAAAACATCACTGTCACTGCCATTAGGAAAATGTAAACAAACCCCATTGCCATGGCTGAAATTAAAGCATGACCATAGAAAATAGTGCAAATTAACTCTCAGGAACTAATGACTGACAATGTTTTAGTGATTTCTCCAAAAAAAAAAAAGTTACCATAGCTCAGGCAATGAATTTAGCTTGGTGTTTACCCAAGAAAATGAGAAATTTCGCTGTGAGAATGTTTATAGTGATTCCATCTGCAATAGCCTGAAGTTGCAGACAGTGAAGTGCACATCAGCACATAGATGTTAAAATAATCACTATGCATTCACACAATTAAATAGTACTAAGCAATCAAATGAATGAATTTGTCATTTACAGCATATAGAGGAGTCTCAGCATCATTATATTGGGTGAAAAGAACCAGGATAGAGGTAGGGACAAAATAAAGGCTATAGGATTCATTTTGTTTACTCTATTACTCCACTTCTCCCTGAGACAAGATATCTAGAAATGGCAACAAGAGGGAGGCTTTGATTTTTATGGCTCACAATTCAAAATGATTAAGTCTATATGAGCGGGACGACCTGGCAGCAAGAACAAGAGAGAGCTGGTTACTTCCTGTCTGGGTTGGGAAGCACAGAATAAGACATTGTCTGAGTCATAAAACCCCAGACCACACCACCATCTAAACAACATCACCATCTTAGGCATCAGATGCTCAATGAATGGGTATATAGGGACATTTCACTTTCTATTCCCATTTACAATCTAGAAAATGCAGCTGTAGCACAAATAATAAAAACCATGAGACAGAAAATGGGATTCAACCTGAAAACCAGAAAAGCAAAGCAACCAACCACTAGAGAAGTCTTACCTCTACCAAGGCTGGGCAACCTCAAACTAAACAGACTAAGCCTTTCTCTCTTCCCATTTTATATTCCCTCTAGTGCTGGGGTTAAAGATTTGACTCCCTAGGGCTCGAATTAAAGGTGTGTGTGAGCCACCACCACCTGGATTTGCTTCTGCATTGATCTTGTTTAGCCCACGGTAGCCTTGAACTCACAAAGATCCCTCTGACTCTGCCTCCCAAATCCTGGTATTAAAGGTATAAGTCACCATTGCCTGACCTCTAATGGCTTTAGCTTTTCCACTGGTGTTCAGGCAAGATTTATTTATCAAAATACAAACAATGTAGCACTACATGCAGTCTGTGTTTGTAAAGGAGAAGGAAAGCAAGAAGAGTGATGACACATAGGATGTGAGGAAAATGAGGGTGAAGTGAGGTTTGTTATCTTGCTTGTGGTGGGGATAGATTCCCAGACAAAGATAAAGGTCAAACTTGACCATACCACTTTCTTCATATGAGTACAGTGTAATGTACATCAACAAAGTTAGCAAATAGGAACTGCTCATACAGTAGTTCAGCGCTACAGTATAGAAAGAATGACAAGGTCTGGATTACGAAAGAAAATTATCCTTAAGCCCATTGAAGACTATAGTCATCTAGTGAAGTAAAACTATCCCTGGGAGACTTGGATGTGAATTAAAAAAATGATTTCATAATAGGAAATTATGGAAATTATAAGGGATCTGTGGAGACAATGGCAGATTTGTAAGACGAGGAACAAAAGGCACACAAATTCTGCCTGTTCATTTCTTTAGGTAGGAATTGACAGAAATCCTCAATTTCCTTACTTCAAAATGGATTCTGATCTACAACATACCTATTGTTAGAATTAGTTAACATGAATATTAAAGATCCCTGTTACAACAGAATTGTAAAAAGCAAACACTATTTTATTGAAAGGGAATGAACCTTTGTATAAAAACACGTGTCTTTTTATGTGCTTGCTTAATTGACTGTATTTACCATACTTGAGGTCAAATTTACTAATTGCATTACTCTTAGTGGTCGAAATTATTGCAATGACTGTGTGTTTGAAGAACCTTAATCATTTGCAAAAATGAACTTAAGGCAATCTTAGTAACTCTAACCTGATCAACTAACCTTAAAAATCTGTTTCTGTCAATGAAGTCCTGAGGGTCTGTTGTCCAGTTTATCAATTAGTCATTAGATCAAGAAACTTAGTGCTAATACAACTGTTTTTTAGAATACACTGAAAGAATACCTCTATTATGTGGGCTTTTCCCCACCATTCTGCTCATCATACATTCCTGACCAGAAAACCCATTGTTGTAAAGTAAAGTTATGATCAGTGTGATCGCTTAAATACCCAAGCCTTGCAATGTCAATAAGAACTTGCAATAAGCATAAAATACAGACTTCCAAAACAGAAAAGTAGTTATTACTTTAAATATGCTAAAATCTTGGGGACATAGTTGGCACAGTTAAGAGGACTTGATGTTGTGTCAGTGGACTGGGTGTGATTTCCAGCACCCACATGGTAGCACACAACCCCTGTAATTCCAGTCCCAGGATACCTGATGCCGTGTTCTGGCCTCTGCAGGCAATGAGCACACACATGGTGTCCAATCATACATGCAGGCTAAACATTTCTATACAAAAACTAATAAAATAAATAAATCTATTATATACCAACATATACATACTCAAGTCAGAAATTGAAAATGAACATATGCAGCATGATTAATAAAGAACCAGAGATCAAGAAATACAATTAAATGATCAAGAAAATATAATTTATTAATTATTCAATAAATGTTTCAGATACATTACTAGACAGCTGGGGTAAAACCAAGGGAGAGAGCAGGAAAAATTCTTGCCTGGGAGATTACATTGTAATAAAATATCTGACAATAAGTAGCATATTGTATTTTGTATTGAAAAGTAATATATTCTATAGGAAAAATGAGTGGATTGGGCATGGGGAGGCAGGAAGAGACAAGTAAGGAGAGAAAGACTGAACTAGCAAAGAGAGCAAGAAGAACAAAAGTCACTGTAATGTGACATTGAAGAAAATTCCCAAGTATATGAGAGACTTGGCCATTGTATATTTGGACTGTGTACAAAGACCTTTAGGAACTAGCAATGTTTTTTGAGACCTAAAAGTATAGAGAGATGGGGGGAGTGAAGAATAGACAAAGAGCTGTAGGTGGTCAGGTAAGAGAAATGACGGGGCAAGATCAGTCATATCTTTGTGTGCTATGGTTGGTGCTGGACTCTTGAGAATGGAATGCAGAGACAAAGATGTAAGTGAGAAGACACGAGATGGTTGCAATAATCAGAGTGAGACTGTAAGAAGCCAAAGCTATCGGTTATGAGATTGAATCCTAGAAGTATATTGATACAGCTTAGAGATAGAAATTGCCATCCACAGGTTTAGCTGAAAAGGTAGAAGGCAAAGTTAATTTCAGATGAGAGATGGGAGACTGAGTGGAACAGGCTTTGTTGGCTACACATCAGCAAAGCAGGAAGATGGAAGCTTCCGTTCAGTGAGTCAGCGCCATTTTTACCTTACCCAGTACCAGCTCACAGGTACATATGCGAGAACAATGCATATTCATGTGGCTCAAATAATATAACAGAGCGAAGAGTTCTCTCCTAAAGGAAACTTACGTGAGTTGTTTGTGCCTCATTTGCAGAACATGACTGGTTTCAGGATCCCCAAGAGAAAACAGTCAACTGCAGAGGTTTCAAATTGTATCATAATAATATGATTGGAAGAAAGCATATTTACAAAGATACCATACAGTAAAAAATGAGAGTACAAAACTAGCTAATGAACAATAGACTCCAAGAACTCTGAAGCCCTAGTTCTTTATGTTTAAGTATTACTACACACAAAACTCATCACTAAGATGTTTAAACAGATGACATTCAAGTGATACCACTAAGTGATATTAAGAATTTGATGAGATGGAGCTGGAGACGTGACCATGAGGAAAGGGCCTTGCTGCACAAGCTGGTGCTTTGAGTTTGATACTCAAAACCCATGTAAAGATGGAAGGAAATGATTGATTACAAAACTTTTCCTTTGACTTCACACACACACACACATACTGTGGCACATATCCTGACATATGCATTATGTACACAAATTTGAAAATTATTCCCATGTTCTTAAGTTTAAAATTTTTTGCTGTTTGTTTTGAGAGAAGTTCTTATTATGTAACACTAGATGTTCTAGAAATCTCTGCCTCCTGAGTGCTAGGATTAAAGACATATTACCACACCTTGCCCATGTTTGTAACATTAATGAACTAAGGATTTGATATCGATTACTACTTTCTAGCACAGAATATTTTGTTTTTACTATGGGAAATAGTTAATATTATATATTTCAAAACAGGATGATAAAAGCAAAAATAACAACTGCTAATATTCAGGTGCTTATACTAAGATAAGACATGTAAAATATACATTTGGAAGAAATGTAAATATACACACCTATGTTAATATCCACCAGTTATTTTTTAACATGATCTAAAGGAGTGATTTATGTGCTTAGACCATGCACGGATGAAAGTTGTGTTATCTAAGACAATACTACTAAACTCGTCCTCCGTTGTGTCCTGTTGTCTTTGCCAATCAATTTGTGATTTTTTACATGAGTAACTATTTTAAAATATATATGTGCTTATGAATAATCACCTGTTCCAACTGAAATTTGCAATTAAAATTTCTCAATTCATTTAAATATTTACATTTCTTTATTTGTAAGAACCAGGGAAGTTTTCTTAGATTTTTTAAATACTATTATGATTTTCCACTATTTAAGTATCCATTATTTTCCCTCTCTAGCCTGAGAAGCAGACTATTTATAAATCAGAATTTCTGGTAACAATTAGCAATTAGCAAATCTTCGTTAGTTGACCTGGTCAGGCTGCTTCTTAGGGGATTACTATGTGCCAAACTCTCTACTACTTGGTATTTAAAAAAACGAAAGCATGAATCTTTTCCTGGAAGAGTTTACAGTCTAATTAAAAAGTAAATGTTCTACCCGTCAGAAACAAAACTGCTGTGTCAGCATCTGTTAGTGACCACAAGCACTCGTGCGCTCTCTCGCTCTCTCTCTTATTGTTTGCCAGCAAATACAAAAGGAGTTTCAGTAGTAGATTATGCATTCAAAGAACAGGCACTGCGGATGGTATTTGGTGTTTGATTTCTATTTATGTACTAAGGTGCTATGTTCTAATTTCTTGGTCATAACAAATCTATTCGTATATTAAGAAAGAATAGCACTTTCATTAGAGAAATAGAGATGGGTTTTCCTAACTTTTCTTTTATTCATAAGGTATATCATTTTGAATTACCTTGGTTGGTATTTTTGTAGTAATAAATTACTTTAAACTACTGACCTCTTGATTTAGAGTAATCATTTCAGCCTCCTAGATTCGTGGAGGGCTTGTGCAGTCATGGAGAGCTAGATTAAGAGGACGGGTGGAGCAGTTGTTTTTCATTTCTATACTGAAACACCTGCAGCTGGAAACTTACAATGGAAAGTTTATTTGGGCTTAAAGCACTAGTCCCAGGCTCATTGGCTACATCTGTGATGGCCTTCTTGCAGAGACTGTCCAAGGTGGAACAGGGCTTTGTGTGACGTGATGGAGAGTGTGAGCTGTCTTCTGATCTCTCCTTCTGAAGCCACTAGCAGACACAGAGTATTAACCTAATGGCCCCCGCCAAAGTCTGTAGGAAGATCAAGTTTCCATGCTCTCTATACCTTACAGTAGATATTAAGTAAGCTTCAACACATGAATCATTGAGGAGCAGGATCAAGCCTCATTTGTCCCATAGCAGTAGAAGAGCTGACCCCAATGGCATGGGCACAGGAGATCTGGTTCTGGTCCTTGGCTGAGGGTGGTGGTTCCAGAGGAATCCCAGACTGACCAACTCAGCTACCGCACATCTACACTAAAGTTACATCCCTGTTGAAGTATATAAAGGGACTGGTCCTGAGAAACGAGAGCTGCAGGATCTTCATGACTCAGGGCAACAGCAGGATGTGCAAGAGAAGTCTCACTCAGTGAGTGTCTAGTATTCATGGTGTACCAAAGGCCAGAGGTCTCGAACCAAACCAACAATTCATTACAATGAACACTTGCAGGTAGAGCTGTTGGGACATGAGTGTGTACTGTGTGACACACCACAGCTTCAGTGACACTACGAAGAAAGGAGAGGTGATAGAGAGTGGGAAAGACGGAGGAGCAAAAGCCTTTTAATTGATATTTTTATTTTTTAATTTTCTTTTGTGGGGGATGCTTCAAGGATGAAGGGTACATAAGGAAGGACTGGGATTTGAGTGAGATTGGAGTGCGTGGTGTAAAATTCTCAAAGAATCATAAAGTTACTTTTAAAACATATGTGGCCTTTGGGCGAAGATGCAATCTGAGTGATATGCTGTTTCCTCACAGTTTCGTAAGCTATCACGTTCCAACCTGTAAATATACTTGGTGCCTAAGTATGTTTTTAAATTCCATCAGAGGTCCATGTTAATTAAGCTTCCTTTTCCTCAGTTCAAGTTTTCCCCTGTGTTGAAACGTAAAGACTAGAGAACAGAATATTTTCTGGCCAATATTCTCATAAACTGGCAAATGTGTGACACAAAGATCTGGAGTGCAGTTTACTAGGATATAGACCCTTGATCTGTGTGCTGTGTTAGGCAGAGATCCAGTCTAAAATTTATGTAGGATTCTATAAATGATTTGAGAATAATAAAACACAATTTCACATTTTCATGAGAGTCGTAGGAAAACAAGGAGAACAAAAGATTTCTATAATCCTTAGAAGTCCTGTGTATATGACTATATCCAAAATCAATATTGTCCTTTGGTTATTAATGCAGAATATGTATTCTCAAAATAATGAAAAAAATACTGTTTTGTTCCTCAATAGTTTAAACCTCTGACTTTGTGTTTTCATTGGCAATGGTTACATTATAGCTTCAATTAGCCCCAGAATAATTAGGAAACACTCCACAATTTTAGGTTAGTATACTTTAATTCATCACCATAAAGCATTCTAAAGCCTCCCCCTCTACATTCTGAATACAACACATCATGTAGAACAAAGTGGTGATTGAAAAAAATTGTCTCGACATGGGATTTAGCACTATTTTGTAGATTTTGAGAGTAGAAAACAGGGAAAAATTCAAATGTGTCCTGTGTTAGTGTTAGAGCTCAGCTGAGGTAACCACACTGTGAATTCAAGACCAGCCAAGCTGCACAGTGACTTGAGGCTGACCTGATCACGTCTCCAACCAAAAACAAACAATCTACTCTATCTGTACTTATTGCAAAGTTTTACATGTTTATCCTAATATTAAATACCTTTTTGCATTTCTGTTTTGATAATATAAGATGATATCAGTATCAATTTTGATCATAGCAGAAGTGATTTAGCAAGAGAAAAATCATAAATATCTTTTGATTGCAGGCAGGTAGTAATTTATCTGCTGAGAGAAATAATAAGGATATATGCCCAAAAGTGGAGAGTCACTTTGAGTGCTTGAGACAAAGCTGCACCAAACAAGGTAGTAAAGTAGGAAGAAAAACAAGAAGGACAAGTGTAAGACACCCTAGAGAAGGGGAATCAGTTCCCCAGGGATGCTGCCCTTGCTATGGGGTGGAGGGAATCAGTAGCATGACCAAACAGTTTGCACTTTGTGAGGAAACACCGCTGTTATTCTTAGATTCAAATTCTGGAATGAAATATTTAAAATTAATTGTAAGATCTTGGAGATCTGATGGTTCTTATGAGGGAAAGGTTGAATTGGATTTAAACTGTAGAAATCAGCCCAAGAAGAGTAAGTACAGTCTTCTGAGGTGAGGAGAGTTACAGAAGTGATAACTGCTGAGATTTATTCTGAAGACCCATGTCATGGATAATGAAGCCTTTCACTGGCATTGTACAAAAGGAATGGAATCTATACACAAGGACCTAAATGTTGAGAGCCAATATTGAATAAAGGGATAAGAGAATATCATTGTAGGAGCATGTGTAGTTCATCAGGAAAATACTCGTGGTTCATGACCTTAAAATATAGAAGAATGAACTATGCATTGATAAAGATTGGCCAAGTGGATTTTCAGTGCACACTGGATGTCTCGGTGGAGTCAGAGAGAAAGGCAAGCAGAATAGAAAATGATCTGAATAAGGACTGTCTGCCAGTCAGTCCGTGAGTGGTGAAATGGGCAGATAGTTCTCTATGGAAGAAATTCAAAGTCAACAGTACATATAAATGTTCACCATCTTTTTTTTCATTTTTAATCAATAAAACAATGTTCAACATCTTTAACAATCACAGAAATGCTAATTGAAACTACTTTGAGATCTCTGCACTTGCTTCCATCAGATACTAGATGAAGGCTCTCGGATGACAATTAAGGTAGTCCCTAATCTGTTCACAGGAGATGACCGCCAGTTCAGACACCCTCTGCACTATTTGTAGAAGTCTTAGTTGGGATCATCATCTGTTGGGGCTAATGAGTCCTGGCCTTCAGCTGGATGTTGGGATTAATGAGTCCTGGCCTTCAGCTACTCTTCCCTCCTAGAACCTTCTAATTAAAGTTACTAGAAGCTGTGCCAAGCTTAGAGGATCAGAGGATGGGATTTTCACCTGTTGGCCATTGACTGCAGTATATTTAAGCCTACATGGTGCTAATAAAAAGGGGCTTTTGGTATCAGTGTTAAAAGGTCCGCATGTCGGTCTGTCTCTGCGTGTGTATTCTCAACCTCCAGCCCCTTGCCCGAAGCTCGCGAACTGGGGTCTAGCGCATAGAGCACAGACCGAGCCGCTTGAGGCGCAGCAATCATCTGTAGCTGGGTCCTAACATTTACCATGGGGGAGGGTCTGAGAAGATGCAGAGTCAATGCCATAAGCTCCAGGAATCAGGCAAGTGGCAAAGCAGACTAATTTATTCGGCAATGGGGAGAGTCTTATATACCCTCCTCCACATAGCCAGGCTGCATTCTGACCCATTGACATTGTGTGGTTGCCCCTTATTGACTAGGCATTATCAGGATTTCTAACGGCGACTGTTGCTAGGTCCTCAGGCAAACTCTAGGTTGGCTCATCTTTCAGCCTTGTAGTTCTTATCTTCCTACAATCCTTGTGGATTCCTGGGAGTCTCCCTGGTGCCAGGTTTCTCCCTGAAATGCACCGCAATTAGACATATTTTTCATTACTCTCCCCCTCTGTCCAACCCCCAATCTTCCCAACTTAATTCCTCAGCCCCCGCGGGACAGAAACAGAATAGGAGTGGATGGTAGGGGCAGAAGAGAGGCAGTGAGGAGAGATGAGAGGAGAAGAGGGAAGGGAAACTGTGGGCAGGATATAAAATGAGTGAAAATTTTAATTAAAAAAGAAAGACAAATGACATTTTAAAAATAACAACTAAACAAACAAAAAGAAATGACTTTGAGAGTCCATTTTACCCGAACCAAAATGGCTAAGACCAGGAAAGCAAATGGCAATAAATTCTGGCAATACTGTGAGCAAAAAAAAAGTCTTATTCACTGGTGGAGTCTAAACTAGTGTGACTCAACTCTACCCCTTCTGGGCATAGACCCAAATGGCTTTGTTAAAGTGAAGAAATCCAGTTCTCAGGAACACAGACTTTGCACGTCTCTCATATGCTGATCCAAACTTTTCATATTTCTATATATGTAAATAAGGGTGTAGAGCCGGGCCATGGTGGCGCACGCCTTTAATCCTAGCACGCAGGAGGCAGAGGCAGGCGGATCTCTGTGAGTTCGAGACCAGCCTGGTCTACAGAGCTAGTTCCAGGACAGTCTCCAAAGCCACAGAGAAACCCTGTCTCGAAAAACCAAAATAAATAAATAAATAAATAAATAAATAAATAAATAAATAAGGGTATAGAGAGTGGGTATAGACAATGAAACTAGACAGGAAATCATGAGAGGGGGCCAAGAGGTGTTGAGAAATGGAGAAAGGACAAGAGGTCACATGTGAGGTGAAGTGCCATGTAGATGCCCGCAGTGGAAGGACACAAAGAAGAACAGGGAGGAAACAGAAGAATCCGAGGATCCGAGATCAATTCCTAGCAATCACAAATGATGACACAACCACCTGAACCTCCATCTCTAGGAAATCTAATGCTGTCTTCTGGACTCTGTGGGCATGGGTATACACATATAGAAAAGTAAAATAACTATTTTAAAAAGATAATTCTTTGTACGTTCATAAATTTAAAATTAGATAGATAGAAAATAGATAGATGATAGATAGATAGATAGATAGATAGATAGATAATAGGTAGATAGATAGATAGATAGATAGATAGATGATAGGTAGGTAGATAGATAGATGATAGGTGGATAGATAGATTGATGATAGATAGACAGATAGATGATAGATAGATAGATAGATAGATAGATAGATAGATAGATAGATAATAGGTAGATAGATAGATGATAGGTAGATAGATAGATAGATCGATAGATAGATGATAGGTAGATAGATAGATGATAGGTAGATAGATGATAGGTAGATAGATAGATAGATAGATAGATAGATAGATAGATGATAGGTAGATAGATAGATGATAGGTAGATAGATAGATAGATAGATGATAGGTAGATAGATAGATGATAGGTAGATAGATGATAGGTAGATAGATAGATAGATAGATAGATAGATAGATAGATAGATAGATAAAAACAATGGTCCTGCTTGTATCATCACTTGTTTCCAAGCCTAAATTCTATAAAATTTCCTATCTCAACACATTTATTATAGAGCTATCCATAACATTTTAGTGTAAGTTTGGTTATAATTTAAGGTAGAAAAATTTCAATTTCTGTTAATTTGTCAGTAGCCCTCTAAAACTAATGCCACCACTCTTCTAAAATGACTTTATTCTCATCAATATGTTCTGGATTTCCTGCTTTCACCTCACCACAATAGTGAGCTCAAGTCTGAGCAGGCGTTCAGACACTTGGTCAGTTACACAATGTGAATGAGAAAGGAATCACCTCTGCCATTCCAACTTCGTGAGTGTGTATTATTACAAAAAACCACATGACCAAGCCAACATTCAAATGTGGAGGATAATTATCATGGTCTGTATCCACCTCTATTTTGTATTCTCACATCAAACCTTCAGTCCACTCGATGGAAGGGACAATAGACGTCAACTTTCAAGCCTTAGACAGGCTGGGTTTTGTTGGTTAGCAAATTGAAACAAAAGCTAGATTTGAGGCATCTTGCTATTTGCTTGTGAGTCATGAGATTTTAGGCAAGGGAACCCTCAAGACCTACTTCAGTTTACACCTCAGTCAGAGCAAGAATATGTTGGAACCCCTTTCAGTAGGTTCTTGTGACTATTGAACACTTATAGCTATTGTTGTCTGTCTTTGTCAGGGTTACTACTGCTATGATGAAACACCATGACCAAAAGCAAGTTAGGAAGGAAAGGGTTTGTGTGGCTTCTAATTCTACATCATTATAGGCTATCATTGAAGGAAGTCAGAGAAGGAGCTCAAATAGGGGAGGATCTAGGAGCTGATGCAGAGGCCATGGAATGGTTCTGCTTATTGGTTTCCTCCTCACTGCTTGCTCAGCTTGTTTTCTTACATCACCCAGGACCAATAGCCCCAGAGTAGCTCCATTAAGAAAACGTCCTGCAGGCTTGTCTGCATCCTAATCTTATAAAACTGTTTTCTCAGCTGAGGTTCCCTCCTCTCAGATGCTTGGGTGAAGTTGACATAAAAAAAACAAGCATACTATCTGTAAAATGGGTTCGAATTTTAAGTCATGACCTTGAGCTTGTGAAACTGCAGTGTTTTATTTCTTTGAATTTTTTGATGTTAATTTTATCTGGAATCTTTTTTATCTTGTTGTCAGATTATCAGGGTGACCATCATTCCTGGTCATTATGCAATTTTAGTTCGAAGTTCTGACGTGGTTAAGGTTCTGATGCCTTTATTTTCCCCTTTCTTCATTTCTGGAGCTTGAAGACAGTCCTGACATCAAGTTGAAGTCTTCTGGTCCACATGCACACATCATCTTCCATCCTTAACCTTTAGGGATCTCTAGTTTAAAAGCCCTCACAGTATGTCTGTCTTGTACTCATCCTTTCTTGCCAATTAGCTAAGCTGTTCTATGGTCACAAGTAACACACAGACTCACAGTGGTTTGTAAGAACAGAGAATTATTTCTTTACTCTGCATGAATATTCAATGAAGGTCAAGAACTCTTCTGCTCAAAGTCAATCTTTATTCCAGATATGCTGGAAGCTACCCAAGACCTAGGCAATCACCTATTAGAAGGGGAAATTATGATAGTGGCACATAATGAATCTCAAGGTTCATAGCAGAAAGTATTTATGTCCCTTAGGGAGCACATCTCATTGAAGAGAAGAAGTCACCTGGCCAAATCCAATTTTAATAGGGTGGAGTAGTAGTAGTAATTCTTCTTTATTTTCTGGCAAGGTTTCACCCTACTGGCCCCCTGTATAGGCCAAATTGGTTGCAACCACACAAAGATGCTCCTGACTCTGCCATCCAGTGCTGGGATTAAAGACATATACTGTCATGGCAGACACAGAAATATTTCTTTAAAACAACGTTACCTGTCACAGGCATCCCTTTGCCTTGTGGCACATGCATATCTTGTTCCTCCTATCTAGAACCAAATCTTCAGGATTACAAGCATGATCCATGATATTCAGCTCCCTTTAATAATATTATGTTTTAAGATGGCTTTTGTTATATAAGTATTCATTATTAAAACATTTGATGTGGGATTGCCCCTCTGTATGCTGTGAACACCATTGGTTAATAAAGAAACTGTCTTAGGCCTGTGATATGGTAGAGTAGTGCTGGGTGGGGAAACCTAAACTGAATGTTGGAAGAAAGGAGGCAGAGTCAGGAGAAGCTATGGAGCCACTGCCAGAGATAAATATGCCAGAGCCTCGTGGTAAAATATAAATTACTGGAAATGGGTTAATTCCAGATGTAGAGATAGCTAGCAATGTGCTTAAGTGATTGGCTAAGCAATAATTTAAATAATAAAGTTTCTGTGTGATTATTTCAGGAGTCTGGGTGGCTGGGAAACAAACAAGCAACTTCCTACAACAAACATTTCTATATCTACTATGTAAAGCAATGTCTTTCTTTGGAAACTCAAAATGAACCCTGATTTTTTTTCTTACTACATGATAATAACTGATTTGGATGTCTGTGTCCTAGAGAATAATCATTCTTGACTTATCTCCCTTTCTTGGCATGGTACCTGCTATGTAAAAGAGTAAATGTCTTTCATACTTATTTAGTCCTTAGCCACAAGTGGTTTTGGTATGATTAAAATTAAATGAGACTCTCACTGTGGTCTCACCAATACTCAAATGTTGAGGACCCTGCTTCCACGACATGCCATAACATGTGTTTAAATGAGTAAGTGGCATATCTGATTAGGCTGGCAATTTCTCCTTAGAGAAACACGGTCTGAATTGCTTTGCAAACTTGAGATGCAGTGAGTAGGTTAGGAGTGTGCTTTGGATAAGAACATCCATTTTTCATTTGCTTGTCACTGAATACCAAAGCAACAGTTTTTTTGTTTCTTTTATACAGAAATTTCCAGTTTGCTTTATTTCATATGTACTTAATTTTTTATCCTCAAATGAGGAAAATATGTAATAGAAAACCTCACATGTAACCAAACTGAAACAAAAAAGACAATTACTTTCCCCTCATGAAATGTTCTATTTCCTTGGTTTGCTGTTTCATTAATTTTCAAACTTCATTTTATGCTGATCCAGATTTTAGTAGTTTTCCCTGAACACAACTTGAACAAAAGATGCTTGATTAGTTTGAGAATGTGTACTCTAGCTCTGCAGTGTGAGAGACACTTTCCTATGAGCTGGGTACAGGGGGAAGAGAGTTGAGGTCTCTCTGTTACACAGGTTTGATTTTAAAGCTGGAAATAGCAAATTAAAACTGGAAAAAGAAATAAAAATTAAACATATTAATTATGACACAGGAAGATGGAAGATAGAAAATGGCTAGGAAGAAAATAATGTTGAGGGAGGCCCCTCTGAAACCTCTGGTCTGATAGCTTATTAAGGGGAAGATGAAACAGTAAGGAAATATTTTCAGAGACTCTCAGCCACCCAGAGCTAACATTAGGCACATATGCCCAAGAAATAAACTGCTTTGATGTTTTGCAAGATTGGAAAGGAAGTCACTATGGTGCAGATATCATGAACAAAGGAGAAACAGATCAGAAATGAGGAAAAATAGTTATGATCTTTCAGACTTTTCCTTTTCTTCTTCTTTCTTTCTTTCTTTCTTTCTTTCTTTCTTTCTTTCTTTCTTTCGGTTTGTTTTATCAAGACAAGCTTTCTTGTATAGCTTTTTGGAATCTGTACTGGATCTCGTTCTATAGAGAAGGCTGGCCCCGAACTCACAGAGATCCACCTGCTTCTGCCTCCTGCAAGGACTAGAATTAAAGACGGGCACCACTAATACCTGGCCAGTCTTTCAGACTATTATAAGGTGTAGGAGGAAGGCATGCTTGCTTGTTCTGCTGCCCAGTTCCCAGCCGCCCTTCTAGTTTAGCCCCAAAATAACCATACAGAAACTGTATTCATTAAATCACTGCTTGGCCCATTAGCTCTATCATCCTTATTGGCTAACTCTTACATCTTAATTTAACCTATTTCTATTAATCTGTGTATTGCTACATGGCAGTGGCTTACCAGGTAAAATTCCCAATGTCTGTCTCCGGTTGCTCCATGGCATCTCCCTGGCTCTGCCCTTCTTCCTCCCAGCATTCAGTCCAGTCCTTTCCACCTACCTAATTCCTGCCCTATCAGGCCAAGGCAGTTTCTTTATTCATTAACCAATACAAGCAACACATAGACATGATGGAGGAAGGTCATTGGTTAAAAAATAAAGAAACTGCTTGGCCCTCATAGGTTAGAACACAGGTGGGTGGAGTAAACAGAACAGAATGCTGGGAGGAAGAGGAAGTGAGCTCAGACTCGATAGATGAAGATGCGATGAAGCTCCGACCCAGGATGGATGTTGGCTAGAATCTTCCCGGTAAGCGCACCTTGGGGTACTACACACATTATTAGAAATGGGCTAGTCCAGGTGTGAGAGTTAGCCGAGAAGAGGCTAGATATAATGGGCCAAGCAGTGTTTAAAAGAATACAGTTTGTGTGTTGTTATTTTGGTGCATAAGCTAGCCAGGCAGCTGGGAGCTGGGAGCTGGGTGGAAGGAACGCCAGCCCGCAGCTCCTACTACATAGACAGAAGGACCTCCCACACCAATAAGGTGCTTTATACTTTACTATTAGTGGGGAGTGCTTCCCCTAGAAGATAATCTGCACAGGCATAATTTAACCCAATATATACTTTAGGAAGACTAGATCAGTTGCTGAGTGTAAAACACGTTGTGAGTTTAGAGTGTGAGGCTGGCTGGCAAGGAGAGTAGAAGAGGGAGTGGAAGGGGAATGCTGGAACATCTAGACAGATTTCCACCAAGGTCCATCTGAAGGTACCTCTCCTGACAGGAATGGCAACACCTATGCTTTTCAGGACTTTACTTTTTTCCTTGGCCTTTAAATAGGTTCACAGTTTGTGGTCCCCTTACATCCTTGTCTCCCTCTGTCTGCTTCCCCAGGTCCTTTTTTTTCCATCATATTTCTACAAAGAAAAGCTCATTCCTTACATCCTTTGCAGAGGAATGTTTTGGATTCTCCGTGTTCTGGTGAGCATTACATAGCTACTGAACTTTAACGTACCAATCTTGTTGTCCAGATGGGTGACAGTATTTATGGCAGGTGAGCACTGTTTCCCAGAAGTTGCTAAATATTCAAAAGTACATCTGTGATTTAGTAATTTTAGACCACAGGCAGAAACTTTGTATGTTTGTCACCTTTTGAGGTAGTCATTTTAGCAACTTAAATTACAGCTGATGAGAAAACCAACTCCATTTATATGAATTTCCCATCAATCAAGAAAGCTAAACACTGAATGTTTTCCATCAAGCTGTTGGATGCTGGAAGCTGGGAGCATTAAGATGGTCAGAAGGTTGCATTGTCTTCTACATAGCTTCCTGTCCTTATCACATGTGCCTCAACTAATTTCTGGAATATACCTTTGGATGTCAGACATTAATCTTTCTGATGCATAAGACTTAGTGGATTTGATTCAGTCAATAACTTAAGTATGAAAATATTATCAAAATGTAGTGATGCATATGTTCCATTTAATTTAAGTTTTATCTGAGTATATTGGCCAACCATTTTGATAGAGGTCATGCAACTCATAGAACTACTTATGAAAAAGACCTCTATGCATGTTGGATAAGGGATTCCCCATATGTTTCTTTTCCTTAAAAGTGTTGTCTGTCAGTGCTATTTGCAGTGCTTTTTAGACACATGTGTTCACAACAATGATGAGGTTGTTGTTTAAACTAAAAAGAGTCACAAATAAGAAGAAAGTTGACACATTCCCAGCTGATGCTATGACTAAACCTGATTCTCTTAAATGATCAGAAGCAATGTTTGTGACACCATGCCTCAATAAACAACAAAGAAAACACAAAATTCAAGTTCACTATGTGGAAAACGTTATCTTAGTTACTTTTCTATCACTATGAAAAAATACCATGACCAAGGAAATTCATAAAGGAAAGAATTTAAATGGACTTGCCATAGATTTAGTGTTCATGATGGCAGAGCAAAGGTATGGTAGCAGGAACAATTAAAAAAAAAAAACACTTCTTGATCCTCAAGAAAGGGAATCCTTTGGGAATGGTGTGTTTTTGAAACTCAAAAGCCCATTTCCAGTGATACACCTCCTTCAATTAGACCACACCTCCTAATCCTTTCCAAACACTTCCAACAATGTAGGGTCTAAATATGTAAAATAGAAGCCTATAGGGACAATTCTCATTCAAGCCATCATGGATGTTTTGTGTCTAGAATTTATGATTAACATTTGGATGATCAAATGGTTGAAAGAAGTTTTTAAGGTATCAACTTTTTTTTTACCTGTATCATATTATTTTCCAGTCATGAAACAGCTATATTCATCTTAGCACTGAGATCTGATATTCAGGCATTCATCTCATCTACTCTAGGAACCACTACTATGGGTTGAAATTCTGCCGTGGCTAATTTTCTGCATGCTTAACTCTCAGCATTCCATGTCATAATTTTCCTACATATTCCTCAGACAAATCTTAGGTCTAGAGAGAAAGCCAGTCTGCAGCTTAAGAAGTAAAATTTAATACAGACTGGGAAACTGGATAATTGTCAACTTTATCCTGTATTAAAGAAAGAGTTTCCCATTTCTTACAACAACTAATACGTTAGAACATTCTGGATACTGATAGAGTGCTCTGAGTCAATAAACTTCTATCAGCCATTATTTCTAATTAAGTCTGTGTTTGGCAGAAAACAATCTTAAAAGAACATTATTGCTAGTGACTATCAATGTGCAGGTTCTTTAGAGAAGGAAATAATGAACCAGGATAGCCTAGAATTGTGCTGTGTCCACATCAGCTCTAAAAGTTTAAAGATCTGAGCAAGGAAGCCATTCTTTCTCATATTATATGTCTGTTGACCGCAGACAAGGAATGTTTTAATCATTATATTCAATAGGGACTCAGACTGAGTGAGAAACCACTATTTTCCACAAGGAAAAATAAGAATTCCCAAGAACAACTGCAAAGTCTTTGCCCTGAAATGATGCACTGTTGTATGACAAAATTTTTTCCTGGAGAGATGCAACACACAAATTTACTCACTCCAGATTGGGCACATAATGATGAACGAAGCATGGATGCCACCAACGTCCAACTGTGGTGACCTAAGGAGTTTTATTGGGGTTACTTACAGGAATATGGGTGAGGGGTTACAGGAATAGAAATGACTCCAAGACAGCTGCATCACCAAGAAACACCCCAGCAGCATAGGTAACAGTTTACAAATGCTGGGAACCTGGAATGCATTGTACAGCACTTGCAAGGCAGCTCAACAGGTTGGAGAGTGCTCTTTCCATGTGCCTCAGTTGGTCTACACCTCTTCCAGGCAACTTGGCTGGTTTCTGCTTCTTCCAGACAGTTGTTCAGGTCTCATAGTTTCCTTTGCCATTTAGTTTGTCTGAGAATGACTATCAACTGTCTTACTTGCTTATTCTAGTAGTGAGGGGCCTAGCAAATCTGGTCAGCTTCAGGGACTTCCTGAAACTGTTTGGCGTTGGTTGGCATCTGCCTAAAGGAGCTTTCCTGCAGGATGGAAAGTTTCACTTTCAAGGAAAACTGCTACACAGCATGCACTCACTCTTATCAGAAAGAGGTAGTCATGTAACCTTAAAGAGTGAACACAGGGGGACAGAGTATTTGTTGAAGTTCAGCCTTAGCACATGGAAGTCTACATTTTCTAAGGAACAGAGCATAAACTATGCTGACAACCCACAGAAGTTCACCTGGTGGAGGCTTTCTGTGAGTTGCTACACAGAGTCTCAGAGACACCCTTGATTTCTAGCAACTCAGCCTGAGGAAACTGCCCTCCTGTGAAGAGTAAATCAAAAGGCTTTTGACTCAGAGAAGAAAAACAATGGACATTGTTGCACTAGACTTTTGCTACTTAAGCAAGGCAACCTCTGCCTGTATCCTAAACTTACTGGCAGGAGCATCATCATACCTTGGTGAGAGGACTCCTTTGGCGTACATCCCAAGATTGGTGGAAAGAGTATCCAAAATTCCCTTTGTGACAACTGACTTTGTCTGGCATCTTTAGACTTCCACACCACTGAGAAGTATTTTCACAGTAGTAAACAAAAACCCATTAATAATTAACATGGAAGGTGAAGCAGATTCAAAGAAAACTTATGAATCATGCCTTTGGCTCAGGGCTTGTGGGAATTCTTTTGGATCCTTCCCAAACATCGTCTTAATTCCTTGGATATCACACACAGATGTTAACCATCCTCTCAACTACACCAGTCATCATACACTCTTCAGGAAGTAAGCGTGTGTTCTTTGCTACTTAAGATCATCAAGAACTAGGTAAAGCCATTTTCATCCTGTCTTTGTTAAACTAAATTTTAAGAGTAATTTATGTATAGTAAAGTACAAGTATTAAGTTTACTATTCCAGGTGGTGAACTTATAAAACACCAACAGTGAGAGAATGAGCATACATATCACCCTCAAGAGTGTCATAGGGATGATCCATTTTTTTTCATAAAGTTGAAGCTTTTTATTGGTTCATACTCCTGAAGTATGGTAGGATAATTCAATGTATCTATCAATGAGCAAAGATGAACTTCGGTGTAAACCGCCTGCCCATCTCAACCTGCTTTCATTCCTGTACGTGGGACATTTGGACTTCTTTTGTAATTTGGAAATAGATAACAAATGATTGTAGGTTATGGTTCCTCCGTCATTTCATACTTTAGCCAAATTCATCTCCTAGTTGCTTATTATTTTCCAACTCCATCTCTTCTCCTACCTATCCCTTAGCCTCTAACTGCTACAGTTCCATTTTCTTGTGTGAGATCAATGTTTTAGGTTCAACACAGGAGTGAAAACTTGTAGTGTTTGTTCTTCTGTGCCTGACTTATCTCAGTTAACCTGATCTTGTCCAGTTCCAAAAGTGAGAGGATTGCTCTCAATTTTATGCCTGAATGATCTCCGTTGACTAGATACTTTCACCACTACTAAGTGTATTGCAGTAAGCGGGAGAATAACTGTCTCTTCAACATACCAACTTCAATGCCTTTGCATGTACCTATCCCTAGGCCAGACACCAGTTACAGAAGTTCCGTTTTCAGCTGACTGAAGAACCTCCTCCACACTGTCCCCTACAGTGGCTGTCGGAAAGGTCTCAATTCGGAATCCCTGTCTCTAGCCCCTCCCTTTAACACTCTGTGTAGTAAATGCTCTACTTTCTGTCACTATAGAATTTTATTTTCTACAATTCTATATGAAAAGATTCTCAGAGCATGGTTCCTGGTGAGCAGTATTCCTTTCACTCAGAATAACTGTTTTGAGACTCATTTACATTGCAGTGTGCCAGGAGTTGATTGCTTTCCACCGTTGAATAGTCTTCTGTTGGATGTGTCATAATTTGCTATCCATTCACCTGTTACAAACATACTTTTGTTCTTTACATTACAAATAAATCTCCAATACGTGTTTGTATATGTCTCTACATAAAGATAATTTTTGTTTTTCATGGGTAGACGTTCAAAGTGAAATCACTAAGTCATGTGTATTTACATTCGTTTTAAAAATGCAGAATTATTCTCTAAAGTACCATCCCATAGCCATTTCTCAAAATATAAAGAGATCCATCCCCGCATTTTCTCTCCCAGAAGCCAATAGCATTTATCTTCTCAAGCTTAAACATGTATAAGGATATTTTCATGTGGTTTTGATTGACATTTCCACCTGACTAATTATGATGACCATATCAAGAGGCTTCCTTGCCATTCCTATATCAACTGATGGCAAATATCTCTTCAAATCCCTTACTCATTTTTTCACTTCAGTTGTTATTCTAGTGGAGAATTTGCTTTCAGTTATACTTCTTTCCTCTTTAGACAGTTATAATCTTCTAGGAAGATACTGAAAACTGTTTGAAGACAAAGTTAAACTGTCAAAGAGGTGCTGCACCACATCACTCTACAGTTTCCACAAACGCAGACGCACATTTGTGACAAGACTACAAAGCTTACCTGCCCACACAGCCCTCAAATCCAGGAAACTAACGTTGACTCGTGGTGCTCACTATTTTCTGGCATCCAGACATGAGAATGGGTTGCCTACTATTCAAATGCCTTAATGAATACTCATATTTGATGCAAAATCATGAAGCATTTGTTACATCTCTATGCTTCTTTTATTTTTCAATAATCTTTCAGTGCGTGTGTGTGTATATGTGTGTGTTTTCATGACCTTAAGATATCAGTTAGAATGTCCTTCAAATTAGGTTCAAGTTTGGGTTATAATTTTGATAGGAGTATCATAGGTGCAATACCTAATTTTAAATCAGTACATGTTGTTTTTTTAGCCAAAAAATGTTTTTTATTGAGTTTGATAACCTTACATATCACATTTAAGGTATGCATTGGGTATGAATTATTCTGTATATAAAGTGTTACATGAAAATACCTTCAACTGTTCCAGAAGTTTCAGGAATACTTATCTCAACCTCAAAACTTTCTATCCTATCTTCATAGGGAGAAATAATACTGTTTTCTTTCAGTCTGGAGTAGCTTGTGTTTTCTAATGCTTTGCATGTACTATTTTTTAATTTGGCTTCTTTCACTTGGCATAGTTATTTTGGGATTCCTTTGTGTTATACCATTGATCAATATTTAGTCATTTTCACTCTTCGAGAGAATTCTATTTCATGATGAATCCCAGCTGCTGGAACCTGATGATGGACATCTGAGTTGCTTCCAGGTTTGACTATTCAGTGAAACTCTGTGACTACTCATGCACAAATCTTTGTGTGGACATATGCTCTTTCTTCCTTTTGGGAAAATACCTTGGCATGAAATAGCTAGATCATATGGTAAGCGTGTATGTAACAACATGAAATTGCCAAATATTTGCATGAAGTAGTCAAGCCATTTTAAATCTATCAGCCCCAGGTGAGAGATCCATTATATTCCCTTTCTTACCAGTACTTGGTAGGGTCTGACTTTTGAGTTTCAGCCATTCTAAGGGGTCCAGGGATATCTCATTATGGTTTGAGTTTGCTTCCTGAAGTTAATAATGGCAAAAAAAACTTCTTATGGGTTTTGTGAGTGGTCTTCAAATCACTCAAAATGTGTTTGTTTTGGTTTTGCTTATTTGGTTGGGTTTTGGGTTGGGTTTTGCTTGTTTGTTTGCAAATTTTAACACTCCTTTAAAACCACACACTGTAGTTCTGTTAAACTTCTCATCTCTAGCTCTCTCTCACTTTTCTCCTGTCCATCCTTCTTTTTTATGCAGTTAGTTCAATGCATCCTTTTATTGTTTCCCAGTGCAGGACAGACTGGAGTCTGTGAAATGACAGACAGCCTAGTCTTGTATCTGCTTTCTGGAGACCTCCTAAGTTACAGTTACTCACACACAGAAAGACTGTTTTCCTGCAAAGAACTCTATGTGGATTGTTAGGATCTATCACTCTTTGAGTGTTGCTTTACTAGAGGAGGCTGAGCCTATTGACTAGGAATTATCTCAAACAGAGAAGTAAATCAAATGTAGTTATATGTGGGTGCGTGTGCTATGTAGACTCATGTGTCTGCACACGGCACCCCAGCTAGTTATACTATTTTCAGTAGGTTAGTATGTGGAGCTCAACTGGACATGGTCACTGGCAGTGTGGGAGTGGCTCAAGGTATTATAATGCTGTCTAACTTTCTCTCCACTATCTATTTCCTGACTTGAGTTCACTGAGACCAGCTACCACATATCCTGTCAACATGCGATCCCATTCTTGTGGACTGTATCATTTCCTAGCATATGCTGTTGTGTTACAAAACTTCTGCAGAGAAACAAAACACACATCTTCACACCCTAAATAGTGATCCCACAACAAACCAAAGTTTTGATACCACAGAAGTCCAACTTTGTGACACAGTGGGTTTTATTGGGGTTACTTACAGGAATATGGGTGAGGAGTTGCTTCTCCTAGACTCACCCCAGCATGAGTGACAGCTCACAAATGTTGGGAATTGGAGCACACTGCACAGCCTGTAGGAAGATCAACAGGTTAGAGAGTGTCCTCTCCAGGTGCCTCAGTTGTTCTAAACCTCTTCTCGCAGCTCGACTTATTTCTGTTTCTTCCTGGCATCCGGTTTTACTCCCCTGAAAGTTTTTGCAGTTCAGTGTGTATGAGTCTTCTTGGAAGATCAACTTCAGTCCCATCTGAAGGGGACTCAGGCTTTTATTACTTACTCTGATAGGGAGGGGCTTAGTGAGTCTGGTCAGTTTCAGGAACTTCCTGAGGCTATTTTTTAATTGTTTATCTTTTATTTAAGGAGCTTCCTGCATGATGGAATGTTTAAATCTTGGAAGAAACTGTTACACAAGATAAGCCAAATTAAGAATTTATTGCATTAAATTTCTTCTTGTCAGTTAATTGATTCAAAAGTCAGGGGAAAATAATTAATACATTTGCTTTTTGCCTTGCTGACTTTCTTTCTCAGTGGACATTTCTGAGTCAGGAAAATTTTTTTTTCATTTCCTCAACCTTAGATTCCATGATAGATTCTAGAAAGTGTGGAAATTAAATATCTAGCAAGTGTTTTATATAACTTGAAATGCAAATGAATATAACATGATGCATATGAATGGACCTATTTTCTCTGTAGGCCATCACACAGCTGGACCATGAGATCTGGCTGTCACTTATTGGTGACATGAGACATAGGACTGAACTCCAGTCAGATGAATGTAAGTAAACCCATTAGAGGGCACTTTCACCTCCTCTCACTGGCACCCACCCACGTGCTGTCCTGTCGCCCATGCTTTGTCCTGTCGCCCACGCTCTGTCCTGTCACCTACATGCTAGCCTCTCACCCACCTGCTGTTCTGTCCCCACGTTCTGTCCTGTTCCCACGTGCTCTCCTCTCACTAGAATGGATGATCTGGCTGCAGATGTTGAAGATGGTGGCTGCTCATCTTGAAATAATATTGGTTACCTTATTCATCTTCTGGACTAGAACCACACCTGAGTCAGGAACAGCAATTTGGTTGGTTTTCACTGCTGTAAGCCACTGGAATTTGAGGCTTTCCCTTCCACAGTAGCTAGTATTAGATTAACAAATACAGGAATCCTTATACTCAGAAATATCTTGATAACAAAATTTCTTGATTTTTCTGCTGGCACTTTTTTTTTTTTTTTTTTTTTTTTTTTTTTTTGGACTTCAGGCTTCAAGCCCTTGATGGAATGCTGAAGCCCTCTGAGACAGCAGTGGTTGGAGTTTAATTGAAAGGAATTGAAAGGCATAAGTACTGTGCAATAGTCCTTTTAATCAAGATGTTAAAGGGAAACTTTATTAAACTTTGATTGAATATATAAAATTAAGATGTAATACACCTTAAATATACTAGCTCAAATTATAAAATATTAAATTAAAAATTAATATATTAAATTAAGCACAGATTAAACTAGATTGAAAAAAAAATGCTTTTGAAAAAATTCTCAAATACACCAGAGAAATTATTAACCATTTTATTTAAAAGTGAAAATCTAGTGAAGTATCTAGAGGAGGAAAGAACTGTGGAAGATGACCCAGCCTCACTAGGTTTAAAACAGTTGTTCCATGAGGCAAAGGACATCATCAAAAGACAAAATGAAATTTGGTTCTGTGTTAAAGAGAATGAAAGAAAATACAGAATTGTATTCTGCTCCCCCAGATCCCCCAGACCACTGGGGCAGATCTCCACTAATTCGAGTTTACATTACTTCCTGCAGAGCTGTTTTCTTTTCGTGTAGATACCAACTCCAGAAACGAGACTACACTATTTGTGCTTGGTTTTACTTCTGAGAGGCTGCCTCTCGTGCATCCTGACACTTAGATCAACCTGGAGCCTTCACAGGGGAGAGAATAAAGACAAAAGTGTCAGAACTACTCAAGACAATAACAAAAAGAAGACAGAAGGACAGAATGAATTTACTGATAACAAATATCATATGATTCCATTTTTTCTATTCAATGTTAAAGGTGTATAAATATAAATATATTTAACTTTTTAAATGTCCTTGTTAAGTATATATTACTACATGCAGTTTGTTCAGTGGCCTTATAGTAAAACTATTATTTTCCATTATCACTAGGGAAGTTGTATATCAGAGAGATAAAACCTTTGCCAGACAAACCAGGAATTGATGCAATCAGCCTCTATCATAATCCAAAAATCCTGTCTCCCTACTAATGAAACATTGCATGTGTGTGACTGTGTTTGTACATGTGTGTGTGGTGTGCACATATGCATGTGTGTGCATGTGCATGTATGTGCACATGTGTATTTTGTGTAAATGTGCTAAACAGTGATCTATATTTATGGCTGAATTATATTCATAAAAACAGACAGTTTCCACAGAGGACAAGTCCCTATTCATATTCACTAGGAATTAAAGAACAGATTATAATAATAATAAATAATAATTATAGCAGTTACCATGTATTAAGCACTTAATGGTGTGAGACACAATGATAAATACATTGCCTGAAATAATCTGTTTGATCATCTGAACAACTTACGAAATCAGCACAAGCAGTATGTGCTTGTTCCAGGTCAAATGCTTAAAACTTAGAGGGTGCAAGGAAGACGTCCAACGCCAAAGCTGCCAATGGCAGACTGGACTCAAGTTCCCTGCATCCTGTACCCTTTTCCTGAGTGAAAGACTCCTGCACTTCAGTTGTCTCGAGTGAAATACGAGCCATAAACATGATAGGGATATTTAGAAGGAAGCAGGTAGGAGAATGAGAAAAGTAGATTTCTACTCTAAACCTGCACAATGGCTCCTCTCTGGGTCTCTGAGCCTCTATGTATCATTGGGCTGATAGTCATGTGGGGATGTTCTGAGGCAACTCTAAGTTTTTGTCTAATACTAAGTAAGCAGTGAAGGTTTGTCTGAATGATAGTATAAATGCCAGACAAGTGAATAAAGTCTGATGTATTCAGTTCACTGACATCGTTCGATGGTATTAGGGCAGTACCTGTAGCTTTACACATGCTGGGCAGGGACTCTTCCGCTGAGCTACATGCTCAGGAATAAACTAATATCTACCACTGGGCTACATCATTTTCTTGGTTTTTCTTTGCTCTTTAACTGCACCATTTTACCCATCACTTTTTTGATTTTCGACAACTTCACTGCTCCTTTTCTGCATTTCTGGGCTTGATAACCTAAAACCACAGGCATCAGCTGTGTAACTGCAGTCAGTACCTGCCCTGGTGGAAGGCATCAGTTTCTGGGATTTTCACATGATGGCATCGACATCCATGTTTCTAAATACACATGCTCCCAGGGCTTCTGCATAATCTCCAAATCCCCATTTACAGCACCTTCTATTTCTAAATTTCTTTCCCCTTACTTTTAGTGTGTGTGTGTGGTGTAGTTCTAGCTTTGAGTATCACTTCAGCTACTGTTTCACAACAGTGCAGAACATTTCACTAAGGGTGTTTTGCCCTGATTTTCAATCCAGTAATGTTTGGCATGAAGCATTGTTTAAAAAGATACCAAAGACCATTGTCGGTCATGACATGAAGGCATTTTTGCATTCCCCAAGAAATAGATGGTAGGGGAAAGTAGTCACCAGTTGATCATAACTTGGCAGAAAGTTGCTAAGTATACAAAACTATATAAGGACAGAGAGGGGGGAAAGGCATATTAATAAAATGTCACAAAATACCATAGTTCATTAATCCAACTTGCTGGTGCCTACTGAATTAAATAAAAGGTTCCTTTCTTATACACATTCCTAAATTCACTAAATACAATGAATAACTGTTGAACGATTAATTTCAGTAAATCTAAGGATGCCTTACTTGATATCACTGTGAAAAAGATATGAATTCAACTAAATTAATAATTATGAGCAGCTCTGAGCTTTATTTTAATTCTTGGATTTACTGAACTCAAAAATCTATTTGGCAACCTGTTTATGTGTTATGTATGTTGTAATTAAAGCTGTAAATGTATTCATGAGCACATTTATAAAAGTTATGATGGCGTGTTTAGAATCTTTGATTTTGTTAACCTTAAAGTTAGAAGGAAGAAGAAATTTTTGAAAGTGTCACTTTGTATTTCAATTGCCATTCTCCTCTCTTTCTCTGTGGGACAAGGCTTTTCTTGATGGCAGCATAGGGGTTCTGTTATTTCCCAAACTTCCCATGGGTAGAAAGTTTGTCATCGCAGCCGGGCGGTGGTGGCGCACGCCTTTAATCCCAGCACTTGGGAGGCAGAGGCAGGCGGATCTCTGTGAGTTCGAGACCAGCCTGGTCTACAGAGCTAGTTCCAGGACAGGCTCCAAAGCCACAGAGAAACCCTGTCTCGAAAAACCAAAAAAAAAAAAAAAAAAAAAAAAAAAAGAAGAAAGTTTGTCATCGCTTAAGTTTGAATGTCTTTTTCTTTGGCAAATCTGTAATTCTGACATTGGAACTGCAGTTAAATGAAGCAATGCCGTCTGTGAAATATTCACATCTGATTATATCAAAACCATTTAAAACTCAGCCGAGTTTTACAGAAGTTTTACAGAAGATCCCGGTACTTGGACAGATTTTCACCTAAGTGTATTTCCAAGGAAGCATTCTATGGTACATGTACACGATGCATACACTCGGGGATTGCTTTCCTTTGTGCCTCCCTAATATTTCCCATGCTGAATCACCTGAAATAGAATTTTAAAAACAGTATGTGTTCTTTAATCGATGTCTCAAACTACAAACTTTTTTTAAAAACACATTAATTTGGAAATGATGCTGAAATCAACCCCACTGATATTATTTTCATTTTAACATGTTGCAAAATTGAAAAATACCACAGATAATATTTTCCCTGCAAGGTTCTATCTACTTTTCATAATTAATTTCTCACACATGCCTCAAAGGACCATCTTGCTCACAAGGATTGTAATTGTAAGCATCTTGCTTGTAAATACAATATTTAAAAGACTTAAGCCATGCCTGTGTTTCTTCCTGTGCAAGTTAAAAATGCATATTCTTGCATATTAAAACCACAGTTTGGTAGTTGCTCACTTAACTAAATTATTTTTATTTAAAACAGTATAAAATCATGTGTTCAGAATCCGAGGTTTCAATTTTCCATTTAAATTAAAATTTTCATTCAGAATCTAAGGTTCAATTCAGAAACAGAAATCCAACTTTTCTTTGGATTTAATAGGAAAACTGTATTTTAGAGTTGATGGTACAACAAACAAATTTAGCCTCTTCCTTGTTGAAAACCTGATCTAGTTAAAACATTGCGTATGCACTTGGACTGAATAGAAAGCTATCATTAGCATAAACCTTTAACTAGCAAAGTATGGGAAAGCAAGCTGTCTGGGGGTGATGGCATTGCAGTGTGTCCTTCATTAGAACCTCTGCTGGGTTTTGTTCAGATAAAAACCATTTTAAGAACTGAGGTATTTGTCAAATTTGAGCATTTTAGAAAAGCAGCCCTCTGACCTTCAACTTTGGCTTATGGGGTGAGGAACACAGCTGAACCTTAGAAAATAATGAATTACTAGTTCCAAAATACACACAAGATCTTAAAAAAAAAATGTGCAATTTACCAAGAAATCCCACAGGAGTTGTTCAATCCAAAGTTTTTTGAGCAAAGAGATAAATACTCAAGGTCACAGGAGGTCATTTTGGATGTAAGTAGAGAGTTTGTTCCAGCTCACAGCCTTCAAGTGTGTAGTCATAACTACACGCTCCCATAAATGCATGAATATGGCAAAGAAGAAAGGAACAGGATCCATGAAGATTCCAGATGCGTGAACAAGGTTGTTGAAAATAAGCAGGTGTTTTTATGTGTGGCCTTCAGCAACAAGCCTGGTCTACAGAGCAAGGTCCAGGACATCCAGGCTTACAGTGGGAAACCTTGCCTCTATCTCGATAGATGATAGATAGATAGATAGATAGATAGATAGATAGATAGATAGATAGATGATCGATAGATAGATAGATGATAGATAGATAGATGATAGATGGATAGATAGATAGATAGATAGATAGATAGATAGATAGATAGATAGATAGATAGATGATAGTTGGATAGATAGATAGATAGATAGATAGATGATAGATAGATAGATAGATAGATAGATAGATGAGAGATGAGAGATAGATAGATAAGAGATAGATGATAGATAGATAGATGATAGATAGATAAATAGATAATAGATAGATAGATAGATAGATAGATAGATAGATGATAGGTAGGTAGATAGATAGATAGATAGATAGATAGATGATAGATATATGATAGATAGATAGATAGATAGATAGATAGATGATAGATAGATAGATAGATAGATGATAGATAGATAGATAAATAGATAATAGATAATAGATAGATAGATAGATAGATAGATAGATAGATAGATAGATAGATAGATAGATAGATAGATGAGAGAGGGGGAAGGGGAAGAATAGGAAGAATGGAGAAATTGAAGAAGAAGGGAGGAACAAAAGAACTCTTAAAACAGCAGACTTTTTTTCTATTTTGTATTATTAAGTAAAGATGAGCTAAGTATTGGGTTGAAGTGTATGTATGGTTTTCACTCTTTCCACATATAGAGGCATTTTTTTTTTTGAAGCTCAACATTATGTGATTTTCCTTTAGTTTACCACAAGATGATTTATTGTGAAGAAGGGGAAAGAAGTGTGAAGAAGTGGGTTGTTTATTTCAAACTAAGGGCTTTGGAGTCAGATTGCTGATGTATCTGTGGGGCTTACTCATCAACCTCTAACTGTCATTTCCATTACAAAAAAAAAATATTTAAATAATGGAATTTAGAGTTGTTTTCAGAATGCGTTGGCTTTTGGAAGCGTTTCAGTAAATTCTGTTGTGTTAAAAAGAAGATTTAGAAGTTGTCACTTGGATACTTGATGGGAACAAGAGGGTGTGTGTGTGTGTGACACATGTGTATGTGCCTGCATGTTAAGACAAGTGTAGCTCTCTTTCATTTGCCTGAAGGTTAGAAAAACAGAACAGCCACCCTGGTCAACCTTACAAACCAGGCAGTGGTCTGTAAGGCTTTAATCCCAGTAGCCACACTTGTTTGTCATAGAGACAGGATGGTGCATGTCTTTAATCCCAGTAGTGCACATCTTTAATTCCAGCACTAGAGAGGAATAAAACATGGGAGGAGATAGCTCGTGGTCGGTCTCATTGTGAGGATTCCTGGAGTCAGGATCGTCATTCTGGACTGAGGTAGAGGGAAGAGCCAGTGGCTGACTGTTTTACTTTTCTGACCTTCAAGTGGAACCTCAATATCTGTCACTGGGTTTTTATTAATTGTGCTACAGATAAGAGGAAAATTTTGCGTGTCATTCTTCAGACATTACCATCTTTGTGTTTGAGGCAGGATCCCTCATTGATCTGTAGCTCACCAAGTAGGCTAGGCTGGTTTTGCTAGTAAACCCAGGAACAAGGCTGTCTCTTTCTCCTCTCTTCAAACCATTCTCCACAAGTCAAGCTGAGATTGCAAGTGCTTGTTACGCCATCCAGGTTTTGGGTTTAATTTTTTCTGCTTTATGTGTATGTGTGTGTGTGTGTGTGTGTGTGTGTGTATTCTGAAGGACTGAACTACTCAGCTCCTCATGTATGCAAGGCAAGCACCGTACCAACTAAGCTATATCCTCAGTCCTGGGTATTAAAATTTTAATTTATCATATATTTGCTTTCTACATGTCTACTAATCTAAATAATAGTAATAATTAAACACACAGAGTGACAGGGGTCGGTTACTCCCACATTATAAAATCAGTTCTATACCTAGGAGGGGCCTGCTGGATTCCATATTGGAAGACAATTCGTAAAGGCCTCTTTCCACCAAGGTGTATTTGACTCATCCACCTTTCTGGCCTACAGCAGTACAGAGACCGCAGCAGCAGCAGCAGCTAAACGGCATGAAAGTCAAATGAACACAGTCAATCCGCTTCTTTGGAGGTATGAGGACATGGAAAACTCTCCATTTCCAAGAAGCTGTGAGATCATGTCTGATTTAAATCCCAATCCTAAATAAACCCAGCCTCACAGTGGGTTTCACGTGTAGAATTTCATGTCCAATCCCTGTAATGAGGTGATAAGGCCATGTGACAGTCAGGCAGTAGCAGGAAACGGCAATTAACAGGAGTGCACTAACCTGGAGACACGCCAAGCTGGCAAAAAGGGATTAGAGAGTAAATGAAGTGAGCAACCATGAACCAGCAAATAGGGCTTAATGGACAGGACAAGGCGGCGAGGCAAAGAGGGGCCAATTTGCTCGCATTGATTTTCACTGCCCACTGAGCTGCGTTCCTCTTCGGCTTCCTAATGCATTTATCTTGGCCTAGGCAAGTTCCCTGGCTGTCATCCTAAGGACAATTCCATTGACCGCACCAACTCCAGGAATGGCTGGAGTTGACCAAAGCGTAACCTGGCTCATAGAAATCTCTTTCAGGCATCTTGATGTGGTGTTCTTCTGACCTGGAGAGCTGTAACTCTTCCAATGAGGTCATACTGGATATGCACAAAATTACTTTGGGTGAGGAAACTTTTATAAGAGCAATGAATTATTTATCTTAGAGGTTCCTTGGATGTGTATCCTCCTACTTATTTACAAATAACTCACAAAATAAAGAAAGTGTTCTCACCCATCAATTTATCCATGTTCTGAATAGTCTCCAAAGCATGTAAAGAATGATTTATGCTGCCCAAGATCACTTAACCTTGATGGCACGTATTGGTCACTAATTGTAAGAAGACAGGCATTCAATTCTTCAATGTGATAAGCAAAAAACTTAAAATGCCACATAGACCAGGGCACCAAGAATACTCTCTGGTCACTATCCCTTACTTTCTTTCCTGACTTCTTTCTATACGCTGGCCTCTGTCTGAAGGTCTATCTGTCATTCATTTATTTTACTATCTGTCCTGTTCTTTTTTCTACCATATTATCTATTTCTTGTTCTCTACAAATTATAGTGCCCCATGAAAATCAAACAAACTTAACACTCCACCAATATACAAATTCGAAAACTCAGTGGTTCAGTGGAATCTGTAAGAATGCTTCATTAGGACCTTTTTTCTTTATCCTACCATTTGAATCTAGTCTCAGGATGAAATGACTTCTGGTATTTTGAAGTGTCATTAAAAGAGGAAGAAGAAGAAGAAGAAGAAGAAGAAGAAGAAGAAGAAGAAGAAGAAGAAGAAGAAGAAGAGGAGGAGGAGGAGGAGGAGGAGGAGGAGGAGGAGGAGGAGGAGGAGGAGGAGGAGGAGGAGGAGGAGGAGGAGGAGGAGGAGGAGGAGGAGGAGGAGAAGAAGAAGAAGAAGAAGAAGAAGAAGAAGAAGAAGAAGAAGAAGAAGAAGAAGAAGAAGAAGAAGAAGAAGAAGAAGAAGAAGAAGAAGAAGAAGCAGCTATCCATTTCCAAGTGGAACTGGATCCATTACCCTTGACTGAGTCAAGTTATTTGTCTTTAAAATAAACTTGAATATGAAAAAGTAATTGCCTGTCCAAACCAAAGTTTTTTTTAATTATACAAAATATGAAAAGAAAATTTCAATTCCCATTTTCCTCAAATAAACTAAATCTTACTCAATTTTTTGTGTACCAAGAGATTAAGCAGGGACAACCGGGAAGTCTACTGCTTGGCTATAACTATGGAATGTCTCAGGGTTTTCTTCTGTTGTAAGCTGTTGGCAAGGCAGGCAATGCATTGCTCTGTGAGGTGAAGTATGGCATTTGGTTGCAGCCTTTGCTGTTGACTTCTTTTTCTACCTCTGCTATGTTTTCCAGGGGACCATCTTCACTTCTTCATAAGTTGCTGTATATTTCTTAAAGTCACACTAGGAATTACCAGCCAGATGTTCTGGTGAATTCTTAACCAGATGGAGAGAGATGAGAACATTTCAAAATCCAAAAAATGTTAGCTGTAGCTGTTTTAGTAGAGGAGCAAAGATCATTTTCTGAAATATAAATTGCATAGCATGGGCATTGGTGTTTCCTTATAGGTTCCAAGACAGCACTTGTAATCTGTCACACTGAGACAGTTAACATCTGAAATCTAAAGCAACACACAGGCACAGATTCCAGAAAGGAGTCTCTATCGTGCATGCGTCCTACCTGAGGTCCCTGGAAATAACCAAATTGCCAAATATAGCATGGCTAGGATGATTTTGCCAGAAAGAAGGAGAGAAAGAGAAGAGAGAGAGAGGAGAGAGAGAGAGAGAGAGAGAGAGAGAGAGAGAGAGAGAGAGAGAGAGAGAGGAGAGAAGGGGAGGAAGAAGAAAAAGAAAGACAGGAATGAAGGAATTGGTTTGAAATTAATTTAATGTAGCTTAATTTAGTCAAATACAGACCTGTGGATTTTTTCTCTCTCCTCTGGATTATTCTAGATATTCTTTGAATGACTCTCTCTCTCTCTTTTCTTTCTACCTCTTTTCCATTCTAACAGATTTTCTTCCTAAAATTAAGGGGAAAAAAAGCCCATGCACGCATTTTGTTTTTCCATATCACTCCTCTTTCTACAAATTGTCAGTAGTGTCTCGATGCCAAAAGAAAGCTCAAATGCTTTAGTGACATTTAAAGTTCTCTGCCATCTGGCCTCATCTCACCACTAGCTGTTGCCTGGCTTTTGGTATATCTGAAGATAAATCTTCATCATTGTGACCTAATCATTGTTGCCCCTTTGACCTAATAACACAGAACTCAGCAAGACAATACCACAAGTGCTCTGAATACTAATTATCTTCATCCTTTCTTAAAATAAGTGAGTGTGTGTGCATGTGTGTGCACACGTGTGCACATGCAAGCACATGCACACATGCACACACACATGCCTTGAATCTTACTTTATTTTTATACCTTGTATTCCCACATTCTCTGGATAATTTGTCTACATCTGCGCAGCACTGGTAGGCAGTGAGGCCAGAATTAAAAACAAACAAGCAAACAAACAAACGAAAACCTTAAGTCTAGAAATGAGAAAGACTGAGTTTTCACTCCAGCCTTAATAGAAACAGGATCTCGAATGAGTATCATAACACATTTTCTCATTACTAAAATTGGGCCCATAGCTATGTCCTGTAGCTAAACTTCAAAGTAGTATAGGTCATCTGACAATGTATTCTGAAGACAATGAAATACTTTTGACCGCCACGTATGATCATTTCCTCCAGAAGAGCTAGCATTTGTGGTGTGCTTTCAGTATGCTGGCTACTGCTCCCCATCGTACAATTGTTGTGGCTGTTACTGTAGTACTTATAATCTGTAGATAAGTAATAGAACAAAAAAATCCTTCTCCAAGCTTAAACAAAAAAAAGATGTGAAGAATGGCTTTCCAAGCCAAAATGACTGTAAGCAGCTTTTACTACTCATATTCTATTGCCTCTGCTATGATAGAATCAATCATTAACATGTCTTCCCTGATAGACTCCTTGAACCAATCAACACTTGCCCTTTTATATCTCCTACATGACCTTCCCTTTGCTGCCCCCTACCTACATGTGGCTCAGTCTCTAGTCTCTTTTATATCTGCTCACATAATACCCCATGAGGTTGCCACGACCGCCATATATGAAACTGTAAACCTTCAGACTTTCTTACTTACCCCATCTACTTTATTTTCTCCATGCCCCTGTTCTTTGACACTCTACACCATTTCTACAAGCATTTGGCTTTGGGAGGCTGGTCTGCCAGAATGGAAACCTTGTGGAGGAATTCCTTTCTTTATTAATTAGCCTGTCTCCACTACCCAGAATCATACTCATCACATACTAAATACTCACTATTTTATAGTAAATCAGTGGTTCACTTTAGTTCGTGATTGATTGAATGACTCCATAATTTACTTAGGTAAAAGCTATGAACCTGTGAAAACAGTTGTGTGGAAATGTAACACAGACAGTTTCTGTGGTTGGTTCCTTCTGTTTTGTTTGTTGTTTTTAAGTGAATCTTTGTGCAGTCTCATTTACATAGAAAAGGGCAATGAAAACACTTTGAGTTGGGGGATTCTGCCTACTTGATCAAGTTTCTGCCTTGCTCCCTGGCTAGCGGGTCTAACTGGATCAACAAGTTGCCAGCTACAGTGAAAGACTGTCTTAATAAGACAGAGACCTATTGTGGAAAAGACTCAAAGTTGGCCGCTTACCCCAACCCTCCTGCATGCTCAGATACACAAACATACCCACAGACACATAAAGTACTTTGCTTTGGGAAAACCTGTTAGAATTGTGAACCATGCATTGAATCTGTATAGTTCAAGGTCTCCCTGAATGCAAGAGCATTTATAGACATTCAAATCCTTTATGTCATCTGTGTACCTGCTCTATGAAAATCCATCCTTCCTTTAAATCTTCTTTAGATTGTTTCTGGTGCCTAGCACAATGTTGTCATATGGTCTTGATCAAGGAATAGTAACCAGAAAAATAATTCTCTATGTCAGTTGAGATGTATTTGTTTCAACTGTTTTTAATAAACCATTGACAGAACTCATGAGAGAGAATCCAAGCATAGTCAGAGCCTGTCGTGCCTAGTTTTTATATGCTAACTATGAACACATTCTTGCTTCTTTTAGTTTACAATTTATAATATGTAAGTGTCTAAACAAAGGAAAATATTTTCATAGTATAAAGCTTCTATCTTCTGTGAAGATATTTTCCACCACAAAGCAAGTATATCCAATGTAAGTCTCAGGATGAACTATAAAGTAGGATTGTGAGCTATAGGGCACTTTAGAGAGGAGCCTTCATTGGCCTTGCCTTCAAATATGCTGTCTATCTTTATCACTTCCCACTAAGAGGCAAATTAGCATCATTAGAACCAGTGCTGGCAAGAACCTCCCTGGGCAGCCTGACCAGAACCTCTCCTAAGCCTCACATCCCTCCTCCAATAGAGACTCTCATATATTTTGCTTCTGCTTCCCAGATATGCCTTTCTAAAATTTATCCAGTTGATAAATTTTTACTGACCTTCTAGGCTCGCATAAGGGGGTTGGTCTTTCAGGAGCCCTAGGATTTGCCATTCTGGCACAATTAAGCCCCTTGAAGTTCACTTTCATGATATATGTATTTCAGGTATGACAATTAATGTACACCACTGGTTTTGGTGAAGTACAAGGAATGTCCAAACCCTTGGTTTGTCCTGTCCAAAACCCTTGGTTTGTGTTAAAACCAGAAAACACAAGTTTTGTTTTGTATCACCAGCACCAATCATGGAGTTAGCCCTCAGTTCAAGTTAATGAGCCGAGTTTTGAATTGTGTTTATTCTTTTTTTTTTTTTTTTTTATTTTATTTTTTTTTATTAATTAATTAATTTAATTATTAAAGATTTCTGCCTCTTCCCCGCCACCACCTCCCATTCCCTCCCCCTCCCCCAATCAAGTCTTCCTTCCTCCTCAGCCCAAAGAGTAAGCAGGTTTCTCTGCCCTGTGGGAGGTCCAAGGACCACCCACCTCCATCCAGGTCTATTAAGGTGAGCATCCAAACTACCTGGGCTCCCACAAAGCCATTACATGCAATAGGATCAAGAACCCATTGCCATTGTTCTTCAGTTCTCAGTAGTCCTCATTGTCCATTATGTTCAGCAAGACCGGTTTTGTCCCATGCTTTTTCAGTCCCCGGCCAGCTGGCCTTGGTGAGTTCCCGATAGATCATCCCCATTGCCTCAGTGTGTGGGTGCACCCCTCGCCGTCCTGAGTTCCTTGCTCGTGCTCACTCTCCTTCTGCTCCTCCTTTGGATCGTGAGACTTCAGTCCAATGCTCCAATGTTGGTCTCTGTCTCTGTCTTCTTTCATCGCCTGATGAAGGTTAATATTCAGGGGGATGCTTATATGTTTTTCTTTGGGTTCACCTTCTTATTTAGCTTCTCTAGAGTCACGAATTATAGTCTCAATGTCCTTTATTTATGGCTAGAAACCAAATATGAGTGAGTACATCCCATGTTCCTCTTTTTGGGTCTGGCTTACCTCACTCAGGATAGTGTTTTCAATTTCCGTCCATTTGTATGCAAAATTCAAGAAGTCATTGTTTTTTACTGCTGAGTAGTACTCTAATATGTATATATTCCATACTTTCTTCATCCATTCTTCCATTGAAGGACATCTAGGTTGTTTCCAGGTTCTGGCAATTACAAACAATGCTGCTATGAACATAGTTGAGCATATACTTTTGTTGTATGTTTGGGCATCTCTTGGGTATATTCCCAATAGTGGTATTGCTGGGTCAAGAGGTAGGTTGAACCCGACTTTCCTGAGAAACCGCCACACTGCTTTCCAAAGTGGTTGCACAAGTTTGCATTCCCACCAACAATGGATGAGATTGCCCCTTTCTCCACAACCTCTCCAGCAGAGGCTATCATTGGTGTTTTTTATTTTAGCCATTCTGACCGGTGTAAGATGGTATCTTAATGTTGTCTTGATTTGCATTTCCCTGATTGCTAAGGAAGTTGAGCATGATCTTAAGTGACTTTTGGCCATTTGAACTTCTTCTGTTGAAAAGTCTCTGTTCAGCTCAGTGCCCCATTTTATAATTGGATTGATTAACCTTTTACGGTCTAATTTCTTGAGTTCTTTGTATATTTTGGATATCAGACCTTTGTCAGTTGCAGGGTTGGTGAAGATCTTCTCCCAGTCAGTGGGTTGCCTTTCTGTCTTAGTGACAGTGTCCTTTGCTTTACAGAAGCTTCTCAGTCTCAGGAGGTCCCATTTATTCACTGATGTTCTTAGTGTTTGTGCTGCTGGGGTTGTACGTAGGAAGTGTTCTCCTGTGCCCATGTGTTGTAGAGTACTTCCCACTTTCTCTTCTATCAGATTCAGTGTGTTTGGACTGATATTGAGGTCTTTAATCCATTTGGACTTGAGTTTTGTGCATGGTGATATATATGGATCTATTTTCATTCTTCTACAGATTGACTTCCAGTTTTGCCAGCACCATTTGTTGAAGATGCTCTCTTTTTTCCATTGTATACTTTTAGCTCCTTTATCGAAAATCAGGTGTTCATAGGTTTGTGGGCTAAAGTCAGGGTCTTCTATTCTATTCCATTGGTCGACTTCTCTGTTTTTATGCCAGTACCAAGCCGTTTTCAGTACTGTAGCTCTGTAATAGAGTTTGAAGTCAGGGATGGTAATGCCTCCAGACAATCCTTTATTGTATAAGATTGTTTTGGCTATCCTGGGTTTTTTGTTTTTCCATATAAAGTTGATTATTGTCTTCTCCAGATCTGTGAAGAATTTTGATGGGATTTTGATGGGGATTGCGTTGAATCTATAGATTGCTTTTGGTAGAATTGCCATTTTTACTATGTTGATCCTCCCAATCCAAGAGCAAGGGAGGTCCTTCCATTTTCTGGTATCCTCTTCAATTTCTTTCTTCAAAGACTTAAAGTTCTTGCCAAATAGATCTTTCACTTCCTTGGTCAGAGTTACCCCAAGGTATTTTATGCTATTTGTGGCTATCGTGAAAGGTGATGCTTCTCTGATTTCCCTCTCTGCTTCCTTATCCTTAGTGTATAGGAAGGCAACTGATTTTTTGGAGTTGATTTTGTATCCTGCCACATTACCAAAGGTGTTTATCAGCTGTAGGAGTTCTTTGGTAGAGTTTTTGGGGTCGCTTATGTATACTATCATATCATCTGCAAATAATGAAAGCTTAACTTCTTCCTTTCCAATATGGATCCCCTTGATCCCCTTATGTTGTCTTATTGCTATTGCTAGAACTTCAAGCACTATATTGAAGAGGTATGGAGAGAGTGGACATCCTTGTCGTGTTCCTGATTTTAGTGGGATGGCTTTGAGTTTTTCTCCATTTAATTTAATGTTAGCTGTCGGCTTGCTGTAAATAGCTTTTATTATATTTAGGTATGCCCCTTGTATCCCTAATCTCTCCAAGACCTTTATCATAAAGGAGTGTTGAATTTTGTCGAATGCTTTTTCAGCATCTAATGAAATGATCATATGGTTTTTTTCTTTCAGTTTATTTATATGGTTGATTACATTGATAGATTTGCGTATGTTGAACCAGCCCTGCATCTCTGGAATGAAGCCTACCTGATCATAATGGATAACTTTTCTAATGTGTTCTTGGATTCGGTTTGCCAGTATTTTATTGAGAATTTTTGCGTCGATGTTCATGAGTGAGATAGGCCTGTAATTCTCTTTCTTGGTTGGGTCTTTGTGTGGTTTTGGTATCAGGGTAACTGTAGCTTCATAAAAGGAATTTGGCAATGACTCTTCTGTTTCTATATTGTGAAATACATTAAGAAGTATAGGTATTAGCTCTTCTTGGAAGTTCTGGTAGAATTCTGCATTGAAACCATCTGGCCCTGGGCTTTTTTTGGAAGGGAGATTTTTGATAACTGTTTCTAATTCTTCGCGACTAACAGGTCTATTTAGATCGTTCACCTGGTCTTGGTTTAGGTTTGGTATATGGTACTTATCTAAAAAAGTGTCCATTTCTTTTGCATTTTCCAGTTTTGTGGCATACAGGCTTTTGTAGTAAGATCTAATGATTCTCTGAATTTCCTCTGTGTCTGTGGTTATGTCCCCCTTTTCATTTCTGA
The DNA here is from genome assembly GCF_950005125.1 of Chionomys nivalis. Lineage (NCBI taxonomy): Eukaryota > Metazoa > Chordata > Mammalia > Rodentia > Cricetidae > Chionomys > Chionomys nivalis. The sequence goes on along the minus strand of NC_080103.1, from coordinate 56,533,549 downwards.
TCTTATTTATTTGCGTGTTCTCTCTCTGTCGTTTAATTAGTTTGGATAGGGGTTTGTCAATCTTGTTGATTTTCTCCAAGAACCAACTTTTTGTTTCATTGATTCTTTGGACTGTTTTCTGTGTTTCTATTTTGTTGATTTCTGCCCTCAGTTTGATTATTTCCAGTCTTCTACTCCTCCTGGGCGCGTCTGCTTCTTTTTTTTCTAGAGCTTTCAGGTGTGCTGTTAAGTCCCCAATGTATGCTTTCTCCGTTTTCTTTAATTGGGCACTTAGTGCTATGAACTTTCCTCTTAGCACTGCTTTCATCGTGTCCCATAGGTTTGAGTATGTTGTCTCTTTGTTTTCATTAAATTCAAGGAAGAGTTTAATTTCTTTCTTAATTTCTTCCTTGACCCAGGTGTGGTTCAGTAGTTGACTGTTCAGTTTCCATGAGTTTGTCAGTTTTCTGGGGGTAGCTTTGTTGGTGGCTTCTAACTTTAATCCGTGGTGATCTGATAAGACACAGGTGGACACTGATATTTTTTTGTATCTGTGGAGATTTCCTTTGTTTCCAAGTATGTGGTCAATTTTCGAGAAGGTTCCATGAGCTGCAGAGAAGAAGGTGTATTCTTTCCTATTTGGGTGGAGTGTTCTATAGATGTCTGTTAAGTCCATTTGATTCATTACCTCCAACAATTCTCTTAATTCTCTATTAGTTTTCTGTCTGATTGACCTGTCCATTGGTGAGAGAGGTGTGTTGAAGTCTCCTACTACTAGTGTGTGTGATTTGATGTCTGCCTTGAGTTTTAGCAATATTTCTTTTACATAAGTGGGTGCTTTTATATTAGGGGCATAGATATTCAGGATTGAGACTTCATCCTGCTGAATCGTTCCTGTTATGAGTATAAAGTGTCCCTGTCGATCTCTTCTGATTGATTTTAGTTTGAAGTCAGTTTTGTTAGAAATTAGTATGGCCACACCTGCTTTTTTCTTAGGACCATTTGCTTGAAAAACCTTTTCCCAACCCTTTACTCTGAGTAGATGCCTGTCTTTGTGGTTGAGATGAGTTTCTTGCAAACAGCAGACTGTTGGATCCTGTTTTCGTATCCAATCTCTTAGCCTGTGCCTTTTTATTGGTGAATTGAGACCATTAATATTAAGTGATATTAATGACCAGTGGTTGTTAACTCCGGTTATTCTTACTGCTTTTGGTAGAAGAGTTTGTGTGTCTCCCTTCTTTGAGTTGTGCTGTTGAAGGGTCGCTAGATGCCTGGGTTATTGTAGGCAGTGTTGGCAATGTTGGATTCCTTGGGTTGTGATTTTCCTTCTATTACTTTCTGTAGGGCTGGATTTGTGGCAACGTATTGTTTAAATTTGTTCTTATCCTGGAATGTCTTGTTTTCTCCATTGATAGTGAATGATAGCTTGGCTGGGTATAGTAGTTTGGGTTTGCATCCATGATCTCTTAGTTTCTGTAGTACCTCTATCCAGGACCTTCTGGCTTTCATGGTTTCCATAGAGAAGTCAGGTGTAAGTCTGATCGGTTTACCTTTATAAGTTACTTGGCCTTTTTCCTTTGCAGCTCTTAATATTCTTTCTTTAATCTGTATATTTTGTGTTTTGATTATTATATGGCGAGGGGACGTTTTTTTTTGATCCAGTCTGTTTGGTGTTCTGTATGCTTCTTGAATATTCAAAGGAATATCTTTCTTTATGTTGGGGAAGTTTTCTTCCATAATTTTGTTAAAAATGTTTTCTGGACCTTTGAGCTGTGCCTCTTCTCCTTCTTCTATCCCTATTATTCTTAGGTTTGGTCTTTTTATTGTGTCCCATATTTCCTGAATGTTTTGTGATGAGAATTTGTTGGTTTTGGTGTTTTCTTTGATCAGTCCGTTTATTTTCTCTATGTTGTCTTCAGAATCTGAGATTCTTTCTTCTATCTCTTGTATTCTATTGATTATGCTTGTTTCTGTAGTCTCTGCTCGTTGACCTATATTTGCCATATCCAGCTGGTCCTCAGTTTGTGTTTTCTTCCTTGCTTCCATTTCAGTTTTCAATTCTTGGACTGTTTCCATTACCTGTTTGATCGTTTTTTCTTGGCTTCCCAGGGTATCATTTACGTATTTACTCATTTCTTCAAACTTTTTGTTATACTTCTCATCCATTTCTATGAGGGCGTTTTTTACATGTTGTTTAAGGGACTCTATTGCTTTCAAAAAGTCAGTTTTTTCCTCTTCTCCTGTGATAGGGTGTTCAAGTCCTTGTGTTGTAAGATCATTGGGTTCTGGTGTTTTCATGTTGTTTTTCAGATTGTTGGGTGAATTCTTGCCTTGGCGTCTGCCCATCTCCTCTTACCGATGCTATCTATTGGGTTTGATTTAATTGTAGCGGGGCAATCTGTTCTCAGTGCAGGCTTCACTGTTTCTTGCCCGCACTATCCTGTATCCAGTGCCTCCGCCGCCCGGGCCTGCCTGCCGGTGCCTCCGCCGCCCGGAACTGTCTGTGCGCCGATGTTTCCGCCGCCTAGGCCTGCCTGCCGGTGCCTCCGCCACCCGGGCCTGCCCGCGCGCTGGTGCTTCCGCCGCCTGGGCCTGCCTGCCGGGCCTGATTGTCGGTGCCTCCGCCACCCGGGCCTGCCTGCACGCCGGTGCCTCCGCCGCCTAGGCCTGCGTGCCGGTGCCTCCGCCACCCGGGCCTGCCTGCGCGCCGGTGCTTCCGCCGCCTAGGCCTGCCTGCCGGGCGTGACTGCCGGTGCCTCCGCCACCCGGGCCTGCCTGCACGCCGGTGCCTCTGCCGCCCGGACTTGCCTGCGTGCTGGTGCCTCCGCCGCCCGGGCCTGCCTGCGCGCCGGTGCTTCCGCCGCCTAGGCCTGCCTGCTGGTGCCTCCGCCACCCGGGCCTGCCTGCGCGCCGGTGCTTCCGCCGCCTAGGCCTGCCTGCCGGGCCTGACTGCCGGTGCCTCCGCCACCCGGGCCTGCCTGCACGCCGGTGCCTCTGCCGCCCGGACTTGCCTGCGTGCTGGTGCCTCCGCCGCCCGGGCCTGCCTGCGCGCCGGTGCTTCCGCCGCCTAGGCCTGCCTGCTGGTGCCTCCGCCACCCGGAACTGTCTGTGCGCCGGTGCTTCCGCCGCCTAGGCCTGCCTGCCGGGCCTGACTGTCGGTGCCTCCGCCACCCGGGCCTGCCTGCACGCCGGTGCCTCTGCCGCCCGGACTTGCCTGCGTGCTGGTGCCTCCGCCGCCCGGGCCTGCCTTGAATTGTGTTTATTCTTAGTGAGACTGAACCCTGGAATATAGCTATTCAAAACCTAACTGGTTTCATATTAAATGACTATCTGGGTTTTTTAGATAGTGGTATTTTTACGGGAATGAAACACTGTTTTGGACTTGGGAGGATGGCTCAGTCAATAATGAGCAATGTGGCTGCCACACAAGCATGGAGAGCTGAGTTTGACCCACACAAGCATGGAGAGCTGATTTTAACCCACACAAGCATGGAGAGCTGAGTTTGACCCACAGTGCCAACATGGAATTCAGGTACAGTGATGCGCACCTAGTTCCATCACCAAGGAGGTGAAGACGAGAAGATCCTTTGAGTTTGCTGGTCATCTGAATTAGCTGTGTAAACTCCAAGTTCAGTGAAAAGCCCTGTCTCAAAAATAACGTGTAGTGTTATTGAGGAAGACGGCTGACACTGACCTCTCGCCTCCCCTGGCTTGTACACACAGATATAAACATATGGAGACAATCACACAAACAAAAGAAAAGAAAACACGTTCTTCCATGGTAATATTTCCTTCCATATAAAGTACGTTGACCTGTTCTGGTCTGGTTTCTGTTGCTATGATCAAACAGTCTGATCAAAACAAGGAAAGGATTGTTTTGGCTTCTCCATCCCGATCACAGTCCATCACTGAGGAAAGTCAGGGCAGAAAGTCAAGCAGGAACAGAAGCAGGAACCTTTAAGGAAAGCTGCTTATTGACTTGCTCCTAGACTTGCATTCAGCTACTTATACAGCCCAAGATACCTGCCCAGGCATGACACTATGTGTTGTGGACTGGGCCCTCCTACATCTCTCAAGAAAATTCTACACAGACATGGCCACAGGCTAGTCTGATGGAGGCAGTTCTTCAACTGGGATTCTGTGTTATAACACTGGGCTGTTCATAGCAGAAGATATTGGCAGATCCCCTTACACAGTTTACTGGCCTCTAGGCCTCTTTACTCTTTCCTTCTCACATTTGACTTTTTAATCAGATCAAAGAGTTTGGAATCAAATTGTTTCTCAGCCAAGCTAAACTTCTCCTTCCCACCCCTGCCCCCGCAAAGTGGAACTACCCATAGAAGATGGGTTCTTTTAAAATATTTTTTTCTTTTTTATTAATTCAATATTTTTGCTTATTTTATATCCCAACTGCACTTTCCCCTTTCTTCTCTCCTCCCACTCTCACCCCACCTCCTCTTTAACCCCCAATTCACATCTCCTCCTTCTCCATTCCGAAAGGGACAAGCCTCCCATGGACATCAACAAACCATAGCACATGAAGTTGAGGCAGGGCCAAGCTTCTCCCCCTGCATCAAGACTGGATGAAGCAATTCAACATTGGAAATAGATTCCCAAAAGCCAGCTCAAGCAGCAGGTACAGGTTCTGATCCCACTTCTAGAGGTTCCACAAACAAACCAAGCTACACAACTGTCACACACACACACACAGAGAGAGAGAAAGAGAGAGAGAGAGAGAGAGAGAGAGAGAGAGAGAGAGAGAGAGATTATTGGTTGGTTCCATGCAGATTTCCTAGCTGTTGATTCAGAGTCTGTGTGCTTTCAGGAACTCAGACTTGCTGTCTGTGAGTTCCTCCAGCATGACCTTGACACCCGCCACACCCTGCCCCTACTACCCCTCTCTGTTCTTTTTAGCAGGACTCCCAGACCTCAGCCCAGTAACTGGCTGTGGATCTCTGCATCTGCTTCTATCAGTTACTGGATGAAGGCTCTCTGATGACAATTAGGGAGCCACCAATCTAATTACAGGAGACGGCCAGTTTGCCAGAGTGTATTAATTTTATAGAATAATAAGATTTCATTCTGACATTACACACACACACGCGCGCGCACACACACACAATGTAGCTTGATTATAAATTACAGACATATTGGAGTTTGCTTATGATGGTCAAATAGTATCTTGATGGAGAAAGCTTTGACTATTGGAAATTCTATTATAATTTTGAGTTTTAGTATCAAGATGCCAATTTCTCTTCAGAGATTATTCATACCTATAAATGAGAACAATATTAATAGTAAAGTGAATATTTTAGACTACCATCTTCCTTTCACTTTGCTCTTATTTTGCAGATGGTTTAGGACTCAGGTGTTAAAAAAGGTTTTTCAAGGAATCTTTGAAACTAAAGGCAGCTTGTCTAATTAATTATGCTCATGCTATAGTATGGATTAAATGCATTACATAGCAAACTTGCTGCATGTGTGGAGTTTCATCTGTGCATCTCAGGCAACATTTGGTGTGTAGATAAGAATTAACACAAGCAAATTGCTCACTATGACTATGAAAAGTGAAGTCACCTCTTGCATGTACTTAGATAGCAAGCTAAGTAGAGCCTCTATCCCAGTTCTTCCCATTCTGAAGTGTTACCTAGGGGAGGGATAGCAGATAGCCCATTTCTCACTGGGACCATGGAAGAGTCTTCAGACTCTCTGGATATACTCTGGCTCACTAATTTTGCTTTTATGTATTTTAACATGCTCTTTATCTAGTGTAAATTTCTTATCAATCTCCCTTTTTCACATTCCTCTGAGAGAGAACTCTAATGAATAAAATGTTTGTCTTTCCATTGTACTAAAGAAAGCATTTAACAGAAAGAAAGAATTTTTGAAGTGTCATGTCAGATAATGTCTGTTTGCTAATCATGTGTGATTATGAGTGACAGAGTGGTTTATCTTTTCATTTTATGATATTGGAGTGGTATAAAACATGAGAATATGAAACTAAACAAATTACCATATTAAAATGTATTTTCAGGGAGATTGGGGAAAATCGTGTCTTATCACTATCTATAATTACAATTTTCCAATTTCACTGATAAATCATCATGGGTTATCTACTTTTATATGGCAATTTTGATTTTCATATAAGATTTTTATATTTTAATCACACTGCATGTTTTTTAGTAGAAAAGCATGAATTAGTTATACATGCTATATTATGACTCATTATTAGTTTGTTGCACTCAACTAAAATCTGCTTTTTTCTAACATGTGCCTTGAGTCCGGACTTTTATCAGATATATAAGATCATTTCCTTTAAAAATTATGTTTTCTTTTTTGAACCTACAAGTGTTAACTTAAAGATTAAATATTTTCAGTAGCCGGGCGGTGGTGGTGCACGCCTTTAATCCCAGCACTTGGGAGGCAGAGGCAGGCGGATCTCTGTGAGTTCAAGACCAGCCTGTCTACAAGAGCTAGTTCCAGGACAGGCTCCAAAACCACAGAGAAACCCTGTCTCAAAAAACCAAATAAATAAATAAATAAATAAATATTTTCAGTGTAAGGCCTATGTAATTACTAAATATATACTGGGTTGGTGACTGACTTGTCTCAGCAGGGCAATATCCTACATCTGCAATCACAGGAAGTGTGGATCAAGTACTACAGTTTCAGAGTTTATCAAGACTTTCCACAGCTCCAGTTAATTCACTTGTTGGATGCTGTAGGAGCGTTGTTATACTGATCACAATCCTGCCCCAGGATTAGCAGTATGTTTCTCTCATGATATCTGCAGCCTATGAATGCTTTTGCTCATGAACAGTATTTCTAAAACATCACTCCCTTGTTCACATTCCATTTTGCTCTTTTGTGAGTATACTTGTCAGTGTGAATATGTATGTATATATATATATGCATATAGCTATAGGTGCGTACATTGGAATGTATGTGTCTGTAGGTGTATGCGTGTGCATGTACATGTGTCTGACTGCAGGTGCATATGTGTTAGATATCATCCTCAACTGTTTCCTATCTTGTTAATTTTTAGTTACTGTTTGGCCTCTTGTTTTTTAGGCAAGATCTCAACGAAGCCCTGAATAGCCTTCAACTTGCTATATAGACAAGGCATTTGACCACTGTGCTAGCTTTGAACTCATAGAGATCTACCTATATCTGCCTCCTAAATGCTAGAATTAAAAGTGTGTGTGCCACCACACTATGCTACTTCTTTTGAGACAGGAACCTTCACCAAACTTGGAGCTCACTGATTTGGTGAGGCTGCCCTGTCTACACTTCCCAGTTCTAGGATTTCATGTGAGCTTACACAGCCATACCCTGATATTTTACTTTGATACTTGAGGGGGAAATTGAGGTCCTCATATTTGTGAGGCAAGAATTTTCCTGATGGAGCTATTTTTTCTCTGCAATATCTCTATCACCAAAATTCACACAACTGAAGAAAATTAAATGAATATGTTATTTCACTTAAATTTTCAATTATTATAATATATTATCAAGCTAAGAACACAAAGCAGTCATAGAGAAAGGTCCATCCTTGGTTCGTGGTTAGCAGTGTTTGAAAAGTGGAGGACATGATGATGTAGACCAATCAACTTTCTTAAAAATGATTGTTTAACCTGCATGTCACCTTTATTCCCTATGATAGCTGGTGAAAAATTCAAGAGCTTACAAAGAAATGTGATTTTACAACTAGAAGAAAATGAAATGTCATTGAAAGAAGCAAGAGAGTCCTTATTGATTGAATAAAGTCTCAAATATTTATAAAAGGGCTTATTGTATGCCTGATACTATATCTTAGGAAGCTGACCCCAGATAGTTGCTGAATTTTTCTTCCATTTGGCAGAATGTTTGCATTAGGTTATACTACTTGAGATCCAATTACTCAGAAACACACCTACAATAACCTTCTCTATTCATCAAGAATCTCTAGATTTCAAGAGAATAAAACGCATCTAAAACTCTTTGGGATAAATCACCACTCTGTGCTATTTTCACTTCCGTTAAGAGTATATGCCTCTATATTTATGACTGCAAAGTTAAAACTAGAGACCCTTAGGCCAGACTTGGAGGCATACGCCTTTAGTCCAAGTAATCAGGAGGCTACAACATGCAGATCTCTGTCAATTTCAGGCTAGCCTTATCCACACAGCAAATTTCAGGCCAGCCTCAGCTACCTAGTGAGACCCTTTTTCAAAGAAACAAAATAAACAAAAACAAAAATAAGCAACATCCTAAACTTCCTGGTGCCTCGGTTTCTTATTGGAAAGAAAACAGAACAGTTTCTTCCAACTCGAGGCACTGAGAGGTAGAAAGGGAGAAAACCCATGTACACTTCATGTTCATTGTTTTGTTGGCCTGAAAGGGTGTGGAGAAAGAGAATTCTCTCCATCAGTATCCTCTCGTTTTGTTTCTAGCTCTGCGATATGAGGAAGGTCCCTGACTCTGGTGTGCAGGCTCAAGCTTTGAGGAAACCAAAAGAAAAGTCCTTTTCCAATATTTATATTATTTTGTTGGAACCTTGAAATGACAGTTTTTCTTACTCCACACTTAGTAGTGGAGGCTGTGGGTGTAGCTTCCCTGATAGGACAACTCTGCAATGTTCCAGATAACTAGTCTGGAGCCCTCACCTTTACGCTTTCCAATCTTGTTTGCTTGAGATCACATTTAACTCTCTCTTATAACTTTTTCTGTTTCTGTATCTTATGCTTTCTGTTTGTGTAATTAACTCTGGTTACTTGGAAGGCTTCAGCTATACTGAATTATGGAAAGAATCCATCGTTTAATATTTCTGAGACACCCCGCCCTAAGTGCACATCATCAGGATGGATTCCTCTTATAGCCTCGGTAGCTGGGACAGTTCTCAGTGAGTCGTGTTGACTGTGAGAAGGGCATGTGCTCATAGCTGATCTTATCACAGTGGTCATCAGAACTTATAAAGCTCTATTGCACCAAAGCTCTACTGCTGTATTGTGTTCTAACCCTAGATTCAAACCTGGAAAAATGAACTTCAGTTCAAAATGTGTAACCAAAGAGGTAGTATTTCTCCAAGCAAATGTAGGTGTCAATAGTAGTAGTGGAAGAAACAGGCCAGGGGTGGGGAGACAGCTATGAGTGTAAAGGCACTTGATACCAAGCAGGATGACTGAGTTTGATCTCTGAGACCCATAGGGTGGAAAGAGAAAGCTGACTCCTATAAGTTCTCCTCTGATCCCCATGTGTGCACAAACATGGAAACAAATAAATAAGTGTAAACAAAATGTTTTATTAAGAAAGAAAGAATACCTGCAATCTCAAAACTTGAGAAGCTAAGGCAAGAGAATAGACTCTCAAGCTCAAGGCCACCTGGTTCTATAGTAAGAGGCAAAAGTGGACAGAAAGAAGGTAGGGACAAGGGAGGGAGGCAAGGAGGGAGGGAAGGACTCAAAGCATAACGTCAGGTGTACTCAGCACATTTTCTATGAAATGCAAACACTTTTGGGAGAATTGAGATTTTTAAATATTTTAGATATTAGTTGGAATTTGTTCAATCTGATTAATCTTTGTTTCAGTTTTAATGAAGGATTGTTAAATAGCGAGCATTAATTTTAAAATATTCATAAAAGTTTTCCACTCTGCTGTAGACTACAATCTTTCCCCTTATGCGTCTTGCAAATGATTTACAAGACAATGGCATAATTCACTGCATGCCTAAGAAACACTTACATTTGGAAATAAAATGTAATACATACACAAAAGAAGGGAGACCACTTCAAGCTGGGGATTCCAGCAAAGCTTCTGGAAGGCAGAGACAATTTTGCGCAAGCTCACATGATGGTTTGGACTAAATGTAAAGATATGGAGGGGTTGTACAGGTATATTGGAATGGGTTAAACAAAAGAATTTATTGAGGAGTTTGTTAAAAAGTGTATTCAAAAACTTGCCATAATTTTTCTACAGTTACCATTATACAGTTTGCAAAATATTGCAGTGAGAAAACTGAAAGTGACTCTAGAACAGTTTGTGGTGATTTCTGGACATGACGTATTACAATTTGTTTATCCTTAATCCATGTTAAGTAGGATTTAAAATGGTTGAACTGGTAACTGAGTGGATATACAAACTTCGGCACGAGAAAACAGACCAAGATGATGTTCAATACACACTTTGGGAAAGGAATTCATCTGAGATTTGGAGAAGGGACACTGGGAAGGTCACCACAGAGATTGAAAAGTCAGAACAGAGAGTTTGAAAAGCTAGCAGGTTCACTTGGGGGCTCAGGTGTGCGTGTAGCTTTGTTTTGATTAGTCAATGATCGTGTGTTATTTTAAGAAGTGGCTTTCTTTCTTTGCTCACACATTAGCCTTCTGAGCTATGGATATGGAGAAGCATTTCAGGTTGTGTTGTGTGCCTTTGTAATGTTTTTATGGGCACAGTTTCTCTCATGACTTGAAAACTGAAAAGGGACATTTTGATTAGGTTTATATACTGTACATCAATCTACGCATAAATGATAGCTTGTTTTCTTGAGCCACTATCTAACTGTGTTTCTGTTTTTATGCATTTTATACTATTTGGGTCACAGATGGTCAGTTTTATACAGAATGGACAGCACAGCACTTTGCCAAAAACACGTGTAGCATTGCCGAAACATTGTGTGTAACACCAGTTCCTGGTAGTGGCTTCAGTAGAGCACTTTCACTGCCATGAGTTATGGTGTTTTAATCTGTCAGTAAATAAAATGTCCTTTAACTTAAAAAAAAAAAGGAAAGAAAGAAAAGATAGCAGGAATAAGCAAAAATAGCAGATCTGATGCTTCTTGTGTTTGTGCCTGCAAATGCTTGTACCCCAAAAGGTAATTAGTTGCTTTGTGAAAATCTTTACAAACTGTGAAAATAGCTGACTGGATTTTCATTGTGGAACGAAGTATAATCTCCCAGGTTAGGGAAAAGCAAGGCATTTCTTTCCGCCAACTTCCTAGATAGAAAAATAGCTCTGACAGCCCCTGGTATAGCTAAACATCCAAGTCATTCAGTATTTTCAGCTGCAATTAGAACATTGCTTTGAACTACTTGGAGCCAGAGAGCTTACGCTACTTGATACAAATGCATTACACTGTGCGTGGAGATAGATCTGGATCTATTTGCATTCATCTACATGTCAACATCCAAGTATGCCAGCACCATTTGTTGAAGATGCTTTTTTTTCTCCATTGTACAGTTTTGGTTTCTTTGTCAAAGTCAGGTGTTCATAGGTAAGTTAATTAGTATCACAGTCTTCAATTTGATTGCATTAATCCACATGTATGTTTTTATGCTAATACACAAAATATAATTTGGGGGCATATATAGAAGGTAGAAATAACCTTGGTTTTGTAGAATTGAAATAATAACAAGAAAAAAAAGTAAGGGATTTGTTCATGTTAGAAAAACCACCATAATCTAACACAAAAAGGACCAGGGTACAACTAAAATCAGTTATGTCAGCTTTCCCTTCTTGGTCCATGGCCATGCTCGGTCTGCAAGCAGCAATAAAGACAGGATATTCCTCCCCTGATCTTCTACAAACAGGGTAACAAATTGTAATTTTGCCTAGTTTAACTTCATATCTACATTAAAATCTCCAGACCCCAGCTAGCAATCACTGTGTATATAGTAGGCAGCAATATCAACCTCAATTTTCTCATCTGCAAAACAAAAATAAAAATAATTTCTTAATATGATAACTATTGCTTACAGAGTGCATGCTGTGTTAAACATTTAGCTCACAATCTCAAACAGTATGTCTTCTGAAGCTAGTAGTTATTATTCTTGATGAGTTCCTTTTTGGATAAAAGGCATGCCTTTTTCTCCTCCTCAGAGATGTCTCCAATTTTGAATTTATTGTTTGCTTGAAAATAATTAGCATGTTTGCCATGCTCAGTGCTGTTCATTTTTAAAGGATAGGAACAAGAGACTTTAGCCCTGTGCAACCACTTCAGGAATAGTCTCTCTAATGACAAGAATGCTCTGTAGTTTGAATCTTTCATTATACCCTTGTGTATGGTGCATTGAGAAGACTCCTCATCTTGCTTAGATCTGTAGAACAAAGTGTGCTTAGCGGCAGACCAATTATGATAGTCAAGTATTTTCAAGATGGCTGAGTGGAATGTGTTGAACTGTGCTTGTGTGATTAGCTTCATTGATTTCTATACAAATGCAGTACTTAACTTCAGTAAGTACAGTTGTTCAGTGGTTCAAGGAAGTTTACCCTTCCTCTGAAATTCACAAGGAATAGACTGTACAAAGCCAGCCAATGTGAGAGTCGCCATAATAATTCACCAAACAAGGTGCCTCAGGAAGGTCTGTAATTGCTCTTCCAATTTGAACATATTAGACCATCTCATGACACAGATGTGTATTTTCAGTCTTACTTAAGGATTATGGCATGCAATTACTTGCAAACAACTATTGATTACTTTAAAAATAAATACAGATCCATCACATGGGAGTCTCCACTGTTCCTTTTGTTCAAAAATGTTTTACTGTCTTGTAGTTGGAATAACGATGTCTTGTGCCTGAAAGATGATAAGCCATTCATTAAAAAATATGGAGGCTTTTAACACGATGAAAAAAACCTAAGTAGAAAACTGATGGTTAATGGATCCACAGCAATAACAGACGTGAAATTTGGTGAACTCTTAACTCATCAGTCTTTTCATCTATCCGTCTAATTATTTCGATGGCGCCTATGATCAACGTTATTTAGGCGAACTGACAGACATATGAGAATTTCAACATAATAAATGAAAGAAGGAAGCTTTCCACATGCCTGTACTTGAATGAAGGCATATTGATGTGCATTGGCTTAATGACACAATGTCTAGAGTAATCTCTAAGCTCCCTGGGCAGGAGTCAGTAAATATCTTTAAACATGGACTTTTTTTTCCCTTGCCTTGTTTTGCTTTGGAGTGAGTGTCAGGCAAGTATTTCTGATTGTCAGAAAGCAGCTCAACTGCTCGGTGTCAAGTCAGAAGTAGTCATCATGACAATACATCAATAAAAATCAGGTAACATAACACCCTGAAACTTCTCTGCACAGTGCTCAGTGTCCTGCGGCACATGAGCAACAGCGTCGTGAGTAACTAATAAATAATTCCAGAAGATTCTGAAAACACTCTTTCCAAGTGTTTGTACAGACTAATATTGAAAACATTTTCTCACGACTCTTCTGGTAATTGGATTTCATTTTTTTTTGTTGTTTTTTTTTGTTTTTTTTTGTTTTTTCGAGACAGGGTTTCTCTGTGGTTTTGGAGCCTGTCCTGGAACTAGCTCTTGTAGACCAGGCTGGTCTCGAACTCACAAAGATCCGCCTGCCTCTGCCTCCCGAGGGCTGGGATTAAAGGCGTGCGCCACCACCGCCCGGCTCTGGATTTCATTTTTTGTACCATCAGAAGTACTGGAGATTCAAAGGTGCAATTCCAAATCAGTCCCTATTATTCCTTCCATGTTTGTCTCTCTTATCAACTCTTGATGATAAGAATAAAAAGTTTCCATGGCAGTATCCTATCTGCCAATTGTTGTCTCTTTTGCTTTCTGCCCCACAGACTCATTAAAAAGCTTTATTTTTTGAGGTGTTATATTATTCAATCTTTGAATGCACGGATGATGGCCAAATGACAGGGTTGTTTGCATCTATGGACCACTGTCCCTTATAGAATCATTACATAATTAGTAAATTATAAATATTCCTTTGATTTCATCTTCTTGTATCCTCAGTCAAAGTCAGAAAAGCTCTGCCAAGGTTTTGTGGCACCCCCTCAAACACAATAAGCTTGGTATGATGCAGATGGTCATTTCACAAGGACTCAGCTCTATGGTATTAGAGACAATAATGCTCTGAACGTCCATCTGAAGATAATAACGCATGTTTGTGTGGATTGTGTTGGCAATGCTCAGAAGAACATGAGCTAGTTACCTCATTCATTCAGTCACTCGTTCATGAATTTAGTCAATACACATCTGAAATCAGTAAATATATTATGTATTTCTCTAGTCTGGTGGTTCCGGAGCCTGTTGTTCCAGTTGGAGAGTGAGTTTTCATGAAATCTTAACTTTCTCCATTCTTCTGTTCCTTTATTTTCAAAGCTCGCAGTTAACATTCAAAATTTATCTGAGAAATTTTGTAATTTTTTATAAGCTTGCAATTTCTAACACCTATTTACATCAGAGAAGAGCTTCTAGGTTTTATATGATTTATTTTTCCCCACCTTTCCTGTTATTATAAATGGCATAAGTAGCTCTGAATACCTACATACAATTTGACTTTTGAGCATGCTGGGTGTTTATCTTGTCTAAAATCTACTGTAATGCTTTTCCTATTGTTGCACTTTCTCTAACCTTAGGCAAGAGACCAAAGCTTGATCAAGGATCTCTTTCCTTATGCTTTGGTTCTCATTTGAGTTGGGGTAGCCAACATTTTTCTAAACTCGAATCAAGCCACATTCAGAGATCAAATGTCATATAGCAAGATCATAAACACATGATACACATTGATTTTAAGACTAATACCAATTTTGGTGCCAGGTCATAGTTCAGAATCTCTTGGGATAGGAAGTTTTTACAGACATAATGTCAGGTTCTCAAGGTCTTCCCAAAGGTTCTCTCAATTTTCTCTGGGACATGTAAGAAATCATTTGATCTCACTCAGGTATCAATTGCAGAGATGCTGTCTTTGGTTATTTATTGGTCCTGTTATTTTTTCCAAATAAAATTGTTTGAATGTTTTCATGGTATAAATTTTAGGTGAGTATATTGGCTTTCTACTCCAAATAAATATAGAAATAAGGTCTCTATTAATAAAGAGAATGAAGTAAGTATTGTACAGCATCATAAGAAAGACTGTTTAGAACTTACTCTTTGCAAATTATCTGTTGAAGGTATCTCAAAGGACAGCATAAACAAAGCCTCATCCAGGCGTATAGGGCTGAGAGGAGATGGTGTTCACCTGAGTGTGTTCTTACAAAGAAAATGGAGTTCGGTGCTTAGCAAGCATTCCCTTTCTGAGGAAAATCAATACAACTCATTTTATCATAGGCTGATAGAGGACTAAAATCCAGATGAAGTTAAATGTGACTTTATTTCCTTTTACAAAGCCAAGATGGTGTCTGATGGGCAAAGAGGTCCTTGGTGATCATTGCTGGAGAGATGTGGCAGCTGTCTCTCACATTAGCCTGCTTTAAAACATCTGCAATTGGCAGCAGCTAACATATGGAAATAAAACCTTTTTGTTAAGTGATTAGATGCTCTGGGCTTCAAAGAGAGTTGCAGCATCGTAATTACTTGGACTATAGCTGCTCTGGTTAAAACAAAATACGCAAGGTGAAAACACAAGCGGAATTAAGCATTATTATTTCAACCCTGAAACTGAGGCTTTATCTTATCGCAGCGATCCTCTGCAATGGAAAACTGAACTTGTGTTAATCAGGCTTCGTGATTACAGACAGGGAAAATGTGAGGATTTTTTTAGAGCCTCCTTTTTATTACAAATGAAATGCCACCAAGATGGCTTAGAGAGAAATATTTTGCAAAGGATAAAAATCTCTTCAGGTTCTGATAAATAGACTAACTTCTGAAATGTACAACTTCTTCAACTTTTTATGCATAAAACATTTAAGTTACTTCATTTGCATAAATGATTGGATTGTTCTGCTGTCACTGACTCAGATGTACCTATGTGGCCTCTCTTCTCCGTGAAGTACATTTAGTGATTTCAGTACATTAGACTGCAATTTGTCTTGAATACGAAAAACCTGAAGATGAAGTAGCTGTAAATAACTAAGTAAATAAATAAAGCCGTAACAATACAAAGGAGAAGCACAAAGCTGGAAATTGAATAGATGGGAGAATTGTAAGCCCGGAATATTGATTCAAGACTCTACCTCTCAGCATATTTGTCTGTCTTATTTGTCCTGTGTTTCATATTGTTAAGTAGGTTAAGCAAAAATATAAGCATATAAGAATCTTCATTATTCTGTGTGTAATTGCTACCAGGTTGCCCACCTTCTTGGATACAGCTGAATATCCAGTCTTTGAGTAATTGATCCTGTTGCACGTGGTGGCTTTGTGGGAGCCTGGGTAGTTTGGATGCTCACCTTGATGGACCTGGATGGAGGTGGGTGGTCCTTGGACCTCCCACAGGGCAGGGAAACCTGCTTGCTCTTTGGGCTGAGGAGGGAGGGGGACTTGATTGGGGGAGGGGGGAGAGGGGGGTGGTGGCGGGGAGGAGGCAGAGATCTTTAATAGTTAAATGAATTAATTAATTAATAAAAAAATAAAATATGAAAAAAATAAAGAAAAAAAATAAAATAAAAGTAGCATTGCTTTAATATCAGGTTATGTTTAAAAATATTCCAACATGGACAATTCTTTTCTTTGTGGCTTCACAAGGTCTCATGACTTTCTTCAATGTATCTACTAGTTATTTTTGAATGGTAAGAGAAGTCACCACAGGAACTACAAAGCCTGGTCGCCACTTCAGTTGTCATCCAAACAACATGGGGTGCACATCTCTGAACATCAGGCCAATTTTAAACTTTGTACAACTCAATGCAGTTGTGAGTTTGTCCACATCACTCAGTGACAGAAAGCATCCATTGCTCAGTGCAAGTACATAGGGATTTATGTGACTCAAGTCCTTTGGATTCCACTTCTCATAGCCCGTGTTTCTGAATTAACCAGAAGCTAGAACGAAGCAGGTAAAATTTTAGAGTAATGCTTTCTAAATTACCCTCATAGCAAGAACTGAATGGAGTGTAGGCCTAGGAATGTATCTCAGTAGACTACCCGTCTGTCACGTACAAAAGAAGTTCTTGTGTTCAGTCCTCTGCACTTCGTAAACTAGTGATGGCTGTAAATGTTTGTCATCTCAGCACTGGGAATGTGGCCATAAGACCAGGAGTTCAGCTTCATCATAAGCTACCTGATGAGTTTGAATCTAGTCCGAGACAGACGGGACTTGGCTAAGAAAAAAAGTGAAAGACGGGGGAGGATGAAGGGAGAAAGGGGAAAAAAAGGAAAAGAAAAACAAGAAGAGAAGGAGGAAGAAGATAACCATGACAAGCCCCTTGGTTCAGTTCGACTCAGCAGTAGACATACTTCCTCTAAATAAGCTCTAAGATCCACAATTTCACCAGGAGCTCAAGAAGTCAGAGTGGAGATGCTGCCCAAGAGTTCATCCTAAAGGTCATTGGAATCAGGGTGGGTGCTCACACCTGAGAGAGACGCATTCTTACAAACTCTATTGTTGGTGTTGCCAAGTTGAGTTCCCAGCAATTATAACTATCAACTCATGCCATCATTTTCAGTTGAATCAGACAAACATGCAAGGGAATAGAAACCAGTGCTTGAGAACTGCAGAAGTAATGCACAATGGTTCAAATTTCCCCATGATTACAAACAGAATAATCGTGAATCTATGAGCGCAGGAGATAAAAAAAAAAAAAAAACCCAGGCTTACATCATATCGTGATCTGCATCTGATGTGTTTAATCACATTCTCTCTAGTATTAGACTGTATCCAAAACAAAAAGAAGTAAAAACAATTCTCCCACATCGGAGAAGTGTTTCCAAGGCTGTATTGCTATATGCTCTTTGTCTATAGATGTGTGTAAAATACCCAAATGCTTACACTGGTTCCCAGGGATCGGTGTGCTCAGATTTTATGTCAAATCTCATTGTCCTTTGGCCTGAGCCTTACTAACAAAGAAAAAAATGTCTATTTTTTTTTTTTGGTAGAAATTCTTATTTCTTCTCTGGCATTTTTATCTTTTCCCATCTCCCTTGCCAGCAATTTTGGGTTATTTCTGCAGTTTAATTTGATCATGCTTAGCACAGTGAGAAATTGGGCTGATCTTGTGTTCTCCTTTTGGATCATTTACTGCAAAATGTTCTAGATCCTACTAAATGGCAAGCTTCTCTGACAAGCAAACCCAGGAGAAGCATTCTTAGATATCTCTATAAAATACTTGAAAGTAAAATCTTTCCTTCAAAATAATTGAAAGTTAAAAACTCAGAGAGAGACTAAATGTTCTCTGCAAGAGTTAATTAGCTCTCAGTCTGTGTGTGTTATTAAATGTGCTTTGGAAAACTTATAAATCATACAAATCCTGAGAGGGAGGTGGGGCAGAGGGAGGAAGGGAGGAACGATGGAAGGAAGAGGCCTTTTCTTCTTGTTAAAACACAAACCCTTTTAATGAAAAAATATAACGTGTTAATATGCATGCTTCACCAAATTATTTTTCTACAATAGAAAAGACACATTAGCATAACTAATTTCTTTGTAAATGTATTATAGTTGAGCTAGTCCAACTGGGGATAGGGTTAAACTTTTGAGAAATAGTTTTTGCTCGTGTGATATGGGGTATCTGTGTGTGAGAGCATGAGTGTGTGTGTGTGTTCTCTACATCATTAATAATACAGTTTGCAATTTCTGAGTACTGTCTCTATTTGAAATACGGCATCATTCTCCATGGATCTGTCGTGTTGTTATTCTGCAGCATTGGGAATTGAACCCAGGGCCTCCCACATTCCAGACTATAAATATACCACTGAGCTATATCCCAGCCCTTTTCTTAGTTTTTACTTTAATACCAGTTCTCACTAAGTTTCCAAGAATGGCCTTGAACTCTCTCTCTGTATTTCAGCTTTACTTTGAACTTGTCATCCTCCTGCTTTGGCCTCCTCAATCGCTGAGACAGCAGGCCTGGGTCATTAACTCAGCTATTCATCCAGTTTTATGTCCCACAGTTCTTCAGAAACCATTCCCTCAATCTATATGAAGATAAACACATGAGTTGTAGGGAAGGTTCCATGGTTGAGAGAGGGCACTGCTCTTGCAATGGATGAACTGCAGTGGATCTACAACAACTTCTAAGGGCAAATATGTTAAGTGCACACACAGACACACAGACACACAGACACACAGATATCTATACATAATTAAAATTAATTGAAATCTCTTTTAAAAGCTAAACATGGTTTCTTTTCTTGAAGAAATTCAAAATGAATTCTGGCCATATGGAAATTTCAGTCTAACTATATTTTTAAACACAGTTCTGACATACAGGTTAATATCTATATCACAAAAGAAAAATAGAGAAAAAACTTTAAAAGTTAAAATTCTGCCCCCTCCCCGCACTGCTGGCCTTTGTTGGTGTGCTTTCTTCCAGTCCTTGGAATAAGATATGAATGGCTTTGTTTTGACTGTCCTGGTGCAGTGGGGAGGACGACAATTGACCGGAGCGAGGGTCAGTCCATATTCACTTCATTTCCTCTCATTTTCTGCATCCTTCCAAGTTGTCTCAATTGTCAAGCAGTAGGTCTGATAAGCTACCTTGTGGTGTGATACGTCTGAAAGAAAGCTGAATGAAAATGCTGTGCAAGGCACATTTCAGGGAAAGACATATATCTGGAAACCAACTTCCTGATGTGAACAGTCCCTTTTTGATCGTTGTATGGTATATCTATTTGAATAATTAAAATTTCAAATAAAAAACTAAAAACAAAACAAAACAAAAAAACTAGGAACTGTTCTAGTGATGGCATTTTTTTTTTCCTAATGGGAACTTACAGTGAGGGTCCCTACAGGAATTCTCTGAAAAATCAAAAGTGTTTGCTGGACTCCTGCCGAGCAGATCTGTGGTGACAGAATTCTGAGATCTTACAAAGATCCTTCCAGGTTCCTCACTTACAACAGGGCTCACTAAGAACATCAGGGGCACATGTCAGTAAAACGATGATAATGCGCAGTTGTTTTCATACCTATAGAGTAGTGATGCTCACGGCCTGGGATGAATAAACTTTTTATTATTATTATTATTATTTTTTGCAGAGAACCAAGATTAATACATTCTCACCACTTGTCACCATGCTGGGAATATCTGACCACTGAGTGTTCTGTCCTAAAGTGTACAACAGTATCATTTCCTGCAAGGCCAAGAAAAGATGATGGAAGAGGAGACAGAAAGATCACAAGTGTGCAGAAGAGTGATAGGAAAGACTGCCCAGCTACAAGCAGAGCCACTGCAGCTGCCTGCACAAGATGGACACACACCAAGCCTCTGTGGCTGCCTGCACAAGATGGGCACACACCGAGCCTCTGTGGCTGCCTGCACAAGATGAGCACACACTGAGTAAAAGATGGGAAAGCATAGTAGGGACAACTGTGGAGAAGAAAGGAGTGGGCTAGAGTAGGAAAGAGATGAGAGCATTGGTAAAATGGTCATGATGCATTCTACACATGTATGTGATTATCAAACATAACCGTATATGTGTATGTAATTACCAAATATAACCCTATAGTGTATGTAATTATCAAACTTAACCCTATATGTGTATGTAATTATCAAACATAACTCTATATGTGTGTGTAATTATCAAACTTTACCCTAAATGTGTATGTAATTATCAAACTTAACCCTATATGTGTATGTGATTATCAAGCATAACCCTATACGTGTATGTAATTATCAAACTTTACCCTATATGTTTATGTAATTACCAAACATAACTCTATATGTGTGTGTACTTTTCCAACATAACCCTATATATGTGTGTAATTATCAAACATAAATAATCTAAAAGAAAGTGTAGGGGCATCGGGGTTCAGCACAGCTCATTGTGAAGCTCAACCCAAACATGCTCATATTTGATTTATAGGTGTGTGTGTGTGTGTGTGTGTGTGTGTGTGTATGGTGTATGTGGTACATGTGTATGAATGCATGTGGGAGTGTGAGCTAGGAGCTGAACTTGAGTGACTTCCTCAGTGGCTATCTACCTCAATTTTCAGAGACAGAGTCTCTCACTAAAGACAGAGTTCACAGACTCAGCTGGATGGGCTGGCCAGAAAGTTCCATGGGTATAGTCTTGTCTTTGCCTCCACCAATAAGCCCGTATTTGTATCCAGAATGTCAACTCAAGGCCTGCAGGAAGTTCTCAGAGATTAGAGTCTAGGTTTCCCACACGTAGCCAAAACAGAATCCAAGGCCACATTATCACTGAAGATAATGCTCAGTAGCTTGCTGGCCCTATCACAGAGAACTCTAACTGAACACTTACTATGTTCCTGGCACGGACCTCAGTACTTACATTATTTGAACTCAGTCAGTACCTAATTTATAAAAGTCAAATGTATCTCTGTTTTACAGATAAGAAAACCCAGGCCTGAAGAACTAAACTCAAAGCGGCAAAACTAAGGGAAGAAGCCAGGATTTGATTCCTGAACAATCTAATTCCAGTATGTGGATTCTTAAAAGTTTTATATTTTTAAATGTATCCCTGTGTATGTATGTGTTTGTGTAAATGTATGTCACATGTATCGGTGCTTGCAGAGACCAGAAGAAGGCAGTGAATCTTGGAACGGAAATTATAAGTGGGTGAGAACCACCTGAAGAACAGTACCACTGACTCGTCTCTCTAGACTCAGCACATAGATTCAGAAGGCTCTTTTTTCTACTTCTCTGTGAGAATTAAATACACATACAAACTGTACATCAAAGCGCCCAATCATGATGTCTAAACATTGGGTCCCCCATGAACAGACACATTTTCAACCATGAATAATTTAATTGAAAACAGAACATGACTTGTGGCTTAAGAGAAGAAACTAAAAATTGGTCCATTCCTTCCTCTCCCCACTTCTCTCCTCCCATCTATCTACCTCTCTCTCTCTTTCTCTCTCTCTCTCTTTCTCTCTCCTCTCTCTCCCTCCCTCCCTCCCTCCCTCTTTCGTTCTATTTTCTCTCCATGTTTGACACAGACAATATCTACGTGAACTTTACTGCAGTTTTCTGGATCTGATATTTTTCTGGTATTCCAAAATATCTTTATGTTATCCCCAAATTACTCCTTTGAGAATTTTGAGGTTAGAAGTAGCATGGCTCTGATAAGGTTTTCAACAGAAGCTTTAGATCACATGATTTCCTATAAAGCATACAATGCTCAGCATGGTCAACCTTTGTTCAGACTCTTCATCGGAAATGTTTTCCATCCTCTAAATATTTTTCATTTAAAGAGAAGTAAGCAGCATAGGGTCAATTAACATAAGTGCCCTTGCTGTATATTTCAAAGCATATTGAAAAGCCTTAGGAATACAAAGACAGCTTACACATGCTGCATTGTCGTCTCAGGCACATTTGCAGCACTTAGTACTTAGTGTCATCTTTCTCATTTAGGAATCACACATAATTTACTTGTTGAAGTAAATGCCACCCTTTGGTTAGTCTATTCTCTTCAGAAACAGACATAATCCTCTAGATTCTATAACATGGCGATTCTCTGACTTTCATCATTTGTTCAGAGGTTCATGGGTGAAAAACTCTTACTGAATGGAATACCAAGTCCTTATACCTCCCAGAAAACACAGTGCCGCTTCCAGGACAGTTTCCCTTAGTAGAAAAATCGATCTTTAGGATGTCAAAGTGAAGAGATCAGCTAAAGTTAGTTCTTGCTATGGGCTTTTTGGATCAATGTTGTTAAATTTCTGGTGTCGTCAAGAGCAAACTCAGGAATTAGTTCAATACTGGAGTGTTTTGACAACTTTGTGGGATGGCCTTGGGTACCACCCTTTTGATAACAATTGGATTAAGAAGATATTCCTGGACTGATGTCTTTAAAATATCTTTAAAGATACAGCAGTGTGTCTGTTTTTCTCAAAATGTCCCACAAAATACTGATTAGCTTAGGAGGAATAAAAAGAACAGAGGTGTGTGTGGGGGGGGAGATGCTGTAATTTCTCTAATTTGTTGGTATTTCACCCTTCTATTTCTCTCATACTCTGATCATGACTTTACCTTTCTATATCTCATACAATATTCCAGGCGTGTTCCCACCTTCGAGTTTTTGTACTGGCTCTTATTTCTAACTAAGAGAAACTAAGTAGCCGACGCTTTGAGCTTGAGTTCTCTGTCCTCCCTCCGTAAATATCTCTATAATGCTCTTTCTTGTTTTCTAACTAACATCTTTACTAAAATATCACTTTTCTATTGAGTTCTCTGGGTCACTTGCTTTAAATCTAACAGCATGTGTCTACAAACCTGCAGTGCATATTCCTTCTGTGTCCATGCTCTCTGTTGCATTTGCCACCATTTAGCTCTGTATGAGCTTCACTTCTTTGCTCATGGTCTGTCTGTACTTACTGGAGTGAAACCCTGGCAGAGGGCAGGGAATGATGTCCCTACTGTCTGTAAGAGCCCTTGGACTTATTAGCTAATAAAGACATGTTTACCAAACAGAAGAGTCTACCCTTGTACCAAACTAGAATCATTTGTATTCATTAAATGTCACAGTTCAAGAAAAACCCTTTTTAAAAAATTAAGAAAGAAGACAGACACGAGCGTGTATGAAAGCAGGTAAGAGCAGAGCAGTTGAGACTGTGAGTACAATACAAAACACCATGAAGCATTCTTTAAAGTTTAGAAAAAGTAGTATGCAGCCGGGCGGTGGTTGCACGTGCCTTTAATCCCAGCACTTGAGAGGCAGAGGCAGGTGGATCTCTGTGAGTTTGAGGGCAGCCTGGCCTACAAGAGCTAGTTCCAGGGCAGGCACCAAAGCTACAGAGAAACCTTTTCTTGAAAAAAAAAAAAGTAGTATGCATTATTTGAGAGAATACATCATGACTTTAAGCAGCAGAGTACAGCATGGAGTGAGAACACATTCTGTGGGCGCAGCCTGTTTTAAGAGGAGACCTACATGCTCACATCCGCTCAAATCTTTCTAGAAGTAAGGCCAGAGACCTCAAGGAAAAAAATTGCTCACCACCCATTCCACAGACAGGTCAGAAGAGAAGTGACATGTGGCTTAGCCTCCTTCTTAGAAACAGAATCACAGGACAGAATTCAAAGGGAAGTTTTGGATGCTCATCTATAGAAGGGAGTCAAGAGCCACTCGCAAAGGAATAAGCATGGAAGAACTTTCTGAGCACCTATAACCTTCTTTGCTTTCCCACGCTTTTTATTTTTATCTCTGCCATATATTTTCCCCAGAGGAATTAGCAGCAAAGCCCTTAAAACAAAAGAGGTCTGTATGAATCTGTCAATGGTAGGTAAATAAAAGGTCAGCCTGGCAAGACTTCACAGGTTTCTGTCTCTCTTCTTGCTGGATGAGAAAAGCCCACAAGATAGGCTGGGCGGCAGAGAGGCTATCAGCAGGATGGAAACGGGAGGACTCTTGCCAGCTTGTTGCAAGGGAAAAGGGAGTCTCCAACACAACCAGAGTTCTCCAGCTGCGTTACATAAATATCCCCAGGCTCCTCGACCACAGAAATCCATACATGAATGAGTTTAGCAAAGTGATAAATATATGTGTGGTATCATTAATTTATAATTACTATGTTGTTCAAAGAGGTGATGTTAGGTATTCTTTATGACGTGCTGTGTTACACAAGGCACCTCTAAAATCTTCAAACACAGCTAAGTGAGCCTCAGAGGCCAAGTCATACACTGGCTACAGGATTACCCTGCTTGGCCAGGCATGACCTATGTGATCTTCAATTATTTTGTTGAAAACTGCCGTGAAATGTATGCACCTGGAGAAATACAGGTTAGTGTTTTTGGGGGGAAAAACAAAAGTTTATAAATAGTGCAAAGTATCAAATTTATTGGATAATGAGTCAGAAGTCTGCATCTCAATTGAAAGAAAAATTCATAAATATACGCATACTGAAATACCTGGTGTCACTGCGATGACTCAGCAAATCTGCCAAATATTTTCATGACGATAATGACATCTTTGCATAATTCTGTAAAACTGAATATGAACTGTCACTCCTGAGTGACTTTTAACCTTCTGGAAGACACTCCACAGTATCTGGAGTCTGCAAGGTTTTCTGCTGGCATCTAGCTGTAAGCAACAGATGTCCTTTTAACATTCTGTACACACACAACACACACACATATTTGTGTGTGTGTTGTGTGTGTGTGTATGTACCAGTACTATTTTGTGGGAAACCAATAGAGAAAGATGTTTCTCAAATAATAGACAACGAAATCATCATAAATCAATCAAAAGAAGACCAAGGTCTCTGTATAAATGATATGTGTCACTTTGAATTTTTATTGCAACTTTTTCCATTTGGAGACTTTTCCTTTAGATAACCATCAGAAAGAGAATGTAATTACTTTCCATCTGTTGCCTGATATTTAATAATTCCATACTGTATAATTAATTATATGTCCTTTCCTCAAACCACTTCAGACTGTTTCCATTTCTTGCTCATCAATACACAAATGACCGAACTAATCAATGGCACTGCAGTCTTCTCACCTGTGACATTTGCATCTGGATGACATATTGTGGATGACCAACATTCTACAGTCATGGCCTCCTCACCCTCACAAGCTTATCAGTTAACAATTGTGTCTGTTGACTCCTTGGATGAAAAATTCTAAAGGAAACAGGGAGGGCCTGAAGCGAAGAGAAGGACTGCCTTCTGTGAGGGTGCTGTTTCATTTTGGAATAAGCCTGCCATAAGGTTATGGCCATATGGACGGCCCGACACATTCCTTGAATGAAGAGACAGGTTCCTAACAATGGTGAAGTGTGCTATCAGCCCCTGAGTGGTGTAACAATATACACGTGCAAACATTCTACCCCTTACAGAGGATATCTGGGAAAACAATTTGGCCCACTCTCCTAAGTCAAACAACTGCAGATACATTCCTGTGTGTCATTTTCAATAAAGAAAGGTGGCCTGCTAGTTCTTCACTCAGGAACTCTGCTCTCTACTGACAGCGATATGCCTGCTGCAGCTTAACCATGCATGTGGATAAAGTATTTATGGTGACATAAATCAGAGCCTCTTCAACTCGCCTTATGTCAAACATTTTTATTCTCTGCACACTTCACAGAGTTATAAGGTGCTCCTTTTTTGTCTAGAGCACCAAGTCTTAAAGTTTGAGTCATCCGCTGCATGGCTGTTGTGAAGTTTCTCTCTGGAGCCTGAATTAAGCGGGGGCATTAACTCTCTGCTCAGCTCTTCTCCGGAATGGCTCACTATAAACTTCCCATGTTTGCAGTTTTGTGTAGCAACCATGGATGTCCCCACTCTTATAATCTGAAGTCTTTGCCTCTAGAAAGCTTCCAGAAATTTAATCAGGTACACTAAGTATGTGGAGAAATTTCCCAAGAAACTTGCAAATCCAGACAACCCAGAGGCTATGGTGTCCCTGTTTCTCTACTGTGTGGTCAAATCCCCACTGCACTCTCCTTTGGATAAAGAGTATAGCATCTATGACTGATGCTATGTCTTGAGATGCTCTTGTTGAAAAAGGCCACTAGAGCAAGGAAAATACATATCGAGGTGAGCAGTTACTTTCAAGACTAACATCTGTTAGATGATGGCTGCCATTAAAAGATTTGGCAGACAGGCCAGATGGTTCAGCAAGTAAAGATCCATGCCCCTTTCCCTGACAACATGAGATAAATCCCTGAGATCCACAGGGCAGAAGGAGAAAACCCACTCCTGACGGTTGACCTCTATACGTCTGCTACAGCATACCTGCCCCCCAACACCACACATACATACAATAAATAAATGTAATACTTTTTAGAAGTGATCTGAGTTTTTTTTTAAAAAAAAAAAGAGCTGAGAAAAGTTAGAAATATTTGTCCAATCTTCACAGCCATTTTTTTCAAATTCTTCCCATCCGTGCATGTCCAGAAAGAAGCATACCTCACAGCCATGTTCTCACGCCTGTGCTCCAGCTCTGGGGGTGTTTCCATGCTCTGAGCACTGCTCACTCTGAACACTCACTGGAAATTTAGAGATTAGGATAAAGAAATCCGACTTGATATGTATAATTTACGTAAACAGCTTACTGAGAAGTCTTAATCCGAGGAGGGATATAAATATGGTTCATCTCCTATTAGCTGTGTTGTCTTGTGTTTTGATGCCGCAACCAATGTGACCATCAAGAGCTCAGATGCAGTTGGTTTACATCTTCTCTGGTGCTGCATAGAACTCTCTTCCAATAGAAGTTGGGATTCTGGGCTTGATGCAAGGGCAGAGTGCACAGAGCACTTTGTGTGTCTTGCCTCCCTTTCCATTGCCGTTGTTGATGTCAGGTTAGGCAAGGGAGACTTCAGAGCAGGCATTGTGCAGCTGAGTTTATGCCTAGGCAGAGCACTGATGTCTCTGTTTCCATTACTTACTCACTGTGACCGCTTTGTCTTCATTTTTCCTATAACTCGTGTTCAGGTTCAGCAAGTATGAACAGCCCAGAAGAAGCCCATGTGCAGCTGGGGCCCAGGCTCATGCTCAGTCTTCAGTATCTACATAACCACTGTGGAGATTGCCCTGTTGTATGATGAGAACCAGCAGACCATCCTCTGTATAGTTGTGCCCCAGCTGTGCCCCCACCGTATCAGGGGCACACAATGAAGATTCCAGGAATTTTTATAATCAGCTTTGACTTTAGCCAAAACAAATTTCAAACTCACTATCCCATAATATTTAAATTAAAAACCCACAGCTAACACTATGTAGTGTATGAGCACATGCCCTGGAATAACAGCTAAACCACAATTTACTGTTTATGTGGATTTGATAGAGTCGGTCATTTTATATTTTCAAGCCTGAGTTTCCTAAGCTGCGGAATGAGATCACGGGAGCCTCTTCCTCAAGGTGAGTTTATCTATATAAACAGGCCAGGCTCACTCACTAAGTTAATGGAACAGTTTTCTCTCATATTCAGAAGACTTTATGTATTATAATTAAAATGCAAGCATTGTGTTTTTAAAAGAAGCAGTTTTCTGTATCTCTTTAATGATTTCCCATCAAGATATATTTTGCCAAGTATCTGTTCCTCTCTAACTGCTGCCTTAATTCATAATGATTATGATTGCAGTTTTTCTCTAATGCCTCTTGTTTCCTTAGAGAAATTATAGTTTTAAAGATGGTGTAAGATTACAGGATTTGCAGGCGTTCTCTAGAACAGTGCTTTAGTTACTCTGTTGCTGTGAAGAGACACCATGACCAAGGCAACTCTCAGCACATAAAGCCTTGAATTGGAGGCTTGCATACAGCTTGAGAGCCTCAGTCCGTGATCATCATGGTGGGAATCAGACAGCCATGGTACTGGAGAACTTTTCATACTGATCCACAGGCAGTGGGCAGGGAGAGCATGGGCCTGGCACAGATTTTGAAACTTCAGAGCTCACCCCCAGTCACACACATCTTCCAACAATACCACACCTACTCCAACAAGCCTATACCTTTTAATCCTTCTCCAACAGTTCCACTCTCTGATGACTAAGTATTCAAATATATGAGCCCATTGGGTCATTTTCATTCAAATCACCATAGACAGTAAATCACGAATATTCCCTCAGTCAAGGCTCATTTATAAACATATTGAAATGCGTTATTCTACGCCCAGCAGTAGGTATTCTAATCAAATACAACGTTGGTGGAGATGAGATATTTACACTTACCAAAGGCCTTCTTAGTCCTATGATATCTGATAGGTGATTTTCTTGTTCTCTCATAGAGAAATTTTATATATATATATATATATATATGTAATATATATAAATATAATATAATGTATATACCATTTTTGTGTGTATAAATTAAAGCATCATCATAACCTTTCTTCCTCCCTCTCCTCCCTCAAACTGCTCCCATGTATTCCTTGCCTTTCTATTTCTTAAACTTGTGGTCTCTTTCTCATTAGTTTTATGTATAACCTGCTCGACCCCTATAATGTTACTAGTATATTATTCCAGGACTGACAACTTGGTATTGATTAAACAACTGCAGTCACCTTCCCTGGAGACTATTGCTCCTGCTCTCAGTGTTCTTTAGCTTCCTATGGTTTTCTGTCTAGGGTTGAGGCCCCGCGAGATCTTCCCTTCCTAGTGAACTTGTCCATGGCTGCCATCCATCCTTATTCAGATCTTGCTTGGGCATCCATGTTGCTAAGAAATCGTGGATGTGGCTTCTCTGACATTTCTCTTCCTCTGGCAATTATTCCGCAATGACGCTTGAGCAGGATTTTGTGCTGTGGATGTATCAGCTGGGACTGGCTATGCCTTGATCACTTGTTCTCTGTATTTTAATGGAGACAGATACTGTTTGGAGATGATGGCAAAAATTATAGCTGACTAGTATCTATGAATACCTGCATGATCCTGTGCCTTAGTTTACAAAGGATGCACATGTGACCTCTAAGTCTTGACTTGTTACTGCTTCTGTAGTTGCTGATATTAAATGACATTTTCCCATAATTATAGCATTGTACACTCGTGTGTACCAGCTCTGCTTTCCCAAATTGTTTCTTACAAGAGGTAGGGGATGATCCTGCGCTGGAACATAATAAAGCAAGGAATCAGAAACCAACTGGGGGATTAAATGGCAAATCTCTTTTCTCGTCATATCAATAAAGGATACAACGAAGAAAGCAAAGCCTACCAGCAAACTATTGTTTCTAATCATCTCTTTAAGAAGAAGCTTTCATCACGTTTTACCTGTTTAAGACATACTTAAAATCATGGAAAAAATAGCGCATGCTGACATTTCCCTGAAAATGTTAACACTTGATTTGGTCTTGCAAGTTCCTGGTTCTGTGTCTGACTGTCTCTTCCTCAGAGCATTTATGCTGTCCACCCAGAGCATAGAGCCATTTTGATGCAAATAACTGTGCTCTTTTGCTTTTTTCATTTGTTTTGTTTTTGTCTTTGTTTGTTTTGTTGTTGTGGGGCACACTCTCAATTCTCCCAGCCAGCACAGACAATCCCCTGGTTCTATGGAGGAAACACTTTGAAATATGGTAATAATAATTTTTAAAACACGGAAACTTTTTAATGAAATGAGGTAAGCAGCATTTTCTTTTGCATCAGAGAAAAGACACCACAGAAAAGCTGGTCTTCTTATGAGGTAAATTTTGTCTCTAGGAGAGCATTTAAATGTCCTCCAGCCTGCTCTCTGGTGAGTAGTTCTATAAGGGAAATTTATCTCAAGATCCACTCTGCTTACACTCTGAGATCTGCAGCAACATACAATTTTGTGTCAGTATTGCTCTCATTTAAAATAATTTTGGATATAGACTGAAAAAGAGTCTCATTGTCTAGACACAATACCATACCCTACAGAATATCAATGCACTGTTATATAAAGAGACATTCATCTCTAGGTTTCCACGGTCAACCCATACAGTTGTACCCTGAGCCTGTGGTGCTCGGACAACGCCCAGGAACCTTAAGTTCTTTCCCAATATTTAGAACTGATACTTATCTCCCCAAGAGGGCACTTGCTTTGCTAAGCTGAAAAACTTAATTCAAACTTAGCCTGCAGTCACTCTGTTGAATTCTTCAAAATACATGTCAGGTTAACGAAGCTAAGCCATGGTGGACTAAGTCATATTGGAGTCTTCTTTGATCCTGATAGCCCACAAATGTTCAGCAAGAGTGACTTTTCACAGTCAGCATGCTGTGATTTGGATATCTAGCACACGCTCTAGCCCAACGTGGTTTATTTTACACATATGGACGGCATGCTTATAAATAAGAGTCAGGAAAAGAATGGAAACCGCACAAGGCTCTACGACATGACATCTTGGGCATGTTCCCCACTTGGCTAAGAGTCTGCATCGTTTACGTGTGACTTCAAGGGCTCTTTCTTTGTATGCGAGGAGCTTTGAAGTAAAACAAACAAGAGCGCCGCAGTGGCTTCTTCTCTATTTGAGCAGCCCCGACCGCTTCCTTTATGAACGTGTCTCCCATCCTGACAAAGCTTCTGACCCTGACCAGAAACCAGGTGTCTTCCTATCGCCTGGCAACAGGAGGCCCGAGAAGGAGGCGATGAGGTGGGTTAAAGGTGCGAAAATGGATAATGCGCTGGAAATAGCTCCCTGAACTTTCAATGCTTAAGTAAGAATAAATAGCAACCTCAATAAATCACCCCAAACACCCCAGTTCCTTGGTTTTATTTCGCTCAGAATAAGTTATCTCTCCAACGAGAGGAATTCCATAGAGGCTGGGGGTTGCCTGGGAAGAGAAAGGAACTGCACTTTACGTAAACTATGTATGTAACTTATTTGGGACCAATTTGGTTTTTTAATTTTTATTTGTGTGTGTGTGTGTGTAATGTGTATGTATGACTCTGAACACATGTGCTCCATGACACTCATGTGGAAGACAGCAAGCAGCTCTCAGGAATCAGATCTTTCCTCGTATGGTCAGTTCTAAGGCTCAAACTCAGGTTCTTAGACTCACACGCTGATACAGGCTTACTTGTCGATGCCACTGACTTTCCTGTGTGGATTTTATTTCTGAAAATTGTTTCAGCTGTACATTGATAAGTAAGTATGCATATATGTGCATATGTGCGCATATATATATATCCCCCAAATTTTCAGTAAAAGCATCACTTTCACTGTAGGCTTGTCTATGCATAGTAGAATCTTTACACAGGCCTTTCTTACCTCTACACCAAATTGTGGCAATCACTTATCTCTGATCTCCAGAACTGCTTAACATCTCTTGAGGAACAAGAAAGAAAGAAAAGAAACTCTTGAGAACTTCCGATGAAACTTATTGTAAAACCCTGTAAATCAGATGTTAGAGGAAATATTTCTGTAAGATAAGATTATTGCTTCCTAACGATGAGTAATATAAACAGAGTTGGAGAAAGGCACGTGGGTCGGCGTTACCTGAGGTTCATGCTGTCTTAGAAGCCATTAAAGTTTATTATAGCTCAAAACATCATGTTCCCTGCTGCTTAACGTTCAAGCATAGCATCTATAAATCAAATGCAGTCAATTCAGAAATGTTCCTGACAACTGATTGATTGATTGATTGATTGATCTCAGTTTTGAGCAGAATAATTGACAAGAACAGGGAACCTATTACAGGACTGCATTATTTATAAAACCAAGAAGACTCAAAATTACCTGCAAGACTAATACACGAGAATATTCTCAGTTCTAATGACAAAACCTGACTTTACAAATGTCTGTCCAGGTAGACAAGAAAGTAATGGAAAAGAATGAAAGTTGCTGAATCTCCAGGCACAACATATTAATAATATGAGTTTAGGTATTTCAAAGCAACTGATAAAATTAGTAGTAACTGGGTCATCATGGAGACAAGCCAAACAAGAAATTCAGAGACAAAGGACTAGGGATAGAGAGTCAAACACAAGGGTGTTTAGGATGAACATTAACATTCCAGACAATCACTTGAAACGAAGGCAGCAAGCAGAGCTATGAACACCAAGAAAACCTTGATAACTCATTTTATTAGGACAAAATGATTTCTGCTTAAAGGGCATCCAACATGTTTTTTCTTCACTTTTGTTTTTGTTTAAATGTTTTGCAATGTGTATTTTTTTTTTGAGATGATGTATGGCTTGAAGAGGAAAACAATGCCATTTAAATTCAATGTTTTCCCCAGAACTGTTTATCAGTGTTTCATTCTGGGCACTGAGAGCACAAATGATTTCTTTTTTCCTGAAGTCAGATTTGGATCACTCACTTGAGCTGGGCCTGGGGGAAAAACACAGCACGTATGATGAGCTGATTAATTACCAGAAATCAAATGCCTTACAGTCCAGAGCTCTGTGCTAGAAAGCAAGTACCAAGAGCAGAGTAAGGCGAGGTCCGCATGCCTGCATGGATGGGCATGAGCACTGTGGGGATTAGGGCATACTGTGCCCAGAAGTGGAGGACTTAAGAGTAATTATTTATTCTTGACAATGTCACCTGTGTTGCATCTTTTCCTTTATTTTATTTTATTGTTTCTGAAGCAGAGTTGAAGATTCTGTTAGTGATCTTTTAATATAGGTTGAACAAGGGGATAGAAGAGGAACATTTTTGTGCATGTATGTATGTATGCATGTATGTATGAACTTTCATGTATGTGCATACAATGCATATGGAAGTCAGTGGTAACATTGTGGGTACTTTATCACCATCGACCTTATTTTTATTTTATTATTGCATTTTATTTGTTTTGTTTATTTTGATGCAGAGTTTTTTTCTGAACCTGGAATTTACCAGTTCAGATGGACTACCTGGCTATGGAGACTCTTGTCTCAGTTTCCCTAACATGAACCCTAGCCTGGATTTTTGTCATGGGGTCCATGAGGCTTAACTTAAGACCTCATGCAAGCACATTATAGGATGAACCATCTCCCTAGACCCCCACCTCACCCTTTTAAATACATGACTTTTAAAGCTGAATACTAGCAAATCAAACTTAAAATTTTCTCATTCCTAAAAATCTTACATGACAGTGTGATGGTCTCATCACCCCTTCATACTCCTTGAAAGCTGTACAGTAATTCACAATTCAAGGTTAGAGCCTGTCTTTTCTCAAGCTTTGAGAACATAAATAGAATCCTTTCAGGGCGTCACTTAGGAAGAGCTTCTCATTAAACTGGAATGCATGTCTGCCGGGGAGACATAAACAGAGACAGAATAGCATGAAATGTTGAGGACAAAACATTGCCAAACTCTGAAACCTGAAATCTCACCAATAATCAAAGATGGGCAAGAATGGCTTGGTGGCAAACTTTTTCTATCTTCAAAATTGCAGAAATATTCTGTATACTCCTCCAATTTACAAGGTAAGTTGGCTTCTTTTCTATTTTCTGTACCTAATATCCATAGAACTTTCATTAGCCTCCCAGAGCCATTTGTAGGGAAAGACAAAGGTCATAGAGTCCCCCTAGAATGCCTACACAGGCAAGTTGGCCTATTTTTAGCTCTTGTGTTTTAATATTTTTCTTCAGGGGATCATTTGTTCTCCCAGATACTTTGTGCAATTTACCTTCTGCCTCCAAGAAGTTTCCAGAATTGAGATTCAGCCATGCTCAACAAGATCATTGTAGAAATGATCATAAGAAACGATCATAAAGAAATCAAGATTATTGAGTGAAAGAGCACCAGGTCAGAGTCTTCCTCTACAACTCGCCCAGCCCAGTAGAGGAGAATGGGGAGCAGTAAACTTCAGTTGTAGAACAGGCAGCTGTGGAGAAGGGACAGATCAGATCGGGAAGAAGTGAGTGTTTCGGGGTTTAAGATTGTCATTAAGGACACATGGCAGTAGGAGTGGGACTCATGGACAGAAGCTGTTTACAAGAGAAAATCAACACCACAGAAATAAACTGTGTTCTAGAACGTGAGTGAAATTGTGTTTCTTGCTGTACGGTGAGCTTTCTATTTTTAGAATTTCACTTTCTCCTTTCCATGGAGTCCAACATCTCACAGCTCAGCAGACCTTCAAAAGGGAATTCTTCCATCTGCCTTTTGAGAACTGAATCCCTAGAGCAGGACATTTAGTGAAGAATCTTGTTGGACTGGGAATTCTTTCTCTCCTACTATCACTTTTAAGATGTGAAAACAGTTATTGAGCCACAGAGTGGAACTGGTCTAACGAGAAAACACTCGACATTAGGAGATACAGGTGAAACCACCCCTCAAAATCACAATAGCCTGGAAATCTAATTACAGAATTTAAAATATGAAGTTTATCTACAGAATTTAAAAAAAGTCTTTTATAAAGTTAAACAAAGACAAGGGAGATAGGTTAGGGCGAGTGTGAGGACCCACGTCCAAGTCAGAATCCACACTAAAGCTGGACACAGCACAGCCATCAGCCATGCCAGATCTCTCCCGCAGAGACAAAAGGCAGAGGTAGAAGCATGTCCTGAACTCTTCGGCCAAGATGATTTGGTGGAGTCCATGCTGATGAGTTCTGTGTCAAACAAGGTGAAAGGCAACAACAATCACCCAAAGTATCCTTAGACTTCCACCAGAGTGTCAGGATATATGCATACCTACAGCCACACCCACAGATTAAAGACCCCCATCACATACACACACACAGAAACACACACCACCACCACCACTAGAAAGTGGCATTAGCTTTTAATATTTACTAGTGTTTATTTCTTCCAGTCCCTCCTATTTTTCCGTCATAACAATTGGCTTCAGAGTTTGCTCCTTGTCCTTGCCACCCTATTCTTCTCTTTGCGTGATTTCTTTGGGCCTTCTATTGTGAGAGACATTTGAGTACGGACAAAGCCAGCTCTGTTATTTCCCATGCACCCGTACCTAGAGTCTCAGCAGCCCATTTTCATTCCTCTTCATTCAATCAATCCTCTGCTAAATGATTTTACTTTCTCCAACTTTTCTGTCCCCATATGTTATTTATTTTTTGTTTGTTCGAGTACTTAAAATGCTTCTTGCAGACATTAAATATTTAAGGAGTTCTCTATTCTTATCTATGGTATAGCAATTTGTTGGTAAGTAGGATATGAATTGTTGAATATTTTGCAAGAAAGTGCCACTTTAGTAACTTAAAAAATTATCTTCAAATACACTTCCTTTGTTGAAAAATGTAAGAATATTTGGATGCTATTAACCCTGGGCCTCTTTGATATAATATTTTTTAGAAAATTATAAGACATATATTTTTTTTTTTTACAAAAATTACATTTGAGTTTGAAGCACATTGCATGAATTTTCCACTTTTGGCAAAAAATTTACCCTCCTAATTATGTTTACCTTAGGCTAATATTAAAATTGGCTTGCATTACTTGATATGAAAATTGCCTAAGGGTAAGGGCTCAGAGAGAAGGACTTGACCCAGAAACATACAGGCAAGGGAGAAGTCAGCCCAGGGGTATAGATTTAACCTACATAGTACAGAAAGTGGATGAACCACAAACATGAAACCAAGAGGTGCTCATCTCTAAAGAGAAAATGAGGCCTTATTAAGACTTTTCTCTCTTACTAAGTGTTTTTGCCCTTTTTATAACTCTTTGCCCTTGTTGAGACAAACTCACACAAAATCTTTTCATTCTCTACCTTTGTGTTTTATAATTTTTGCTTAGTTTCTTTGCAAGACGCTATTGTAACTGTTGGTCAATGAAAATCTAAAGGATCTGGATGGGTTTCCATTGTCAGGGATACTAGAGACACCCCCTTCCCGCTTTTATTCACGCTTTTTTTAATTCATGACTAGAGACACTCACCTGTGAACTTGGATGTCCCTCTGTGGTGTTAACTGAGTCGTCCTGATTGGGTTAAGGAATACATAGAAACCTGGCATTGAAACTTTTGGTGTTTTAGGAGTTCGCAGAGGGGTTCACTAACTGAGATAAATACACTGAGGGAGAAATTGGCCCCATCCACATGTCTGTGAGCCTAGGGAACTCAAATGTACTATGCCCCATTTTTGCTCTTGTTGGAGATCGGAACTTTGGACTCTAATATTGGGACTCCAGACCTCAGAGCACCACTCTGCTGAACTCTTAGGCTATTGGCCTCACATTCAGTTACACCACGGGCATCACTGACGCAAAGACCTTCAACTTGAGACTGAGCTACAAAACTATCATTCTAGGAGCTCTGAGTTTTATGTAATAAAAGTTCTCAGCCTCCAAAACTACATGAACCAATTGTCCTAATAAATCCCCTTGGTGTCTTTCCCGCCTATATGCTATAGCTTTCTGGAGAGCTGAATGACACAGCCCTTCCTTCTTTTGCTGTCAACAATCTCTAAAACAAGAATAACATGGGTAACTAAGAAGTGTGATTATTCCCTGTTAATTCCAGTAATTTACAGCTGTAATTTTAAGTGTGCTCATAAGATTGTTTTGAAGCAGGAAACAGTATTAACTTTATTTCAAAAATGGGAAATTATTGTATACGCAAACTAAACAAGGCATCCTCATTTGCTGCTGCCTTTTCCTTGGGGAAACAGCCATGTTGCATCTTGGTAAAGTGTTACTGTTGCTGGTGACTGTGTAATTGACACAAGGGTTTCCGTAAAATAGGTTTCCAAATCGCAGAAAGTAAGTAGTTTAATAAAACTACATGGAGAAACTATATTCTTCCTAGAGTTGAAAAAGTTACACTCAATCATTCAGTACCAAGGACTTTACTGAGCTCTTATTAAAAGAGCTGCTTTGTTGACACAGGCGTTAAAATTGGGATAGTCTTGCATCGTGATAGAAAATGCATTTAATCCCAGCACTCAGGAGGCAGAGGCAGATAGATCTCTGAGTTCTAGGCCAGTCTGGTCTACAGAGCAAGTACCCAGACAGCCAGGGCTACACAGAGAAACCTTGTCTTGAAAAAAATTATTAAAGCTATGATAGTCCAATTAGGCTTGAACCTGGCGATCAGAGCTCATGATACCGCTGGTTATATGTACATCAGCTCTGTTGAAGCGGGAAGAGGTTGTTTCCTTGGCATCTTCCGCAACCTCTGGATCTTAAAATCTTACTGCCCTCTCTTCTGCAAAGATCCCCGAACCTTGGGGAGGGGGCTTTGATGAAGACATCCCACTTAGGACTGAGTGCTCCAAAAGCTCTCCCCACTTTCTGCACATTGTTAAGTTGTAAATCTCTGTGTCAGTTCCCATCTACTGAAGAAAGAACATTCTGTGATGAGGGCTGAGCGAGGCACTGATCTATGGGTACAGCAATGTGGTGTTAGGAGTCATTTTATTGCTGTTCCTTGAGCAGAGAAAGAGTCTTAAGTGCTGTCTGCAATTGATAAATGCCAGCAAGCAGAAGTTTTCTCCAGTGAATTCTCACTGTGTATATTAACTGCACTGTAGGGCAGACCCCGTGCCCTGGAGTAGGTGGCCAACAAAGAGTGAACCCGGTGGTATTTTTGTATACATTTTTGTCTCATCTCATTTTGTTTTTCTTGGTCATTTTTTTGTCTCATTGGTCTTTTAATTGTTTATTTTAATTTCTGGTTTGGCATGTGTTTCTTGATTTTGTTTGCCTTTATTTATTTTAAAGAAGTAAAGGGGAGAGAGAGAGACTATAAATTTGCATGGGTAGGGTGCTGGAAGAATTGGGGGAAGGGGAAAATATGATGAAAATATATTTCAATTAAAATTTAAAATACTGAAAAGACCTTAGATTCTACCTCATGGAATTTGACATTCATGAAGTCTTTAAGAGTTACATTGGTGTGTAAAGTTCTACTACATAAGGCAAAGTGACCAGGCACTAAATAACTTCAAGAACCTTGGTTTCCATACCAGCATCTGATTTCCCATACTGTCCACATCGAGTGTTCTTTTTTCCTCATTTAGATTTTACTTATATATCTTTTTTAAAAAAAAAAAAATGAGAGCCACTTCTAATTCTGTAAACTATATTAAATGAAGACTAACAACAGAAACTTTTCAAGTTATGTAAATCATTAAAAATCATTTTGTATAGCCTGTATCAGAAATTTGAGGGCTTCTTTCATGGTAGATAAGTAAGACTTGTTATTCAGATTTTTTGACAGCCAATTTGCAAAAGTAAAGATGTTTCAGTTAACTGTGTAGGCTGGGTACTTTCTCAATTAGTACATTTGTGTTGACATTTTCAATGAGTCTATTACTCAACATGTATCAGGTGTCTTCGGTGTTCAGAACACTGCTTCAAGTCAGTCAAGACAGTTTTCCTCTCCTTAGTCAGCCTCCAGGCATAGCGCAGTTCTCAGGATGATGTCAGCCCCTTCTTTATGCCTACTGCAGTCCACTATTTTAGAAACTTCCCAATCCCATGTACAGAAGACAAAATAATGAATGTGGAAATAAATGATGATGTTTTAAACAGTTCAGAGAATGGCACAACACATAATGTTAAAAGACATCAAACAATTTTCTCTGAATCAAACTCACAAGTTTTCCTTCAGAAATGCAGCACTTTCTAATTTCATGGCCAGGAAGTAAATATTATCAATTCGTGCTTCTCATTCTCTGTATCACATTAAAATGAAGATGATTTCTTCAAGTATCTTCTGATTCATTTTCAAAACTTTATACATGCATAGGTGAACACAGAAACATATATTTCTGAGCATTTTGCCCTCAAAATGCAAGACGCAGCCTATTTCAACTTAGTCTAATAAAGGGATCTATCGTCTGCCCTCATTTAT
The DNA here is from genome assembly GCF_950005125.1 of Chionomys nivalis. Classification (NCBI taxonomy): domain Eukaryota; kingdom Metazoa; phylum Chordata; class Mammalia; order Rodentia; family Cricetidae; genus Chionomys; species Chionomys nivalis. The sequence continues at coordinate 56,494,647 of NC_080103.1, read as the reverse complement.
TATTATTATTATTATTATTATTAATTATTATTATTATTATTTCTGTTTTTGTCCAAGAAATCTCTGTAACAATTCTTCCTTTGTATCCTGGAAGTCATTAAAGTACATGAAATTTTCTACCTTCTAAACACACAATATTATCCCCATCATTTGATTGTTGCTTTTTGTGGGAAGTTTTGTATCAAAACAGACAAAAGGATTTCAATACATTTTAGAAGAAGTCAAATATTCCAAGGAAAACTACTTGTGTCTATATTGACATTCACTCATCTGTATCTACTTGCTACTTTGTTTTATCTACCCAAACCTAAACTTTGATATTTACAAAAGTTAAGGGTCATATTTGTAGGTACTCATCAGTCTTGTTTGTGATCAATAATGCCCTAGTCTCTTGAGTATTTACAAAAGAATGTTTCAGAACACTTGAGACAATGTACCTTGAGGTACAGTTTAATAGCGTGGCATTTCTCACAATTCAAATAACCAAAGGTATCTTCCTTCCCTGTGGTCAGTGTCAAAAGATTCAGTCAAAGTAGGACAGAGTAGTGATATAAACCTTGAATACCATACCCAAACTACAATGACCTAAAGTGTTCCTTAGTTGAGCTAATAATTAATTAAAGGTAAAATCTCAGTGAGAATGAACTAGAAGTAGAAGAAAATTCATTTTTTCTGTTTAATATTTATACCTGTTTTCATATTTCACTTATTAAATTTGCCCCAAGATGTTGTTATCCAAGGGATAAAGAGACAAATTACCAACAATTCTAAAATGGCTCTTTAAAATAATGTCAGAAAAATAAGTGTTGCCTTTGGTCTGTGCACTGTTCCTCTTGTTACTGTCTATTAATAATAATAATAATAATTTATCTATTAATATTTCTACAGATGTGGAGAAATGTCATTAAGAATGTCCTTTTTGTTGGAGACACAACTTCATCATTCCAGGTTTATGGGGCCTGACATTTCCTGGGTTGTGGTTGTCTAATTGTTGAAAAGATAGAAAAATGTCCTTCACAGGACAAACTCTTCCTTTTATGAATTCCTTTACTTCTTATCTCCTTTTCTACCAACTTTTAGCAAGGCAGAGAAGTAGAGACTCACAAATCTCACTCACTGAATTGGGTACATCAAATATTTATCATGCACCAGCCCTGTGTTTTCCCTATTCTGCTGCTGGGGATGTAAAGGAGAACAGAACTTTTGAGATAAAGGAGTAAATATTCTTGGGAAATGATGAGGTCAAATAGAAAATAAAACGATTGCAGACAGTATCCACAGTGGTGCAGAAGATGGAGGATCACACTAAGACAGAGAATGATTGAGTAGGGTTGAGGCCCTAGTTAGACAATGTACAGAAGAATATGACTCTGAAATCATGATCCTGAAACTGACCTGTGAATCAGAAGAATGAGCCAGTCAACCAGCAAACCTGGGAAGTAATGTTCCAGACTTAGGTAACAGTAAGTACAAAGGCTCAAAGTAAGAGCAAATACAATTTGTGTAGAGAAAGGAGATGCAGTAAAGAAAATAAACCAGTATCTGGCATCAAGAAAAAGAGGCCAGAGAGTTAGGTGGAAAGCACATTAGCATGGTTCAAAGACCACAGTAAAAAATATTTTATTTGATTCAAACAAAAGTCTTCATAAAGCTTTAAAGAAAGTATACTGTTGTGAACATTATGTATTTTAAAACATCAGTTTGTGAGGGGGCGACTCTAGAAAAAAGACAGAAAAAAAAGAATCAGTAGTGTAGGTATGATATGGTGCTATCTTGAACTTTAGTTCAGCTACTTTAGTAGTTAGCTGAAAGGGGAAATCAAGCGGGAGTGCACACTCCGGGGAATGCATTGAGGTAGAGTTGAAAGAATGACTACAAATTCCGTGTAAGTGAGGAGAGACGGGGATGAAGCATACATTCTGAGACTCGGACCAGAGGATGGTTCCATCAGTAGATGAAGAAAATAGGGTGCGAGTATGGGTACAGGAAAAAGAAAGAAAACATTCATACTCCACCTCCTGCAACGGAGATCACCACTTCAACAGAATGGCAAATAAGTATGAACCTCAGCCACATATTCGTCATTTTCAGGAAGGTGTTTTATGGCCTTTGCAGGAATTCTGCCTACCTCCCCTGCACAGTCAAAATTAATCTCTGGTGGTTTTGTGTGAGGAAACTATTAATTTTATTCTCTGCACCAGTAAGAAAACGCATATTATAAATTCACTCCCTCCCCCAAACTGGCTGACATCAGAGAAAGAGCTAAGTGTCACGTAACCCACACTAAGTGTCAAGATATATGTCCTGGTACAGAAAAAGTCTGCAAACTTTCAAGGCACAAAGCAGTTCTCAATCTCGGGAAGGAATCTGGAGCTAGGAGTCTGACACAGATCAAGATGGAATCCAGGAAGGAGATCCAACACTAGAAAGAACTAGAGCAAACTGCAGTTAACTCACTCCAGCAACCATTAGCCTAAAGAACATAGATGTCTTTTCCCTGGAAAGATAATGATTTCAAGTACCAGAGATGGCTCTTAATTTGACAGTTGGCTGCCGAGGGGTTCCTGTTACATGGATAGGAAAGATGCTGGCTTGGAAAAATTTAGTCGGTCTGAAGAAAATGTACTCCTTCCTTCTGATCATCTGCTTGTTGAGGGCAAGAGTGAGCTGTCCAAGTGAACAGTCAGATGTAGTCAGGGCTGACACTAGGTAGATATAGCTGAACAGAACTCTCCATAGCTCCTTCTTGTGCTGTCTGTGTGGACATGAGCACATGTGTGTGTGTGTGTGTGTGCGTGCGTGCGTGCACACTTGCATATGCAAGTATGTTGGGTGCCTTCCTCAGTCACTTTCCACGGTTTTTGGAATAGGGTCTCTTTCAGAATCTATTGTTTACCACTTTGGCAAGAATAGCTGGCCACGACATTCCAGAGATCGACCTGCTCCACCCTGTGGCACTGGGATTACAGGAATGCACCACTGCTCCTGGTTTTTCATGGTATGTGGGTTCTGAGGCTCTGAACTCAGATCCTCATACTTGTGAGAGCCTCATTCCGGACTTCATCATGTTTCTAGGATATGACTTCATTCTTCAACAGTGAAGTTATTTAATATTACCAACCTCATTCTCACAAAGAGACTGATTGTTTTCTCACTACATTCTCACTAGAAGATTTTCTGTTACAGAGTTTTTAGATGTAGTTCTGTAATTATGATAATGTGAAGAATGCTGATCTCTGAGCATTAAGGAACACTAAAAAAATCTGTTAATAAAAATAATTTTAGGACAAAGAAGAAGGGGTGAACAAAAAGAGGAATTTCTAGTTCAAATCAACAAGTGGAGTAAATTATATAAAGAAGCCATTGTGCAGAAGAGGAGGGGGTGGCCAGACCTGAGAGAAGGAGATATAGATTCCCACAGCACTGAGTTGAAGTTTGAAGACCATTCTCCAGGATTCCCTATCATGGTGAATAGAAAAAGCAGTAGAGATACAAGAAGGTCCTATTTTCTTTTATTGCTGGATAGATGGGAGCCAGTCAGCGCTGACCAAGTTATCTCTTCAATGCTGCGGGAGTCCAACTCCACCTGACAATTGCAAAGGGAACAGAGGATTCGAACTATATATGCAAAAACTCGCTTTGTGAACCAAGACTGTTGGCATATCTACCATCTGACATGTCTTTCTCTGAAACTATACCTAGAGCAGACCCTATGCATAAAGCCATAAAGAAATCCAGAAACTTTAGGATACCCACACAGATCAGTAGCTGTGCTGCACACCCTGATCATCTGTGTAGTGTGCCCGAGACTGAGAGAATCAAATAATAAAACAGGAAACACCTTAACAGGGTCCTATTTTAGACCATGCTTTAAATTTAATATACATCTTCACCTCAGAGTCATTCTAAGTCAGGAATATACCTGCTTACGGTAAAATTACTTATTTTTCATGTTGTTAGAGTCACTCTCAAGTCATTTTGGTAATGGCTGTTTATGGAGGTATTCAATTACAAAACAATTTAAATATTTGTTTAATAAAATTTGTCCTTTGTAATTACCACCATATACTGATACTCCTAGGCATATAGTTATCCATACCCTTTGGCCTGAGCTATTTAAATTCTTGGAGTTCAATGAACCCATTCCTAGAGTGCAATTATCTGATTTCCATATTTGTTGCTCAGACAGGAATCTGATCCCATTAGATGTTACACAACCCTCTCGAGCTTGGAAAAAAATAACTTTTTGTGTCATGAGGCCTACTGAATGTGAACTTGGAAACACTGCGGGAGCATGCAGTCACTTTGCTAAAGGAAGGCGGAGACTAGAGTCCTTTCTAGAGGCAAAAATGCATATTCATTGCTTTTCCAAATTTGGATGTACAGATGAGTTTCTCAGCATTTAATTGCTCAATGAAGCCTTCCCTAAGAACCCTGCAGAGCCTAAATGGGGGAAAAGAGAATTAAAGGACTCCTTAAGGTTGTGAGCTTCCTTCGACCGGTCCTTTAGTTTTGTGTACACTCAGCTGTGCTCTGAAGACCTTCTTACAGGAAAATAAATTGTGGAAGAGTGTTAGGCTGTGGAACATCTTTTTTCCTTTGCATAATTTGAGGTGTGCAGAGAAGTCACTTTCATGACAGAAACACTCTCCAAGAAAGTCACCTCTCTGCAAGACTTTTCAACAGGTTTTTAGGTTAATGGAGTCGGCTCTGATCAGAATTTTTTATGAAGCTATCAACCCTCAGGTGCAATATTAACTTTGTGATTATTACTACATTCTTAATGGCAGGGGCTGTTTCATAAGACAAATTTCAAATCTTCACATGCTCCTCATTGCCTTATAATCTTCCAGAGACTGGAGTTGGTGTTGTATTATAGAGCCAGCTCCATTTTACACAAGTCTGATGTGGGTCTACACCCAAGAGAGGTAGAAAGCTTCAAGAAATCAAGCTGTGCCTCAGTCACCATTTTGTTCTGGGTCGAGGTTGATGACAAGAAGTGGGTGCTTAAGAAATTTTGGATCAACTATCCAATTAATAGGTGTTTATAACCATAGAAGTCTTCATTTTCTTAAAATTGCTAATACAATATCAAGAAAACTTCAGAAATAGCCTTAATTTTCTTTTAGAATAGATTAAAATAATCACCTGTTCCATGAGATGGGTGAATTTAGAGTGCCGTGTCTCTACAAGTTGCTACTAAATTTCAGGAAGGACTTGTAATATTTAGCTAAACATAGCTTTCAGAAATTGAGCAGGGAGAATAATTCCAAATTATTTAAAATACCTATCAAATATTTCCAACTGATGCATTTAGCCCAGTGAGATATTGAATATGCAAACAAGATGAAATGATCAAATAAAAAGAATATGACATATTAATTGTTTAAAATTTTTTAGAAATTTAATTTATACTCTAGTCAAAGGTTATACTATAGTAATAGTGTTCTATGCATTATTGTGCAAGTTGCATTTTTAACAACATTCTTAAATCTTTGCTATGCTTAAGTGGAGTGTGGTAGCTTGCATCTTTAACCCCAGCACTCAAGATGCAGAGAGGGTCATTGATTTCTGTGAACCAGCCCCTGTTACTCAGGGAGCTCCCATATAGTAGCTGTGACATTAAAGAGAATTCCCTGCTTCGCTTGTTTTCTGAATCTGTTCAAGATTACCATAGATATGTGTGAAGTGATATTTGTTAGACATAGAGTAACTAATCCTCAGCCCACCTCTGTCTGGAAGTACATGAGGCTGAAGAACAACACGTTTTCAGGGACTGAACTGAATTTCTGTTTGAATTCCTTTAAGGATAGGAAGAGCAAAAAGAAAAAGTTCAGAAGCTCAAGATTTCTAGGGTTGTTTGCTTGCTTTGCTGTTTTAGTGTATATGTGTACGAACATGTATATATCTGTATGTGTGCACACATATGTGCACATGTATGTACAGGAGTGGATATGAGTGTATGTGTGTGCTTGTTTTGTGTATGTTTGTGTGTGTATATGGAAGCCAGAGGTCAGCTTCAGATGTATGTCTTCCTCTACTTATTTTTCTCTATCTTATCAATTTTATTTTTATCTTTTTTTTTTTTTGAGATGTCTCTCACTTTGCTTGGAAGTCACCATAAGGACAACACTGACCATCCGGTGTGCTGGAAGGATCTTCTTGAATCTGCCTCCCAGGGTTGAGGCTGCAGGCATGCACCCCTATGGCAGGCTTTCATATGGGTCCTGGGAATCCCAACTTTGGTCTCTGTGAGTGTGAGGCAGGCACTCTCCTCAGTGCAAAGGTTCAGTATCTCCACTTTGCCCTTTGCCGTCAAGCCTCCAAATTTCTGTTACTACTTTTGAAATGCTTTTTATAAACCTTTTCCATCTCTCTTGCTTTCATTTTTTAATTAATAAGAATATCACAATCCATGAACAAGACTGCCACTCTTGTGGCTGGAATACAAGTTGATTATGATCTTAAGAAACCCAAGCCCTAGAATATTGATGCACCAACCGTGGCAGAAACTCATAGTGTAGGCTTAGAGCAAACCTACAAAGTCATAAGAAAATGACAGTCAAGCTGGACAGTTGCCAGCTTCGATAAGGCAAAGTGAAGAAAATCTAGATGCATGAAACACCCTGCTGACCGAAGAAGCCACAGAACAGGAAGAGCAGAGTGGAATTTCCTAAAAGCCTACACTGGAGGATTTCCCCATGGAGGAAGAAACACCTGCGGATGTTCTCAAGCCACAAGCTGCACTGTGAACCTGAGTACTGTGCAGGATGTCACAGGCCTCCTGCTCCAAAACCGAACTGCCAGATTTCACTGGTTTGCCCTGGGATAGTATACAAAAGTATTTGTATGTGTGATGAAAATAAAACACACTTCAGTCATGCAGGGGTGGCTCACGCCTTTAGACCCAATACTCTAAAGGCAGAGGCAGGAGAATCTCTGTGAGTTCAAGGCCAGCCTGGTCTACAAGAGCTAGTTCCCTGACAGGCTCAAACAAACACACACACACACACACCTCATGGCCTAAGCAATGACCTAGTTGGAAGAAAGCAGACGCAGTCATAAAAGTGTAGACAGTGTGCCACAGAGACCTGATCTAGAGTGGGCACATTCGACATCTGACAATATGCTTCGCAGGGCTGCAGAGGTGAAGACAGGGATGGGAAGCATTCTCTGGATTAAGCCTTGAGGCATCGATTGTAATTAGAACTCATGAGTTAAGGAAACATGTAAATTGCTGTCAGAAAAATAAAGTGGACAAAGTGCTGACATAAGAATGCGTTAGACATGCAGAGTGGGCTGGAGAGAGGGCTCATCTAACAGTGCTTGCTTCAGATGCACGAAGCCCTGAGCTTAATCCCTAGTGATGCCAAAGAAAATAAATACTCACACTAACAAATAGAGCTGCCAGACTACGTGAAAGGAATTTCTAGACCAAGCATTAAAAAAAGAGAGAGACCAATGAGAGGTGGGAGATGCTTGTTTTGCACTGGTTGCTTATCCTTCTTTTTCTCATTTCATTTTATGTCTGGATATTTTGCTTGCGTATGTGTCTGTGCATTCGGTGCATGCATATTGCCTTCAGAGGCCAGAAAAGGGTCTCAGATCACCTAGAAATGAAGTTACAGACAGATGTGAATTGTCATGTAGGTACTAGGACTTGAACCCAGGTCCTCTAGAAGAGTAGCCAATGCTCATTACTGCTAAATCATCTCTCCAGACCCTTGGGACCCTATTAACAGAGGATATGTTACACACTTAGAATTAGAGTAATACAAAAAAAACCATAACTTGCTTTCTTTGTGGGATCTGGCATAGTTCCATCATTAAGAAACTCAGTATAACTTGAATTTCTAAATAAGAACTCATGTTTTCTGCAGCTGGCTGTTCACAGGTAGGTACACTCCTTGGTGCTCTGGGTGTCTTACCTTTCACATGCTCTTGCATGCTCTACTCTACTTAAGTACAAAGATGGAGTCTGGAGTGTACTGTGGGACTTGCCATGCAATGAACTTCAGTTATTTTATGAAAATGATCATTTCTTACCAGCTGTATAATGGCATTCTATTTTAAGTAGCTATGTTTGTGGCTCATTGTAGAAACATTTTCAAAAATAAATTTACTTTCAATGTCCATGTAAAATTGTCATATGGTTTATATTTAGAACAAAAGAAGATTGGCCCTTACAAAACCATCTGTCACTGTTTGTAGGCAAAAATCTATGTGTGCAATGTTGGCTATTCTTGAAGAGAGGAAATATAAATTAGCCACATTTCTAGTACTACAACTTGATATAAATGTGATAGTTCTAATTTGAATTTCTCCCATTCAGATTTGAATTCAAGAATTGTTTATAGGAAGTGTATAAATTTATTTCAGAGTATTGAAAATGGAGAGTTTAAGTTTCAGTGTTTCAAGGCAATGTATTAGGTAAATAGAATTGCTTCTACCTTCTGTTTCAAAACATGTCAGGTTATGAGATTAACATGTTAGCAAACTGAAAGCAATAGCTTTCAAGTCCAATTTTTAAAACTTTTATCTTTAAAATAACTTTAGTTTTTTCAGAAAATCAGCAATGAAAATTCCTGGGTGCCATTTTACTCAGCCTCCCGATGTTGACACCTTAATAATCATGCTTTTATAAAAAAAACTAAGAATTTACAGTAGTGTGATATTATCAACCAAGGTGGAGACTTATGCTTAGAACTGACCAAGACATTCTTAAGTGTCTCTTTCTATCTACTGGTCAAGCATAGTATGTGATTTCATGCTCAATCATTATGTCACCTCAAGAATCTCAATTCAGTAGTTTCTTGATCTTTTTATTTTTCATTTCTTGACACTTGTGAAGTGCACCAGACATATGTTTTACAGAATGTTCTTTTGAGTTTGCCTAGTGGTTTCCCATGACAAAATGAAGTAAAATCCATACCAACATAAAATATTTTGAGATAAATAGTTGTCTTTTGGATTAAAGTGGATTTAATAATCTACCTTTTCCCTCGCATCTTCCTTTCTTCTGTTAGAAGAAAATTTCTGAATTTAACTCCTTTGTTTAAGCATTTTAAAACTATAACCAATAGCAATTTGTAACCAATCCCCTTAAATAATAACGAACATTTATAAACAATATTTTAGGAATGTGGAGATTGTTCTCGAGACTACTTCCTGCTGATTGGGGCCACTGGTAATCTTTGGGGGATCCTAAGAAAATGTAGGATCATGGTTAAGTCTTGGCTGGAGGAGTTTGTGAGACTGGACCATTCAGTAGCCTTGAAGCTGTTCTGATGAAGAACTCCAAGGAAACTGTGACAGAGGTGCTCTGATACATTGAATCATCTGGGCCATGTGCTCCCATCAGAGAATTTTCAGGTCTTCCTCAATCAAACGTGATTTTTTTTAACCCAGAATGAATTCATAGCCTCTCCTTTCCTGTGGAAACAAAAGCATAATCTCTCCCCAAAAGTAACATATCTTTTGAATTAAATGTTAAAGTCAATATAATTTTTATATATACATTAGCTTAATATTGCAGTTTTCATAATCCAAGGTTTATTAGAAGCCAAAAATTTTAAAGTCAAACAATAATACACATAATCCAGGCTCTCTGTGTATTTTCCATCTTTATGTGGTTTATTATATTTTTTATTACTCTTTCTTAAAGTACCTTCTTTACCCTTTTTCTTTTCTCTCCCAAGACTACATATATTTTTAAACACACTGTAACTCATTTAGAGGTGTTTTACATCTGAATCTGTCTTACTGCATATCTCTATCTTTTTCTAATCACAAGTATTTAAACTGCTAAGTGGCATGGCTATGACCAAAGTCGTGTCTTTGGTGCCTGGTTCTGCCTCTTTACTTGGTTCTAAGAGCCTGGCTTCATGGTAGAGGCACCAGCAGGAGTCACATTTATCACCAACCTTGGGAACCTTCTGGATCCATGCCACGCCACCACTGAGTAGTGTACTGTCAGCTGCTCATAAACACTATGTAAGTGTCTGGTAATAGGACCTCTTAAAAGATCTGCTGGTTTTGTCACTAGTGCAAAACCAGGAAGCCACCTCTTAAAGAAGTTATGCCTCCATTCACCACCAGCAAGCAGAGCCCACCTGAAAAAAAAGACGGTTACCAAGAAGTTGCACTTGACTCCATTTTTGTGATGGAGTCAATTTAGAAATTCATTTTAAGCTTTGTCACATTTTCTGTGGAAATTTTAGTCCCACATTGGAGCACCATATGTAATTGGAGCTTTTTGTCCCAGTCTCTTGTTCCCAAATTTCCTGCAGCCTCTTCCTGTATTGCCATACAGAGGCTTATATTAGTTGTAAATGCTTGGACAATAGCTCAGACTTATTACAAACTAACTCTTACATTTTCAGTTAACCCATATTCCTTATTTATGTTCTGCCACTTGTTGGTACCTTTATTAGCATGATACTTTCATCTCCTGCTTCCTGTGCTTCTGACTGGTGATTCCTGACTCCATTCTTCTCCTACCCATCATCCTTAGTTTGGTGGCCTGCCTATACTTCCTGCCTGGCTACTGACCAATCATCATTTTATTAGACAAATTTGAGCAGCAAATATTTACAGTATACAAGAGGATTATTCCACGGCATATAATGGATAATGTCTAAGGAGGAGAAATCTATTGTCTACACTTTGAAACACCCAAGGTTAACATGTTAATAATCTTAATTATCTGGTAAGGTCAACACTTTACTTCCAAGAAGGGTCCTTGCTGCTACATGATGAGAGAGGAGAAATTCTGAGTCTCTGTGTTAAGGAAGATAGAAATAGAACCAAATCTCGATAAAGGCATTTTGTAAGGAACTCTTTACCCAATCACCTCCAAGGCAACATCTCTTCATGCTATCCCAATTATAAAACCAGAGCATTATCAAGTATTATAGCTGATAATCTATTGCCATTCTTGTTTGGGACCTGCTAGCTTGACCCTTAGATCCTTTTGGCACAGATCTGTTTATTTAGGAGAGACATTTCTTTTTTTGTGTGTGTGTTTTTTTCTTTTCTAAACTTGTCCACAGTTCTGCGTTAAGTACATCCTCAGATCAATGACTTCTCTAAGGATCTTGTCTCCCAAACTAAAATCCCAGTTACTCTTACTGCCTGTGTTTCAATGTTTTAAGCACTGGATCACATGCAGTATGATACAGCTAGGAAATAGATGTGCATGTTAATTCTTCTAATTATTTTTCTATTTCTGTCTCTAATTATTTCAGTATCTATTTGCTTATGCATATTCAAAATAACCATGAAATGAAACTGGTATCTCTGAATTTGATAAACATTCCACATGTAAATTTAACTCTGTACAGATTTCATGTGAACAACTATATATTCACTTTATATATGAGAGTTTTTGTTTCTGTTTCTGTTGTTCATTTTGATTTGAGTGTTTTGTAGCCACTGTCTCATCGTAAATTCAAACATATTCACTGTTACCAAGTATGTTAAGTTTTCTATGATGTCAAATATGTTTGGGATGTGATAAATGCACCCTACACGTCAGAGGATTATACTTACTTTGAGAGTGATGTGTATTGTTTGGATTGCTGAAATTACCTATGTCTGATTGAATTTTGCTGTGTGCAATATTACAAACACACCCTCAAAATGCTCCTTGTTTTCATATTAGTTGTCTTCTAGGTAAAACCAGAGAATTCTTTAAAGTTTTGCTTCTTTTACATGAATCCATATGCATAAAACTCAACATTTTAAGATCTAATTCACCTTAAATCCTTTTTTCTCCCTTCTTTTCTACTTAATAAGTACTTAGTAACTGATCAAAGTTTGAAATATGTATCAGAATAAGCATGTGTCTTTAGTGCCTTGAAAAATGTCACAACAGCTTGTATGATATCAAGACAAGCAGACGTTAGCAAGCTCTGTGGGAAACGAGGCCCTGGTACCTATGTTTGCTGTATACACTTGGCCTCTTGGCTGAGAAATCTTGCCCATCTGTTTAGATGGCGGGTTGCCTGCTTAGAAGCCGGCAGGTCTCTTATACTATGACATGAGTTCCAGCCAATGACAGCTAACAAAATGTTCCAGGAGGCCGCTCTTCTTACAGGAGGCCTTTCCTCATGCCAGAGTTAGAGAGGCAGGTGGCATCTTATATCCACTTAAACTTTCTCACACCTGTTGTCATGCTCATGCCAAAAGCAGACAATGCAGCATGCAAGTCAATGATAAAGATGACAAAGAGTCTAAAGAAGTTAGCAGATAGCCTTTCCTACCTTCCTACAGATGCTCCACTTTATAGAGTATCACTTGTACCATTGACATTTAACTAACAGTAGAGAAAAGCTGTCTAGTGTGTAACCAGGGAAGTACATGTGGTAAAGCAGCCTACATATCTGGGAACTGGGCCCATAACTACCCTATTGTATAATGCAGTGAAAATCAATAATTACACTAAACAACTCTTTTGTGTATCTTTTTTTAAAGTGCAGGCACATGTCACTCATCCCTTTTAACATAAGTTTTATTTAATGGGAAATTAAGGTAGTTATCCCAATGATTGAGCCTCCCAAAAAATACTGAATTATTTAAGAGGATCTCTTTCCCAAAATAAATTAAATTTGCTGTATTGGGGTGGGGGAGACATAGTGTAACAATGTTCTCAAATGTTTTTAATGTACATTATATGACTATGTATATATGCATTCACATATTATAATAAAATGCTATGTTCAACTACGAGAATGCAATGTTTGTCATTATATATATTATTTCTAACATCTAATTGCCTCTGGTTTCTACAATATGGCTGGACATTTGTTCACATATCCCTCAAAAATATGTTGCTAGAGATAAAATGAGTTGCGCATTCAGGAAATAATACAAAGACAGCACAAGTCAGTCCCCCCTCCACCTTTATGCTTCCCTTGGACTGACAGAAAGCCAGCACATAAATTTTTCCATCTAACATCATGTAGATAATTCTGAAAAACAGGAGAGGATTTAGTTTACAATAATCTTGCAACAACAGCTACTAAATTGGAGACATGTATCTCCAAGGTTGTCCACAGTCTAGTTCCTGACATGCTTTGAAAAGTTATAATGCTGTCTGTCCTGATGTGGGAGTCCCCTCTGTGTGTTGCTTGTATTCGTTAATGAATAAAGAAACTGACTTGGCCTGATAGGGTGGAGCATAAGTAAGCAGAGAAGACAGAACTGAATTCTGGGAGGAAGAAAGCAGAGTGAGAGAACTGCCATAAAACAGCTGGAGACAGATGCTGGGAATTTCACCCAGTAAGCCACTGCCATGTGCCGATACACATATTTATAGAAATGGGTTAAATTAAGATGTAATAATTAGCCAATAAGAAACTAGAGCTAATGTGCCAAGCAGTGTTTTAATTAATACAATTTCCATGTGGTTATTTCAGGGCTAAGCTAGCCAGGTGGCCAGGATGAGCAAGAGGGGCCTCCTCCTTGCAACACTGTCCTGCTTTTCTCCTGCCAGTTAACAACTACCCTTTACTGAGAACTTAATGCTTATGAGGGCTTGCAGAAAACATATCATCTTTATCCTTTATTAACTGTTCACAACAGCAGAAGAGATGCTGTGATTGTCACATCACAGATAAAGAACCTGCAGCAAAAAAAGATGAAACAATTTGCTGGGTATAAGCATTAGTGACTGGTGCATAGGAGGCACAGACTCTAGCACTAAGTCTTCCCTCCTCTCATTATTTACTCTCTGTGATCACACTATAAAGAATGTTGCAGTCTTCTTTCATCACTCCCTTTTCATTTGAGCCCACTTCCACCTAACTGAATACCTGTGCTCTCTCTATTCACTTCTAAGGGTTATTAGGTTCACATCCTTAGTCTGATGTCTCTGCCCTCCTTGATTCTTCAAATTCAGGTCACTTCATCTTGAGGACATGACTAGTTTATACTTCTAGCTGTTTTGTTCATAATGTATCAAAAGTGAGTAAACTAATATAGACTCTCTCTCAATCTAGATCAAGAGGGCTCCACTCACACCCATGCTGTTCACTGTGTTCTCTTCAGCCTCCAGGAAAACACAAGATCCTTGTAAACCACCAACAAACATCTGTTCTTTTATCTAAGAATTCAGTGCCTGGTGTATGTTCAAGGACATCAGGATACAACTCATGACAGGAGAGAGAGAACATTCACTACATTTGAATGATATTCCTGTTGTGAGTCTGTCTAATAAATCAATGAGATAACTGAGTAAACTCTGTGGAAGGTAGCGATGGGGACAGAGAGAGGCTGAGGTAAGGACTTTGAATAAGATGAATAAGGAATGGTTTCCCAGAAGATGTAACACTGGGAAAAATACTGAAAGGTGGGGGGGATAAATTTTAATGAAGTCTGAGAAAGAAAATTCTAAGCAGGGGGGTAATAGAAAAAAAGGCAAAATCCTTGTGCAAAAATGGCTTGTGAGTTCAGTCACTGGCCTCCTTAATATAGGGATTTGAGCTAGAAAGACAGGAACATCCCAGTAGGGAGGACCTGGAGCAGAGTCAGCAAAGAATTCATCTATAAAGGGCATCAGAGAAAGAGTAGTTACAAGGTAATGGAGAAATCCCAGCAGAGAATAAAATCATGATGAGTCAGAGCGTGTAGAAGGGGGATTGGCTAGAGCTGTAGAGGTACAGCTCTAATACTCAAATAAATGGAAGGGTAGCAGTGATTTAAACAGAAAACGCAAAGTAACAGTCACTTTTTAAGAGCAGAAATTTTCTCAAAGTAGATCTAACTCCTGATGTCAGAATCAAAGTTTCTTTATTTCATTGTAGTTTCTACAGAAGACTCATAGCCACATTTTAGCACTGAAAAAATAAATGGAAAGATGTATGCATTTGTGTGTGTGTTCTCAACAAAATGAAGTTCAAAAGTGTCCTAAATATGCTTGAAATGATATGTAAATGTCATTACAATGCCAGAGGTTACTTCAAAGACTGCGGAGGCATCTCCTTTACTCCAATTTATGAAAATACTATACAATATTATTTCTCTCTGTTTTCACAGCAGAAGAGGTATAGAGATGTAGCCATGTAGGACGTACAAACTTAATCTTTACTGCATGAAAGAAAATGAAGATCTTCGTGTTCACTGCAAGTCTCAGCGGGAGAGAACACATGGGGGGGCAAGTGCCAAAGCTACATCAAGGCTACATGTGTGGTCCCATGATTTGCATTACATATACTGTAGCATGCAACAACATGAAAATGTTATCAGTCAAGTCCTTTAGACTGTGAGGCAGAGCACTGGGTAGTTAAGCATGAATGAAGAGACCCAGGTTGGGATCCTGACTTTAACTAATTAATCTAAACTCCAGTTTTCTAATGTATGAAATAGGATTTTAGGATTTAAAAGAGAACCCTGAAATTTTTAGGTAATCTTGGTGTGGGAAGTCCTTCTGTCTATGTGTTGCTTTTATTGGTTAATGAGTAAATCTGTTTCCACCAGTGGTTTAGCAGAATAGGGCAAGGCAGACGTTCCAAGCAGATAGAGGAGGAGAGAGTAGGCAGAGTCAGAGAGAAGCCATGGAACCATCAGAGGAGAAAGATGCGAGCCTCTAGATGGAACCTTGCTCGTAAGCCACACACCTCATGGTAAAATATAAAATAATATTAATGGGTTAATTTTAGATACAAGTTAGCCAGAAATATGCTTAAGCTATTGGCCAAATAGTATTGCAAGTAATATAGTTTCTGAGTGATTATTTCAGGTCTAAACAGCCAGGAACAAACAAGCAGTCTCTGCCAACATAATCTGACTGTCTTAAGGACATATACATAACTTATTGAAACCTCCTTCTGAAATAAAAAATCATGTGTTAGAACAATTAGTTTGAATTTTGCTCATTCCAGTATCTAAATATAATGGAGATATTGTATCTACTGTGTGCTTTCCATTTCAAGTTTGCTAGGCTATGGAATAAATTTTGGGAGGTTTCTGTTAGCTACTTTTCCCCGAGTATGATATAATAGGTCCAAAAGCAACTTATTAAAGAACGAGTTTATTTTGACTTTCAGTTACAAAATGTGCCAGGGACCAGCCTCAGCAGAGAAGTGGGTCTCGAATCTGGGGTGTCTGGAAGGCAAAATGAATACACGAACACAGGATTCTGATAGGTCCAAAGCAGTTTCTTTATTCATTAATGGTAATCACAGCACACAGAGGGAAATCCCACATCACGGCTATCAGCTGCAGGGCAAGTTCTTCTTCTACTTCTTCTACTTCTGCCCTGAACTTCAAACCTCAGTCTTAAAATGATTTTTTTTTTCTTGCCACAGGTTAATCCTTACCTGGGCAAAGCAGTTCACAAGGAGTATGAAGATTCTTTGAAATCAGAACACCCTCATTCATTATGACATTGTTCCAGTTCCCAAGCCCCATGCCAGCCACTATATTCTTAATTCTTAGCTGAGTTAATTATAAAACAACTTCTGGGGCTTTCGCCTCAGAGGCTAACTACTTGCAGTTACAGAAGCACCGTTCAGTGGGCATTACTCCATTGCTGTACCTTTCCCATTGTTGTTCCTCAGAATTCCAATTTTGATTTATAAGGCCATAAGCAGTCAGTCCTAAAAGCCTTAGCTTCCTCATCAACTTTATTCATCATAGCCAAGTTCTTTCTGTTTCAGTATAATTCTCTTGCCAAGTTTTATAATCAGGTAAAAAACAATTTCTGCATTTCCCCCAAATTTCCCCAATTCTTTCATCAGTCAGGTTTTTTCCCCATAACCAGCTTTACAGCTTCAATGCCTGCCCGCTTTATCAGATCAGGAAGGCTCATATTATCGTACAGCACATCCATATTTTCAGAAACCACTTGTGTGAAAGGAGAAAAAAACACGAAGAACAAGTGCACTGGTAGAATTGATATAACCAGAATCATCTGTAACATTGCCAAATGCATATACAGGCGCCATAAAAGTGGTCCTCGGGGCACATAGGTGTTTACTCCTTGGCCCTCAAGTAGCATGCTCATTTAGCTGCCACTGGGTTGCCTGGAGGGAATTGCTTCCTGCCTTGCAGGAACCGCCCATGGAGGGGGCTATGCTTTGTTGTCTCCAGCAAAAATGATAGTGTCCATTAGTTGTGGAGAAAGTGTGGTATGGCAGCAGAAGCAGGAGTGTGACTGATCACACTCCATCCACACAGGAAACACAGGGACCAAGAGCCTGAGGAAGGCAGCATGCTCTCAAAGCACAACCAGTGAGAAGCTTCTTCCAGTAGGGCTCCATCCCCTAAAGATTCCATAACCTCCCCAAATAGCACCCCCAGCTGGGGACCAAACATTCAAATACATGAGCCTATAGGAGATATTTGTCATTCAAACCACTACAAGATAAAAATAGTAAGAGCTGACTGAAGACTCTTACATAAAACCCTTTCTTGTTCTATCTTCAAAGAAATTCCTTCCTAAATAAATTTTCATAATTTAACTTGTTTTCATGGCAATTGTGAATCATATGGTATGTTTTCTCTATACTTGCTTCCCCATTTTTTGTTTCTTTAAGTGCATTTTTCTCAAAAGAGCATTATATCCTTTAAAATTTTTATATAATAAAATACGAGTAATTACGATAAAAAGTACTGTACAATATATAGTTTTATGCAAAAATAAGTTCAAGTTCTATTTTACAGAACTTGACCAAGTATTTTCCTGTCTCTGGGTAATGTTTTCCATCTGGAAAGTGGAAATATCAGTACTATTTTTTATGGATTAGATGATTAAATGAAATATGAAATAATAATTTCTTAAATCAAACCTTCATATTTAACCCGTCTCTCTTAGATGGATGTACCCCTGTGTAGGGGGCAGGGTGTGGGCTCACTGATGGCTCTACAATCAAGATTGCAGGTACATAGTGCTTATTCCAAGCCACTGGTGACAAGTGGCATATTTTCTAAGTGCCAGAACCTTTCTACAGTGTTTTGAGGGAGCTTCTGTTCTTCTGCAAGCTCTCTACTTCCTAAATTTTAACTGAAAATGAGTGATCTCATGTCCTTGTTTGTTTTATGTCAAGCTGACCTGATTTCATCTTCAGGCGGTCATTCCTGGAACAAAGATCTGGGAGGATTGTGGTGAAATATGCCGTTGTTCTCCCCCAGTGCTTAACTAACCCAGCCATCATTACTATTTCACAAAGCAAAGGGAGCCAGCTTGCTTTAATCTAAGGCCTAGGACATATTGAGTTCTGAGTTGTTGTTGTTGTTGTGATATATTCTCATGTAGCACAGGCTGGTCTGGAAATTCACTATGTAGCTGAGGATTTCCTTGAACTTCTGGTCTTCTTGCCTCTATCTTCCTAAGTGCTAAGCTAAATAGTATGTGCCACTGTGCCCTGTTTTTGCTAAGTAAAGACCCCAGAGCTTTGTGGATGCTTCTCAGATACTCCAGCAACTAAGCCACATCCATAGCACTGAGTATCATTTTAAGTATGTACCCAGGTCCAACAAAATATGTTTTGTGCTAGAGAAAATATACTTAAAGATGTTGTAATAATTTTTAATGTGAATAAAAATGTTGGACAAATGGGTGAATGTCTTCCCCAAGAGAGCAGCCAGTGGCAGTGGCTTAGCGGATAGCCAATGTTTTCAAGTGTTCAATTAAGGAACTATAATATATATATATATATATATATATATATATATTACATTATACATATATAATACTATATACTATACTACACTCAACTTTTATTCCTTTTAACTCAATCAGGACACCACATTCTGTTTTATGAAATCATATTTAGCTCGTTGAATTACAGGGTTGTTAAGCTAATGTAATGAAAAGGTTAAATTTTTTCTTATAAACACCTTATACAATTTGTAAATCCTTATCTCCAAAGTCTTTTTTTTACATCTGAAGATGAATATTAATATTTACATACAATCATAAATAAATATCTCTTACCTCCAAAAGAGAAATAGCTATAAAACAATTTTTAGAGACTTTGGCAGAGAAGAACATCATTTTTTTTATCATCAACAGTTATAAATTACCAATGCTGTGTTACAGTTTCATCTGCTTGAGAAGAAAGGAAAATAAGTGTACTTGTGTATAAACCATAATTTAAGCTTAGCATAGGACGAATACTCTATTTTCAAAGCCTGAGCATTTCACGGATTTCACGTTCGCTGTACCCGATCCTCCCTTTCTGTGCCAAGGATAAATCTCTCATTTACCCTGAAGGGAAGCTTTAAAGACAGACTGCCACAGAAGTTGGCTCTGAACAAGCATTCTCTACAATAACAAAGAGATGGTCTATCTGAGGGGTGGCACTTTTTCAGTGACTGCTTTACTCAGAAGGGAAAATTTACTGTCTGGGTGGAGGTTCAGAGGGGATTTTATTTTATTTATTTATTTTTTTTAGTCCATATTTGTTACACTTGTATTAGCCTAGAAAATAGTTACCATGGTAATAACTCCACTTATATCAAATCTTACAATTGAACTATGGAAAGCCTCCCACGAGCTGCATACAATGCTACCCGGACATTTCATGTAGTCTATTGTTTAAAGTAGGAATTGTTTTAAAAATTGTTTAATTGTTACATTTTATTTGTGATTTTTCTTTTGTAACTTTCAAGTTAGTGAAATCTTTTCCTGTCTAATTTGAGAGAAACATGTTTAATTTCAGTAGGTATTCTTTGGATTTTTATATTTGTTTTTTTTAGGTGTAAGTGCAGTGTGTTTACAGAGGCTGGAAGAGGTTGTTAAATCCCCTAGACTGGAGTTATAGGTGGTTCTGAGCTGTCATGTGGGTGCAGGGAGATGAACCCTGGTCCTCTGCAAAAGCAGCCAGTGCCTTTAAGTACCCGGGCATCCCTCCAGCCTTCTTCTTTTATGCATTCTTTGCAAGCTTAGGAAGAGATGGTAGCTTGTTCTCTTTTATATCTTCATACCCAAAGGAGTTTATCAAAAAACAAATAACTTTTCAAGAAACCTGTAATAAATCTTAATATTAGGTACTGCTAAGAACTCTTACTTAGACTAAAGGAAATCAGTCTCTCTAAAAGGTACTTGTAATTTACAAATAAGAACTATAAATAAATGAAACGCCACCATGAATCTGCCAGTTTTAAGGGAACATTGAGAGGCACACGCTCTGTCCTCCCAATCCACTCTTCAAAGAAATTCAGATGATAGGGCAGTTTTCTAGAGAACACTCTGGAAAACTGATTCCTGTACATGATTCCTGATTCCATAACAATGTTTTTCCATATGTCACAGCTCTTGTTTATCAGAGCCCTTCCTGGTGCTGATCCCAGCTGTGTCCTGCAGTTTGTAACCTGTCCCTTCTCTGCTCCATTTCATGTTCCCTCGCTGATATCCACAAGACAGAGTTTTTGATGCAGAAAGAACTGAGGGCTCTCTAGTGTGCTGTAAAGTAGAATAGTAGCAACAGCAACCTGAATATGGAAAAAATATAAGCATAATATGAGATGAGAAAAAAATGAAAAAAAGCAAAAGCTAACCTTAGGGACAGTCTAAATAAAAACAAAAAGGTTGGTTAGAAAGGCAACTTTTAAATATTGAAAAGTCTTAGATACACTTTAAGACAATCATAACATAGTATGATTACAAACAGATTTTAAGCATGTAATTTGTAAAGGGTTGTACAATAATTACATATGTAAAGGAATAACTGCCATGATATGACATTGAAATGGAAACTATTTTAATATCCCATTGGCTAACTTTTAGCAAAGTCTAATTACTTTGCAATTTGTGAAGGGGAAGGGATAAGTTGCTTGAGGCAGGATCCAGGAGTTCCAGAAGACCCGATGCCCTCACCCAGACATACATGTAGGCAAAACACTAATGTTCATAAAATAAAATAAATAAGTTTTAAAAACAAAAAAAAAAACAAAAAATGGAAGTAAAAAATGTATTCGTCGAATGGAAATCAAAAAATTCTTTGGAGGAAAGGTTTTGCTTTTGTTACCACAGAAAGCAAGGGAATGTGAATTCCAAGTTTATACGGTTTGATGCAGAAAACCCTCTCAATAATCTCTCATGGGAATCGATAGTCTAGATGATCCAGTGTTTCAGAGTGCTTCTGTTTCAGGTTCCTCTGAGTTCTATGTCCAGACCAGCTTCAATGCTGCTGTCCCAAAATACTCCAGTCAGGACTTGACCATAATTCTAAATTTTCTCAGGGTCCCTCAAAGATCACCAATACTGATCAATCATCAGGAAGTAGTCTGAAAACTACACCAAATGACCAAAATAATTTTTATGTTTGTTTTCATTTAAGGGGGTTGGTTATAAATTGTTACTGGTCACAGTCAATCTCTTTCTAGAAGAAGAAAGGGGGCTATGGTATAGAAATGATGGGGGAAAAGGATAGATTATTGAATCTACTTTAATCCAAAAAATAGGTGTTAATCTCAAAATATTTTATATTAGTATCGATTTTACTTTACTGGATCAGAAATTGGCTTGAGTTCTCTGACCTGATCTTTGGTCAGGATGGAGCACATCCACCTCTATGGGTCATCTTAATGTCCAAAACACCAAGTGACCACACCCTAGGTCAAGATATATTATTTTTAGCCACACCTGTTGTCAACTTTGAAGGAGAAAAGGTAATTTAAAACTCTCTTACATTTGGTCAAGGTCGAACAGGACTCATATCTGTGGGTCCCACACATGTCCTGCTCACTCAGGCACTATTATTTCCTTCTTGGGGCTTTATGGAGTTGAAGAATAGAAAGTTATAGTTTCTTTTAGTTGTGATAAAGCAGTAAATAAGATATAAAACTTTAGACTCTAAAAATAAAATATATAATAGTATACTTTCCCTATTTTTGCCAAATACAAATGGACTGAATATTGTAACTGTAATTATTGCTTGATAATTGTTTCACTGTATATAATTTTACAATGTTAAAGTTAAAGCCTTCTGTTTTGATTAGATAGAAAAGGGGACATGCTGTGAGATAATCCTACTGTACACTGTGAATATGTGTTCACCTCATTGGTTAATAAAGAAGCTACTTTGTACTATAGCAAGATAGAATAAGCTCAGGAGTGAAAGCTAGATGGAGATACAGGGAGAAAAAGGGGCAGAGTGAGGGAGAAAAATGCTAGGCAGTCACCCAAGAAACAAGATGCCAGCATGACAGTAAAGCCATAGCCAGCCATGTGGTAATATATATATATTATTAGAAATAAGATAATTTAAATGTATGAGCTAGTTAGTGATAAGCCTGAGTTATCAGCCAAAGATATTATAATTAATATTAAGCCTCTGAGTGATTATTTAAAAAAGAGACTGTGGGACAAGGAGGGATAGAGAAACCTCAGTTTACAAAAATTTAACTCTCTCCCTCCATTATATGGTTTCCTGCGGACAGAATTTAGCTTATTGAGCTGAAATGCAAAACACTTTTTCCTCATAAATCACCACACTCCCCCAAATTATGTTTGTCTATATTATCATTTTCAGCATTTCTCATGTAAGACTAATAATCAAAATGCACTGAATGAGTATGTGAACTAGAACAAAATAAGGAAACTGTCTATGGAATGGGATGCTGACTTGTTGACTGTATATCTAAAAAGAATTTAATATCCAAAGCTTATAATGAATTCTAGCAACTCATTAGGAAAGAAATGGGTAACAAGTCTAAAATTGGGCAAAGGACAAGAATAACCATTTTCTATATAATGAGAAACATTAAAATAGCAAACAGGTACAGGTAAACACGTTGCTCACTAATTATGAGAAAAGCGGACATTGAAACATCATCTAAATGGCCCATTGTTGGGACCTTTTGGAGTCCTGGCCTCCAGCTGCTCTTCCTTGCTAGTGAACTTTACTTTCCTTCTGATTTGAGTTACTGAAAGCTGTGTCAAAGTTATTTACCAGCTCTGCTTCACAAGCACATTTTGCCTTGACCTTGAGGATCAGAGGATAAGGTTCTCACCTGTTGGCCCACTTGACTGTTGGGTATATAAGCCTCCACAGTGCTATTGAATAAAGGACTTCTTACCAGTGACTAAAGGTCAGTGTCTCTGTCTCTCTGTCTGTGTGTGTTTGTGTGTTTCAATCTCCAGCCCCTTGCCCGAAGCTTGTGAACTGTATGGTAGCGCATAGAGTGCAGACAGGCATTGTGTGTTGCAGCCCATCATGCAGATTAATATGGTTATAGAAAAGAAAAGAAGCAACTATAGACAAGGAAGTGGGATGTGGGCTGGAGATAACAAGCCCTTTTGCAACATCAACATGAATGTGTGTTGGTAAAGCCATCATGGAAAACAGTTTAGAGCTTTCCCCATAAATTGAAAATACAACCACCGTGTCAACCAGCAATTCCAGTGCAGGGTAGACAGCCAGGAGAAATGAGCCAGTGTGTGCCCTTCAACATCACTGTGGTGTGATCTACAATTCACAAGACATGGATCACCGTCACAGCAACGGGTGAGTGAGTAATGGAGATATGACGTATGCCTGTATTCCTGCGTAAAATGAGATGCTACTCAGCTCAGAAAGAAGAAGTCACATCATTTTCTACAGGGTGGTGGACCCTGGAGGAGAGCACAGGGTAGAGTAAGCCAGGCAGAGATAAATACCACTTGACTTCAAATGTACATGGAATTTTCTGAAGATGGGTTGATGAAAGTGTAAGACACTGATTGCTAGAGTCTGTGGGGTTGTATGATAGGGATACAATGTTTCAGCTGGATTGGTTGAATAGCCTCAACATGATTGTTCAAAGCATTGTCATCACTTCAAACAATAATTCATTGAATTGTGAAAAATCCTGGAGTTAGATTTTATATCTTCTCACTCCTCAACCTGATAACTATGCTAGGAAAGACATATGCTAAGTAGTCTAATAATCTACTTCAAAATGTGCACACATTTCAAAACATCATATTGTATATGATAAGTATATACAATTTCTGTCCATCCGTTTATAGAAGAACCATCAAGTTGTTATCTGGGTAAAGCTTAAAATTCTAATATAGCCTGTTTAGGGATCTAACGTCTTTCAGCTTCCACAGATTTCCCAGCAGGATCTTCAAATACATTTAATTATTAAGCAGCCCATACATGATCGAAATTCTTCTGCTCCTTAGTCTTTTCATCAGTAAACTCCCTCATATTGCCCCATCCACTGGTATTTTCCCCACACTAGCTGTAAAACCCTTCAGATATGTTAGATGTGTTCAAATTTCAACAGACTGTGGTGAATTAAGCAGATTCTCAGCGCCAGAAAATGGAACATTTTCCTTAGAAACAGTTTACTAAGGAAACAAAGCCATGTTCCACGAAACATCATAATTCAGAGACTGGACCCTGCCTTATAATATTAAAATGAGCTGGAAGAATTAAGTTGCCTAGTGATGTCGTAGTGGTCACAGCATGATGGTACACCCCACACTTGTTCATGGTGTATAACAAGCCTATCGGGCTGTGGGCTACATAAGCAGACAGCACGTGGAGTACAGTGTGTTATACACTTGAAAACAATACTGAACAACAACACAGCCAGCTGTTTGTGTACTCATTATACTCTAGTTTTTTTTTAAATTTTTGTTTTAGTACCCACATTATAATTATCAATAAAACTAATCCTTTAGGATAAAATAGCCCAGAGAGATGATTTAGTGGCTAAGGTGTTTTAAAATGCTTTCTGCTCTTCCACAGGACCAGAGTTCAGTTCCCAGCATGAAAATGAGTTCAGTACTACCAATGACTTTAGTTCCAAGGCATCTGATATCTTCTTCTGGCCTCCATACACAGGTGAGTGTGCACACACATACACATACACACACACACAGAGAGAGAGAGAGAGAGAGAGAGAGAGAGAGAGAGAGAGAGAGAGAGAGAGAGAGAGAAATGGACAAAAATTAAATATTTTAAATTTTTTGTTTTGCTCACAGCAGCCAATATCTCATTTACTCTTACACCAAAAGTGCATGTGGGGTGACTGGCTTCCATGATTTAGTAGATCCTTGGAAGAGCAGACTGTGATAGTCAAAGGCTAAGAAAGACACTCGGTGGTTCATCTTCAGAACATTTTTCATCACCAAATGAGAGTGCTTAGCAAAGCTGACATGATCATGCCTGAAAGATAACTATTTAAGTACCCTTAGTCACATGCTTGTGAAGAGATAGTTGGTCGTGATCCTAAGAAACAAATTCTAACAAGTGCTATGGGGACTCTTGTTCCTCTCGATGAGGTAGGAAGTGATCCCATCCTATGCACAGAAGTTGCCAGTGTGAGGGACAAACTCAGAGATGATTTTCAGCAAGAAAATTAGTTTTGATATTTCTTTCATCTCTAGAATTTTTTCTTTATGCTAACCACGGGTATAACTAGACGAGCAAGTTGGAATGGAGAAAGAAACACATGACCACTCTCAAAACGTCCTCCAAGACCTCAAGTGTTGAAGGTGAGGTCTCCAGCTGTTGGTGCTATTTGGGGAGGTGCTAGAAGTCCTGGAAGGTGGGGTCTAGATGAAGGTCAGTCCTTGGAAATGTGCACCACATTCCTTGATAACTTCCTGCCTCTCTCTCCACTTCCTGAAAAATGGAGGCTAAGCTGGATCTGGGCACCCTACCACTGGCTGCCACTGCTGAGATACTGTCTCACATCGCAGAGCCTGGAAACACCCGCGCTTGGGCTGCAAAGTCTGACCCACAAGCACAAATAAGTCTTTCGTTATTCAATTTTCTTTCAGGTATTTGTCACAGTGAAGAAAAACTCCAGATTCTACTATCTGATTGTAAAGTCGGAAGAATTGAAATGAGCTAAATCTGAACTCTGGGAGCAGCTGGGTGTTTTTTTTTGTAAATCCAAGAAGAAAAATAGAATCAGATTAAAGACAGTGTTGCTTGTTTGCAAACCTTCTGGAGAGCTAATCTTAGCTTAATCTTAACTAATCTTAATCTTAACCTTAATCTTAATTTCAAAATGTCTTAATTCTTGCCAAGAGTTTGGAAAGGAAGAGTCAGTTGTCTTACCCCAAAACAACGAAAACAAAATCATCAGATCCTTCCTATGGCAGGGTCCCAGCTGTTTTGAAGAGCAGTGCAATGCCGTCTGGGGAAGCTGCCTTCTGTCCTCTCACACAGTTCTGTCATAGAGAGGCAGCTTTTACAGTTTTTGTCTTTAGCCTTTTCTTTTGAACCAAGTCAAGCAGAATGTATTTAACGGCTAAAAGCTTAATTTTTACTGAAACCTTCTCTGTGAAATTAGACCTTTGGAATCTTTTTCCCCCCTTACACAGTAAGTAAGCAGTATTTAATTACTTGACTTTTACATGCTACAACCTTAGAGACCCTGCTGACTTCCTGAGGCTTCAAGCTGTATTGTTGAGAATGTCCTAAGCCCCTGGCTAGCTTATTAACACTAACAATGCGAAGATGAGAAAGGGGGAAAGTGGGCCCACCCTTGCGCTGTGCCTCTGCACATACCATGAAAGCACTGTCTAATTTTGATGTCACTGGATCCAGGTAGAAATGGCCATGCGTGGTCCTACACTTGAGTTCTCATTCATGGTTGTAATTTTATGCTAACAACTGCTCTGGAACCTAAAGACAAATCACATTCTTTGTGATAATGAAACAAAAATAAGGTCAAAAGTTGGCCAAGTCTCTTTTATCCAATCTGAACAAATACATAATTGAAATATGGTTTTTCTCAATGATTTCACTTATAATCTATGTTTATATTGTACATTCATTTTCTAAAGTTTTGCAGTTCGAGAGTAGAAGACTTGAAATCTACTGGAATTAGAGTTCTTGTGACTTTTGAGACTGGTCTACTGGTCTACATATATAGATTAGTTGGATTAATAGAAGAGCTTTAAGCCAAAAATGTAACCCACCTAAAATTAGCTTAGTGAATATGTTACTACTTACTGATTAAATCATAAATTACTGTTAGAATGAGCGAATAGACCGACCTCAGAAAACTGATAAACACTTAAATGAATCCACTGACGATTACAATTTAATAATATTCAAGAGGCTAGATTCATGATCATTGGTGTAAGTAAGGAACTGTGTGTGTGTGTGTGTCTGTCTGTCTGTCTCTGTGTCTCTGTGTGTGTCTGTCTGTGTCTGTGTCTGTGTGTCTGTGTGTTTACATACTCCTGTCCTAGGTCAGAAGAGATGGAGGTGGGAGTAAGAACTTCTCAAATAGCTTTAACCTAGGTCAAAGGAGCCTGGTAAACTCTTGAACCCTGAGGGTACACATAGCATGTAGTGATTCCCACCTAATGGCAAGCAATGTAATCAGTTCTCAGGGTCAATAATGTCTAATCCCCCAGTTTGTACTTCAAATGAGAACTTTGTTTCACTGGTATTAGGGCTTTATTTTCTCAGTTGTTTCTAAGTTGTTCAAATATTTGTTAGCTTCGGTATTGGTCTGGGTTCTAGGCTTTTGAAGTTAAAGAACCAATGGTTTAATTTTGCAATGAAAAAAC
The DNA here is from genome assembly GCF_950005125.1 of Chionomys nivalis. Classification (NCBI taxonomy): domain Eukaryota; kingdom Metazoa; phylum Chordata; class Mammalia; order Rodentia; family Cricetidae; genus Chionomys; species Chionomys nivalis. Next base: position 56,467,175 of record NC_080103.1, on the reverse strand, counting down.
ACCTATTAATATACTAGGGGTATAGAGTTACATAATATATGTCTTTTAATTATATGGTATTTTTGCCTTATTTTCTAAATATAAATAAATGTTTAATTAGTTAATTTAGTGTTAATTGAGTAATTTTTATATTGCATAAAAGTTAGACAATTGTTTTCTGAAAGATAAAAATTATTTTCTATACTTTATTGGACAGACACACACAACAAAAGCAATCTTATGAACTTGCTCTTCTAACAGGTTTTACTCTGTCTAGTAAAATGGTGTGTTTGTTATAATTTATCATTTTTTGAATCTTTACTAACACTCAACTTGTCAAAGTGAACCAAAAAGTAAACTACTACATTTTAAAGAGACCATGGAATAAAAAATACCTATTTTTCTCGATCTTGTTTAAAAGGTAACTTGATGACTAAGATGCAAAACTTCCTGACAATGAAAAGTTGAGCAGCACACAGCGGGTGGGACACACAGTCACCAAAGTATTTTCCTGGTGTTTTCTCCTTACACGCATTTGTTGGGAGATTATTTAATTCTTTCATTCCCCGTTTTTTCCTATTTTACAAACAAAGGGAAATAAGGCAAAAGAAGCTTTGTCTAAGACTGCATAGCTACAAATCACCAGACACTGAAGCCCTGGATGAAGTCACAGGACTCCACATTGCCAGCTGCTCCTGCCTGTTGTCCTTTCTTCTGCATTTAAAGAGGCGACAATGGGATTTCCTGCCCAGTGTTCTCTGATATCTGTTTAAATTATTCAAAAGTCAAAAGTAACAATTAAGGAAGTTTAAACTGTGATCTAGTAAAGTATTTCTCTACAATGCAGGGCATTTGTTTGACTACACACTGCCAGAGTTGGGTACTTTTATAGAAGTTAATCACAGTGTCCTACATGACAATGTTAAAAATAGTTATTCAGAAGTGAAACAAAGATAAGTTGTTAAAAATATACAATGAATGTTTGTGAATTGGAAATATTAAATTCTAATACAGGAATATCCCCGCACTGAATCGATTTTGTGTAGTGTTTAATGATATTGAGAAATCACATTTAAAAGATCTTTTGAAATGTATTCATATTCTGGCATGTGTCCTTCAAAGAGAAGAGAATTGGAGGACATTTAAACTATATGTCTGCAAATATAGAACTGCACACACACACATACACTTATTATTTTAAACTTTATATTGCATATTAATTTATAAACAAAATAAGTTTAGAGATATTTCATGTGAACACATAAGTATACAATGTGTTTTAAAATGAGCAATAGATGCACATATTGTAAAAAGCATTGTATTTTTTTAAGTAGGTGTTGTTTTTACTTTGTCATATGTGTGCAGGACATGCAAGTATGTGTATCACCATTTCATCAAAGTAATGGTTATAACCAAACAAATTTCATCATGTGTAATTGATTTAATTGTATTAAATAACTGGTCAGTTAAGCATCAATCTTAACAACATTTCTTATCTCTAATATCTGAAGATTTAAAAGTATTCTATAATCCGATGAAGTGTCTGCACAGTTGCACACCCTGAGGAGTTTGGAGGGAAATGAGATTCCTGTCCGTAACACTGCAAGTTCAACGCCGGTAAGATTACTGCTCATAACCCTTCTGTCACTGCGAGGTTGAAGAATTAACTTGAGTTTACTCAGCTAATACCTTGCCAGCATAAAGGTTATAGCTTCTTTTGATTTCCACTTAACTTCTTAATTTAGTGACCTTCACTGGGAAGTTCCAAAGATTAGATTACAGCATCCGTCAATCTTTTCATTGTGAATTTCACTAAAGCACGCAGTATGTCATTTTGCCAGATCGAGGAAATGAAATCAAGTGAAAACTGAAAGCAAACAGCTTTTTAAAATTGTAAATCATACTAATGGTATAAATATTTTCATCAGTCAGCCTTCGTCCCCACATCTATGAACGCAATGCCTTCCTTATAAAGAATGTGTTGAATAAATGATTCGTGTTGACATTAATTGGAACACACACAGGAAAACATGCAGATAGACTACCACTCTGCATCTGAAATACTTCGAACATCCTTTGAAAAAGTAAAATGGAAGGATTTATAAATGAACCAAATTAAAAAGTGTGCTAATACAGTTCACCATAACTTTTTAAAAAATAATTAAAGATGCAATTACAAAGAATGTTAAGTATTTCAAGAAGTTCAGCCCTTTGCTAAGCTTAATCCAAATTACTTCCTGTGAGAGGCATCAAAGAACAATTCCCAGGATAATCACTATCTAGGAAAAGTAGAACTCAGAACTGAGTCTTGCTTTCTGTTAATGCGTGTGCTCTTTCTCTTAGCTAAAAGACGCCACTCTGAATTGTTTTGCTGAGTATAATATTTGCTACAAAATGTCAAAGGTCAATTCTGCATCTCTGCACCATCTCCTGCCAGTCCAGAGTACAAATCAATAGATCGAGACTCAATATATTCCTGAGGTCAAATTTCCATGAGACATTCTTAACCTTCAGGTCTGCTCATTCAAGTCCCTTGCTAAGTAAGACAGGAGAGACAGGCATAATTATCTAGGTTTTATATTAAGCCTTTGACTTAATGCAGGTTTTATGCACTATTCGTTAAAAACAAAAAACAAACAACAACAACAACAAAAAGAGCTGTTGTTTTAACTAGGGGAAATTTATATGTATATGTATTTTGTTTTTGGTTGCAAAAGTATGTTTACCAAATATGTTAGAATAAACTATATTACTTTAAATATAACAAAACTGGATATCCCCTCTCATAGTTTCAATTAAGACTCAGATTCCATCTATAAATTTGAATTACAAACCCACAAATTACCATATGAAAAATTTGCTAATTAAGGAGTGACTTACAAGTTCTTTCTTTTAGAGGAAGCCTTACTGAGTTTCACATTCTTACTGTCTCCAGAAATATTATCTGCATTCAGGCTATATTTTATACTGCTGTTTAAATTGTAGTATTTATCACCTCAAGCGCTTTGAAAAATACCTCTTACTTAGCATTTTTTATGTGCCTACGCACTACATTTAGAAAGCAATTGTAAGAATAATTTGTTTGTAATGATTATTCAACTGTAGGCTAGCTCTTTCAAAAGAAGTTGTACAATACAATGGGAGAAATAGTTCCGGAAATTTCTTCAACCATGGCCATATTATAGAAACAATACATGGTCCTTCAAGTCTGATGAATGTACATTTTCAAATGAAGGAATTACCTAATCAAAATGATGAACTTTTCTGTTCAAGAAAAAAAAGCAAATTAAATTGGCGATAACCTCAGGGTCCCAGTTCTACAGTCACCAGGTTGTTAATACTCTAAGTGTCTGTCTGTCCTGTTTCCAAAGAAATGTCACTGAGATCTGGTCAGTGATGAGGGAAGCTTACTGCCAAAGATACAAACCAGGAAAGACCACTAAACTTTCATGTCACCTTTGATTTAATCCAGATATTAAATTTATGAATGTTCTCCCTTTTTAATTGATTTAAAAATTAGTACTTTCTCAAATATGTTATCTTTTAACAATGATTCAAGCCATTTTCTGAAATAATTTGTGGCAGTAAGGAGTAAATATGTTAGAGAAATAGACAACTTTACCTCTCTAAGTGTGAATATTTTTGCATAATTCTTGGGAATGAGGCCCGAAAGCTCTAACCATGAAGAGAGGCTGTATTGCCAAAGGGAATTAAGGGACTTTCATTGCCGTCAAATGTATTCGTGCCTTGGTTTCTGTCTAGCTTAAACTACTGCTATTGAGACCTTGTGAATAGTGGGCCATGGCGAGGTGATTGCTATCTCTTCAGAAGGCTGTTTCCAAACAGTGATTCCATGTAGTCTACACAGCCTTTCCAGACACCATCCATGTCACCTCTATACTTAGAAAACCTCCCCAAAATGCACCTGCAGCCTGTACTATGACATTCTCCACCACATTAAGAGTTAAACAGGGACCTTAAAGATGACGCTTTTAGGAAAATCAGCTTAAACTCTTCAACCCCTGTCTAAAGATTTCTTGGCATCTTACATGTTGTTTCTGAAATCTCTACGCATTTTATTTTAATATATTTTATTTGTGATATTAAATGTACAAAATAGTGGGTTCCATGTGCAACTTTCTTGTGTGCATATCTTGCACTGTGACATTTGTGTCCTCGTTCCCTTGTGATCCTCTCCCCTTTCCCATGATGATTTTTCTCTGACATATCCTCAGTTCTGAGACTTTGTCTCCTAAAGCATTGGCTTAACTTCTTGACAGTATAGTTCTTTCATATTGATTTTTATATCATATAGTCTCTTATTAACTTGTTCTTTAGTGATAAATAATGTTTTAGAATAATGTTAACGCTTAATATAGTTTTAAAATGTTTAATTCTTTATGTTTTGTTTGGGACATATTCTGATTATGTCATCTGTAAGAGTCACATGCTTTCTCATGCCTTTTGCTAGCGACCGCCTTTTTCTCTGCCTGGGACAGTGACACCTTACCTCAGTGCATCCAGTCAAATGTTTTCATCTCCTCTCTCTTGCTAAGAGCAGCATACTTAACCTACGCTGATTAAAAACTTTCCCACAAAAATGTGACCGACCTTTAACAAAAACGAGTTTAGTTCCTTTCAGGTACATCAAAACTGAGATGATGGCGTAACAAACATATGGGAGTCAGCAACTGGAAACAAGGATAAAAATCATGCTGTCATTCTCAAGGTCATGTCTTCATTGCACTGTCCTGAGCTGACTGTTACACGCTCCCCCCCCAGCCCACTTCCTTAAACTCTGTGGTGTAGGGTGAAATCAGTCTAATCATGAATGCCTATCTACTGACCAGCCAAGAAAGCCGGTTACAGTCTTTAAACACTTTATGAATCCAGACCTCTACATCCTCAATCAACAATAGCCTTCAACATACCTTGTTGATTTAATTAGCACTGAGACAGATGACAGATAACTGTCTCAAAAGCATATATTCCATTTTACTTTTGCCTGATTACCTACCTAGCATGTATCTAAAATAATTGAAGTCCATGAATCAGGAAAAAGAGCAGTAGGTTAAGAATAGAGTTAACACAGACACTGTGAGAAACACCAAAATTAACTCTAGGCTCCTTGATAACCACAGAACTAAGTCGCTCTGTTGATATATAATTCTAATTATTATAAAGAAATATTCTAGCTTTTCAAGAAAGAAAACTTGGAAAAGAAAGGGTGCCATACTATATATGTAATTCAGTTCACAAACTTCATACAAGAGACACTTGAAAATATTATTAACAATATGCTCCAAAATATACATACCAACTTATTATTGTCTAGGGAAATCAAATATATGCTTAAAGACTATTGAATATATCTTCACATCTTTGAAGAAAGAATTATAGAAGCACTAGAGGGATAGCTCAGTCAGTAAAGTACTTTCTCCAAACATAGTGACATGAGTTTCGCTCCAGAACACACGTAAGAACTCCTGTCATAGAGTTGGCCTCTGCTTCCACACAGACATGCACATACACATTTATATACGCATTCCCATATCAACATACACATGCATATGCTCACTAAAATTGGGAAAAGCATAAATTTATTCTTTGTTTATTTTCAGTAAATTACAAGTTATATTTGTTTTAGGCATTGACTCTTGGACAGTTCCATGAACTATGTAGCATAGTTCGTGAACTCTTGGATTAACTAATCTGTAACAATCACTTTGATTTCCCAAAACCGATAACTGACATTTTAAAAAGTAGCAGATCATACCAGCCACTCTGACTACTACTAACCTTCACCAAGTATTTAAAAGAAAAAAATCCATGTCAGACTGCTAATTGAGTGAAGCCCTGGCTTGTGAGTGGTAATGGTTTTGATTAGAGTGTAACATGCCCTGCAATGGCAATGATGTCACTGGGGTCTTTGTAGACCTCCGCTTGACTGAGGTCTGAGAAGTTATGTTTTAAATGTAAAGGGGAATAAGGGGCAGAAAAAACAACCTGAAATGGACAGACAGACCTCCCTTGCTCCTGTCTAAAAGAAGAAAATGGTCTACTGGACTTGAAAGGGGAGGGTGGGATGTACTGCACCCTTGCACTTGTCTCGTTAAGGTAGCTGGGCGTGTCAGCGCCCCTTTCAATTGGGTCTGAGTTAGTCTTCATTGGCAGCAGGGAGTAAGGAGTCAAATTGGAACTGCTGCTGCCTTTCTTAGCAGCTGGTGAAGAGCCTGTTTCAATGAGGTGCCTGCTGAGCGAGGCTTGCTTACGCTGAGTGGCTTACTAGCTACTTTTTGTTGTTGTTGTTGTTGTATGTTTCTAGAGCCATCACACTAATGAGATTAGTGGTGTACAAACTGACCCAGCTTTCATGACGTGTGACACCTTGTATACATGTGGCAAATATGAAGTGAACAGCTAGACAATGTCATTTGGTGAGAAAACACAACTTGTGTGTGTTCCGGCTAGGCACACACTGTGGGCAGGATGCAGGAGCTTTTGTAGAGTACATGAATCCTGCTGGGCTCCCAATCCTAATACTCTGGGATAAAAGGGCAAGCTTGTTCTCTGTGAAATGTGCTCCTGGCTTCGGAGCTTATCCCACGCTTGTTAGAATGGGACATCCTGTGAACGGTCTCACCAACACATGTGTTTAGACATCTCAATGAAGAAAATGAAGGCTTTCCTAGCAAATATTGGCTTCTGACAGGATCCTCATGAACAAATCTGAGCTGATGTCCAGAAGGGCAACATGGGCTTTCAGAACACATTGTCTGCCTGGGATATTCTGAATGTGGTTAGTTCTCTTGTGATGCAATTGTATACTACATTTTGTGATTGATCACACTTCGGTAATCCTTTCCACAGCTTCATACGCTTACTGTGTCAATGATACTTGAAGTTAGTGATGATTAGGACCGTATGGAGCAGAACTCAAGAGCAGATCTGAGCAATGGCACGGGCCTACCAACAGAGCTCTTGGGATAGTCACAGGTTTTCACAACAGGCGCTCCATTAACCTTGCAAGTCAATCATCTCATTCCATAAAGCAGGGTATGTTCACCCTATATCCTGACAGTAGGTTTGCAAGCTGTCTGCAATAAAACCAAAGTCAGAGTATAGGACTATTAGGGGTACAGCATATGTCTACAATGTGTAACCAGCATGAAAGGTAGAGATGCAAGGCTCTTACCATGGTGTGTGGATACAAAAGGCTGACTAAGAAGTGTGGGTACAAAAGGCTGACTAAGAAGTGTCTTTTCAACTTGATAGACAAGGACAACCAAAATCTTGAATTACAAGCTGAGGACTGGGTAATGAGAGAAACTGGCTTAGGATGTTGTAAGGGGCTGGCATATCAGCTTGATGGTAAAGATGCATACTGCTCTTGCCCCAGATCCAGATTCAATTACCAGCACCTGCATGACACCTCACAACTACTTGCTAAGTGCAGTTCAAAGGATCCCTCACCCTCTTCAGACCTTCACAGGTTTAGGAAGTGCGTGGTATACATAACATGTACACCAGGCACACGTGTGTACACATAAAATGACATAGACAAATAAATCATTTTTAAAACAAGATTATGATAAAGGCGGCTATTGCTGAGGTCAACTGTAATCTGTTAACTCTCAATGTTAAGCTTATTTTGTTATATGAGTCTGAATTAATATTAAATTCTGTTGAATTTAAAAGCCAGCATCCAATTCAATCTGTAGGTTTATCCAGTTTCTGGAATGTTTAAAAACAATGTTAAGGAAAAGAGAGAAAGGCCATATCCTAAATCACTTTTGTCTATGGCTTGAATTTAATCTTCTGGAATTTATCTTTGCCTTTATAACTATTACTTCCAGCCCCATGGACTGAGCAGATTTTATTTAAAGTATCAGTGAATTTTACTTAGAAACTTACATGAGAACAAAGTTTCTCTTCCAAAACAGTGATTTTTATTTGTTTGTTTGTTGTTTTGGGTTTTTATTTTGATTATCTATTAGCTCTTTGAATAAAACTGCCAAAAAAGTAAAATAGGAAATATTTCAAAACCATATTTTATTTTCTTAAGTTTTTACCAACAGATTTTTTATGAGTAGTCTCAAATATTATTTACACTCATTTTACTTCATATATTTTGTTTTTCTAAAAGCATACGACACAGAGCTGTACATGAAATGGGCATATTTATAAGTATGTACAGACATATAAAAACATATGTGCATGTCATATGTGTGTGTAATGTGATGTAATTCTGGTGCTCTGTGAAATAAAGTTGTAGGGGGTCAGTAAAAACCACACTTGAACAACACAACAATTCCCAATTCACTACAGCAGAAGTTTGTCAGCATTTCCAAATAAATCACAATCAGTGTGGCTCCCTTTACTCATTAGGAGATGGCCAAAGCGTAAAAGATTTTGCAATATTAACTATAATATTAACTATACTAGCCCAGACATTTCACCAGAAAATGCCTTATTAATAATTTGTGCTTTCAGCTCTTTCCAAGAGTCCTCCAAACCATAGGTTACGAATGCAGCTTAAACTACTGGCGTGCATTTACTCTTGCATCTGATACGTGAAAGTTAGCATCCTGCTAAATTCTAGCTACCACTAAATACCTGCAAAAAAAAAAAAAACCCACAAATATGCTTTCCAGCCTAAAAGTTAATCCAATTATTAGCTCTGTCTCAAAGTTTCAGGAACCTACACCAGCACTCTTAGGTGCTATTCACATTCATTGAGTTCTGAGAGGTCTTGATCCAAATAAACAAGAAATGAATTGTTAGATCATAAAGGTGACCCAGTGGATAAGAGCACATGCTGCACAAACAAGAGAACCAGAGTATGAAATTTCAGCATCAATTCAAACATTGAGTATGTCTGTGCCTATATCCCAGTATTGGGAAGTGGAGGAGAGGCGAGTCTTGGAAGTTTGCTGGGCAGCCAGCCTAGATAAGAAGATGAACTTCAGGTTCAATGAAAGACCGTGAATCAATGGAATAAGCAACATAGAAACACATTGACTGTCCTCCTCCTCTGGTTTCTACCTGCTCACACATGGGCTCATACACCTACACATGCACACACACATACCTGCACGCGCACACACACACACACACACACACACACGCATGCAGATATGCATACTTCCATACAGATACACAACTGCACATACGTACACACACACCTGCACGTACACACACTTGTGCGCACACATACATAAGCCACACACACACAATGAGAAAGGAAGAGCTTACTGTAAATACTCTGCTTATTCCTCAGAGTTTTGTACATTTTAGATAGTTTTGGCAGAGAGGATGACCATTGTAATATCAGAGAAAACGATTAGGGGGATGATTTCCGGGAAAAGGGTAGGAGCCATCAAAATCCAAAAGAATCTTCCTAAATAAAGCACGCTGCAGTGGAGTCGGTACAGCTTCCATAAGGCAGGAAGACAGCATGTCTTTAATACCACGGTGGCACTACACTCAGTGCAATCGGAGACAGGAAACAAGAAAGGCCATGAAATAAGAAACATTCACTGTTCAAGTGTACACACCATCCCATACCGACTCCATTTCCCTCAATTAATTCAAATTTAACATACATAGAGACTAATAAGTTTTATCATAAAGTTTAAGAAAAAAGCAATACCTTCTCTAACGCAGAGATTGTTTTAAGGAAAATGATTTTTTTTCTGAAAAAGTTTGATAGAAGAAGCTACTGTGAAGTCATATTCCTAAGGTTTTGATGCCGGTCTGGTTAAGGAAGAATTTAAGTCACCCATAAGCTTTAGCAGGGCGCTGCTATTCCCTATATAGCAGACATTGCACATCTTCTTCACCTCAAGCATCTTTAAGTTAACGGCTGTTTAGAAAGTTGAATATATAGAAAACATTATTGTGTATTCATAGGTGTGCAGTTAGTCATTTCTCTTTGTTGCCACCATGTTAACATCAGTTTTAGAGATTCTATAGACCGCATGTAAAGAATTGTGAAAAATGAGGAAGTCTTAGAAATGAGTCTACAAACGTCTACTGAATGTCAGAGAGAATCCTTCCATCCCAGGGCCTGCCTGAGCACAGAGCCACCATATCTCGAGGTGGCACAGAAGCACACTGTGATGCAAGGAACATGTGAGGCAGGTATGGCGCATGATTCCTGAATCAACACGACCAGGCAGCCAGTGTCCACATCTAGGCCCCTTCTCTTCCAGCTATCACTCTTCATTTTAACCAATTCAAATGGAATCATATACATAATTCAAGCAGCACAGTAAGGACTGTGAAAACACCTCCTCAGGGGCTAAAATCACAAACACAAGAAGAGAGTACAGTGATCATAGCTTTCATGTGTGTAGATGTGAACTTTGAAAAAAGTCACAATAGTCGGTCGTTTCCATGTTCAATGTTTCATACAAGGAACCAGAAATGTCATGGGAAATATTAATCCAACACATTTTAAATGTAGTAAGCATATTAGTAGTTTTAGCAGACAGTCTATCTGAAACCAAAGAATAACTGACTACTTGATGAAGAAGAAACCTATTGATTTTCTGATAAGTTTTTTTTAATATTTCATTTCTTGCACTGGAAAGATAGCTCAGTGGTTAAGAGAACTTGTTGCTCTGCAGAAGACCTGGGCTCAATTCACAGCACTCACCTGGCGGTTTTCAACAATGCACAACTTCAGGTCCAGGGTTCTGACCTGGCTGGACACCGTGCACCAACATGGTATACAGAGATATACATACAGAGAAAACACTCATGCACTTAAAGTAAAATAAATGAATTTTTCAATATTCAAAAAATATTTCATTTATTTGTGTATACCTAGAGATTGTGGCTGTCCCTTCTTGCTTCAGATGATTACTACAAACAAATATTCAGTCGATTACTTTTATTTTATAGTAATATAAATTTTTATAGGCAATACCTAACATCTTTATAAAAATGCACTAAGAATAATATTTTTCCATGTTTGTTTAACAAATTTAAAATCTATTTAAGCTTTATTTAAAAACTTGATAAAAAAATTATTTCTATTTTTCCATAACAATTTGCTTAGAATTTTTTTCATTGTTTCTCTTATTTTGTAGTTTTAGATGGGATTTCAGGCTTCTTGATTAAGACTTCTCATTCATTAATGTGATTTTAAACTCTCTTGAAATGAAGGTTTTGTGCTTCCTGTATTTCCACTCAATATCATCTATGTTTTTGAACATTTCTCATTTTTTGGGAATATACAACTGTGCAGTAAATAGCAATCTCAAGAAAAAGTATCTGCTAAGTACAATTAGTATATACATAAAGTACAATGTATAATTATGAAAAATAAACACCTTTTTTTTACTTCTACCATAATATAGAATTGCTACATATGGTTCATCTAAGTTGCTAACATAAATGTATTAATTTAGTTTGTTATGCTGTTTGTGGGATTTGGTTTTGACCACAGTTTTCAGGATTGTTAGCTTTTAGCCTATAAAGTCCCTTTATGTTCATCTTTTCCTACACATTTTAGGTGTTTCCTGCCTGTTTCAAGAAGTCTTATAAAGATGTCAAAGGTCTTTCTCTGGTGTCCTGGACTCATGATAACAATCTTTCCTTTACAGTTTCAGAAAGCAATTATCTCTTATATTTAATGGAAGTACCTGAAGGTAAACCCGTGCATGCCGCCACCTGTATCACCCTCAATTCAGCCTGTGTTTGGGCCAAGGACTGCAAGAGTTTGTTTGTTTTTGATAGCACAACTCTAAAGCAGGTATTCCTGTTCTGCCTACCTCTTACCTAATTCCTTGAGTTATATCTTCATCTTGCCATTGAAACAAACTTGTTTTATCCTTCACTACCAAGACAAAGTAAGGCATTGCTTCAAAAAAAGAAGGGGGCGGGGGGGTGGGAGAAAGAAAACGAAGCTTCTTGCCGAGGCTGCCAGGAGGTTTTATCTTCATGACACTAACGATAATCCCCTGTGTAATTAACTGTGGAGTGGTTATGCGAGCGGCAACCCATGACAAGCCTCATAGAAAATACATCAGTATTAGCCACAGGTGAATTCGTTTAGAAAGATTAATGACTGCACCTGAATTTTAATGTCTGAAAAGGGATGGAACACTGCATCCTTAATTAAAAAGTTGAATGACTGGCAATGGTTTGTTTAACATCACAAATTTCAACGGGAAGGTTTGGTATTCGCATACAGTGTGCAAAGAGGACTCCCCTTAGAAAGCGGAGAGGTGGGCGAAAGGCGATACCGCGTTCTGCGCTTACCTTATGTAAATCGGTAGCGGAGCAGTTGCTTTGATATGGATCAAATGCGGCATAATTATGGCCCTTTTCTGCTCACAGTGGTTGCGAAGCTAAGAGTTCTTACAGAATCTGAACAGGTACTGCCCCTCAACCAAGACGAAGTCAGATGGGGGGAGGCAGGAATGATTAGTGAGCTATCCATTGCTTGATGGGAGGCGGTTTCTTCTTCGTCGCTGTTTTACAAAGTGTTTTTTAATGAACAGAAAGTAACCTTGAAAAACTATGGCAATGTCCTTCCCAAAAGAGCCTTAACTCTGCTCAGGAACTCTTCCTGAGCATATCAAAGCTCATCACAGACAGATTTTTCAAGGACAATTTTAATTTCCTGATGTGAGATTCTTCTCTGTATGCTGTGATTACCATTAATGAATAAAAATAAAAGCTGGCTTGAGCCTATAGCAGGGAAGAACAGCAGTAGGTGGGGAAAACTTAACTGAATGCTAGGAGAAAGAAGGTGGAGTCAAGAAAACCAGGCAAGCCTGCTGGAGACAGACGCCGCCAGAACTTTCCCTGGTAAGCCACAGCCTCATGGTGGTACACAGATTAATGGAGATGGGTTAATTTAAGATATGAGTTAGCCAGAAATACACTTAAGCTATTGGCCAAACAGTATTGTAAATAATATGGTTTCTGTGTGATTATTTTGGGGTTGAGCAGCTGGGAACAAACAAGCACCTTTTACAACCATCTCCTTCCTTAGGACTTAGATGGGGAAAGGGGAAAAGGAGGTTGTGACATGTTTCCAACTAGGAGAGTTGTCTAACTAGTCATTTGTCCCTTGGGTAGAATACTAAAGGCAAATGTCTTAAGCATTAATGACTTAAAGTATTACTTTGATCAATTGTTTAAAATACTTTATTTTTTATACTTTACAGCTAATATCTACTTATAAGTAGTACACACCAAGTTTGTTTCTCTGTGTTTGGGTTGTAGATGGAAGTTTGTGTCCTGATTGGTCCCACAGACATTCAGTACCAACAAAACATACAGAGGCTTATATTAACTATAGACTGGGTAGCCTATTAGCTAAGGTTTATTATTAACTAGCTCTTACAACTTAAATTAACCCATAATTCTTATCTATGTTAGCTATGTGGCTTGGTACCTTTTATTGATGAGGCATTCTCATCTTGCTTCCTCTGCATCTGGCTGGTGACCAAAGACTGAGCCTTTCGTCTTCCGAGAATTCTCCTTGTCTGGTTGCTCCACCTATACTTCCTGCCTGACTACTGGCCAATCACCATTTTATTGACCAATACATATGAGAATTTTTTACAGGGTACAAGAGCATTATCCCACAGAACTGGGTTGCCTCACCTGGGGTGATTTTTTTCTAGTTCCATCCATTTTGCTTTCAAATTTCCTGATGCCATTGTTTTTAACAACTGAGTAATACTCTATTGTGTAAATGTACCAATTTTTCTTTATCCATTCTTCAGTTGAGGGGCATCTAGGATCTGCCAGGTTCTGGACATTGCATAGTTGAATAAGTGACTGAACAACCTTTGGGTATATGCTCACGATTGGTAGAGATAGGTCTTGAAAGAGATTGAGTCCCCCTTATCTAAGAAACTACAATATTGATATCCAAAGTGGCTGTACAAGTTTGTACTCCCATCAGCAATGGAGGTGTGTTCCTCTTGCTCCACATCTTTTCCAGCATGATATATCACTTGTGTTTCTGATCTTAGCCATTCTGACAGGTGTCAGATGGAATCTCAGAGTCATTTTAATTTGCATTTCCCTAATGTGTATACATGTTGAACATTTCTTTAAGTGTTTCTCAAGCCATTTGAGATTCTTCTTTAGAAAATTCTGTTTAGATCTGTAACCCATTTTTTTTAAATTGGATTATTGGGGGTTTTGATGTTTAGTTTTTTGAGTTGTTTGTATATTGCAGAAATCAGCCCTCTGTCGGATGTGGGGTTAGTGGAGATTTTTTTGCCATTCTGTAGGCTGCAGTTTAAGTTAAGGATAACCATGCTACAATCCACAGACCCAACAAGGGGGGCTCAAGGTAGGATGCTTAGATCTTCTTAGGAAGATGAAATAGAAGAGATTTCGTAGGTGTCCTGGGGACAGGTAGGGATAGGAACATGAGGAATCACAGCTGGGTACTGGAAGTGGTGGGATATACTTCTGGGTCAAGGAGGAACCTGATGCAAGGAAAACTCCCAGGAATCTGCTAGAATGGTCACAGCTAAGACTTCTAGCAATAGGGGATATGTAGCCTGAACTGACCATTTCCTGTAACCAGACAAGACTTTCAGTGGAGGGATTGGAACATCAACCCAGACATAAACTTGGACCTACTGCCTGTTTTGCCTATGGGATGTACAAGTGTAGCAGAGACATGAAGATTGTGGGAATGATCTCAGGTTCAGCCTGAGATCAATGCCACCAGACAAATTCTACTCCTGACACTGCCTGGAGTGCCAGGATTAAGAACTGGATGGCATGTAGACTTAGGATAGAACCAAATAGAACTGGAGAAGGGGGAAAGTCAATGTAATGATGCCTAATGATATTCTGCTATGCTCATAGACCGGTGCCTAGCTCAGTTGTCATCAGATAGATTCATTCAGCAACAGATGCATAGAGTTAAAGCCTAACATTAGTCTGAGCTTGGAGAATCCTACTTAAGAGAGGGAGGAAGAATTGTGGGAGCCAGAAGGGTCAAGGACATCACCAGAAAACCCACAGATTCAACTAGCCTGGACTCAGGAACTCAGGAAAGTTGACAGTCAGCCAGGGAGTCTACATGGGATTGAGCTTGACCCTCTCCGTATATGTGGCAGTTGTGTAGCTTTGTCTCCTTGTGGGACCCCTAACTGTGGGAACAGGGGCTGTCTCTAACTCTTTTGCTAGCTTTTGGGACCCTTTCCTCATACTGGGTGTAATGGATTATTACAGATTTCTGCGAATCCCCGAGTAGCTTGCTGTGGGATCCCTGGCAGTGGCAGGCAGTGGGTAGGGTGTCCTGAGAGCAGCCTGTCCTAGGCAGGGACTGAGCATGAGACTGTGCCGCAAGTCTCCTAAGGTGGCTGTTCTTTGGTGGTGAGAGACAGATGGAGGCATGCCATGCAGAGTGAGGTTGGATATTTATTAAGTGGGTTATGGAAGTATGGAAGGGAAGGGGGAGAAGAGAGAAGAGCAGAGAGAAGGGGGAAGGAGAGACAGGAACGCAGTAAAGGGAGAAGTGGAGAGAGGCAGAAGCTGCCTCTTCGAGAGAAAGATGGATAGGAGAGAGAGAGAGGCTAAGGCTGCAAGCAGGAAGGAAGACCTGCCTCAATGGATGGGGGAGGGAGTGGGTGTGGCTTGTCTCTTAAAGAGACAGAACAGATAATTACACTGGGTCACCTTGTCCACCCTTAATAGAAGCGGATTTGCTTAGTCTTGCTGCAGCTTGATATGCTATGTTTTGTTGATACCTATGGGAGGCCTATCCTCTTCTAAATAGAAACAGAGGAGGAGTGGATGGATGGGGGAGAAGAGATGTGAAGATAGACTGGGAGGAGAGGAGAGAGGGATATAAAACTGTGGATGGGGTGTAAAATAAATTTTAAATAAAAACAGAGTACTTTTTTTATCATTTTTCCCATTAATAACAGAAACAATTCATGGTTCTGAGAATTTAACAAACCCTGCTAAGAAAAGAAAAGAAAAAGGAAGGGAGGGAGGGAGGAAGGAAGGAAGGGAGGGAGGGAGGGAGGGAGGGAGGGAGGGAGGGAGGAAAAGAAAGTGTGTGTGGGGGGGGGAGTTTATAGATAGACTAGGGTAATATTGATCTATCCAGAGGTCCAGTTACATGTATTTTCATGTTACTCTTTTTTTTGAAAAGAATATCTTTACTTTTAGAATGGAAAAGAAACCCACAACTAACTCGCAATTTTGTACTAGCCACAGTTTCTACAACTGTCTGCTTCCAATGTTTGTTCTTTCCTTTGACAAATGAATTCCACAGAAATGTTTGTTTAGAGACATCAAATCCACAAAGAATGACTCTGCCTTTTCATTTTCTAGGTCAGAAGGCAACTCATATCCTTGGCAAAGAGTTGCCTATGTCCCTTAACATCAAACACAGGTGGCTTTACCACTTTTTTTTTTTCTTTTTTGCATGGCTCTAGTTCTGTCAGATTTCCAAGGGAATACATCTTAATGACATGTCATTTAGGATTATTGCTTCCTATAAAAGCTTCTTTCACTGTTTTGTGTGTGTATATGTGAAGAAAAATGCTCAACCTCTTAAAATATATCTGTAACTGTTCCCCACACTCAGAACACTATCAAGAGGGAAAACCTCTGCATGGCGCTCAGATGTATCAGGTATTTTAGTTTGTTTGTTTTTAATTTTTTATTGATTTCATTGAACTATGCATGTTCTCCTCCCTTCCTCTCCCCTCACCTTCAACCCCTTCCCATGGTCCCCATGCTCCCAATTTACTCAGGAGATCTTGTTTTTTTCTACTTCCCATGTAGATTAGATCCATTTATGTCTCTCTTGGGGTCCTCATTGTTGTCTAGATTCTCTGAGATTGTGAATTGTAGGCTCGTTTTTTTTGCTTTATGTCTAGAAACCACTTATGAGAGAGTACATATGATATTTGTCTTTCTGGGTCTGGGTTACCTCACTCAATATGATGTTTCTAGCTCCATCCATTTGCCTGAAAAATTCAAGATGTCATCAGGCATTTTTAATCATAAATGGGAAAGCATGATACCTGGGCCCTGCTTGCATCTCTGAAATACATTATCCATCAACTTTATTGTGACATCTATAGACAGAGCTTTTCATCCAAACTGCAGGCTTTCCAATAAACACACAGACTTATTATTAATTATAAAAGCTTGGTCAAAAGCTTAGGATTATTACTAACTGCTCTTAACACTTAAATTAACCTGCATATCTTATCTACTCTCTACCACATAGCAGTACCCTTTTTCAGGTTGGCATGTTCATCTTGCTTCTGCTTGCATCTCCTGGAGACTCCTGTGACTCTGCCCTCTTCTGTCTTGAGCTTTCTTTTTGTCCTCAAGTCCTGCCTAACCGTTTTCTGCCTAGCTTTGTATTTGCTAATGAGAGTAATACATACTCGCAGTGGACAAAAAGATTATCCCACAACAGGCTCTCATCATTACTCATAATAACCTGCACCATGTATTGAAACAGAGTTATTAGCCCAGAAACAGTAAATATTTTTCAGAAGCTATATTCAATTTTAAATTAAACATTTTCAAATTAAGCTTAAGTCAAACTGTACTGTAAAGGAATGTCAAAGGTATCACAGTTCCAGGATTCCGAGTTCAGTTAATCCATTGAAAAATAGACCTGCAGGATCAATCAGGCCTGGTGGGCTTGAGGGTCCATGTCATTCATATAATTTAAAATAATTTACAAGGATGTTGGTGAATATTATTTTCAGGTGTTTGACTTTTGCTTATTTTTTATTTATTTAGTTCTGTGTAGTTGTGTTATTGTGCCTATCTAAAACACCTGGTGCTCCTAATAAAGAGATGAATGGTCAATAGTGAGGCAGAAGCAAGGATAGGCAGGGCTAGCAGGCAGAGAGTATAAATAAATGGAGAAATCTAATAGGAAGGAGAACAAGGAGCACAAGAACAAGGAGAGGGAGACATTAAGGGTCAGCTACCCAGCCACCCAGCCAGTCACATAGTAAGAAGGAAAGAAAGGTATATAGAAAGAGAAGATAAAAGCCCAGAGGTAAAAGGCATTCAGGATAATTTATGTGAAGAAAAACTGGCAAGAAATAAGCCAAGCTAACGCCAGGCATTTATAATTAAGAATAAGCCCCCGTGGGTGATTTATCTGGGAGGTGGGTGACTGCACCCCACAAAGAGCCAAAAGAGTAAAACTTTACACAACACAAGGATGACCGTTTAACTTGTCAGCAAGTTGTTGGCAGACACTAATAGGTTGAGTTTAGATTCACCTGGAATTATTTGTAGTAAATGTCCGTTAATAATGTCTGCTATAACTTCTGTAAATGAAGCATGAATATTCTATATTGAACGCTTCTCAGATATGTCAGTCCTCATCACTAAAAGTTAAGTTCGTTCTCAGTCAATTCATAAGCATCACTGTTGAGTCCTAGGAAAATATCTATTTTTTTTTTTAGAAATACAACAGATCATCAGGTTGGGGAAAAATGAGAATTGTAAGCAGGAAGCCTCTGTTATTTGCTGATTATGTAACAAATATCAGTCTCTGCATCAGTGAGAAGTCTGTGATCTCATCTAGACATGAGAGTCTTACTGTCATACTTGTGCTGGACTTGATTGTCGGTAAGGAAATTCCAATTTAATGGTCACTTTGGTTTCTCTGTACTGCACGAAGGCTGAGGCAGCATCCCATAGGTGGAATGCACACATACTCTGCATTCTGATTTCCCATATGTACAAGGGGAAGTGCTAAAGACAAGATCCCAAAGTTGGGGGTGTGGTCCAGGGAAATGTCTCAGTAGGTAAAGGGCTTGCTGAGCAAGCTTGAGGACATGAATTTCAATTTTCAGAATTTACTGAAGCTGGGTACTGAGGTAGCTAGCACAAATCTGTAATGCCAAAACTCTTAAAAGTGAAATCAGAGGCAAGGACAGGACAATCCCCAAAAGTACTCTGATAAGTTTACATGGTACAGGCAGCAAAGAATAAGAGTTAGACCATAAGCTTCATATGCATCCTGTGGCAGGTGTGCCCAACACAGACTCATGAACACACACACACATGCACGTACACACAGCCCATATGTATAAAACTTACTTAAAAACATGCAGTTTTCTGCCTACCAGCTTGTATATGACCCTGGACAGAAAATTTGTAAATAATACAGCTCAGTCAGTAGGATACCTGGCTACATCTAAGAGAAAATGTATAAACAGGCACAATGGAGCATGCCTATAATCCTAGTACTAGGGAGGTGGAGACACGGGAGGAACAGGCTCAGGTCAATTCTCAGGCACAGAAGGAACACAGGCAAGGCTGGGATACAGGAGACCTTGCTTCAAAAAAAAAAAAAAATAAGAAAGAAAAAGAATGAATAAGACAGAGTAAACTCTAACTGTTTTTGGTTACATGTTGATATTTGTGGAAAAGCTATCTATAATTAAAGCAACAAGCACATTTTTTTTATTTAAAAACACATGAACTTTCTCTGTTCTCTTGGTTTGGGTTTGGGATTGCTGAGAGCTGAATAAGCAGGCATTTCACTCTAGGGTGTGCCTTTGTTTTGTTACACTCCAGGCCTGCTCTTCCCAAACAACTAAGAAAAGGTTATAAACAATCACAGTGATGCTGTCTTTATGGAAGACTTTCTCTTCAGCACATAGTTGGCAGTGGAATGTCTGTGACATAAAAGCCATTCAAAGATCCAAAAGTAAGAAGGCTGCCTTTTTAGGTTGCTTTGTTTTTTTGGTTTTTTTGTAATTAAATAGCTCAGTTTACAGTCCCATAAAATTTGGCAGTGGCATCTCAATCCTAAATACATGCGTGCTGGCACTAACATCAATGTCCCTGTGCACTTGAGATGCCTGAACATGAAGAAGAAAGGGGGAACTGGACCATGGTCTAGAAAGTGTCAAGCAAACTAGAAATGAATGTCACCTACTGCTTTCAAGGCTAGAAATTAGTGGGAGACTTACCCTTTCTCTGAATCATCTGTGTTTTATGAAGATGTTCGTGCCATACTGTAGGAAAATTTATTTCATATTTAAAAGATTTGGAGAAATGATATAAAAGGAAAAAATGGAAAATGGATCAAGGGTTGTTCTGAAATTAGGAGTAACTTTGAGTCAGAGCAAAGAGGAAAACATAGCACTCCTGCAGGAATGAGCTCTCACCCTGACTTCTGCTATGTAAATTGTGCTTTAAACTTCACAAGAATCCAATTAACAGAAGGGGGGGGGGTTGGTGGGAAGCAGCTATATGTGACTGTATTATATGTAGTACACTGTTGAAAGTAGGAAAAGTATACAAACGACATATAATTTTTGCCTATTTTCAAATTACACATGGTCTTGTGTGGGGAGCCAAAACTACTGATTAAAAAATGGTAATTTAAAACCAAGCCATTATTAAAGAGAAGCTCAGCAAAGGGGATTTGAGTAAAGCGAACTGACAAAACATTGAAGGGTGAGTGCCGGGGAGACTCGGTAAACTAAAAAATCATCAGGGACGTTGAAACCTAGACTAATCATAACTGGGGCTTTCAGGTTTCTCTCCTCCAGAGAGGGAGGCAGAGGGAGACAGAGAGAGAAGAGAGACCAAGAGACCAAGAAATAGACCGCACAAGTCACTTTCGATTCATTTTATAAAATCAGAAACACTGGCTGATCTTCATGCCATGAGTTTTGCTTGCTGCCTAGAACTGCATCCTGTGTGCATAGCTCACTTCTTTTGTCCTCATTCCGTGGACTGTCGTGTCTGAGCAGCACTTTTTTCTCCTAAATGGTATCGAATGTCTACACTGATGGACTGCTCCAACCAGAGATGGTCTTTCCTCTCCCAAATCTTTGTTTCTTCCTTTGCTTTTCTCTTTGAGCTCCTGAAGAGCAGGTAATTCGTACTTCACATGGGAGTTCTAGCAACAGGTGCTGGGATTGAAGGGAAAGTACCAAAGGAAATCATGTTTCCGACCCGAGAAAACGGAAGAGTTCTTCATTCACGTGCCCTTTTCCACAGTATCCAGGCAAACACGTGCTTCGCGGATTTGTCTGCTTCTACCAGTCTCACATGCTATACTATGTAAAGTTATTCTCAATTTTTTTTTGTGCTGAGTTACACGCATTTTCTGCAAGTTAAAATTCACACATTTACACAAGTACTGTAAACCAGACCTTTTCAATATTTTTAACTAATCTCATTACTAAACGGCAGTTTACTGCATGCCAACTGGATGCTGAAAACGATTGCAAAAGGATCCACAGGCCAGAATGCATACATGCTGCAGATCAGAGACTTGGTGCTAAGGTTTGCTTGGAAAATAAATTGTCCTTATGAATACAGAGCTGGAGTCAGTGTTTCCGGTACTGTGGTACAGCTTCATTTTCTCTAGTCGTGCATGCACTCAGTTTCCTTGAAAGACTTAATATTTTTCCAATTGTAGTTTATGAAAAAAGCTGAAGTATGGAGCTTCTGCAGAGCCATTTGTCATTCGCCTGCATTTAAGGTGCCCGCGGTCCTCTGTGGATCGCTAAACTTCACTTTTAACAGGAGAAAATAGGTCTGAAAAGGGAAGCGATATTTTACTGCTGAACAAGAAACTGTGTATTCCTCTTTCACAGTCCTGCCTCAGGAGCTTGTGGAATGCTTCTTGACCAAAGGAGATGGCATGAATATTCATGTCTTTTATGAGTCACGAAGTTGAGGCCGTATGGTTTTCCCATTTATCAATTACTGGCTGAGGATTACCCAGCCACAGAGCTGAGCTGATTAACAAGGCTCTCTTTGTTTGCCCCGCATAGAGGTGAAGCCGCACAGTGACAACTGTATTATTTCGTGCCTCTTCAGCTGTCCACACTTGTGCAAAAAAGCTTAACATCCTGTCAGGTTTCATCACGCATCCTCTTTATTACCACGTTGTGAGAGTTTGTATCGTTGCAAATCACACTGACTTTTCAGTTTCCTTTCTCTTTGCCCAGTGAAGGCCGGTTTGGTGACGATGCCTAACAAGCATGAGCAATCAGGCAGATCCTCTGGTCTCAGATATGTGTGGCATCTGCCTGTAACCCTGGAGTTTTTAAACTTTGCACCTCCAGCACTTGAGGAGCAGCTGCTGGGAGCACCACCACCAGCTCACCCCTATTTATTTTGACTTGGGTTAATACCTGCTGTTTTACTCCCCATTCCCACGCGTCCCTCCGCACAATCATCTACCCCAGTTATTTTCCAATTATCACTGCCAGGTTTCTTCTGGGCCTCAGTGCTGTGCCCAAGGATTAGAAGCTTGAAACCTCCACCTTGATGAGAGTCTATGCTCTCTTTGAAACAATGGTTAGCAAGATCTCTCTCTCTCTCCTTCTCTCTCTCCCTCTCCCTCTCTCTTCCCCTACCACTTGCTCTTGTTTCCCCTTCCCCCTCTTCTCATTCAATTCCTAGGCTCCCCAATTTCACCTTCTTTCAAGCTGATTTTCATGAGTGTAGGTGAATTATTTTTTTTTAAACAGGACAGCATGAAAACAGCCAAAGCAAAAGAGGCTTTCTTAAGCATTTTTCCCCTGAAATGCTGAAGTAGCAACTTCATTTTCAAGAGAAGAATGAGCCAGCTCATCTGCTATTTAGAAGTTTAGCTTCCTTTTCTTTTGCTACCGTTTCCCATGACTTCCAGCTTTATCCCCCTTCCTGTTTCGCGTGGCTTACTCTGCTGTCTTTAACTAGGGTTATCTAGTTTAGTTCATGTGCACTTAGACACAGGCTTTGTTCTTGCTGGCCATGGAGAGCTGCTCTCAAACCCACAGAAAACTGTATTTTAAGATATTCTATATCATTCCTATTTTTTTTCTTGTGGGTATGATGACATCAAGACACCCCCATGACCTCAGCAATACTCCAGTGCAATTATTAGCTGTCGTTTACCGCTTCCTTTACTATGTACAACTTACTGTTAAACTTTTAGGAAATGAACCAGAGGAGAGAGCTGGAGAGGAAGTTGTCTTATTTGTCATCCTGTGGAGACTGCTTTTTACTGTGGACACAAGGCAAGGGAATGAAAGTATTCCCTAACTCTTTGGCAGCTCGCAGGCTGATGTTGCTGACAGTCCCTGAGTGATTAAATCATTTGCTCCACAAAACAAACCTGACAGGAAGGAAATAAAAAAAGGAAGAAGACGAAAGATAGAGAGAAGACAACTACATATTTTAAGTGGAGTAAAAGAGATCTAGAGTTTGGGGAAACAAATTAAACTTTGGGGAGTAAAAAAAGAAATCCATTTGCCATGCAGGACTGTGGCACATCAAGGCAGCCCACGTCAGTGTGACTGAGTCGAGTCTCCCAGATCTAAGTGCTTCTTGTCGAAGAGAGGATAGAACACTGGCTGCTTGCAATGCTGAAAATTCTGTTTGGGAAGCAATGAGCAATGTGTCCAATTCTTTGTTCAGCATTCAGCATGCCGGGGCTCACATTGAGAATTCTGTTTCCCTGGTTTCTAAATCCTGAGTGGAAGCATGCAATATACATGTGAGGTAGAGATTAGAAAATCTGTCTGCATAGATTCATCTTTTCTTAATGCCTTTTCTTTTTTCAGATGGCTGTACTAAACTCTATCCATGTTCATTCTACCCTCTTGAGTATGTCAGACTGCTTTACATGTTATTAAATATGCCTTATTTAATAACATGGCACTGCACATGCTCGGCTAACACTTACCACCAAAGACTTACTTCTTACTGTCTTATGTAGATTGAGATAAGATGCACTCAACCTGGACCAAGAGATTCTACCTGCAAACCCTGCTTGATGGCTCAGGAAAAAAGGCTCAGAAGTTCAAGGTCAGCCTGTGGTTCAAAGCCTGAATTAAAAAGGACACCACCTTAATTTTATTTTTTTTAAAGGAGAGAGGCAAATCTGGGGAAGAGATGTATATTCAATAATTATATCGACAAATTAAAATATTGCATATTCATTTATCAAAATGAAGTGAAGAAAACACAGGAGCAGACAAATGAGCCTGTCAGGGATAGGGATAGCAAGCAATCTATAGGGCTGAAAATCTTGTTCAGAGAAGTATGGCCATTTCTTCTGTTGTTGTCTCTGTAAACATTTCCATTGATTTCCTTTGTATGTGGGTCTCAGTCACCATTATTTTGCTGGGAAGAGACACCATGACCAAGATAACTTGTAGAAGAAAACATTTAATTGGGGCCTTGCTTACAGCTTCAGGATGGAAGTTCATTACCATCGTCGTAGGAAGCAAGGCAATAGGCAGGCAAGCATGGTGCTGGAACAGTAGCTGAGAGCAAGATGGAGGCAGAGAGTTAACTAGGATTGTCAAGGGCATTTGAAATATCAATGCCCACCCCTATGACCCAACTCCTCCAACAAGGCCATGCCTCTTACTCCTTTCCCCAAAGAGTTAAGCGCAGGCCCCTTCTCCTTCAAACTACCACAATGCGAAAGTTATATATGCAAACAGCAACAGCAACTATGCTGCATCTCTATATTGCTGTCTTTATAATTAAAAACGGCGGCTTGGGCTGAAAAATAACACAGAAAGTCCTTATAATTTCCTCCCGGAGACAACAACTTCAGAGGTAGCTGTATCCAGCAAGCAGTAGTGAGAACAGCTGGGCTGAAGTTTTCAAATTTGCGAACAACCTGAAATAGATACATACGGGCAACCAAAATCAATCTGAGACTTGAAACAAAATATTATGAATGTTGCAAAATTGTATCTGTTTATATAAATGAAATATTTACTCTGTATATCCTTTAAAATATTTTATTGTTAGTACAGGAAAACACAGCAAAACTAAGCCAAGAGTATAGAAAGGTCCTGGGAACCCTCTCCCTGTACAGACACTCAGCCTTACTTTCTCTGGATAAGTTAGAAATTTGGCTATAGTTTCCTTTTTGTTAAGAAAACAGGGAAGTATTAGGTATGGAATCTTTCTGTTCTCTGGGTGAAGGGAAAAGTGGTCTGCTATGTAGCTCAGTCTGAAGACATTCTGGTGAGCATTACTCCAACAAACAGACGGATCACTCACTCCGTGAGATCTGCGGGAGTCACACTCCCCAGTGAGTAATGAGGACACAGTGAAAGCATGCAGAAGATGGAGGAGTAACAAAAGCCACAGCACAGCAAGAGTGACTGGAAGCCCTGGTGAGTCTCCTTCCTTCTGTCCTTGGCGGTGGCATATTCCTGGGAGTAGACAGAGTTCCTGGGGTAACATTCAGTACAACATTTCCACCCTGCTTCCTCAGTCGCCCTCCGGAGGAATGACGAATCCTGAACTCTACTGAGAAATTAAACTGGAATTTAGCATTTTATCTAAGAAGAAAACAAACACATCTTTATGTCAACTAAGTCCTGATGTAAGGAGTCATCTAAGTAAAGAGCAGAGGCTTGACAGTGGGCGGAGTCATCCAAGGGTGTCATACATATGCTAATTAACCTAATTGTTATGCACTATGTTCAAGTATTGGAATATCATGGTGAAACTCATGAACATGTTAAACTACTATGTCAATGTGGTGATTTGCATGAGGATGGTCCACATGGACTCTTATGTTTGAGTGTGTAGTCACCAGCAAGTGGAACAATTTGAAAACATTGTAAGGATTGGAAGATGTGTCCTTGTCAGAGCAGGTGTGACCTTAACGGAGGCACTGTGTCACTGGGGTGGGCTTTGAGGTTTCAAAAGCCCAATCCAGGCCAAGGTTCTTGCTCACTGCCTACAGCTCAGGATATGGCTCTCAGCTACTGCTTCAGTGCCTGCGTGCATGCTGCCATACTCCCTGTCTTGATGATAGCAGACTAAACCTCTGAAACTATGGGCCATTGCCACCTGGTTAAATGTTATCTTTTACAAGAGTTACCTTGGTCATGGTGTCTCTTCACAGCAATTGAGCAGCAACTAAGACTGATAATTATAAGTAAGAAATAAAACTGTTGAAAAAATGTGGATAATCTGGAGTTTTGAGGCTATCAAAACATAGTATACATGCTTATTGTATAAAGTCATGTGATAGCTCTTTTCAATATTAATTCCAAAATGAATGTGGATTCTGGGTGCTAAACAGAGGATTCTATATTGAATAGCTTAGCACATGAGCCAATAAAATATCTGTCCTGCTCTTCTACCTAGGTACTGAATAGAAAATCCTTTAAAACCTAGGTTCCCATAAACATTTATTATATTAGAGACAATTGTCATTTTTATTGACTCTTGATGTGAGTATTGATTCTATCAAAGAGTTCTGGGAACACAAGCAGAGAAGAGACTTTCATGGCATCCTGTCCCTCAACATGAGAGTCTCGTATATTTTATAAAATTTTTGATGATCAAGGGATTTCTCTAAGCCTTGCTCATTAGGTGATGCTCTCTGCCTTCTGATCTGACACTCTGAAGCGTTCCTAGGAGACTGCTTTGCACACACATCAACACTACATAGTCTCTACATAGTCCTGCCTCGAGTGTCCTAACGATGGGCTGCTCTCGAGCCCTTGCTACCCTAATCCTTCTCATCCACCCACTGAAAAAGCCATTAACAAATGTTTATTATTTGAAAAACAATTAATTGTTTTGGGGGGCTCCTTTATATAGAAAAACTGATGGTCAAATGAAAAATTAATGTCATCATCAAATTATAACATTTCTGAATGGAATTGTCTGTTTTGGAGACAACAATACACAATCAAACATAAGCCATTGTTTTTCACTTCCTGACTGCCAGTGGTCAGTCATTCTTTAACATGATTTATTTTTATCCACTGTTTATCTTAATTCCTTTTTTTAAATTTTTGATAAATAACGGCACCTAAGCATCAAGCTCGGTGCGTGTGTGTGTGTGTGTACGCACACATGCACGTACACGTTTTCTTCCCCAATGTTTACTGGAAAGTAACAAGTCTTTTATCTTGGCATAATGCTTTCAAAAATAAAAATAAAAGACATCAGATAAGAAAGGGGAAATCTTTGTCCATAGCATCCTGTCCAGGATATGACAGGATCTGTTTGGTGGTTTCAATTCTGTGCTTCTCCTCTGAAGGCAGACAGTTACTTAGGGCTCATTACATGTGGTCTGAACAGCTAAGAATAGATACGTTCAAAACATAGATAGACATCAACGTCTTAAAAGCCACTCCTGGGATAGACAACAGCTCCTTCTTTAATCCACTTAATTTTTTGTCTGGAAATTAATATTTCATTATTGCTCACTCAGAGCACTTGACATGGTCCTTATGGTTTGAGATGTACAGAAGCCAACATGCAAGCAAATATTAAGCAGTTTCTTCAAAATCCATGGAGAGACGATCCTGGAACTAAATGCTTTGCCATGCAACTGAAGTAATTAACTGCAGTGGACAGATTTAATGCTACAATGGCTTATTTTAACCAAGGATAAAGGTGGGGAAGGGCAGAGTGGGAGGGGACATGGATGTACAGAAGAGGAAACTGTTAAGTAAGTCGTGCCAGCATGGCCATGTCCAAAGAAGCAGCCCCTGCTCCTTCTGAGCAACCATGTTCAAAGCCATAGATTTGGGCCTCTACTGGCAACAGTTTTATCTCCTTGGCTCATCCATATTTCACAGGTTAGGCATCATGAGAGGCACAGACGTAGAATTTCTTGCTTTTGATTTCAAGATTACCAATTACTTCTTTACCAAAATTTTATATCTCTTACTAGACTAGGTATTCATAGCCTGGTAGCAAGTAGATCTTTCTTGTTTTTGAGTTTCTCCATTTAAATTTATGAAGCCCACAAGTGTTCTCCTCAGTCAGCTCACAATAACATTCTCCAAAAATGCAGTGACTTTATCTGTGTAATCATGTCCAGGGACAAGACATAAGATTTAGGCATTACATGCTTTAATGATTCTAGTCTCTTGGATAGTAATATGCTTTCCAATGAGCGGAAAATAAAGACTTTTGAATGACACGAAATATATGGGAATATTTAAAGCAAATTAATTGTGCATTCGTATTTGAAAATCTAACTTTTCTCTGTGTATGATCCAAGACTTAAATCTTTTCAAATGATACCAACGGTGTACTTTCAGAACACTAACTAGGCTGAAGTACATGGACATAGCAGATAATTTCAACCAGAAATATCATACTTGCAAAATAAGGATAGTAAACTTTAAGAAAAATTATCTTTGTGCCAGTAATGAGAGGTCCCACCTACCTAAGTCCTGCTCTATTAACAGGCCAGGGCAGGTTTTTATTCACCAATGGTATTCACAGCATACAGAGGGGAATCCCACATCAATCATTAATATTAAGAATGTAACTTTATATAAGTACACAATACAAAATAATAAAAGTTATTATGTTTATCACTTTTGTAGAAGTTTCTAGAATTCCTGTCCTGATTCTAAGTCAAAATTCATCAAGCAATTACTTAAAGATTTATTTATTTTTTTATTTACGTGTTAGTATATGTGAGTGTATGCACACACAAGTGAAATGATTTTTATGGAATTCAGCATTTTTTAGAACCAAGTATTCTAGAACAATACATTTCAAAATGGTTATGGTAGATAGGAAAATATCAAAAGTCTTTGTCTTTCATAATTAATTCATTATATTTCTATGGGAACAAGAATTTTAGGTACAGTAAAGACAATGCAATCCATGGAACTTGTTAGTACTGAATCTGTGCTGCGATGTCTGGCATTCATTTACAGCATGTGATGTGACGGCATGCGGGGTAACAAGTGCAGAAGACGACAGCGAAGTCATGGCATGTGCCTAAGGTTGGGTATGTGTTTCATTTAGCACCATCAGCAAACTTTGGCCCTCATCAATTTTGTGACCACTCCACAGTCAGGGATGAGATTATAACCCAGAGTCTACGAAGCGAGGCCTCCCAGGTACAGAAGGCTAATCTTTACCACACCAGCCATGAGTTCTTCTGTGCTACCATCCCAGGTACACACCTCGCAGCTGTTGGCTGAGTTCCCCAGCACATGAAGCTCAACAGCAAAGACAGATACAGTCAGAGAGACCTACACAGCTCACCTGCTATCCCACATGGCCCTTGTGCATACATTCACCAAATAGAATGTTAGCTGAATAAGTAGATAAACTAAATCTAAATATATCCATCAAAGCTGAAAGATTGTTCTCTAAGAATGAATATTCTAACTCAAAACGGGATCTGGCCAAAACCTGCTTCCATAAATTATGTGGAATGTTTGTAGTTTATGGTTACTAAGTATAAGCATAAATACTGCTTTGTGTGAGTGATGTGGCATGTTTATAGGTCTGGTGACTTCTGCTTTTAGAAACTTTATGCTGAGCCTCCTAACAGCCCAGTGAAACAGAAGAGTTATCCAAAGTCTATCATGTAGGGACAGATTGACTAACAGAGTGATTAGTGGCCAGCCTACAGTCGCACAGCTGGTTACATAATCACCACTGGAAAATTTACCTCTGGGAACGAAAGGTAATCAATAAACACTGTGGAGCTTCACACATGAAATATGAAATTGCTAAGATTTCAAGAAGATAATGTGGATTTTTTTCAGCTTTTGATTAATATTGACGGTTAATAGAACCCATAAAACCATGTCTTTCACAGGTATCTGAGCAGGACTTTTGTTTTTCTACTGGGAATTTTAAAAAAATAGAAGAGCTCCCAATATTTTCACCCTGTCTCATTTGGCTTGTGGATGTGTATACAAGTAGGTGAAGACGTAGGCATAATTTGATATCTTCTGTTTAAAAAAGAAAACTATAGCCCATTGAAGAAGGTCAAACATGGTAAGATTCACCAACATGCGCTGGAGAGGTGGCTCAGTGATTAAATCCACCTGCTGGGCAATTGTGAGGACTGGAGTTTGGGTCTTAGTACTCATGTAACAAGATGGAGGCATGAACATGCTTGTAATCTCCACTCTGACAAGGGTAGAGACAGGAGGATAGCTAGGACTGACCACATTCCAGCTAACAAAGAAAACACAAGTTCCAGGTCAGAGAGAGATGCTGCCTCAAAGAAATAGGCAGGCAGTGGTAGAGAATGCCTGACATCCCCTACTGGCCTCCATGAGCATGCACAGATAAATGGAAAAATAAGTACTAAATCTTTTAATAGAACATACGGAGATGAAAACTTCAAATGAGAATTTTTAGTAAAAATTACTTATCAAGATTATGTAGGAAAGTTTGTAAATAAGTTATAAAATAATTCTACAACCTTTGTATGGAGAACATTTATGGGAAAGCAAGCATTAAAATGCAATAAAGGCCCAGAATGCCAATGACTCCAGTTTAAGCCAGTTACTTCTCTTGTCTTTGTCCAAAATTTGGGGAAAAGTTATATAAATATGTTCAGCAAGGCTGGATGGTCATGAAAGCCACAATATCAGGAAGTGTGAAATGTAAGGGCTAAAGCTTTGTGATTCTACAGGCAGTATAATGACAGCCACTATTATTTGATGAAGGATTTCGGTCACACTGCAAACGAGCTAAAATAGTGCAACTTTTGCGAGCACCCACTGATCTGCAAGGTTTTTGATCTCCTATTTTAAAAATAGAAATGTAACAAGGTACAAGGTCAGATTTCTCCTATGGAACCAAATTTGTTCTATAAACTCCAAAATATTTTACCATCAAAAAATGCAGAGCAAAATGAAAGGTGATAACCAAGGCAAAAACTGAGAAAAATAAGAACCAGTATACATTATATAAACTATTGTTCCTTGCAAAAATCCTCCAAGGGAGTGTGTTGAACCACACCCCTCAAATATTAACAGTTAGAATTAAAGATCTGGAACTCACAAAACACCTGGGTCCTATTCTTTGATCATTGTGTCACATCCTGAGACGTGTACTGGTCTCTACCTAACGATGTCTCTCGCTCCCTTAATGGTTGCCTTTCATTCTACATTTAAAACGCCTCTTAGTAAGTTCCAAGTTAACTTCCAAAACCAGAACTGTGGATGTGTCCGCCCATCCACTACCTAAAAGTGCACTGGATAGAGAAGTCATCAGCGAAGCCCATCCCCACTCATCATAAATGAAACCAAACCAAACCAATCCACTTGTATGTTCCAATGAAAAATTAAAACATTCTAAAAAAATAAATAGAATAAATTTTAATATTTGGAAATTACTTTGAAAGCCCTGAAATCTTATGTCTCAATTCTTACTCACTGCTGGAGCTTAAGGAAGCCCGTCATTTTTTAAGACAGTTGAAATGAAGCAAAATAATTCGAAATACACAATGCAAAAGAAGCGGGAGCAAGCGGAGTTCAATATGTCAATAGATCAAGCAAACCTTGCTTTCCAGGGCTGTATTTTCAGATTCTTCTTAATCCTTTTGTTTTAGTTCTTTCGTTTTCTTAGTAAGATTTAAAAAATACCCACCCCAAGATTATACAAGTTCCTTTTGGGGGGTTTTATTAGTCATGGTGCATCAGGCTAGGACTCTGTGACTGCGGAGTCTTCTGCACAGAAGTCAGTTGTAATTATTCTGATACTAATCACCCTGAATTTACCCTGAGACTAGATAGATCAAATAAATATGTATAGGGTCGATTTTTACATTCAATTAAGTATTTGCATGTTTCTCAAATAATTAAGATGAGGGTGAACATTATCTTATGAAGCACAATTATGCACATTTATAGAGCTTACATTACCGTGAGGGTTAAAATAGTCCCAGTGAGCTTGATAGGCACATGTGGGGGCATCCACTAGGAATGAAGCAGTTATAGTAAACACCCACATGTTTTAGCAAACACAGTTGTGCAGTTCCCAGTGTAAGCAAATGTTTAAATTTTTAAAATGATAATGGAGAATTAAAACAGTCACTCCTTTTATCTGTTTAAAAAATACCAAAAAAAAATGAGATTAGCATGTTAGCATGCTTAATAAACACGTAGTTTATAGGAGGTTGATCTAGGCAGCAAAGAAATGTGGTAATTTTCACATGGCAACCAACCTCATGGATCTTAAGTCTAACTCTCAACATTTAGTCAATTATAATAACAGAGAAACTTTCATGTTTACTATCCCAAAGGACTAGATGCATTTGCATGCTACTTTCAACACACTGGCTCTTGTGAATTATCTCTGTGGTTGATTCTACTGTGGTATTTATTACACAGATGAAGAAGCAGAGCCACGGGTAAGTTCATAAAGTCCTCAGTTCAGTGTGGTGGGTCCCCCTACCTGTGCTTTTTTTTTTTTTAATGCAAGCTCTTCAGTTTCATAGTTGAAACAGTGCACACACAAAGCGTTAACTATCAATATTTAAACAAAAGGAGTTTCCTGGGTTTCGTTTTGTTTGACTTTCCCCTCACAGTTTGAGTTAGGATTCTTGACTACATTGAAGAATGGCATCCCACTCCTTTAGTCAGTGAAGGGCCTCAATGTCTCAAGAACCTTGATGTTTGCAGGAATTCATGACAACACTCACTTGCGCTCTGTTGGTAGGTTGTCATCTAGAGATGTCACACAGAACAGGAAGTAATGAGAGCGTTGCTTTGGGAGAAGTTGTTCCAGTCTCTGAAAACTCAACAGGAAGGTTGTCGTCATTGAGCAAGAAGTTCTTCCCCTGTGCCTATGAGTTCTTCTAGACAGTGGCATTTCTGAGGTAGGATCCCGGGGGTCTAGAAGAAGGAGGAAATTCTAGAAAACACTTCCTGTGCCCAACAGCGTGTGCACCTGGTGAGAGTTGGGCTCTGTAAACATAGTGGATGTACCAACTTTCATCACTGGCTTTCATTTCACACCAGTGCAGCGACAGCTACCACAGGGGTAGGGGCAGAAATCCTTGTGTCCTGCATATGTCACCAGAAATAAAGGTTCAAAGAATAGAAACAGAAGGGTAATGCCTTGGTAAGGCGTTTACCACCAAGCCTGAGAGCCTGAAAAATTTGATCTCCAAACCTACACGGTAAAGGTGGGAGCCAACTCATGCAAACTCTCTAAACTCTAAACATGCATCATAGTGTGTGCTCCCCCTGACATGATCCAGAAATACTCTCTCACACAGTACTCCCCCACATAACACTACACACACACACACACACACCTGTACTCCCCCACATAACACTACACACACACACACCTGTACTCCCCCACATGACACCACACACAATACCCCCAAGTGAATACCCAATAAATAAATAAATAAATAAATAAATAAATAAATAAATAGTATTTAAAAAAAAAATACATGAGCCGGGTAAGTATTCAATGAGTAACTGTTCTTGCTACCAGGACCCACAAAGTTGAAGGAGAAAACTGATTTCTCTGTTGACTTCTGACCTCCAGAAGTGCTCCATGGTATATGAGTTGGTACATCCACCCCTAAATAAAAGTAATTTAATTTTTCATAAATTAAGAAAATGGCTATGTGCAGCTACTAGGGATTGCACCTGAGGCTGTGTTTGTGTTAAGCACATGTGCTAGCACTGAGCAACACTCACCACTAAAAACAGCTATTTGGGGCCAAATTCTTAATTAATAGGACCCAGTTCTTTGTCTCTGGGCCCAGTTTTACCTATAGCATCTAGTTTACGAATCTGAAATGCTACTCACCGCTGGATTTACCTCATCGTGCTTCTGCTCCCAGTCCAGTCCCTTCTCCTAGCTCCACGCCTGCACTTGTGGTGAAATCCCACAATCCTGAGCATCCACTATCCCCAAAATCCTATGTATTTTAAGCAACTGCTCAGTTTTTGCCACCAAAGACTGACGTTTCACTTTCTGTAGGCTCGCACAGAACACTGCTACAATGAACCCTCAGGCACTGTTCAGTTGTGGAACTCAATTCCACTTGCAGGAAGTTGAATGAGTATTCTCTCTCTCATTTGTAACCATGCCAATGCTAGACAACATCATATTGAGTAAGGTAACCCAGACCCAGAAAGACAATTATCACATGTACTCACTCATAAGTGGTTTTTAAACATAAAGCAAAGAAGAGCAGCCCACAAATCACAGTCCCAGAGAACCTACACAACAATGAGGACCCTAAGAGAGCTATACATAGATCTAATCTTCATGGGAAGTCGAAAAAGACAAGATCTCCTGAGTAAACTGGGAGAATGGGGACCTTGGGAGAGGGTTGAAGAAAAGGGGAGAGGCAAGGAGGGAAGCAGAAAAAAAAATGTAGAGCTCAATAAAAATCAATTTAAAAGAAACAAATAAATAAATAAATAAATAAATAAAAGAATGCCTACATTCAGGGGGATTTTTGAGTGGGCAAGCCTATTGCTTAGATGTAAACGTTGAAGTTTCCCATAACGACCCATTCCTGCTTGTATTTGGGCTGTGGTTCTGCTACGCCACTGGGAGGGAGTGAGGAGAGAGCATGGGTTAAATGTAACAATCAAGGGCAAAAAACAGAAAGAAATAATATCAGGGGAACATCATGGTCCAATTTCCTTTTCAAGAAGATTTAGCAGAGCTGAGGGAGTTGCAGAAAAGCTGGACCTGGCAATAATAAAAGTCAAACAATCTGGAAGTTTCTTTTTTTACTTGGACCTCTTCCCTCTCCCTTCCCTCCTAGTCCCACTTTGAAATTCGTTGTTATGCTGTAAGCTCCTGATAAAATTTGAACACATCATGAAATGTCAAGTATAATGCCTTTATACACTGAATCAGGAGAACAAGCAATTTCTGCATTTCTTCATTTTCCTGTCTTTCCTCTATGTATTTTACTAGACAGACCACCCTTATTCTGCCTGAGACTTTTTCACCTTGACCGAGCAATCTTTCCTTGACAATTGTTCATGGTCTTTTCTTTTTGTGGAACAGAATTTGGTTCATTAGCTTGGTCCCCTGAGTGCTTGGTGCCTGGCTTTGTTCACACGGTATTTCTGATCATCAAAATTCCTTGCTGTCAGGTATGTTTTAATAAAAAATAAACTAGTAGCTGTCAGATAATGGTTAAGCCTGCCAAAAATAATCTACCTTGGGCCAGCAACATGGTTCAGTGGGTAAAGGCACTTGCCTTCAATCCTGACAACCTGAGTTCGATACCTGGGACCCAGAGTGCAAAGAAAGAACTTAATCGCACAAGTGGGGTCCCCTGTCCTCTACATGTGTATTGTCGTCACACAGAAGCGCCATGACACCTGTGCACCTACACATGCATACACTCACGTATGAATGTGCGCACACACACACAGAGGTACACATACAAATAAATAAATAAATACCCTTTAAAAATAAATAATAGTAATTATCTCTTTTGGTTAAATAGAAAAAAAACTATTTGAGTCAGTTTCTAATTAAGATATGCTAACAGAGACAGACCTAGTGAGGCCGGATACCAAGAGGCAAATGAAGGAGGACAGGATGTTCCAGGATATCCCAGAGTAAGTTACTGCGGAGTACGTTTCAGATATCCCTGGGTAACTTTGAAAACACTGTCCCAGAGTAGAAAGGAACCAATGGGCTGAAGAAACAGTGCAGAACCAGAGATGAGAAAGACAGAAGAACAGATTCATTTATCCCCAGCCATTTATTATGAAGCTGAGTAAATGGACTATTATTCCACTTAAAAATGTTCTATTTGTACAGTTTCATCTTTGGCCATAATACATTCATACTCACAAAGGAGGTCTCTGCAATTGGCCTCATCACCCACAACTAGAAGCAACTCTGCAGTGTTTTTCTGAGCCACATTCCTTCTTCAGCCATTGTTCATGTCTATGGCGAGTTCTGACCTCTTTCCGTCTCTCTAAAATTACTCCATTATCGTGGGTTACAATGGCTTTAAAGTCGTTTATTATTTCAACCTGTGTGTCATAAGTTTTGATTGATATTAACAATTTCATCCTCAGATTGCTAAGCTTGCAAAGCTCTTTAAACAATGTGTGACCCAAGCAAGGCATAGTGGTAAATGTCTGTAATCCCTTCATTCAGGCAGCATAACAGGAAGACCAGGAATTGGAGGGCTGGACTACAGGAGACCCTCTTTCAGAAGGACAACAATAATGCCTGACCTGTTATAGAGTTCAAAGACTCTCATTATTTTTATTTTATTATCAAGTTCTCAAAAGAGTCTAATGAAATAGAAAGTACTATGATTCCAATTTACAGATTAAAAAAAAAAAACCTGGGGCTATGAAGTTAGACACCCTACATCACTTCGCTAGGTGGTTAACTAAGTGTGGTTAAAATGTAACAGCAGCACTTGGGCTGCAGTTCCTATGATGCTGGATCTGGATTTTCAACATGATAGAGTTTAAGATCACCATGAAGATATATCTCTGGGCATTTCTGTGAGGGACTGTATAGATTAGATTAACTGAGGTGAGAAGAGCCACCAAACCAAACGATGGCACCATTCCATGGCTGAGTTCTAAGAGGTCAAAAAGTGAAAATAAAAAATGGAAATGAGTGTGCTAAACCAGAATTAATTTATAATTAAAAAGTCAAGATAACAGCAATTAAAAATCTGCACTAACTCAAGATATGTCTAGTTCCATGCTAACAAATTATCCTCCCTGAAAGCTGAGGGAATATTGTGAATGCTTTTAGTATGAAACTGAGTTAGTCTCTAGTCAGTTCTGGCAATTTGATAGCATTGGCATATAAATAACAAGTGTTAATTTCTCACTTGACTAGCTAAACAAGATGAAACAAAACCCTCTTGCAGAAAAAAAAAGCAAGAGATGTCTGTGTGATAAGACTCAGCCTTCCCTAAAGATAAGCAAAGCAGCTGCATCAAAGATTCTTCCTACAGATACTCTGATCTCATCACTAGGCCAGGACTCCTCTCCACTCACAGCAACAGGAAATATTCATGTTTGCCTCAAAGGAGCAAAGTTGAGTGGCCTCTCTGTTCCAGCTCCTTACTTCTCGAAGCAATAGCAATGCGTTTTCTTTATATCTCTGAACTCATGTGAGATTTATGGTGAGCCCAAGAAGATAACACATCTTCCTAACTCTGAAACTCCTATGCTGCTCCACAAGTCAGTCTCTCTCTGTCTCTGTCTCTCTGTCTCTGTATCTCTCTCTCTCTTTTTCTTTCTCTCTCTCCTTCACCTTTCTGCATCAACACTGACATGGTGATTTCTGGACTGATGGATCCTCTCCTTTTCTCACGGCATACCATCTTCAAACACTGGCACCTCAGCCTACAAAAATACCTCAGAGCTCAAGCCCTGACCTGGACAAGTGGCTGATTAGATCATCTGCTTCTTTCTAGGCTCCTATGCTCTTCTGACTCTGTGTCATGAGTTTTCAAAAGTGAGAATCTGTTCGGGACACTTAGAAGGTAACAGCTGCCTATGACTTCCTGCAACACAGAAACCCTGCATCCTTCCCAGGTATCCACTATGCTTTTTCTCTTCTGGTCTCCAAGCTACTCCTCACTTCTAATTGGGTTATCATGCCTGCGATGTTATGTACCTGGACCCATCCGCACTACATTAGTGTCATGTTCCCATCTCAGCAATCACTCAGATCTCATCTCCACACTGTCTACCCAAAATGCTACACTCACACTTCATTCCTTACCCTGATACCTACATATCCTATGTATTCTAGCTGCTTTTCTATTGCTGACATAAACACAATGATGAAAAGTAACTTGGGAGAAAGGGCAGTTGTTTTTGCTTACAAGGTATTGTCCATCACCTGAGGAAGCCTGAGCAGGAACTCACGGCAGGAAAGTGGAAGCGGTAACTGAAGGAGAGGTGGTAGTAAGATGCTACTTAAGAGCTCGCTTCCGCTAGCTTCCTCAGCTTCATTATAAAGCCCAGGCCCATCTGCCTAGGGTTTGCACCACCCTCATGGGCTTTTGCTTTCCCATACCAATGATCAAATAAGAAAGGGAGTTATAAACACTATCATCGGTCAACTTGAGGGAAGCAGTTTCTCTATTGAAGTTCTCTCTTGCAAAATGACTCTATGCTTGTGTCAAGGTGACAACTAAAGGTAACTCATCACTAAGTTAGTTGTACCAATTGTACAGTTGTTTGTCTGGATCCCTACTTCAGTTTACGTCCCATGAAGAGACATTTGGCTTTATTTTTCTTTGTATCCTTAATTCCTGAAAGAGATACCCCATGTTTCATAAATACTCTGTATGTTACTGTATCCATATTTATGCTGTTATGGGAGTCAGTATGAGAGATTGAGGCTAAGATGAGGTTCCCTGTACCTCGAGAATTCTTCTCACCCAAAGCCTTCCTCAGTTTCTTGAAATCCAATGGTAGACTTCAAAATTGGGGAGAAGCATGACAGCGACGGAGTTAGCACAGTCTTTCCTACTGGTTGGAATTTAACATTCCCAAAGCCAGAGCGATAGCCGTGAATTCTTCCCTCCCAGTCACACTACACAGCTCCAAACCTCCCACCAACCAACCAATGTATGCCTTATTCATGATCCTCAGAGACACCCATTCATTCCTTCCACACTCCTTCCCCTTAATTTTCCTGCTCTGAGGAAAGAAAAGACAACGTTTTAAGAGCCTGGGACGTTGATGAGTCTCTGCCTTTATTTCCTATGACACGTTGACTTATTGGTAAGAAAAACGGCAAATTGAAGCTGAATGATAATTTAAGTGAGCTAAATATGTCTCAATAGGAAAAAAAAACCATTTAACTGATATATCCCAGCAATATCATATAAATCTACTCACAATAAAATTTTTTCAATTTTTCCAACTAGAAATGGCTAGATTTTTAAGAACCTAAACTATAGGCCTCATGATTTACTAAAAATTGTTAAAATAGCTAACATTAGAGTATGACACCATCATTATGTGATATAGAAAATAAGGATAATTTATATTAGTGATAAAAATAGCATCACTTTGGGAAAGGGGATGTTACAAATGTTTCATAACCACTACTCAGTGCCTTCACCCTGGCCCACATAATTTTGCATTTCAGCTTGATTATTGCAAGGGTTTCTTACCTGGAGTGACTCCCTGTTTTACCTCCTACAATTAGTTTTGTAGGGAAGCAGTCTACCAACTGAACTGCATTTTTAGACCTAAGGGTAGAAGATTTTTTTAAAAAGTAAAATCGTTCTCCTTAATATGCATGAAATTATGAAAACTCAGAACTATACAACCCTCAATAAAATGCTCACTGTTAACTATGTTCTTAAGTTAATAGTAATACATAGATACTGCTTTATCAGTTTAACAGATGGACCGCACTA
Source organism: Chionomys nivalis (assembly GCF_950005125.1). Taxonomy (NCBI): domain Eukaryota; kingdom Metazoa; phylum Chordata; class Mammalia; order Rodentia; family Cricetidae; genus Chionomys; species Chionomys nivalis. Next base: position 56,428,075 of record NC_080103.1, on the reverse strand, counting down.
ATGAAAGATGTTAGCAACAGTGCAAACCATATTAGCCTGGGGCTGCATAATATGAACTTCTTACAGTCTGAGAAAATTATCCATAAGCATAAAACTGCTGGGAAAAATCTATTCATTTAAATAAATACATATATTGAATTACTAACTAGGTACCAGAGGAATAGGTCAATATATTTTTCTTTCAAAGTCATAAAAGTACTTTTACAAAGTCTTTCTTTATTGTAAGAAATTCACAGATTCTTGGAAAGAAAACTTATTTATTAAGGGATGAAATAGAGAACACACACACACACACTCATGGGTATATTGGAAAATGATGCTGTTGCCTCTTTGTCCACCATGGAAGAATAGAGAAAGCTCAGGACAAGGTCGCTGAATGTCCCATCAGAAGCCTTCCATATCCAAGCAAGAAAGCATGCAACCCCCCTCATCCTCACCTTAATTCTTATCAGGTCTAGTATCAGAGAAAACCACATCCATGGCAAGTCACCTCCAAATGTCATTGGCTAAAGGGATGGAGCTCCCACCACATGTCCCCTTAAAGTTGAAGATGGGGGACCTGGCTTATCCAAAGCATGTGAATTGCCACAGCTCACACTGTGCCCATTGGCCACTGCAGATTTGGAAAGTGGGGTGGGTCCTCACTGGCAGAAGCAGCAGCGTGGTCACTGCATCTCACTACTCATCTATCTATCTATCTATCTATCTATCTATCTATCTATCTATCTATCTATCTATCTATCTATCTATCTATCTAGTTATCACCTGTTCGATGAAAACAACGTGGCAAATGAACTGCAAAGAAGAACAAATACAGCTGAGCATGTTTGCCCTTGATTCATTCTCAGTGGGTAGTGCCTTGTGGTCAGAGACTGAATGTCTCTCTACCTAGTGACTGAACTGCGAAAACAGAAATCCCCTTTCAGGGATAAAGCCTAGCAGCTGAAGAGTTTTGTTTGCGCCCTATTAGTAGTAGTTGCAGTAATTGTTGTTTGGTGGTGGTGGTGATTTCCTTTTAAAAACAATGCTAATCACTGCTGACAAACATCGTCTGTGAGGGATCCCACAAGTGTTTTTGATTGTGTTCCCTAGATCTCAGTGTGGACAGAGTCCGAGAAACTCTTTTTCTGTTTTGCTTTTCCATTTGCTTGAGATGTGAATATATATATATACTGTGTAAGAAAGGACTGAATGTCTAATATTGTGAAGGATTTAAAAATACACCTGCAGTGGCATTTAAGTACCAACAGAGATATATCAGGACAAGTCACTGAGTAATAAACAGATAATTCCAGGCCACCAGTGAGCCACTGGTGTTTTTACATGGGGTGGCGGAACTTCATCGTTTTCCTCTCTCATGTGGTTTCTGAATATTCCGTCATCATTTCTGACAATGATTTCCAAAGTCTGGGTCTCTTGTGGGACTCTTTTCCTCCACTGTCTAAAATAGGAATCGCTCTCTGCCTCAGCCGAGGGCAGCATCGCCACAGCCCCGATGCTCAGGCTTTTCAGGCTGCACACTCTGTAACGGAATATCATCCCACTTCTTTCCAAAACAGAAGCTCTATCCAATTAACCCTGAGAATTTCCAAGAAAGCTCACAATAGAAAAGATAATTGCATAGTTGTCAAAAATTATGACTATCCAGGTACAATAGAGCCCTGTTAAGTAATTCCCATCAAAAGAGCTATACTTAACTACATAGCATTGATGAGACATAATGGCAATAGATTTTAAAATAAATAACTTTTAAAAAATCACAAACTCGTGACATACAAACTGTGCATTTAAAAATGAACGTAAAGAATAAAAACATATACTAAATGCAATAATGCATTTTCTGTCTTTGGCATGGGAATATGTCCCACCATATAGAAATTACTGTCTGCAAACTCAAATTGAACAGAAACAGTAGAAAACAGTGTTTTTCATTCCCTTTGTCCTGTTACAAGGTTATTTTGTGAACAGGAATATACAATACTTATTCACTAAAAGTCAAAGTCTTTTAGGTACAGACCATTTTTTTTCTTTTTTGTTCTTTAAAAAAAGGCAGGAAAAACCTTTCACACATATAGAAATAGAGAAAATTGCTAAAGAAAAAGAAAAACGCCCCTTGATAGATAAGAAATAGGTCTGCTTACACAGTAATTTATGGTAATATCAGAAAGCTTTTGATAGCATTTCACACATATTGCAGGGTGGGACACTGGAGAAGATAAAGGGCTGAAAGAGATAGGAGAAAATTAAACTGTTTTTAAGAGGGGAAGGAAGCATTTTATAATTTTTTTTTGACAACTGGTTTTGATCACCCTAACAATTTCTGTAATTTCTATGTGTATAGGAGACAGGCTGTCTGGAAGTTGTCAACCTATCATTTCCTCCCATGACTACAAAAAAGCCACTCTTGAGAACAATAAATACCAGAGAATTTAAAATATATATGCATATGTTATATTATGAGAATTCATGTGTATACATATATGAATAGTGTCTGTGAGGCAAACTGTGGTCAGGCGACTACTTTTAGCCCTTTTAAACTCTTATCTTCATTTTATTTGATAGCAAATCAATTTTCCAATAAAATAATTTTGCCTTGAGGGTATTATAATGAAAAGGCATTTTAAAATGTATTTCTATAAATAGTGAAAAGTCTTTCATACTCAAGGCATGGTGAATAAATGAAGAAATATATGCACAAGTCACACTCTGTGCCCTCGTTATCACAAAAATCATGAGCTTCAGTTTACAGATTTTTTTTTCAACCTACCCCTGAAACTTGCTAAAGTTTGAATACATTCTAATCTTTTTTCTACAGAATTCATAGTTTATGGTATTTTTAAAAATTCTGTGTGTGTGCGTGTGCATGTGACAACAGGCAGCTGTCTTTGTCGTCCCCCATATTCCCTCAGTGTTGGCTTCTTTTTCTCATATTGATTTGTGTGTGTATATGTGTATGTGCACACACACACAGACACTCATGCACACACCGGTATCATGTCACCTGAGCATGGCTGCAAGCTTCCTTCCCCCCTGAGCCTCTTCACCCAATACTTTGATTTTTAAAGGACTACTTAATGATCTGATTTCACTTCTTATATTAAAAAGAAATTAATTGTTCCAAAAAAAGGATTTTTAAAATAAGGTTTCTGTATTCTCCAGATCATTTCTAGTACAAGGGTACCACGTTGTTCTTCGAACTTCAGTGTGCGTTTGACTCATGACTATCATTCTTAATCAACGAGTTTTCTACGCAGTTTCTACACAGGAAAAAAGAAAAAAAAAAGCACCGGGTATCTTTCGTTTTAGATTCTAAAAGGAAATTAATTAAAATTTCTTTTGAGAATTTTTTTTCCTAAATTTAGAAATTGTTGAAATGTAGAAGAAAGAAAAGAAAGTGGCACAGAAGGAAGTGTCGCGTGAGAACGCGATTATTTATTTTATAAAAAACATTGGGAAGAGAAAAACTTTGAAAAAAAGAAACACAAGATCCTCCATTCTCGCTAACAAATACTGACTGAGTTTTAAAAAGTAATTCAGGAAACTTCCAAAAGAATACGTATCCATAACCTGGATGGCTGACCCTTTGAAGCTGGCAAAGCAATTCAATAAAGATAACATCAGACTCCGAAGGAACTGGCTTGTTTCTCTGGCATTCCGAGGCAATATTTTGGGCGAGCAGGAAGTGCATTTTAATACCATTCGTATGTGTCTCTGAGAAGGAAAACTGACCCACAAGGGTGTTGAAAGCATTACAGACTAATTTCATTGCACTTTTGGGGACTGGAAGGGAGAACTGAGAACCAGCAGTTGGGTAGAGGTCCATGAGCACAGAGGTGAACAGAGCTCACCCATTAGAATGTGGGAAAGTGCTGGAACTTTCTACAGAAGGTTAGTGCTTTGTGCCTTTAAAGCAGCTGTGTAGCTCTCCTGAAAATTTACACTGTTGGCTTATTTATAGCAGATGTCCCTTAAAGCAAACATTTTTACTTTATACTACACAAATCTTATGGAAAATTGCAAACATATCATAAAGTGTTGGCCATGCTACAGAAAGCTACACTATTTTCTGTAATGGATTATGAGCAAGGGGAAAAAGCTGATACAGATCTAAGGCTGAAGGATGAAGAGTAATGAAAACAGGCTTCTGCAGACAATGTCATGAAACAAACCTTCAAAGAAAAGGCAAAAGTTGAAACTGTGCATTAAACCAACTAAATTAAATCATCTGGTACTCAAAATACCCACTGTCCTCAAGAACAAAATGAGCAGGACTCAGGGTGAAACATGGCACTCTGAAGTGTAAAAAATCTAAATTAAAATTGTATTTGAATTTTCTCATGCAAGCCTTGTATTTGTTTCTTATGTGCGTGTAATGACAGAGTAAAGAAAACTCGGTCTTTCCCTGGTGTCCTCATTCTGAACCGTAGTTTCGTATAAGCCGGTACCGAATATGACTTAAGTCTCTTGCCTTGCAAGTGAACTGCCTGAGTGAAAAGGGGTGGCATCTGAAAATCAGCTTCTAATATGAAGACAGCAACATGATTAAAGGACACAGGGAATTCTGGCCGGGACCTTACCCTGGAACAACACCAGTAGGAAGAGACCAAGAAGTGGTTGAAGAGAGAACGGATTTCAATTTTCTGAGAACATTTTGTTTAACTACAAGGACTTGCACACATCTTCTAGATAGCTAATTGGCAGAAGTGAAAAGCCGTGCTATATAAATTGTAGAGAAGTCCGTGCGGCGTTTCTGAGAACCCTGTTCGCTGTTCTTAGTCTGAAACAACAGGCATTTCAGAAAGGAAGCTATTTAAATAATGTGACTGTTACGCTCTCACAGGTCTTTGCCAGAGTTTAACCAACACAAGGCTGTAATCCCCGTGGACTCTAAAAATACAAATCCAGTACAAGGACAGGAGATCCGCGGAATTTGTAATCACATATTCTTACTTGTGTAATAAATCTGTAATTTCAAGGACATTATTCAAACCGGCCAGACCACGCTACAGTTAGTGGAATCCGATGCTGTATTACATGACCGTCCGCAGACTTTGTACCCCCACTCTTAATAGTTGGCAGCAGTGCTTCCGTGGCTCACTGACCATTGTAATTCTGGTCCCAGATGAAGGTTAAAATATCTCTAACCTTTACAAATGTATTATGTGGTACCCTTGACATCGATTTTATTGCAGATAAAAATCTATGACAAATTTTCTGTATGACAGAAGAACATGATTTTGTGTTAAATTGTGATGGTAGAAGCAGATTTCTCTGCTTGTACTTCTTGGGATGTGTGGAGTATTATAACAATAAGAGATGCTTTCCCTTCTGCTTCATCAGTAGAAATAAAAAAATCTCAAAATTCACTTTGTTTTTATAGGCCCAGAGTTTCAGTTATTTTTGTTAAACAGAACTGAAAGCCAGCGGGAAAATAAAGCATTCACAATCTAACATGCTTTTAATCTGACTGATCAAAACAGACAAAACATTCAGTTAGTTGGACCTGTGAGGCCAAAAGAGGAAGTCATGAAACCTGGAGATGAAGTTCCCCATTAACATGTATAAGTAACTGAGCTGAAGGTTCTCAAAACTAAGTGTGAAGATAATTTCAACCCCTCCTCCTCCAGCAATCATTTAAAAGGAAGAAAGAAGTCTATTATTGGGATATTTTTCCTGGAGTTATAAAAGGACTTGGGATTTTAGGAAGCATTGACATGTAAAATGCTTCTGACATTCTATCAAAGAATGGTCTTATGACATTGTCATAACACATAATTATAGTCAAGAAATGATTGGAAGGAAATCCATAACAGCATCTTCTAAGGGAACTTCACAATGTATTCTGAAGCTGTGTGTTCCTCTCTGCCTCCCTTAGATCAAATAGCCAAGAGGGACATTCATTGTGCCCTTGCCTTCTTCCCCATGATGATTTGGTTTATCTGTTTTTTCAGATTTTGTGATTGTGAATAATGTCGAAGAAGAAGTCTCTGTCTGACGACTCACACTATCTAATGCCGTAATGATACATCGTCACATTGTCCAGTTACAGGAGAGCCCACAGTTAAAGGGTCAAGATGCTGCACAGCTGTGTCAGTGTCTGTGTAGACTGTGCTTGAGAGTCTTGGACATCACGTGAACTTGTCCCTCCCCTAGGTTAGGTGTTTAACCACAAGATTACCCAAAATCAGACCACAGTTTAACATATAGTAAAATAGTAATACGTATATGCCCCTTTTTACTTCATTCCAGGCACTAGGGAAGGTTTGGTCAGCAAGAGACATAATGACCACAACAAAATTACAAGTCAATGAGACACTTGTCTGGAGCTGTCTTCTTTACAACTCTGAAACCTAGACAATGAAACGCTCCTCAAAACAGCTGCTGAATGTGTATGAGATGGCTTGTCTCAGGAAAATTCTTGGTATCACATGAAGAGCTGGGCTGCTTAATGATGACATTAAAGAACATCTCCATCATCAGAAAGAAGTAAAACTACAGGATATGGTAACAGCGCTTGAGATACTTTGGCCATGTTATGAAAATGAATTACGGCAGATACCCAAAGATAGCACTGCTTGCAGGAGTGCGCAAGATGAGATGAAAGGAAGGACCTGGATAGGCAGCACAATAGAAGACGGTGGAAGGCGGGTGTACAGTAACACAAGCATCTAGGACTTCCCAGGATAGGAACAACTGGAGAACCGCCATAAACGGGCTGCCCATGCATGCTTAAGCATTGCCAGGGCATAAATGATGATGATGAATGATGATATGTCCCTTTTCAAAGAGAAAAGGACCATGTGACTTTAATTCTATTTAATTTATTTAAATTTTTTAATTTATTAGAAAAAGCTTGTCCATTGCCTAAGCCTTTGGGCACGTGCATAAGAACACTGCTGAGCATGAATAATACATATTAACTATGTCTTTGTGTTTTAGGACTCTCAAATTAGAGGTCATTCAGTCTTGGGTCTCAGAATAAAATCTTTTTGATTGTTGTGGTTGGTTTATTTTTGTGTTTTTTAAAAATTTTTATTCATTTGTTTGCTTTTGAGACAAGATTTTGTTATGTAGCATTGGCTGGCCTCAGGTTACTGACCTCAAATTCATTCAGATCTCCCTTCCCCTGCCTCTTAAGCACTGGGAATAAAGGCATATGCCATCATGCCTGGTTTTCTGCTGAAAATATGTTAAAAAAATCATTTCATCCCACTTTATAAAATGTTTAACATTAATTAAGTGAATCTGTATTAAGCCCTATACTGTAATAACTTCAGATCATTACTTATGAATAAAATTAAGTAGAGAATCTGTAAGTATCCTTCAAGTTTTAGTGTTTAGCAGTTTTTCTACATTTAAAGTATATTCACAAATTGACTTTTTTTTGTTTTTCTAGTAAACAACTAGCCATTTTAAATGTTAGACTTCTTATAATTATTTTTCACTGAGTTGATCAATTTAGTTGGCTTTGGTTCAGCAGAGAAACACAATTAAAAGACAAACTAGAAGTCACCTTAGAATTGCCACTTTGCCTAGGTACTATTGACATCTGACCATGTGACCAGAACTTCATTTTCAAGAATGATGGAATCAAAACTTCCTCTGGGGAAGCTAAAGAAGATCACTACTCTGATAAGACAGGTCAGGTTTGCTGTCTATCATGCATGGATTTCCTAAGACCAAGTACTTGGGAAGCTAAGCAATTCCTTCTCACTATGAGTAAGGTTTATATCTGTTCATTTCTGATTCTGCATGTCATCTGATCATGGTCTGAGTTCCCACTAGATAATCATGTCCTCTTTTATCTCTGTTTCTTCATGGATATTTCATTTATAAGCAAAGAAGTCATTGACTTTACAGCAGACATTACAGCAGAGTCATGCATAAGCACCAAAAAAGAATTTTGCTATTGTTGTTGATTGAACATTATTTTTATTTTTTAATATCTTTCATCTCTTACCTGAAGAGACTCCTCTGGATAGCCAGCTTAAATTTAATACTGCTCTTCAAGGGTCTTTAAACCATTAGCCTAACATGGTCCCTGCTCCCTTCAACACAATGGTGACCTTTCCGCCCCAAATTACAGGTTAAGACGCATGATTCTCTGAATGTTTCCTGTATCTGAACACAGAAAAAGAAGTATAAGTTGCTTTAAACAAAGAAAAGCACGCAGTTTTCCTTGTACCGATGCTTGACTTTCAAGGCACATTCCATCATCGGACCAGAGTTCAGGCTATCCCAAATCCACAGTACTCTTCACATTTCCTGCTAGGCAGCCACCTTGTTTCAGTGAAACACTATTTATGGATCTACTTTTTTTTGTTTGTTTGTTTGTTTGTTTGTCTGTCTTGTTATTGTTTGGTTTTTCGAGACAGGGTCTCTCTGTGCCTACTTTGTTTTTATAGTTTTGATGTTGCTATTAGTTTTTGTTTGTTTCAGGGAGTGGGAAGAGGCATTGCTATAATTCATGGAACTAGAAAAGTGGATCAGCAGTTAAGAACCCTTGCTGCTCTTTCAGAGGACCCAGGTTAGATCCCCAGTGCCAGTATGGAGACACACAGGTATCTATAAACTCCAGTTCTGGAAACTCTAGCACTATTTTCTGACTTCCATAAGCATCATTCATACATGTGGTACATGACATGTCTGCACATAAAACATACATGCATATAAAATAAAAATGTATAAAATAAGAAATAACAAGTAAGTCATGTTCTTTTAATGGCTTTCCATACAATACTGTATTTAAAATGCATGACTGTACAATGAAAATTATTTGGCTTGCATCCAACAACATCCAGGATGATATTGCATTTCCCTCCAGAGTGCCCTTTATAAAGCTGGTAATTAATCTTACAGATATAAACAAAGATCCTCGAATATGTCTATCATACTTTAATTCCTGAAAGCCAAAATGGATATATCTATTAAACTGAAACATTAAAGACTGTAATTATTAACCATAGTTTGTATATATGTACAAATCTCAATGTTAACAATGAGAATCTTAAGTAGTTGAGATTTAGGTAAGTATTTCAGTTGAGTCCATAAGTAAGTAGCTTGATGAAGGGAAGGTGATTCTCTAAATGATGAGATGGCAATGGAATTTTTTTAACGTTTTTATCATTTGCCCAACATTTGCATACTACAATGAAACCCCAAAGATTCTATTTACATCTCATCCTAATCCAGAGTCTTCAATTCTTAGTATCAGAAAAGCTTCAGTAACTTTGATTCGCATTTCAAATTCACTTCTTCTTCTTCTTCTTCTTCTTCTTCTTCTTCTTCTTCTTCTTCTTCTTCTTCTTCTTCTTCTTCTTCTTCTTCTTCTTCTTCTCATCAGATTGTGTGTTACATACATCACTAATCTCCTTCATCTTGATGGTAGGAAGTCAAGTACAAACTGCAGCTGCCATAGTCCCCCGAAATAGGAGGCCTCACAAGAGTCTACTTTTTCATTAATAATGATATTGTCTTATATTATTGTTATTATTATTATTTATTTATTCATTATTATTGTTATCATTTTAACAAAACTTTCTCTTTTTCTTAATTGACATGTTGTCACTTAAGCATTTGTGGTTAGGTATGACATAGATCTTCCTCCTTTCTTTATAAAACAGGCATCTTGTTGCTACAAACAGCAAAATCTTCTCAGTAATGATTATCTACAATAATTTTTTCTAATGGTCATGTTAATTTAAGAATATTACGTCAGGATTGAAGGTGTAGGGTAGTAATTAAGAGCTCACCTAACATTCTTACAACTCTGAGCTCAATCTTCTGAACGCCCCTCCCCCCCCCAAAAGAGGAAAAAGTAAAATCAATTTTCAAGTTGTTTAATTTCATCTCTTGGAAGTAAAATTTTCCTTGAAGAAATTTCAAATTTGTGATTTTTTTTATTTTGGAATCTGGTTTATTGTATTTGTTGAAATCCTAATTGTTTTATTTAAATCATAAATTTGAGTTCTTTGGGCTATTTTAACAAATAAAAACATTTTTCATAAAGCTTTATTTAGAACTGAATAAGTGGATGTGTGGCTTTCTCAAGGAAGATGCCCAGAACCCATGTAAAAGTCAGGCAAGCTCCCAATTTACTCAGGAGACCTTGTTGTTTTCTACTTCCCATGTAGATTAGATCCATGTATGTCTCTTTTAGGGTCCTCATTGTTGTCTAGGCTCTCTGGGATTGTGAATTGCATGGGGACCATGGGAGAGGATTGAAGGGGAGGGGAAATGGAGGGAAGGGAGCAAAGAAAATGTATCGCTCATTAAAAAAATAGTAATATCAAAATTATTGATTAGACAATTGTTATTTTAAATGAATGTTTAAATACCAATGTCTTATCTTGACAGTGTAAGCGAGAGAATAAAAGAGATGTTGATGTGTTAGAAGAAGAAGAAGAAGAAGAAGAAGAAGAAGAAGAAGAAGAAGAAGAAGAAGAAGAAGAAGAAGAAGAAGAAGAAGAAGAAGAAGAAGAAGAAGAAGAAGAAGAAGCATGGATACAACTTCTAATCCCAACACCGTCAGGCAGAGACCAGGGACACCATGTGCAAGCTGTTAGCTAGACTCATGGTAACTGGCATGCTCTGGATGCAGTGAGAAATCCTGGTTCAACAAAATAGAGAACAACTGAGAAAATCCCTGACTTCAATATATTCTACACACACACATGCATGCATTACATGCATACTTATCCTTCACATACAAATGTGTCCATACACATGCAAACATTCAAACATACATACAAGCACACATATTACACATACATGTATGTGATAACTGTTTAAGAACTGGTGTTAAAACAGCACAGAGTGAGAACTGGAGTCTAGCTCAGTGGTAGGATAATTACCTAGTTCTCACAGTGCCCTGAGTCCACAACCCAACACAACAAAGGAGAAAGTGAAGGAGAAAGAGAGGGAAAACATACAGCCAGATCACAAAATAAGTGGTATAGATTACACTTCCATATTTTGAAATCAATAAATAGATGTTTTGAGTGCACTGGATCATGTAGCCCATCTAAACAATTATTAGGAACATATAACATTTCAAATATAAAATAGGTATTTCATAACACTTATGTTAAATTAAGGGGAAAACATCAATATGTTATCAACATTATTTTGACCAAGAAATCCTATTATAAGCATAGCCTGGTCAACTAGCCAAATTAATGTTTGATTTGACTATTATCTCTTAATATCTTTCTTTGTTTTTTTTTTTTTTTTTCAAGGCAGACTTTCTCTGTGTAGCTTTGGAGTCTGTTCTGAAACTTTCTTTATAGACCAGGCTGGTCTTGAACTCTCAGAGATGACCTGACTCTGCCTCCGAGTGTTGGGATTAAAGGCATGTGACACCATCACCTGGCATTTCTTAATTTCTTAATGGAGTGTTTATATGAGGGAACAAAGACAAAAAACCCAAATATTTTAGAAAAGTTCATATCATAAAAAAGTCCAAACAGAACCCACATCACTACATAGACTTGTTTCTAGTGGGTTTATTCTAAAATTCCTGGTCACGTTAAATATGGCATAATTATTTGTGGGAAGGAAAGCAGAAGAGAAGAAGGGACAAATGAAGGGAACTAGACAAGAAGGGGAAATGGTGGGACAGAGAATTTTATAAGTTGAGTTAACATATAATCATTCATTTATTTAAAACGCAAAATTTTCTTGTGGGGACCAGCTATAATAATCTAAGTCTGGGAAGCTCACCCAAAGGAAGTTCTCTACTTCCAACCATTATCACCTGGGACTCTGGCCATTGATAAATTTAAATTAGGGGGCTGAGTCTCAGTAGTTTACCCTGAAGCAATACCTGGTAGCAGGAAAACACAACAAGCTGAGATTACCCAACCCCCACCCAAGAGCAGAAAATGTGACATTCCAACCCCTGTAGATAGGATCACGTGCAAGCACACCTCACCAGGATACCCCTAGACAAATGTCAGCCAATCAGGGGTCCTGAACCTCAGAAACCCCTCACTCCCAACTTTACTACTATAAAAACCCAATTCTAATTGAACTCGGGGCTTTCCAGTTATTCCAATATGTTGGGCATGCGGAGAGACCGAGTTTGCAAACTTGATTAAAATACAGGCTCTTTGCTTTTACATATGGGATTTGGTCTCCTTTGTCGGCTTTTGTGGGGACCCCACGGATTTGGCCATAACATTTTAAGATTCACATCAGCACAAGATTAGGTTATGTTTCTTTCATTTCTCCCTTTCTGTCTAAATCTTTTATTTTACATGCTGGTTTGTTGTTGTTTGTTTTTGCAAAAATAAAACATCACATTTTCTTGGCTAGCAGAGTGTTGCACACCTTTACAACCAGATAACGGAGGCAGGTAGATCTCTGTGAGTTCCAGGACAGCCTAGTCTACATTGTGAGTTTCGGGAAACCAGAGCTACACAGACAGACAGTCTCTGCTGTGGGACAATGGTCTTTTATTTTGTCACTGTATTATTTTTAATAAAATGCTGATTGGCCAGTAGGCAGGCAGAAAGTATTGGCGGGGTAACCAGGCAGGAAGTAGAGGCAGGGCAACAAGAATTCTGGGAAGAGGGAATTTTCAGTCTGCTGTTGTGACCCAGCCTCAAGGGAGCAAGATGTGACTGCCTTGCCAAAAAAGGTACCAAGCCATGTGGCTAACACATATAAGAATAATGGGTTAAGGTAAGTTATAAGAATTAGTTAATAAGAAGAACCTGAGATACTGAGCCAATCCGTTAATAATTGATATAGATCTATGTGTGATTCTTTGGGACTGAATGACTGCAGGATCAGGCAGGACAGAAAACCTCAGTCAGCATGTATCTCTCAATGAACAATTGCATTTTCATTTATTATTTCGATAGGTTATTGTATAATATAGCATGGCATAACTTTTGTTAGCTTGGAAAAACAGAGTTGTGTGAAATGTTCACTAGACCCCTTTATAAGTGCACATTGATCCATTTATGTAAAGACTTACTGATTCCAGAACACAGAAAATAAAAATAAACTTAGGTAGTGAGAGGAAACTAATATTTTTACTTATCAAAATTTGTTTGTAGAAAATATATAAGCAATCCACTGACAGTGCATAAATTACTTCCAGAGTGTTAATGAGAAAATTGTATCTGCAGAAGTCAGAGTAACTAAATGGAAAAAAATTAAAATCTGCATTATCATCTCAACAATTTCATCCAATAGGTATAACTGCCTATTAGGTATTTTTTAGTTAAACACTCTAAACATTTGGTATCTGTTAATCAAATAACTGAATGACTGAAGTTTCCAGCAGTATATTTGTGTACTATGTGTTACTGTGCTTTTAAGAGACATAGATAAATTCCTAGTAGTTATTTTATGCATCAAGACAATGTGTTCTGTCTGATTGATTATCACATGTAAAGACATTAAACTTAGAAGAGATACTTTTCTGATTTTTCATAGGAAAATGCACAAATATATTTTTGTTCATAATTCCCTTCTTTCTTTCAGTGTATGTGATCACTAAAAGAGACCAGAAAAATGACCCATGGTAGGTCATATAGCTTGAAAAATGGTAGATTGCTGTGAACACACCACAGCTGGTCCTGAGAGCTCGGGGCCACACACTGTCTGATGCCTAGCCAGTTCCAAATTCTAGACAGAGATGTTCTTGTGCTGTTACAGAGTGTAGAGGGTAAATCAGCGAGAGTCTACTCACCAAAGTATCAGAAAGCCCTTATCTAAATGGCTAACATTAAAAGCTTAAGAAGGTACCATTATAGAAGCATGTGTCAGAAGGCTAAGAAAAACAGGAAAGTTTCGGTTAAAATGCACAAAAGTCAAAAATCTACTGTGATGCAACCCCGGATATTCACATCATAATTTTTATACATGTACAAATTTAGGCAGAAAAATTAGTAACTGGAAGAAGTCATCAATGTGGCTTCAAGAGAATTTTGAGAACTTCCATTCAGAAGTAGCATTATATAGACAACTTTGGTCACTCCTGTTTCCCAGAGAAGAGTGCTGCCATTACTTGTGTCACTGTCCACATCATCTGTTCTACTACATAGAAAGAGCTGAGGGAGGAACATCCACTCTTCAAACCAGAGTTGCTGTGAAAACTGACACCACAGATCAAGCAGGAAACCTTTCCACAGCTGCACAGGCAATGACCGTTCTTACCAAAGTCTATTGTGTATAAGTAATAAAGACATGGTATACGTATAACATAAAATATAGTAAGGCGGGGCCAGAGAGGTGGCTAAGTAGTTAAAAGAACTTACTGACTTCAGTTTCTAGAACCCATATTAAACAGATCACAAAGGCCTTTGTTGCAGCCCCAGGAGATATGTTGCTCTCTTCTGGCCTCCAAATGCAATTGTATGTTTGAGGCATACACACACACACACACACACACACACACTGAATTATCAGAAAGCTCCCATGTAAATAGTGATCATTAAAAACTTAAGAAGACATCATTTCAGAAGCATGTGTCAGGAAACTAAAACAGGAGAGTTTTGGTTAAGACGCCCCAAATCAAAAATCTACTTTGATTCAACCCCAGCTATCCACATTGCAATTTTTATACACATGCAAATTTAGGAAGCAAAATAAGTAACCAGGGGAACTCATCAATGTGCTTGGTAACTTTCTGTTAGGTTTGCTGTAATACTCAGTTCTTCAAAAGCCATCAAAATGTAAAAACTCAGGAGTTATCCCTATCATTCCCCAAACCATACTCATGCAGTATTGTACCTAGGAAATTAATAGAATATTGACTGCCATCTACAACCACAGCAGGGTGCAGAAAATGTGCAGGAAGAGACCCTTGAGAAGTAGCAGAAAAACTCTTAAGAAGTATCTTCTTGTCATTCTCAATATCATTAGCATAAATAACCTAGTTTTAAAAATAAGAGTAGCCCTGACTATATTGAACCAATTTCAGTGTAACAGTTTCAGATGATTTCAGCCAGGGACTTTTCTGGGATTCAACTGAATTCCACAAAATAGAATTTGCTTTTTGTTACCCCAAGGCCAATGCTTAAGATAATTCCAGATTCAGGTTTGCATCTGTGTTCCCCAGGACAGACTTGCGTGCTGTCGCCTACCTCACTCCCTCATCTCATTTCCATCCACACTGCATTTCCACTCTGCTGTCCTTGGAATGTGTTCTCGGGGACGCTGTTCTCTGTAAGCTGTCGTAATTAGATCCTTCTGCTACATGTCTAATATGCCCATCTGGTTTTCATCCAAGAGGTACCAGAGTTTTACCAAATCTGACCTGTTTGGGCTAGAATTACATGCACATTCCATCTCTACTTTCCAGCTCTGTAAGCTGTGAGTTGTTGTCTAAAGGTCTTAAACTGATCTATAAAAATTCGTTCACATATATAATGATAATTCAATTGAAAAACACATTGGGTGTGAATTTTCTAGAGACCAGCTAGGGACAAGGACAAATAGACAAATATTCAGACCCACTAATGAGAACAGAACAATAGTTGCTTTCTAGCTATGTGGGCCAGGGGCCATTAATGTTTGTGAGTGTGTGTGTGTGTGTGTGTGTGTGTGTGTATACACATGTTCGTGTATATAATGTACATATACAAATGTGGGCAAATTTGTGCCATAGCACAGAGGTCAGAGGACAATGTCAGGTGTACATTCTCACCTTTCACCTCCTTGACACAGGCTGTCTCTGTTGTTATGTCTGTTTGTGCACAAGGCTAGCTCTTGACATGGGCTGTCTGTGTCGTATGTCTGCTGTGTGTACTAGGCTAGCTCCTGTCATAGGCTGTCTCTGTTCTGTGCAGTAGGCTAGCTCTTGACAACACAGTGCCTCTGTCATGTGTCTGTTGTGTGCAGTAGGCTAGCTCTTAACACAGTGCCTCTGTCATATGTCTGATGTGTGCACCAGGCTAGCTCTTGACACAGGCTATATATGTTGTGTGCCTGTTGCCTGTTGTATGCAGCAGTCTAGCTGGTCCAAAAGCTCCTGTCTCCCCCTCCATCTTCCCAAAGAAGCACTTGGATTATACACAGTTTTGCTACAACAGTGGGCTTTATAGATATCCTTGAATTGTTTAGCAAGCTGTTTTAAGTAATGAACCTTCTGCCCAGACCCTGACTAGTAGCCAGCAGATGTTGAAACTCACTTACCTGGGCTGTTCTTTATTACCATAGAGATATTACTGTGTGATAACAATGAAATGTCACTTCCTCTAATAAATCTGGAGAGTGTTTTATGTTTAGAGACACAAATGACTCACATGTGATTCGATACATGTTTGAGAGACTGTGAGGTTCTTTATGGGTAAAGCCTTTGGTACACAAACATGAGGACCAGAATCGGGATCTACATAAATGCTAGTATGGATGGCACCACATCTTTAATCCTAGTGCTTTAGAGGCGGACAGGGAATCAGCCTATTTTGGGTTTAATAACAGAACATACCTGACATCAATCTCTGGTATCCAGGCAACCACACATAACACACAAACACACACCCTACATCCACACATAGCAATACATTTCTGAATAGTTTAATTATTGTAAAATATAGTGCAAAACTGTAGTAGTAAAATGGAGCATTGTTTCCCAATATAGAACTAAATAAACAACAAAGAACTTGAAAGAACTTGTAAATAAAAAGCAAGAAGAATAACAATCAAATCAAATCACCAACACAAGGAAGACTTCACAGCATTCTTAGCAGCCTGTTCACCGTTGCTGAGACCATCACTCCCCCTGCCAGACTCTCAGATTGCCCAGCACTGCATCAAGCCAAATCACCAGGGAAAGAGAAAAGGACATCCGGAGAACTGAAGATTATACAGATCTTGGCTTACAAACACAAAACCATGGTAACTGTGAACATATTGCTTATCTTATCGAGAACTATGATTTAATTGTGCATCAAGATGAAATCCTATGCAATTACTTACCTCTTCAAAAGAATCAAAGAACTTAACATCGTTACAGTTTATGAACCATCCCTAGACTAAGTAGGTCATTTTTAAAATCTACTTAATTTCTCTACACCTAAAAAAACAAAGTCTATTGTGTGTGTGTGTGTATATATATCAAAAGTGAGATAATTGTATATATAATTATCTCACATTTGACTCCAGATACATACTTCTGTTTAAAATACCACTGGGTGGAGTGGCACTCCAACAATTGCCTACTTCTAATGAGGAATGTGCTTCAAAGATTAATGAGTGCCTGCTAAGGAAAAGCAACCAACATCATTTGCAATCTTATTTCTTTAGTGTGAATAGGGAAGATGTAGGGGATTGAAGCCATATCAAGCGACAAGATAGCTTTGGCAATCCAAACTCAGAAGAGGCTGATTGTCATTCAGATTGTGAGCAGCAATTTAATTTCCAGGGAACAACTTCATGTGTCCATTAAATTAATGGTCTTAATTTAAATTTTATTAGTTTTGTAGTTTTTATTGACTTGAACTTGTGAAATGGTTTTCCTTATACGTACTGTTATAAAGCTGGTAAACGCATGAGTTTGTACCTATTTTATGTTTAAACATGTTTAAGTAATGCTATAATAATAACTAATTCAAGGCTTGGGGTCATTACAAAACTCTGCTCTGAATGGAAGAGGGGTATACAACAAGACCCTCATTTGTGTTATAGAGAAGCAGCTATTTGACCTAGTAGCAGTTTGTTACAATGAATCCCCAAGAGAATAGTGCCGTAAAATGATGGAACAGGCAGAACCTGGAAAGGAAGTGATAGGAAAAGACATTGGTGGATACTTCTTCAGTCAGCTGGGACGCTGGGAGTAGAAACTGCTTCCCACAAAGCCCCATAAAAACAACACTCCCAAGAAAGAAGCAACTAGACCTCCCAAGTCTTGAATAACAATCTCTATAGGCCACAGAATAATTCTATCAAATTTTCAGTCACTGCATTTTGTCAGTTCTTGTTCTTATATCAAGTCAAATACAAAGTCCTTTTTTCCGCTAGTCTCAGAACAATCCCTGACATTTTTGTTTTTCCTATAATCCCCATGAAGTATGCTTGCTCACTGGGAAAGCTAGAGATTCCTGAGTGGGGCCCAGGGTAGCTTGGCTATACTGCTGCCATGACGTGCTCAGTAGAAGCTAGGCAAAGAATAGGCCTAAATTTCAGTTTACCCTAAGACAATACCTGGTTCCAGAAAAGACCACAAGCTGAGACAACCCAGGTGCCACCCAGGAACAGACCAATCACCATTCAAGGGGAAAACACCTTACATTCCAGAGGATATATCTAACATTGCAATCATTAGAGACAGGGTCCACCAGAATCCCCTTAGCCCAATTGCAGCAATCCCCTTTTACCAAGACACTCCTAGACAAATGTCAGCCAATCAGGATCTTAACCCTAGAAATCCCCTCACCCCCAACCTCTATTATGATAACAACCCTACCCTGCCAGGCTGGGCTCTCTCTGTACCACTGCATAGGACACACAGAGGGTCCAAGCTCAAACTTGAATAAAGGCTCTTTGCTTTTGCATATGAGTTCACACTCCATGGTGGTTTGAGGTACCTACAGTGTGAATGCTTCCTCCTTTACAGTGTGATTTACACACAACTCTATGTTCCTGTAGGAAAGATCACATCACTGTGGTTGCCTTCTGTGTTGGTTAGCTTTTTTTCTCCTTCATAAAGCAGTGTAATCAAAAGCAGTATGTAGAAGAAACCTTAGCTGGAAGGCTTACTATTCCATAAAACTAGAATCTATCTTTTTTGTTTGTTTGTTTTGCTGGGTTTTTTGTTTTGATTTTGTTCATTTGTTTGTTGTTTTGTTTTGTTTTGTTTTTTTTTTTTTTTGGTTTTTTTTTCTAGATGGGGTTTCTCTGAATGGTTCTGGCTATCCTGAAACTTTTTCTGCAGACCCAGGCTGGCCTGGAACTCATTGAGATCCACAAGCCTCTGCTGGACTTTAAAGCATGCTCTACCACTGCCCAGCAGTCTAGAATTTATTATGGTGGAAAGTGTGCTGTCTGTTGGTGGAATCTAGAAGCTGTCAGATCACATCTTTATCTATGTACAGAAAGCAGAAAGAGTAAACCGGAAGTGGAGCCACGCTATGAGCCCACAAGTGCAGTACTTCCCCCAACAAGGACCTGATCCTAAAAGATCCACAACCCACAACCAGCATCACCACCCTGTTAGGAAAAACTCCTAACAGCTGCGGCTCTGCTGGCCCAAAGAAATCCAATTAGGTCAGATCAAACCAAATTAAAATGCCCATTGTCTTATTAAATAGGGTGCTCTCGGGTGGCTGAGCGCATGGCGGGGATACAGGAAAGCACGGAGCACAGGCAAACCTAGAACCATGTGTTCCTCCTCTGGGAGCCTACTTAAATACCCAGTGGTCATGGTCCTGACTCTCCCCCGGGGAGGGGTCAGAACCTTGTATGTTGGGATTTGGAGTCCAAAACAATGCAACTTCCAAGCCAGGGGCCTGGGGTGGATTCCAGGGACTGGGGTTATGCTCCCGACTTAACACACCCAGTGATCAAGTGTTATCAATTGTTCAAATATATTCAAATATGTCCCCTATGGGTAACACTGTCACTCAAACCAGTACCTGCTCTAGAAGCAATGAAGCTTCCACACAATCAGGGCAATCAGTCCTACCTAAGTGGTCTGTCTCTATCTGGCTTAGTCACTCCTCCAAGCAGGACAGTGGACTGTTGGCATTCTGTCAGAGGACAGAGAATGGAGGGTCACTTGACTTCTTCCCAGGCAATCATATGCAACTTTGCTCTAAGTATAAACCTGGTTTCAGGGACTGGGGAGTGTGCTAGAGTCCTTAGGCTGGGGAAGGCTAGGGAAAGTGGGCTCTTTCTGAGTGGCCACAGGGGAGTAGCTATCATCCTGAGTGCAGGCCATTCTATGGGGCTGCTTTAGGGTCATCAAGTTACTCTTGCTGGTAACTCTCTCTTTTAAACTATAGGAGCCAGCTATGCTAAGCTAAATAGAAACAGACCATTCAAAGAAAGTTTTTTACTTCCAGTTATCACCTGCCAGTGTAGGACTCAGCCATCTCCACGTGGCTTACCGGCAAAGACTTGGCATGTCTGACTCTGGCAGCAGCTCCATTGTGTGTCCCTGACTCCACCCTTCTTTCTCCCAGCATACAGTTCCATCTTCCCTGCCTACCTAAGTTCTCCCCTATCATCAGGCCAAGGCAGTTTCTTTATTCATTAATGGTAATCACAGCTCAAAGAGGGGACTCCCACATCAGCCATCATCTTCTATTTTCTATTATATAAATTCCTCTGAACACAATTCAATGTCTCTTATGACTTAAATGTGTTTCAGTATACAAACCAGATCCAAATCCCTGAGGAGTTCATCCCCCAGAGTTACTTCTGGCTGGGGCTGCTCCACTCCTTACCAACAAATTATATATGGGGTGGGAATGTTGAATTAGCTCATTCAGTAAACAGTATGACTTATAATGACAAAATCTTGTATTTATTTCCCCAGAATCCACATAGAAAATGTAGTTGGATGCTTCTTGTCTAGACTGCCTGTACCCAAATATCAGGCAGCCACTTCCCAAATTACCATACAAAATAGTGATATAATGCAGTGGGGCCATGAAAATTAAGTCTTCTAGCTGGGAGACTAGAGATTCAAGTCTCAGTCCAGGAAAACCTCTTCTGTTTGTTCGTGGCCTATGGGTAGACTTTCACAGATATATGACCCAGGGTATCTTGAAGAATCCAGTTCACAATAGGTATCTTTGGCCCCATGAATAATTGATGTTTCACAATGAGTTTGTCCCTGTGTGCTGGAACTTAGTAGCATTGAAGAAGCGGTGCTTGTTGCTATGCTGCAATGAAGGACTATCTAAATTTCTGCAACTCTACATTAGGCATTCACTTTGGATATTTTTCCAGTCCCCAAACCTATAGAGTCTTGTATAGTCCAATGTCATCTGGATTGTCTAAAAACATGTTTCTTCCAGATGGCAATTCTTTGAGTCACTCAGTAAATTGTAGCAATAACCCTAAATGTGAAACAAGCTGCCTTAGAATCTAAAGTCTACAAGCACTATATTTAACACATGGAGCAGAAGTATAGATATACTCATTTATGAGTTACTTTGAAAGTAGCAGCAACCTGGCATATACCAGGCTTTACAAACACCATTGATAAATCACTAGTGTTCACCTCCAACCTTTTTGGAGGATGCATACTTACCAAGGTCTTTGATATGTTTCCCATGTTTTATCTAGGGATTAGTGTTATGATATCAATACTGTAATGTAAACTGATATATGATCTGTGTAAACGGTTTAGACCCTTTCTGATCCATTTTGACAGCAAGAGCATAATAAGATGCACAACAATAAATATATACTTTCCCCACCATATGAGAATTCAATTTGCCTGCCGTCTTTCCAGAAGGGTATAGAAAGATGAGTGTATGTGTCACCTCAGGGACAATGTACCATGTGCACATGCCATGTTAGTCTTTCTAGTAAAGGCAGTTTGTGTAGCATACCAACTTCTGTTGGTGATGCCCCTTGGTTGATGCTACAGAAATCTAGTCTCCTGAAATCCTTTAGACTCCATCTGTGTTTCCATAGAAACCATGCTGGGGAACTGAATAGAAAATAGTCTGTGGACCGTAATACCCTTGCATTTTTGAAGTTTTTAAATAGCAACATTATTACACGCCATTTTCTCAGGATGAAGTATTGTTTTCTATTAACTGTCTTGAATAGGTTTTAAGGGAATATTCAGAGACTAAAGAAGTCTGTGTTACCTCTTGTGCCCGAGGACCAGTAATTCTATTAGAGGATTTGTGGTCAACAGGTGCCCCTGGATATAAAGATTACCTGAGACTCTTATCCAATAGGCCAAGACTATCTGGACCATCCCCTGTCCTGTTCATACATCAAGCATAAGCATGATAGGGAAAGAAGTATGGTGTAGCTGCTGCACTTACTTGCTGGGCTGCAACAGGATTTCACTTCCTGGGACCTTCAGGCAATAATGATCCCAGATTTAAGAACAGATTCAGTTACAGAAAAAAGTATGATAGATATGATCTATCACTTCAGCAGTCTTTAGTGTCCTATCTTTTTAGTTGTATAGGTAAACATGTTTGCTTCTTATATCCTTTTTCTTTGTTGACTCCCCATTTCACTAGAAGTAACATAGCATTTGAAACATCTTATTTTTTTTGCAGTTCCTTTCCCTTCTTAAAGACTCAACACTCACCTCTTTCATTCAGACTTGACCAAATTTATTGATTTGCTGGTGAGGGTGATGCTGGATGTATGATCTTTTGCAAAGCAGAGATTGTTGCATCATCCTGGCAGTAACCTTAAATGGGGAGGAGCAGAATGCCAAAAAAACTTCAGGGAGCTCAAGGCCCCAAGGTTTCCAGGATGCATAAACTCAGAGGTCCTCAGCCCATGTCTCACTGTGACATTTGTGAAAGTGGGGAGTTCACCTTCTGTGGGCGGCTTGTACTCATATAATTAAACCCCAGGGCGGTATCATTCCTTTCTGCCTTTGAACCTAAAGCAGAAAAGTCTCTGGTGTGTGTTCTCTTGTAAGCCCCCTTGCTTTCACATTTGTTCGTAATTAGTGAGCACTCTGAAGCTTCCATCTTCTCTGTCATTGGGAGAGAGTCCTCTCACCAGCAGATATTCAAAACTAGGAGATTTAATTTTCTTCAGTCCTCTCAATCATGTAAGACACTTTTCTTTCCACTAGGGTACTACGAAACGTTCAGTCGGCCATTGGTGAACATTTTATCATCACTCTGCTGTACGTGACAAGAGCTATCCGTGCTTCAGTCACCACCAACCATGGAGTCCGTACAGTCAGCTAGCCGGTGGGCTAACCCCAGACTGTTCCACTACTCACTGACTCATGGTAGATTTCTCAAAGAAACAGCCTACAAGGTCTGAGATTTATATGCAGATGCTTATTGGGCAGTGCTATCAAAAAGAACTATGACAAACAAAAGCAGCAAGAGTGTGGAGAGGAGGAAATTACAGTACTGTTAAAGGAAGTGAATGGGTACAGCTCAGCAACATGAACTAGGTATAGAGAAGTGAGAGAAGTGAGTTGTGGTGGTGTGGTGTTCTGTTGTGTGGTAGTAGGACTCAGGGTTGTAATAACCCAAAATCGAAATAAAATCCCCTAAAACACAGTATTCTAACTGTTTTCACCATAAACAACTGAAAAAAATTTGAGGAAATAGATAGGATTGCTCAATATAAGCCACACTGAAGTATTGTCTTGTGCTACAATTGATACTTAATGATTTGATATGTTCTTTTAAAAATATAAGTGAAAATATTTCACATTTAGTGTCCTAAAAGGTAGAAAATATTGTTCATCAAATGATACAACTGATAAAGGAAAGATAGGTATCTTACAATAATGAAATGTCATGCTGCCAGGGAGTTCATCACTCATAATAATGCCTCAGTCAGTTATGTGTAGAGTGGGCATCCCAGATACAAAATGGAAATGAAACCCGAATGGTAACTGTGGTTCTACTTGATCCGATAGAAGTGTCAAAGCTGAAGGAAATAATCAAGACTTTGGGGCTAGATCCAGAGAATTCTTGCATGATGCTGCCCATGGAATGAGGCATAAACACGTGTGTGATATGCTCCGTTCAGTTAGAAGCAGTTACTAGACTTCTCTGATCCTAATAATCACAGGATGTTAAGAACTGAATATCTCAATCATACTCAAAAGGGGTATCTTGAAAGGAAAATTGAGTTGATACAACACAACAGTCTCCAGATTTTCTTAAAGCGATATCAAATTCCATCCTTCCTCTTCTAAGCTAGAAATATTCCTATTTTCCCACTGCATGTCTGTCAGATTATTCATTACTTTCAACTACTCTAAATATAGGAAATTCTACCCCTTTATGCTTAAAAATCACTTGGATGAAAAACTACTTCTGACCTATATTGAGCTCTTCACTAATTCTTTCTTTTCGTGTAATCAATACTTGTTTTATCTTGCAAACTGGGATTTATCTTCAACTCTTAGATTACAAATCACTTCCTTGAGGAACCTTCCCAAATTACTAGACTCAACAAGGTTATAAGTTTTTATCACACACTGAAGTCATCTATTTGGTTGGTTGCAACCATACTAAATTTCTCATAGAGGTTTTATTTATTATCATAAGCTTTTGCTGTGAAGAAAAATCCATGAAGATAAATTGTGTCTTCCTTATTCACCACTGTATCTGCAGAAATTATCACAGTTCCTGTTGTATCATGGTTAACAATAAAAACAATAGCTGTTGAGTGAAAAGATGGATTAACCAATGAAGAAAACTCTACTTTTGATGGGAATTTCTTGGGAACATATGGACATAAATAACTATTTTCCAAGGAGCTTGAATTGGTTCATGAAGTTGCCCCCTTCAAAGAAAGATCAACAACAACCAGAGGCTACTCAAAAAAGAAATGACAGTGTTAAAGTAATTCAGAAATTTGGTTGTGGAAAATAGGGAAGACTCCAGAAAAGATAGTCATCTAGAAGGCAAGATGAGAATCTTAATGGACTGCAATAGGCTTAAAATAGGATACAAATTGGATACAAAGAACCTTCTATACTAATAAAGGATGTGGAAAGTAAAATATCCAAGCTAAATCCGTAATATCCTCTTGTTTACTTTGCACTCAGTGTGTCCCCAATGATCAGAGGAGTACATTTGAGCTTTTGGGTCCTTGCTCCTAATCACCCCTATGTGCTTTGAGAAGACCATAATAGGGGAAACAGCCCTGCAGCCCTTTCTTCTCAAGTTTCTTGGCAGGATAACCCAAAGGAAAGAAGAACTAACTTGGCAGAGATTTCTATGGACACTGACATACAGATTTGTAAAAGGGTAAAAAAACATTTCAAGTGTAAATGGACAGATACTTGATTTATTTAGTATGACTTTAATTTCTTGTTATAAATGTTTAGTTTTGATATCAAATCGTATTAATTGTATTACTATTGCTGTTATAAATTATTTCTTGTCTGAAGTTTGACTTATAGAATGAGTTGTCACTGAAAAAAAGTCACTTAGTGTCCTCATTTTTAGACAAAGAATAACAGAAGGGGCACCTTAGAGCCATTGTAATGGTGAGAGCAAGAAATCCATGTACCCTGTATGGTAAATTATCACCTCCATGATTAGCTGTGAGAGTAATAGACATGCCATGCTAAAAAATGACTTTATTAGGCATTTATTAATGTAACTGTAGGCTTCTTGTTGTCAATATTTTATTTGAGACAGGTGAAAAAGTCATTATAATCTGAACACTTACTGTAGGTAACAAATGAGCTTTGGAAGTCAGTGTCTAGTGTTAGCATTTATTTCATAGCTGCCTTCTGGATGTTTGATGTTCCGGGAGGTCAGGCCTGAAATGTGGAAGGCTTTGCAATTGTTACAAAGCCAGATTGTTATCAGTTGTGACTTACAATGGCTCCTTTCTACACTGCACATTGAGATTTGGGGAAATTACGGCTATTTTTCCCAGGTCTGCCTATATAATCAAACTATTGGGCTTCAAGAGAAGACGCTCCACAGTAGAGGTTAGCAGCAGTCTAAGAAGGGAAGTTTCTCTCTGACCTTCCTCCTTATGCTGTATATCCCCTCCTCCTTCCCTGCAGTCAACTAGAGAAGGTCATGTTCCCCAAAGCAGGCAGCAGGTTCCAGAACCCCCTTCCCCAAAGACAAGTCATAAAACCTAGAAATACTATTTTCACTGCCTCTGCTTTTCTCTGAAAGAGTTGGTAAATTGATAAATAATTAAGACCTGCATTCCAGAAAAATCTTGTTCTGTTGGCTCAAGGAGGATGAGGGTTTGAAACTGAGGGTTCAAAAAAAGTTTAAATTCTAGACCATTCTGGGTTCTTCCTATAGGACGTAAATCAGATTCTTTTTTTTTTAATTTTTTTTATTAATTAATTTATTTAATTATTAAAGATTTCTGCCTCTTCCCCGCCACCACCTCCCATTCCCTCCCCCTCCCCCAATCAAGTCTTCCTTCCTCCTCAGCCCAAAGAGCAAGCAGGTTTCTCTGCCATTATGTGTACCTCACAATTGCCTGTAGCTCCAGCTCCAGGGCGTCCAATGCCCCCTTCTGGAAACTTCAAGCATCTACACTCACAAAAACAGAGCAACACACAGGCATGCATAAGTCCATAATTAAAATATAAAAGAAATCTTTACGAAAAGAGAGAGTGCATTGCATTAAGTTCATTAATGCTTTTTCATCTGACAGATCATTGCTGATAGTTTTCTTGTTCCTGTGCCTCATGTACAAAGCTTTGGTAATAATAAATAAACATAATCCCTCCTGAAAGTCTACTGAGGTCTTTGCCTTCCACATCAGTCTTAAGGTTATTACATGATAATTAGCACTATGACTTAATATCTGTTGGAGACGAACATGCATATATCTTAGAGAACAAATGGAAGGTGTTACCCTGGAGCAAAGTAATTTTTTTATGATCAATAGGCCATCATTAGCATAATGTTTATTTTATGCATCTGTAGACTTTAAATCACCTGCATCGTGGTTTATAAATATTAACCTATTGATCTTTGCTGTTCTACCATCCGCTACAAGTTTCTGATGAACATGACCACTTCCTTTGGTTGCAGGTGAAGGACATAGCAATAAAACAAGCCTCTGGCCCTCTGAAATCTGGCCGGGTTTGTAGAACTCAGAATCCAAGGTTGCCTAAGCACGTACATTGCTCAGTTTTTCCTAGAAGTTTACATTCCAGTTCAAACACAAATCCCAAACTCTTAATGCATTCTCCTTTAAATCAAAACACAGGTTAACATCATCTAGCACAACACTGTTATTCATCACGTGACCTGCAACTTCTGTATCATTTACAAACTGCCCAATAATATGCTGGCTTTGGATTTGGTTTGTTTCTTAACAGTTTAGCACCATTTCTTGTCTTCTGTTTTCTTTGTCACAGTTTAGCAGCAGCAACTAATTACAATTTTCTAAATTCATTCTTGTGGGGTTTATTAGAGGAATTGCCATGCTCACACACTTTATGTGGTAAAGATCAGTTGCTAGAGTGACCAAAATAACATACTCATAAAAATCGTAAAAGAATATACTTAGAGGAGTCTAAGAAATCCATTATTTTCCTTAAACTTCTTCAAGAAAAAAAAAGACCCAGCTTGTATGAATTTTCTGATAGATAGCTTTATTTGATCCATTATTTCCTTAATTCATTTTGCTAAAGTAAACCTGGCCCAATCCTGAGGCCCACGACCAGCATTTGAGTTGTATTTAATGAAAATCTGGGACACAAAAGCACATTAATTATTCATGTTTTCTGATATGTACTGAAAATGGGTTCACATATGTGTGTTCCTGTGATAGGGTTCAAATTAGCAGGGAGCTTTTGAAAACATGGTTCTTAATAGCTTCAACAAATGTCCTTTTACCAGCTTATCAGGAGCAAAACAGGCTTTTAAATCAAACTTCTATTTCATCTATTTCTTTCTTTATTACTGAAATGAATAAAGTCATTTTGCATGGAAACATAAATTTTTATCAACATTAGGAAGCAATAACTACAACAATAAAACCATTTGTTAGAAGCCTTGTATATTTTTATATTGCATTAGTAGGACTGGAGTGATACATTTGTCAGACAGAGTCCCACAGGCTTCTTAAGCTGTGAGTCCAGACATAAGTCGCGTGTGTGCAAGCAAGGACCAGAAAGGATTTCCAATGGGACTTACTGGAATTTGCTTATGCAAAGGTTCTTGGAATTGGGGGCCAGCAGCCCTTGCTTAAGCACTTGCATCACAGAGAACTCAACAACAGGATGCACCAATCTGCATTCACTTTGGTGTGTGGTCATTTACCCTCCCTGTGCCTTTAAAGGAAAATACTGGGAAAGCAGTGTTTGAGGTTCTGGTGATAAATTATTTTTCTCAATGGAATCCAAGACTGTGGCCATCTGCAATGAAATAGATGAGCCACAGCTGGCTGTCCTGGTAATCAATCCTGATTGCAGAAGGACTAGGGCACTTCTGGATTGATTGTGGGGACCTGCTGTGACAAACAATACTGACCAATTCAGTAATGTTGACAATACACTATTCCTCAAGTTCAGACACAGACTAGAGACTTCATGACTCGGTTCATCAAAGGGGCTGATCCCAGTGTGTTCAAAACCTTTAGTTAGTGGCAAAATGCTGGAAATTAAGTGAAGACCAAGCTGGAAGTAGCGATTCAATTTACCAGTGTGTCAGTACTAATCTTAAATCCACGTTAGATCTGCAAATCTAGTGTAGTGTACCCAAGGCTTACTACTAACTTCCACCTGTACCTTCAGCACCTGCACATACATCTAAAGAGAACTGACTCTCCCAGCCCCTGCTGTGTGAACTACAGACAGACTGTTTTCTCTGTTTCCCAGAGACAACTGATTTAATGCAGATTGGATACCTGATGCAAATACAGCAAGCTTATAGGCACGATTGTAACTCAGTATTACTGAGTTAAGCCAACAAATACCTCTTTTAGAATTTGGAATTCAAAATATGAGATATTGAGTGAGTTACTGGCGCAAATCTGAGACTGTCCATTCTATTTTCACAGGTAGGTTACTGATAGAGCCCTCAAAATGAGCATCAGAACACGACGAGTCACAATGACTCCAACATTGCGTACTCTTAGCTGGATTTTGCCCATTGTCATGTTGTGAATGAACAGTCCCCACTAGCTTATGTGTTTCCATTATTAGTCCCCAGATGATGGCACTATTTTAGGGACCTTAACATGGGAAACTACCTGGCACATATAGAGATGTACGGACAGGACTGCAGAGTTAGCACTGCTGGGTAGCTGCATGAGCTAACTGCTTCCTAATAAATACCGTGTTACAAGCAATGGCTACAATCTCCCAGTGCCCAAAATGGAATCTCAGCAACCATCTTTTCTCTGCCATGATGAAATGCATCATCTCACACTACAAATTCAAGTTAATACTCTTCATTTAAGTTGGTTTTTGTCAAGTATTTCATCACAGCAATGAGAAAAATGATTAATGCATCTCTTCTTGCTATTACCTTGTTTGTTGCTTTTATTTCATTCCTGTATAACTGATGTAAACTCCAAATATGGAGAAAAAAATTAAATCCCTTCTCCAGGATATAGATGTAAATAAAAGCAAAACTAAAGCTTAGTTCTACTTTACTACTCTTAATTAATGAATTAAGAGCAGGGAAACTACGACAGGAGAAGAAGCCAAAAGAGTGAGACAAGAGAAGGGGAGGGTCTCCCCACAACCCTGAGGAGGTCTCGCCTACCTTCTGAGCTTGGCTTCCACAGATCTGAAGGATGACCGGGCGCCTCATCACACCCCACTACATGTCTCCAGACGGGTTTGTGAAACAAAATCTACCTAGTAAGATGCTTAAAACAAAAGCGGCATCTATCAACACTTCCTTCCATGTTTGATTGTTTATTTTGACTGGGAGTTTTGTTCTTATGCCTTGCTACATCTTTCTGAGTACAGAATGGATAAATACCTAATGACCATAAATAAATGCAAAATTTGAGTTTTTCACTAATGTGCTCCTTTTCAACTTATAAGAAGGACTTGAGATTAAATCATATATTATTGGTTTATTAAAGTTAATTGGGTTATAGACATTGTTCAGTCTATAAATGTCTTTCTTTTAAACAAGAAGATGTAAATTCAATCCTTAGACCACTACATCAAAAGAAGGCAAACTTGGCCCCCTGGAACTGCTGATGAGTCCCAGGCCAATAAGAAACCTTGTATTGACAAAAGAAGAAGGGGAAGTAGAGAAGGAGGAGGAGGAGGAGAAGAAGAAGGAGGAGGAGGAGGAGGAGGAGGAGGTAGAGGAGAAGAAGAAGAAAGAGGAGGAAGTGGAGGAGAAGGAGGAGGAGAAGAAGAAGAAGAAGAAGAAGAAGGAGGAGGAGGAGGAGGAGGAGGAGGAGGAGGAGGAGGAGGAGGAAGAAGAAGAGGAGGAGGAGGAGGAGGAGGAAGAGGAGGAGGAGGAAGGAATGTGGACAGCACTTGAGGAATGACACCTGAGTTCTCTTGTCACATGTATACTGAAACACAATCATGTGCCACTGTACATACTGAAACACACAAACACACATAAACACACATATGCAGTGAGTAGGGAGAAGAGGAGAAAAAAGAGAAAAAATAGCAGCTATTAATTTTGCAAATATATATACATTTCCTCTCATTTGTATTTTCCTTGTGAAATTTTCAAATCTCCAGATAATTTGATCGCTATATCCATCATGATGGTGAACCTGTAAGTGGTTTCCTTTGTGAAGAGCAGAGCAAGCATTTTCCCTCCACTTCAGCAGGTAGTGAAACTGTTATTCTAAGGATAAGACAATAGACAAGTCTGTCCCTGACCTTCTCTTCTCATGTCCCTGAACAAAATAGGGATGGATAAAGATCTGGATGACTCAAATAGCCAGATTTCTGAAAAAAAAAATATAGATGCCTTATATAAAACTGACATTTGAAAAAAATAAAACTATATTCTTTTATACT
Source organism: Chionomys nivalis (assembly GCF_950005125.1). NCBI lineage: Eukaryota > Metazoa > Chordata > Mammalia > Rodentia > Cricetidae > Chionomys > Chionomys nivalis. Next base: position 56,397,492 of record NC_080103.1, on the reverse strand, counting down.
TTTATTATTTTAATGTTCTATGTCCCTAGATTTTATTGTTCTAAGCTTTTGCTTGAAGGCAAGACTTTAGCATTTTTTACTAAGTTGATGAATTTAAATATCAGCTCTCCAAAACTCTAAGTCTCCTATGGCTCCATCCCTGCAGGTGTGACTCACAGTGCATAGGGTTCCATGTAGCATTGACATCCATCAACTTCTGTTTGTTCCGAATTCCTCAAGTAGACAATACAATTTCTGTTTCTTTTCCAGAGAGCTGGCTACAGTTTTGTTTGGCAGTCTTTAACTATTTAAGCAGATCTAGGATACTGGAGCAACAATTTAGAATGTACAATAAAGTACAGAAATAGTTACTCTGTGTTTTCAATTATGTTCAGAATGCTCCATCACCATTCTCCTTAAAATTGTTTCTTTTTGTTTTTAAAGGGAGTGGGAAGAAAAGGTTATTTATTTCAAAACATATAAAGACTCCTTTATTCTCCTTGATACTTTCCCAAGATCTGTGTCATTACAGACAAATTGTCGAAAAAATTTTCAGATAATCTTGTCTTGATTGCCTGAAACTTGTGTGTCTATATTTTCCTCTTAGAATAATGCCCTTACTGTAATGGAATTTCAAATATATTAAGAAACATTGACCATTCTTCATGTTAAATAACTCAAATCTATATACCAAACTCTTTTCAATGAAATATAGACATTTATATTTCACACAGTTGTTGTCCTTCCTGCGGTACGTTTTTAAAGAGTGATGGAGCCATTTTGCATTTCTCTGAGTTACAGAAGTTTAGTCACAAAAGAATTTAAAAAGGCTACCTTTTAAATGTCATTTAAATATATAAATTATACATGGACTATATTTGTGATGTAATGGCAAGCATGACACTCTCTTAGAGTTTTAATCAATTTTTCAAAGGTGTGAGAAGATGCATGCAGAACATGTCAAAATGATGTGAAACTGCTTAGTAACTGTGCTCTGAAAGATATATAAATGAAGCAATTTCTGGAAACAAGACTTCACGGAGATGGGTGTGGATAGACCCAAAAGAAAGAACTCTCAGTCACTTTAATAAATCTGACACACGTCTCCTATAGTTTGAGAGAAGGCTCCAGAAGTCTACAAGAAAGAAGAAGCATAGCAGAGGAGGAAGGCAGTTTGCCTCTTTGGAGTTAGATGGATACTCTCTCTGTGAACCTGCTTGAGGAGAAGGAAGGCAGGGTAAGAATTAAGGATGAGTCCACTGAGTAATTTCTACCACAGATAGCTGGTAGCTAGTCTTCATTCAGTTTAAGAAAGAGTTACAAAGGGAGTTGCTATAGGGAGAAACTGCACTTGTACCACTTTGTGTGGAAGACAGATTGTAAGACTGCATTCAGAACTCACTACTCCAGTAAGAGTTTCCCAAGATGGAGGATTTCTGCAGAATCCATAAAATTCCTCTATGAAATTATTAGTGAATACTGAGAACCAACCAAACCCAATAAATATATCATTCAGTTTAAAGTGGTCCCTGGAAAGGCAGGGACAGAACAGGAGAGGGTGGAGACAGGAAGGCCAAAGAGGCAGGAAATGGCAAGATGGGGAAAAAGGGGACAGTTCTCCACTCCACACCACAGTTTACTCCCTTCAGACCTACGCTAGCAGCTCAACAGACAAACCGAGCTATATCTTATCTGAAATGACTTTATGTTATTTGAAGTGGGTGGCCTGAAAGATAAGAAAATATGCCCAAGAATACATAATTATTCAAAGAAAAGTAGTTCAGTGGAGCATACTTAGAAGAAAATAATGTAATTTCCTGCTAATGAAGTCCATTGCCATGTCTGATCAAGATTAAACTGAGTTTTTCTGACGTTAACATGCACAAGTATATACATACTCTCATGCACATACAAGAAGATAAAATGAAATAGAGTGAGTGGAAAATTGTTTAAAAAAACACAAAAATCAAACACAAAAACAGCAGCAGCACGACACTTTGAGCAAAGGTCATCTTGCATAGGCATTTGGACAGGTAGAGGATATGTTCACTCTGAAGGAAGCTGGTTCCAGGTAGAAGACCCAAAAAAAACCAAGGCCTGAGATCAAAATTCGCAGGTGCTGAGGATTCATCCTGGCTGAGGACAAGAGATGCTGATAAGAGTCACTATCAGGGACGCCCCAGGTCAAGTAGAGCCATACAAGCAAAGGAAAGCACTGAACGCTGCTCTGTGGAGAAGATGAGACCTTGAGGAATTCTGAGTGAAGAGTAATGAGATCTGATGCATATTCCTTAAAGCTCACTTTCGCGGTTTGTTTACTCATTGCTGTGCATGGTTTGAGGTCAGACAGGGCACGCGGCACTGCCCAGTTGCCATGGCTGGCTAAGCTGCTCCATTGTCTAGCACCAGGACAGCTTCTCCCATTCATTGTGCCTTCTTGGCCCCTAACAGCACTGGAGTTTACAACCCACGCTCTTATAATTGCTGCTTTTCAATGCAATGGGAAACCACTCTGCAAGCACAAGCATAAGCATAAGATGCTCCATTTGTGTTTTTTTTTTTTTTCCCCTCTTGATACATTCGTTTCCCCAGACGTTGCTGGACACATATTCTGAATCATAAAGCCATTCTAAGACTTCAGAGTCTGCTGGATGTTCTGTGCCATTCCAAACACTTTACACCTAAGAAACAAGAAGCCTCAGAGATCTTGAACTTGCTGCCAATTAGAAACCACACTGGTTCTAGAAATAATCATAATTTCTCTTGAAGAGCCAGGCAGGATTGAAACAGGCTTCATGCCTAGGCGAGGTCATTCCCCAGGGAATGAGGGGCCCAGCCACAATACATCATGAAATGTAATCCCCAACTCCAAAAGTTATTGTTACAGAAATAAAAATCAGTTGAAAATCCACTTCCAAGACAGCATTGAAGAGGGAAAGCGATCTCCAAGGAGAAGCTTAAGTATGTTTAGAAGAAGAAAGAAAATAGTGCCCATTTGTTCTGGTAATGGTATGTGTGAGGGCTAAATTAGGCAGGAGGAAAATGATCTTCCATTTCTGCTTCTTACCGCATCCCCTGCTTTCCACTGCCTCCTTGAGTTCAATGTGCCAGAAGAGCTTAAAATCACTACTGCCAAACACAGGATCTGCTAGACACCTCGATTTAACACTTCAAAGACAAGATCCATGTCACATTAGAATGTTTGGTTTTAGTGTCTAGTGAAAACCCCAGTTCCTGTTCAATAACGCCCTAACATTTACTTCCAGTGAGCTGTAAAGTTCCCCACACAAATGTATGTTTTGTTCTCGTAGCTTCACATGTGTGTGAGTTGTGTTTACTAACCATGTGTCAAGTATTGTTGGCTCTGGGGATTAGGTTTTGGGTATCAGGGCATCGATAATAACTATTTGGCATGTGATGGGTGTTAATAGATGGAAGTAACCATAAACAGGTAGAAGTCAATGTAGTCCATTCAGTTAATACTAATGCAAAGACAGCATGAGCGTTGAGAGAGTACCCTGTCCTTGAAGGGAGGGAATCGTACACAGAACACAGAACCTTGTCTTTTTCTTATTGTTTTACATTTCATTTAACTCACATCAGAATCCTGGGAAAACCATTTCACATATCACTAAGTCCATAGAGGAAAGACGATGGTAGAAGGCTTTTACTGACATCTTGGAGACCTCAAACTGCTTTCTACAGCAATAGAAATTCATGGAGGGTGTTCAGCAGAAAAGGCACAATAAAATTCCCTGATCTGTGGCCTGGCTTGGACCTCTTCTCTGAGCATTCATTTTATACATCTATTAACCTGAGATTGTTGTGTCTTCACATGGAGGTGTCCAGTTTATTACAAACACAAAATGTTTAAAAGACATTTTTTTTTCCTTTTAGTCTAGATCTTCTCTGACTGTCTTTTATCTCTGAAAGAGACAACATGATCCACTGTTAATGCCTGAAGTTTAGAAGTCATTCTGGGGTCCTCCTTTGCTTTTGCCTTCTCTTAGCAGAGCCTTAATATCTTTCCATCTGTAAGTTCAGGGGCTTTCAGGTTTGCTTCAGTTTAGTTGAAACCACATTTTACCACACTGGCTATCATATTTTCTACCCTGATCTTGAAGCAACTATGAATCTTGGCGATCTTAAATTTTGGATCCTTCTGCCTCTTCCTCTCGAGGTGTTGGGATCATCAAATCCTATCCTGTGGAGTGCTAGCAATCAAATCCAAGTCCTTCTTCAAGCACCCAATCAACTGAATTACAGATATCCTAGTAGTGTCTTAAATGTCTCATTCTTGATGGTTTTCAGCACTACCAGCCTAACCCAAGCATCCCTGGTATTGTCCGTCCATCAGAACAGTGACTGTCTCCTTGGTTTGTCTTCTTCCACTGTGCTTTGATCCACCCTCTGCAGCAGCCAAGGATAATCTCAAACTAAAGATGCATGAAATTTCTCCACCTTTATCCTAAAGCAATATGCAAATCCTTCTAAGGGCTTCATACAAAATACAAAAGCAAAATCGGACACCAAGCACGGTGCCTCAGAGAAGTCTGGCTTTCTTACCTCTCCAATGCTATCCCTTCCCACTCTCTTCCTCACTCACTGCTCTCTGCTTCTTTTTGTTCCTAAGCAAGGCAAATATTTTCCCATACGAAGGTGTCAGATGTGATGCTTCTACTTCCAACAGATGCCAATTTTTTTCTGTCTCCTCTCTGTTCTGCTTAAATCTGAAATCTTACATAACCATCCTCTGTGAAACTCTCTGGTCCTCAAGTTAAAACATAATACCTAGTTCTTTCTTTTCTTTTTTTAAATTTTAGTTATGTATTTATTTTACATCCAGACTGCAGCTTCCCCTCCCTCCTCTCCTCCCGTTCCCTCCTTCCATGTCCCCTCAACCCCTCTCACCAGTCTACTCTTCCTACATTTCTGTTTAGAAAGGGCAGACCTCCTGTATGTATCAACAAAGCATGGCATATCAAGTTACAATATGGCTAAATACCAACCCTTGTATTCAGGCTGAACAAGGCAATCCTGTATGAGAAATAGGTTCCCAAGAGAACCAAAGTATTAGGGACAGCCCCTGCTGCCACTGTTAGAAGTCCCAGAAGTAGACCATGCTACACAAGTGTCACATATACATAATATCTAATTCTTATCCTTCACATTACAGCCCATAATAAAATAGGATCTTACAGAAACACAGATAAAGAATTATAACTTAGATAATATTTGCATATACCATGAGACTCTTTGCTACAAAGTCCTTGAGTGCTGTTTTTCCCTACTGAAGCCTCAACAGTTCAAGTGCTCTGTGTGCATTTGTTAGATGAATAAAATATAAAATATGCTTTTCAAAGATTTTCATCTGAAATGCATATATTCAAAGTTATTTTACATACACATCTAAAATGTCCTTGTATGATATGACTACTTTCTACTAGGTGCAACAATTATAAAAAAAACTCTCGCCCTACCCCCCTGCTTGTACTTAAAACCTAAGAGAACACAATGCCAGAGATAGACAAATGGTACCAATTTTGAAACCCCCATTGGCCACTAAATTTCTTATATTCTTAGTATTAGCAATTTCCAGATTTACCAAAATTCCATTTAATATACATTTTCATTTATTATCTTTCATTCCAAGGTTAATCATATATTTAATTCTGGATCTTTATAGTTGTGTCTTGGAAAAATAAGTAAATAATAGTTTTACTCAATTTCTCTTGGATAAATAGACTGGTAAGTTTTTACTGCAATGCAGTATACATAAACACTTTTCCTATTTCACCCCAGCTTTTAACCAAAGTATCTTTTAAGAGGCTGTCCTTGCAATCTTTGTCAATTCTCAAGCTTTAATCAAAGAAGAAAGTCCCAAGAATATTTTCAGAAACCCTGTTTGGATGTTGTTCCCAGCCTAATTTTGTAGATCAAGATGTTTGGGAAGTCCTGGTATGCTGGGGAAAAGTGTTTGAGGATTTTTTTTTTGTCTGAGTCAAACCCAAACCTCAACCCTAATTAAAATACCACAACTTTGTTAACTCCTTGACTGTGGTAGATGTCGGTGTAGTTGAGCTAAATCCATGCCTGGAAACAGACTCTCATTTTTGTTCCTGCTGTTGGCTTGTGTTTCCATCGCAGCTTTCCTCTGCTTTGCAACAGATAGATGTTGTGTCTCTTGTGCAGATATCTTTGGAATTGAATAAAGAAAGCAAAATCACTACAGCCAAATAGCACAGATGTGGTGATGGAAGTTCCTGAGGCTTTCTGATTTGTGCATTTTGTCCTCTGATGGCTAAGGATGGTGAAAAAAAAATCTGTCTCATAGTGTTTTATATTATATTGCATTGTATGAAAAGAATTACACATGCACACACACACGTAGGTAAATGTGCATGTTTTAATTGGCAAATACATTGAATGTTGGCATTTACGTTCATAGTCACCTATATAGGAAACGTGACTGCCAAGACTCCTACAAAATCTGTGTGTGTTTGTGCCACCAAGCATATACATAAATGGATGCTTAGAACTTCCAATCTGTAAAAATATCCCCCTAAGTTCTTTGAAATGTCATCAAAGGAAAGCAACAAGTACACATGCTCTCTGTCCCTCACCCGAATATCACTACCTCTGCTTGGATAACCACTCTTTGATCCTGCCGCCTTCCAGTCTTCGAAGAAAACCAGGCTACACCCTGCATACCTGCTGCTGGTGGGTCTGCTCTTCCCTCATTGCGATTTCCCTCAGAGTTCTGGAGCCTCCTGGGAAGTCAAATCAAAAGTGACAAGTGAAAACCAAAGGGCTTCTAAGCACAAATTATATGTGATCGTCTTGCCATAATAGAATAGTCATTGTCCTATAAAATTAGAACATCTCTGCTGTTCCACTCCAGAGAATTAGCAATATGGATTCTAGGCAGTAGCTAATGGGAATTCAGAGGGATTTGGAAACAGTTCCCAGAAGTACGGGAATCACTGAGCATCTAGATCTCCACATAAATACTCGCATTAAATCATAAACTTTTCATTTATTAAATTGAGCAATTATTTACTGGGCATCTATCCTAAATGCTGGGTATGAGGCATTAAAGAGAAGCAAAATCTCTTTTTTCATGGCACTCACATTCTGCCTGGGAAGACATTTAAGAGACAAATGGCTAGGCAGAATCTAGATGAGGTCAAAGAGATAAGCTTTGCAGAGAGAATAAGGTGAACGCAGCTAGTCAGAGAGTGGAGAGGTTGGGTGATGGGTGGAATCCAAATATTGTGATCAAGGAAGCCTTTATTGCATGAAAGACATTTTAGAAGAAATACCGAAAAGTCTGAGCAGATTTGATTTCGTGAGAAGAGCAGGTTATACAAAGGGGGAAAGCAATAACAAAGGCCCAAGCAAGCAGCTTTCTTTACAGCCTCTGCATGTGAAGGAAGCCAGAAAGATCCAAATGGAGAGAGGAAGGGATTTGTTAGACATGATGTAAGAGATTTAAGGGCAGAGGTAGGGAGTTTTAGTAGGACCTATAAGCCAATGCAGGGTAGAGGTATTGGCCTGTTAGCTTTTATTTGAATGAGATGGTGAGTCTTTGTGAGGCTCCTTAAAGTAGCTACTCTGTGATTTGAATCTGAAATGCCCCCAACAGGCTAGTGCTTGAATGTAAACATGCATGTGGTGCTCTTTGGGATGCTCTGGAACATTTGAAAGGTAGGGCCTGGTTTCTGGAAGTCCACAAGTTGTGGACTCTGAAGGTTGTACTTTCTCTGGTTACCAATAGTTCTCTTGTTTGATGGTAGATAATCTGCCATGTGCCCCCACCACCATGAGCATCCTCTGGAACCGTGAGCTAAGATAACCTTTCCTTCCTTTAATTGTTTCCATGACATAATTTGGGTACAGAGATAATGATGCAATTAATATCCACAACAAAGCTCCAAAGGGAGAATTTAAAAATCAGTTCTTTGTAATATAGAGAATAAAAAAAATGTACACATGCTGAAAAATAATGAAAATGTCAAGGAAGTGAAGGGTGCCTCTAGTTGTTTCTACTTAGAAGGTTGATACAAGAAATCCCTTGAGCTGAAGAAGGTAGAGCCAACCTGGGCAGCAGAGTAGTAAAATTTTATCTCAAAAGAGAAAATAAATGAAGAAATAATAAAGAAATGAGGAGAGGAAGGAAGGAAGCTAGAAGACAAACTAAAGTATAATTCAAGAGGCAAGTGTACTGTGTTCTGGCTGTGCTCCCTTTCTTTTGAATACATCAGAGCTATGATACATTTTGAATCTATCACTTGCATTTTCGGGTAGGATAAAATATTTTTTTTCCAGTGAAAGAAAAGTTTTAAGATTAACAGATGCCAGAGCTAGATGAAATAACCATTACTTGTAAATCTTTTAAGCATTATAATTGTTTGAGATATTATTGCAAAGCAATGTATGTTCATTTGCTTCATATTAATGTAGAGCATGGGGCGATTTCAGTTTCCCTTGGAGTTGCTGCTTCTACAGGTTAACACACATGTACTTCTAGAGGGGCAGCAAGCGCTCTGTCCACATGTTTGTCTTTCCCGTTCAAAGTTTAGAAAGGTTATCTTCTTGCAAAAGTCACCAGGATCTCTTTAGGAATGACTTGCAGGAACTAGAATGTGTCAAGAGGTTTCTTTTCTTTCACAAAGTCCCACAGTAGAATCTAAATGCAAAGGACTTCAATAATGAAGATGGGCCCTGATTGTGAAACAACGCTATTGACTTCAGAACCTGGTGTTTTGCGAACAGTCTGCAGGGGTGTTAGTATCCCTTTGCAGTGAAACATAGGTATGTCCTGGTGGAAGAGATAAAGATTAAATTCAAAATCCCAGCATCTAGTCGTTTTCACTAATGACTTCATTCTTGAAGCGTCATCCATTCTTCTGTTTCTCCTCATACCATAAGGAATTCACATGACCTCCCAGCCAGCTCCTTTTAGATTCTCTTACATCTTTCAAATCCTCCTTAATGTGAACCTCTTTGGGCACTGAACCTGAACGTCTTGCAGAGGCGTATTGATCTAAGTATGTCAGCGTGTTGTTTGTGCGGCCAGGCTGTCTGTTGCAGTTAGGATAATGAGTCTATTGCACTCCTCGATCCTCTGTTTGGTAGCACGCCTATGTCTCGTACTCCACACGCCAGAGATGCAGAAACAAAGGAGTGATCTGAGAAAAAATTCAGGGTGAGCCATTGCTAGGGAGCCTGTTGCTCCCCAAAAACTACTTTTTTTTTTTCAGAAATAGAACATCTGGGAATTAGCAGCATGCTGAGGATCAAATCTAAGGATATAAAAGAGTGTGCACCCGGTTCTTGTCTGGTGCAAGAAGGAAGTAGAAAGAACAGTTGGTCCTTCTTTAAGTCAAACGTGCCAATTAGTTGGAAATCAGCCAACAGAATATGCAGTGTGTAGGACTATAGGTTTTCTAAGAAGCTAATTAATTCTATGAAAATAAAATAGCAGAAAGAGGCATGGCTTTGGCAGACTAAACTTCAAACTACCATGTAGATTTGAAGGAACTCGTAGCCAAAAAAAAAAAAAAATGCTCTATACTAAATAGAAAGAAACATTTTTTAAAAGATCCAATGAACTTAATCTGTCATTGCCTAGATCCTTGCTGACACAGTGGCCTGAACACAAATAGGTACATGCACCATCTGTGTGCTTGATGCCCACAGATGTGATAAGTGAGTGTCACATCCCCTGGAACTGTAGTTTCAGATGATTGTGAGCTGCCATGTGGGTGCTGGGATTCAAACCTGTGTTCTCTACAAAAATGTAAGCTAACTGTTGACCCACCTCTCTAGCCCTCAGACCACTCGATCTCCACTGTATCGTGTGGTGAACTGGTAGCAGGAGGACCATTATTAAAAGATAACTTGAGAGAATGCTAATGTATTTAGTCAGTATGTTATGACTTAAAAGAATCCTAATGCACTCAGTCAGTGTGGTAATCAGTACAGTTTTTAAGTCTTTTGTGGTTCAGGTGTCCTTTTGGGGGGTTTTACTTGTCATTGTGTTTGTGAGAAAATGACAGTTATTAATTGGTTTTAAGTTGAACCAGTCCTTATTATAATTCAAATACATTCACCACTTCTGGGTCCCATATCTCTGTAATCATTTATCTTATAGTGAATTTTACTGTAAGCGTAATATTTACAAGAAGCAATTTGTCATCCCTGGGTTAAGTGTAGAAACTTCAATAATTTCTGGATAAATATGTCAAAATAACTAAGATTCAGGCAATAAAAGAGAATAGGGAGATTCTGATGTGTTGTTTTGGATTAGAATTGGGAGGTGTGCTGGCTAGCTTGACTCCGTTATCATTGCTGTTTTATAAATATGATTTTCCAATTATTAACCATCATTAGTGTTAATGGCATTTATGCTCATAATCTGTCTCACTAAGGATTTCAAAGTGCTATAGTTTTCTATGCTAAATGAGTTCCAGGGCTCCAGCAGTGATGCCCGCCCTGATTTGCTACACCCAAAGTCTCCATACACAATTAATTTTAATTCATATATGAATAGGCCATAGAGCACTTTGGGTAGAGAATGGAACTGGAGACTTTGCAAACAACTCCAAAATAGTTCAGCTCATACGGACTGAAATCCAAGAGCTAATTGGCTCTTGTTTCTCACTGGAGACAGCATTGCTTGTCATTAAACACTTACTTACATACATGCTGGCTGGGCTGGGGAGTTGGCTAACACATGCTCGAGGCATACAGAGTCAAATGAGCAGAGATGCTTCAATTTCTGTCTCCTCTCTTGGTCCTGTTCCTTAGTTCTTCCCCAGCATTCCTGTCACATCCCTGTCCATCTGCTGAAATATGCTCCAGGATGCTCTGAGCATGTGTGACTTATGTCCGTTCCTGATCATCTGTCCTGGTGCCCTGCCCCTGGAGCTGTGATCTCTCATTCTGAAGTACAACTGACACCTCCCCTTTCTTCTCAAGGCAGTGCCTACTGTGCCTGCAAGGACAGGCAGCAGCACCATCTGTAGAGACCTTCTCATTCACCCCAGCAACACTTGGATTTCTTCCTCTCTGCCTTTCCCTTCATGTGCCTTTCTAATGTTAGAATCAATTTCTTCATGCGATGGATACATAGGAGTAAGAAGCAGCAGTAAACACCACAATGCTTTACATATGCAGCCTAGGTTTTGTCTAACCCAACAGTTCTCATTTTTGTGGAATGAAGGAAGGAAGGAAGAAGCAAATGAATGAATGAGTGAATCCTTGTTTCTCTTTGTGGATCAGGGCCCAGCATTTCTCCATACTTTCTGATGATAGTCTGAAGGTTCTCCTGTGTATTGACTGATAGATTAGTTGGTAAAGTGCACATATATTTTGGAGGATAGGTTCCACAGGTCCATCTTTATTCTAACCCAAAGTATTCTATGGCCTATTTATATATGAATGAAAATTAATTGTCTTGGAGGCTTTGGATGCAGCAAGTCAGTGGGGGAATCGTGTCTGCAGCCCTGGAACCCATTTACCATTTACACAAATGCCCAAGTTCCATCCCTAGGACAAAGAAATTATCTTCTTTCTACATCTAGTGGGTACCTTACTAACACTTCCCAGAAGCAAGCATTTCAACTCAGTGGAAACAGATTTTTAGTGATTATAACCATTGATTAAATGGTTGTCAGGTTGCCTTTGTTCTCTATATTAACCACATAGTAAAAAAGCATTTTATTACCACTAGTTTACAAACATTAAGTAACTTGTCTTTCTCTCTTTCTCTCTTACACACACACACAGACACACACACACACACACACGTAGTGATATTTCATTTGTATTTTAATAAGTAAAGCTTGCCTGAAGATCGGAGAGTAAAGCAGCTGCACTGGTCAGGCATACAAACCAGGCAGTGGTGACACACACCTTTTTTCCCAGTAGCCACACCAGTTTGCTGTAGAAACCAGGTGGTACTGGTGCAAACCTTTAATCCCAGCACCAGTGAGGAATATAAGATGAGAAGAGACAGCTCTCAGACACAATCTTATCCTGAGATTCCTAAAGGCATGATCACCATTTCAGACTGAGGTAGAGGTAAGAGCTAGTGACTAGTTGTTTTGCTTCTCTGACCTTCAGGTTGGACCCCAATATCTGTCTCTGGGTTTTTATTAATCATGCTACACACACACACACGCACACACACACACTTACAGAGAGAGAGAAACCAGTTATGGTGGGGTTCATTTTAATCGCAGAACTGGGAAAGCAAGGACAGGCAAACCCCAGAGGCTGGCTATTTGATACAACCTATTTGACAAGTTCCAAGTCAATGAAAGACCCTATCTCAAATAACAAGGTGGGTGTTGCCTGAGGAATGAGACTCCAGGTTGTCCTTTGATTTCCACCTGTACTCACACAAGGATACCTGCACATCTTTGCGCACCAACACACACATGTGCACACTCATGCTTGTGCACACACAACATGCCTACCCATAAAAACACATGCATCCAAACATGGGAAATGTAGCAATCACATTATACACATTGCAACTTGACTGCCACACAGGACCACACACATCAAAAGAGTTTCCTCTTCACCTGACTTGAAGCCTGGCTTTTTGGAATTCTGATCTTCACCTACTTGCAAGAAAAACTGTCTCTGATAGAATAAGCGAAACTACTGTGAATTCACGTATCACTCAAGTGTAAATGTGTTAATGTGCAAACTCTGCCAGTCGTGTGCGCAGTGGAAAGAGAATGGAAAGCCAGTAAAAAGTAGAAATGAGCCCCTAATGGTGGCATTTCAGGGAATAGGAGAGGACAGATGGGGAGATATTTCTGGACCAGGGAGCTTCTGGGTGCCCTTCACTTTGTACCACACCAGCCATTTCCTATTCCTGTGCAGAAGGTTGGCTCTGCTGCCACAACACTCTCAGGCTCTCCTGAGAACCGTGCTTCTATTTCTGTCTGTTATAAAAAGGTAGAGACGCCATTCCTTCTGGTTGTCAGGGATCAGGAATGAGCCTCCCTCATATAATAGAAAAAGCCAAGAACAGACAAAGAAATCATCTTCTTCCTATATCCAGTAGACACCATACTGACACTTCCCAGAGGCAGACATTTTAACTCAATGGAAAGAGACTCCTAGTAACTATAACAACAGATTCTACTGGTTAAATGTTGGCCAGGTGCCTCATCTTTATTACCAGTGCCAGCCATATAATACTTGCTTTTGTTGCTCCTGTTTTACAAACATTAGCCAACAATGCTGGCAATTTTCACAGTCATTAGTGGTGACCAGAAAGTTATAATTCAAATCCTAAACATCTTAAGGAAGACATCCCAAATACAAAGAAAAATATCTAATTATAAGCCGGTGGTGGTGGCGCACGCCTTTAATCCCAGCACTCGGGAGGCAGAGGCAGGCAGATCTCTGTGAGTTCGAGGTGAGCCTGGTCTAGAAGAGCTAGTTCCAGGACAGGAACCAAAAGCCACGGAGAAACCCTGTCTCGAAAAAAAAAAAATCTAATTATAGTTTCATGAAAACACACAGCTGAGCCCAACTACTACAGGTCTTTCCATCCTATACATGACCTGACACCTACATTATGTTTACTTAAGTCTTTTTATTTCGTAAAGGAATGGAAAACATAATTCCTGACTCCAAATTTTACAGGAACCATTAGTATGGAAAATATGAAAGACTGACCAATAATTTCAATATCTTTTCTGAAAAAAGAAAATGCATGAACTACCTAAACTAGATAAAGGACACTTTCAGTCTATTTAGAGACATGTCGCTAAGGAAATTGTACAGTCCCCGACTTGAAGAGCTTGAGGCTGAAGTGATGTTAAGACCACAATAATGTTAAAAGTCAGGCTCATATACAAGTTGTATTCAAACTGATATAAGAAGGAAAAAAGGAAGGAAGAAAGAAAGGAAGGAAGGACGGAAGAAAGGGTGGGGGAGGTCAGTGAAAGCAGCCATGTCTTCCAATAGCAATCAGACTACAGGATGTCACAGACAGAAAATAACTATTGTCTTCAATCATTACATCTGAGCAATTGTCTCCTAAACGCTGTTACAACTACTGAGTCTGCCCGCTTCAGAAATCCCTAATCTTCTCTGCAATCTCATGGAAATGTGTTAGATTTTTTTCATGATTTCTTTTAAAGTACCACATCTGTCTACCAAGTCAGTTCCCCACAAGTGGCATGTGTTCAAATTCCTTATCTTTCCTGACAAGAAACAGAGGTACAACGGCAGGGCAGTTGCTGACAGATCTCTCCCTCACTTTGTAGATGCCTCTTGTGGGCTTATATTGAGAGGTTAGCATTAAAATAAATTCAACCTGTGTCCCTTGGCTCACACCAGGTCAAAACTGGCTTCTGCAAGACTGTGATCAGTTTGGTTAAATGGCTGATTTGACTGATTTTTCCACAGCACCAACCTAATTGCGCAACTGTTTAGGCGTCTTCAGACACCTCTCTGCGAAGACAAGGCAGGCTTCAATTAACTCACTCAAATATGTCATCCTTTACTCCAGATCTTCTGCAAACTTACCGAGCAGCTGCTGGTAAAAGTTAAAATCATGCTTTCTCTTCCCCCTTTCATCTTTCAAATGAGAACACAAATATATAGCCAACCAGGCAATCCTTGAAGACGCTAAATGGGGAAGCAAATAATAACTATATATTTAAAGACAAATCTGTAGCCTAGGAAAAATCAATATGAAACAGTGATTTAAAAAGATTTAAAGAAATGACAACATCTTCAGTAGCATATTTGAGTCCTTCCAGACAATCAATTATTCATAAATATTAGATTCCCATTTTCTATTTGCATGGCAATACATGCAAACAACTCTTTAAAAATTGCCAGGGATCTTTCAAACAAATCTCAGCAAATTATCTTCTTTCCTTGTTAGCTACTGCATCCAAACCAAAGAATCATCTCATACAAGCCTGGTACTTTATCCAAATTTGTTTATTTGAGTACTAATAAAATATTTTTGGTATACCCTCTAAAATCCTACTAGCAAAATAATAAGATTCATAAAAATGTCCACAGAAATCAGAGCAGGTGTCATTGGGACTAATCTGGGTCCGTTTCTCACTATGATTAACAAGCTCGTAATGACAACATTTCTTATCTTACAACTGTGGCATGAAGAGGGAGCTGTAGCTCTTCTGAGACACAATTCTGCACGCCCCAGCTTATCCACACTCTGCGATCTCGTCTCTCTCTCTCTCTCTCTCTCTCTCTCTCTCTCTCTCTCATTCATTCCCTCTTCCATCTTTTTAAGCATTGTGCCAGTTCCATTTAAATGTATCTGCCGTGGATCTGGTCAAGTGGAGATAATCCATGCAAATCAGAAACTGTGGTTGTCAGTGTGTGGTTCCCGGAGAGGACTCAGCCTGAGGAGGTCACTCGTCCACAGCCGCTCCTCCCATTCTATCTCACCCCTTATTGCAGAACTGCTGTATGTACACAGTGGCAGAAAGGACTCAATTGACTTCAACTGCTGCCTGGTTTTGCTTACAACTTTTTCTTATAAAGGAACTTACCTCCATCTGTCTTTTCAAGGTAGGAAGCCTGATTCTTCTAAAGATGCGTGTTAATGCCTCTACTGTCTGCTCATTGTCAAATGTCACTAGGATGCTTTACATTGTTTCTGGCATTGGGCACAAATGCTGTGATTCCAGGTGCCTCGTGCTTTTGTTACTTAACCGTGTAGGCACAATTGTTTAAGTGCTGGGTGTTTGAATGTTTATTTTCCACATAGCCTGCTCCGGTTTTACAACGGCAGGAAGATTAGTGCCCACTCTCTAGCCTAGAAATACAATTTGCTATCAAGTTTTCCCTCTTAAAAAATAATAACCTCTCTAGGTGTTTTAACTTCTCCTGCACCGTGGCCAATTACAGCCAAGTGAAAAATTCACCCGTGAGAAGGCTGTTCGTGTATTGTTTGCCTGAAACTGGAGCCTTCTCACGGCATTTTCCCTGAAAAAAAAAAAAAAAAAAAAAGAATTAACTGTTGAAATGTTTTTAACATCAGCAGGCAAACAGTAGCTCTTCATTCTGCTGCAGCGGCAACAAGCTGGAAGCCCTGTGGCTAACTGCCCTGTCAAATAGATTTGTTCTTCGCAATTCACAAATTACTAGGCTATGCACAAGTATTGCAACTAGTTGGGATTCCGTTACTGTTGTTAGATGTGCTGTTAGGTATTGTTTTGAAATTTAAATTGTATTTTAGAAAAGTTTAATGTAAAGAGGTTCTTTAAACCCTGATGTGTATACAGCGTCTCTGGAGATCATTATTTAACAATGATTTCAATAATCAAATTGTTAAGTGTGGGTTAAAAATGTGTGGAAGGGGCTAATAGATTGTACAATATCTGTGTTGTTTCTGAAAGCAATACCTCAGCTTGTACTACTGCAAATGTGTTTCACTGAAGTGACTTGCAATATTTTAATCATTCCTTAGTCATTTTAACTTTAAATCACACTAAAATGTCATGAAATTAAATATTCAAAAATCCTTTGAATTAGTACAAATATAATTAGAACATTCCAGTTGCAGCCCAAATCTTAATAATGTCATCTGTCTTTGAAAGTACTCTTTGTTAATATGATTTTGCATCTTGACATATGGCTCTGACAAGGATATTTAATCCCTTGTATGAAATAGAACTGAACATAAACAGTAAGCAAAGTTGAAGTCCTAAAAAGAAGGGAAAAAATGTTTTCTGGTATACGCAATCATTCTAATGTCATAAATCCCAGCTTCCATCGTCTAGGTAGATACTTGTAGTTAGTAGAGTTTGTGGGGGGAAATTTATTATCCACATAAAATATCCCAGTGTCAAAGCTCTGCGTTTGTTTTTCTTTTTGGCATTGAATGTTCTACTGCAAAGAGAAATGCACTCTGATTTTTGAGTACAGTAGTACAAGGCAGGAAGCCCTGTCATTGTTAGCATAAAGAAGCCGTCGACACAAACATTGCTGCACAGAGGACTATCTCTGTCTCTGGCATGTGTTAGGTTACTATATGCAGAATTTCACAGACAAATATTTTCCACTCCATGGAATTATTAGTCCTGTCAGTATGAAAGCTCCTCTGCAAGGATGGGGGGGGGTGATTTATAACAGTACATAATAAAACCCTTCATGGTGAGAAAAGAGGAATTTAACTTATTACTTACCTAGTAATTAGTTTCTTTTAAAAGTCTTTGAAAGACTGAGTTGTAAAGTAAACTTAGGCTTGCCAGGACAAGCTCTTTTAAACTGTGTCTGTTGTATCTGTTGGAGCCGTGTGGCTGCCCGTGAATACCTTCTGTGTCGTTGTCGACACTGGAGTATTCTACTGGAGTGTATGTATTATGGGGAGGAAGGGGATTCCTCACTCCTGGTCAAGGGGGAAATCTTCTACATCCAGAGGGATTTGGATAGGAGCCCCTGAATAGGAAACACTAAACAGAAAACAGACTAGAAGTCTGTGGGATAGCCCTGCTGCACCGGTGAATTCAAGACTAGTGTGAAACTAAAGGGTACCCTTTCAGAACAAAGAAATACCACAGATACTCTGTCAGCAGCAAGAAGAGACAGAGAATGTGGCCAAGAGTCTCTTCTGGGGACTGAGAAAATGCTGCCAACTAGGCATTCTCTGTATCCACATTACTTGGATATGATAGGTCTGCAGGCACTCCCCCAGGAATGCCAAGCCATCATTTCACAGGGTTATTTCAAAAGCAGATATTTCTATAGATGCTTGAATTTATTTGTAAACCTCAAGAAAGTCTCCAAAGACCTACCTCCTATGCCTTTATTCAAGCTTCACTGTGCATCTTAAATAAAACGGTCACAGCCTTCAACTCTACCTGGGTTCCCTTGCTTCATTGCTACACTTCCCATTCCTCTAGTAACTCATTCAAGCAACTGCTCAGGGTAAGTTCCATTTACTCCATTCCAGTGTGCCTTGCAGCAAAATGTAGAGCACCGATAAACCTCATGGCTGTATTTAATAGTGGGCTCTTATTCCCACCTGACTCTCTTCTGCTGCTTTCACTGAATACAGTTTAAATGATAAATTATCATCTTAAAGGGCTGCTACGAAGGGTGTTAATAGTTGTCCAGAACGTCAAGAGCATTCTGTGGGGCCCTAGAAGCTTGCAATCCTGCTTGAGGGAAAATAATGTGTATTATCAGCAAGCATTCGATGCCTGCTTCATCTGCAGACATTCAGAGGTTCTCAGGAAGCTTTCTTATCATACTAAACATTTCCTAGACCCTGGAAGTTATTGCCGTGTGTGGATTGATGATGACGTCTGGGCTTCACTCATCAGATCCTTTTTGTTTTGTTTGCACAAATTCGAATCTTCATAGTAATGCCGTGAGGGCAAGGGGACTGTCATACACATATTACAGATAAAGACATTGAAGTTCAGAGAAGTTAATTAACTTTGTCAAGGCCACAGCGTATGGCAGACATGGGACTTGAACCTGCTTATTCTTTGAAATCACATATGACGATGCCTTCCTGGCTTATCTGTCAAGGTGCTTCCTTACCTCTCCCAACAGCAAGCTTGTGTCATTTACACTTCTGTTGTCTTGACACACCAGAGCTAGGTATCTTGTTCTGATTTTCAGCTTCTCTTTACCTCTTCCTCTCCATCCACATTACTGTTATAGCACAGTTTTTAAGAGTTATTTCACTGAAGGCATGCCTGGAATGGTTACCCTAGTGGAGTGTAAGAACTAAATCAAATCTGTAATTGATTGGCTTGTCTCTTCACAGTCTTTGAAGTGCCACCCCCTCCTCTCTTTTCCCTGTCTAAACACAAGACTGACAGCTTTTTATATGTCTGGAATATTAGTGGTGTTAAGTGCTTGGTAATGATGGAAATGAACGTGAGGCTTTACCTAACTGCCTGTCCTACTAACTCCACTGTAGTTGTGATAACAATGAAAACATTGATGCAAACGACTGT
Organism: Chionomys nivalis; assembly: GCF_950005125.1. Taxonomy (NCBI): domain Eukaryota; kingdom Metazoa; phylum Chordata; class Mammalia; order Rodentia; family Cricetidae; genus Chionomys; species Chionomys nivalis. The sequence goes on along the minus strand of NC_080103.1, from coordinate 56,378,527 downwards.
TCATGTAAGAAAAAGTACATTCTGCTGCCTTGTCAGACCATGCTTTAAAATCTCCTATGTGGTCAGCAGCAGCTCTTTCTTTTACTTTTCTGTTTACTGGGAACATCTACATGAAAATTTCCTCCGGATAAAATATTACCAGCAGATTTACAAAATAGATGAAGAGAACAGATAACATGATAATGAATTTTTAAATGTGGTGAGTATGAACCTCTCCACACTGTTAACTATTCTTGTGTCGTTGCTGCTCTCTCCTTTATGAGGGCAAAGAGAAGAACCTCTCCTTACAGGGAAGTGAGAGCGGCCTTCCTTCTGTCTACCTGCTTGCGGTAGCTTCCACCTTCCCCTATCTTCCTTGGTCCCAGTGTGGAAAGTCGAACTATTATACCTGTCAGCCATGGGAATCTGATTCAAACACTCTGGTCATTTGACCTGTGGATGTCATCCAAAATATATAAACACACACCTACACAAGATCAACATCAACTAGTGGAAAAGACATAGATACGATGCATCAGTAGCAAATATATTAGATACTCATTTATTGGAGTACAAATAAAAAACAATTTTGATACCATTGCATGACAGCAGTATTCTCTTCAATCCTATTAAGAATATCAGGCAGATGGACTGCCCTTCTACATCCAAAATCTCTACCTGCTGGCACACAGAAAGCCCAAGAACATATCTTTATGGCTATTTTAATATGCCAGTTTTGTCCAGATCAGCCAAGGTAGATGTCAGCCGCTGGTATGGGAAAAGCTGGGAATTAATTTAAATTTGAGCTTATCCTGCCATCATCTCTTGCTGAGTGAGTTCCTTAGCCTATGAGGCATTCCATTCAGATTTGATTTCTCTAGTCAAATTACGTGGGTAGTATTTCCATCATGAAAGGAACAGTTGGGCAAAGAGACGGAGGCTGGTGGAAGATATATTAGTTAAAAGCCACAACTGACTGCAACCACTGAAAGAAGGCACCCCTTGTTGCTCAGTTCTTCAGCCCCATTACTGAATTCTTTGCCTAAAACAATGTCAGCTTCTGGAAATTGAAAATAAATGCAAAAGACATCCCTCTCCAGGGAAGTTAGCAAAAATAATCAGACAACTTAATTCTCAAATGTGTTCACAGTCATTTGAGAGTGACAGTTGCCATTACAGGGAGCCGCAAAAAAGCAAAACTTGAGTAGTTCACACGACTGACTGTTTTTCAAAGAAGAGCCAAAATTTGCAATTGCATTCAACCAGCGCCATGCCTTTCTTGGTGCTGCAGTTGCTGGTGCTGTTATTATTGCATGGTGGCTACCAATCTCCTCCAAGAAAAACTCAAGGGCCACTTCTGCAGCAGACTCTTCTTTCCTGTTTGCTCACAGTGAATAAAGTTCGTGCTGTAAACCTCAACCTCTAATTTGGGGGTGGGGGCACGGTGTTAAGAAAATATTTTCTTACTTGTAAGTTAAATGGATTCAGGATGAAGATGGGACTGTGCTGTGTTCTTCACAGACCTGGTCCCTGTGCTAAGCCCAGGGCCTGTGTTTGATTAGTGTCGGAACAATTCATAAGCTTACTTCTTAATGTGCTGAGACTGATTTAAAAACTCAAATTTTGTTTCAGGGGCAATAGGGGACCCACTTTTCTATGCAAAACATTTCAATTTTGTAAATTATATTTGTAAAAGGTATTGCTATGCTCCAATGCTGGAGTTGCACTCTCCCAAAATATAACAGTGTACTTGTGCTCAACTTAAAAAAAAAAAAAGGAAGAAAAAAAGGAGTGAGGAAAGAAATGATCCCACTGAATACAAATGATAGATTCTATAATGTCTCATCTTGATATAAAACAGATGCACCACTTCTGAAAGAATTAAGTAGAAAGGTGGGAAGAATGGGAAAATAAAAAAGACAATAAAAATCCAGAAATGTGGAAAAGAGAAGAAGGGTGAGGACAGTGGCATTCTCTGAGATGAGAAAAGAGTTAGTTGATTTTGAGGGATTCAGACTTAGGTGTTTCTTATTAACCACCATTTGCAGCTTTTTATCTTATACTATCAATTCTTAATAACGTTCAAGTGAAGATCCAATAGTAATTAATCTTAAGCAAAAATCACTCTGCCCTGGAGAGTAATAAGTACAAATGCATTGAGAGGAGTTGGCCAAGGGAAGCCAAGAGCATAGGAGGAGGCTCTCCTGAAGGATGGAATCCCCAACCCTGCACGGAAGTCCACAGATGGCATTTGGGACCCTAAGTCAAGTTCTAAAAGGGAATTAACAGACAGCAGCTGGGCAGGTGGGAAGGAAGACGGTGGAAGCCAGGGCCTTAGAAGTAGAGAGACTGCGAAGTTTTCCCAGCCAGGGTGCTCCTGGGAAAAAGTTGAGATACCTGCAATAGGATATGGCCTCAAGAAGACACACAGACAAGAGCAAACCAGGGCCGGGCGGTGGTGGTGCACGCCTTTAATCCCAGCACTCGGGAGGCAGAGGCAGGCGGATCTCTGTGAGTTCGAGACCAGCCTGGTCTACAAGAGCTAGTTCCAGGACAGGCTCCAAAACCACAGAGAAACCCTGACTCGAAAAACCAAAAAAAAAAAAAAAAAAAAAAAAGAGCAAACCAGGACAGACATTGGGGGCAAGCAGCAGGGACACCCAGATAGTAGAAGGACTTCCTAACCTTTTCTGTGGATGAAGGCCCATAGAACAGCAATCTCCCAGTGCCTCCGAAGATTCCTGGTGGATAAAGACACTGAACAAAGGGGCTTCAGTACCAACTGGATAACAGAGCTCAGGCTATGACATTTCATCTCCGCTCAAAATGGTTTCATTTTTCCACCTTCAGCCAAAGTGATATTAAACACTATTGTGGAATCCTTTTGATTAGCTCGTGAAAAAAGGCCACTGCAAACCGGCCACTGGGATTTTAGCGGATTCAGATAGGGATGGCGCAAGAGACTGCAGGTGCTTCTATCTAATTAACGAGAGGGGTGTGTGGGCATAGTTTAAAGTTTCACATCCTTGATTAAGAAGAAAGAGAAAAGGTAGGCCTTTTAAATCATAGGAGCGGACTCGTCAAGGTAAGTATAAAGCTGGCTTCAGACACGGACCTAGGCTAGAATTAGAGTGGGAATGCAATTCTCATATCTCTATGCCTCAGCCTTCTGATCCATGACACAAATTCTAAAGCTACCCACTTCTCAGTATTGTAACAGGGAAAGAAGGCAGTTGCTATCAGCCTAATCCTATACTGAGAGTATTCTCCACCCTGTTGAATTTTCTGAACAAAAATTGAATTCGTGCTTTACTCCACGCCATCTAGACATAACAATTTCGATGTTTCCTAATTTCATTTTCTTATGTAGAGTAGAAATTAGATTTAAGAGGCAAGTAAGGGTGTTTCTAAACTGTTACTAATACAGTATCTCAGGTCAGTTGGATTTAAAACTCTCTGATTCTTTCAGCAGTGAGACAGACCACAGCCAAGAAAAAACAGTTCTTCCATTGCTGGCATTTCATATTTATAATTCTGCTTCTCTGGGCTCAACTTAGTGTCAGTTGGTCCTGAGGACACTGGACCAGTGTATGTTCATGTCTAAGGTTCTTTAGATTTGGTTATTTTATTGTATGTACATGAATGTTTTGCTTGCATGTATGTGTGTGTACCCCATGTGCACATAACACCATTTAAGGTTGGAAGACGGCATTGGATCCACCAGAACTGGAGTTACGGATGGCCATGAGCTGCCATATGGGAGCCAGAATCAGACCTGGTTCCTCTGGAAGGGGCAGTCAATGCTCCTGACAGCTGAGCCACCTCTCTGGCCCCTCTGTGGCTCCTACCTTATTGTTTCTATCCCTGTTCTCAGACTTGCCAGGGATGAGCAATAGTTCCAGAGCTTTTCCAGGTTCATTTGGTGAGTGGCATCTTTCCAGGCTACTGGGAGTTTCCAGAACCCACACTCAAAAGCCAGATTGACAACTTCTGAGAATGATGAATTAGACAAAAGCACACATCTTCCTAAGAGGACTCTTGCTCTGAATTGTGTGTGAGAGAAGTGAGGTGCACATAGAGAACACTTCCGAAGAAAGCGAGGGCTTTCCACTGCTTTGTGGGCTTTTTGGAAATTTCTCTGTGTGCTATGTAAATGAGTTCCTTAAACACAGACCGCCATTGATTTCTTTATAATGTTCATTGATCCCCTCGACATCGCTTCATGTATGTATTCTACCCAAACATCTAGTATTGATATTTCTTTCCCCGGAACTCTGTCCCCAATCCATTACAAGCATATCATTAAAACCTGTTTAATTTCCTAAGAAAGATCACATTAAGAGCACTGTCGGTGCGATTACATCTATAGCAAAAGATAAACACATATTAGGCAATGCAAAATGCTATTATCTGTCAGGGTCAATTTGTTTATTTAAATAGAGCAATCTGCCACTCACCCCCCCCCCCCCGTCACACACCATATTAGTCATGAACGTACATGCTTCTATCAGGTACCCTTCGGAGGAATTCTGACAACAAAAGGCCCTTAAGCACCTATTACTGTGACATGATCTCTGCGTCCCTACAGTCACAAGTGTATGTCTGTGACCTAAGACACAGATAAATCATGTGCTTCAAGCTTTATGACATTTTTATGCTCTTGTATATAAAGAAAAATAAGTAAAATTTGAGGAGTGATGGTATCTCGTTCATAATAATGGAATGACCTCAGAAAGGGCAACGTGGATTATAGGATGCTGCTCTATGTTAGTTGGAGCTGAGACCTGGGCTCGCCTTAAGTGATGACCCCTCCTAACCATCTCTATTGATCTAAAGAGAAAGGAGAGTCGATGCAAGAAACGAGGATCAAGAGTTAGGCTCCTCTGGTTCTGAATGTAAACATGCTTTTCTTCTTTCAGATTTTTTTTCCTTGAGACAGTAGTTTCTAAATATATCTGAGAAACACTGCTGGCTGCCAGCTGCCATGGGCGTGAAGTTCCTCTTTAATGAGATAAAACAGTATCAGGAAATCAACTTGTCCCACGTGCTACAGCTGATTTTCACCAGGTTCCTACGCAGCCAAAATTGATACGAAATGGAAATGAATTGTGTAGTCAAGCACGGTGCACCAACTCTCCTGAAAAATAATTTCATCTGACTTCATTACATAGTGATCATTTCCTGAATGCCATAAAATGCTGGGGAGAATAATCAAAATTGATATGTATATTGATTGACACGCCGGTTTTCTAAATAGAAGCTGAAAAACTATAAACAGAAATAGGTTTCTGCCGCTCCTCCGACGGCCTGCTCAAAGGAGGATTCACTCGCTCATCCAGCCCTCACTGGGCCTCACTATGAACGCTTCTGGAAAAATTCCTCAGCGATCCATTAAGCTCAGCTTTAGTTTGATTCAGAATTTACATGTGTCGTTTGCATAATTTTGCATGAGAGTGTCTGTTTTAAATTAGGTAAAGGTCACTGTCATTCATAATCAAGAAGAAGGTGGATTAAAGGTCATAATTCAATTAGAAAGAAATCTTGATTAGATGTGTGTGCATGTGATTTGATATCTGGATAAGTACAAATCACAAGTCCATAAACCAACCTCAGAATGAGAGATCATTCACAGAGATTGCTGTCAAAAATCAGATTCCTGCGGGCTTTTTTTTTTTCTTTTTTACCACAATGTAGATAGTTCAGCTGTTTCTTTTAGCACTGGGTGTCTTTTATAATGTCATTTGGTTTAAGGAATGACATAAATGACAATTTTATTTGCAAAATAAAGTAGCGAGTTATAATGAATTAATAATAGATGGCAGTTGATCAGCAAGTCACCCAGGGCCTGAGGTTACTTCCCCTGATGTGGTTGCTAGCTCCTACACTCTCTTTAAAGTCTAAAGTTGGCACAGAAAAATCTCTGTTCTTTCGTAACAATTTCATAGCTCTCAGGGACACTTACAAGCACCTAAACTACGGGATTTTAACATCCCCATAGTGCTTCTGTGATTAGAACTGATAGGTTGCAAATAAATGTAGCTAGTGGCAAGCAATTAGTTTTTTGATTTGTTGAACTTTTTAAAGTATATTTGATGCTAACTTGAATAAGTGCAAATTAGTTGAACACAAACAAACACTAAGTTGTATATATTTATGTTGTCCACAATCAGTTTGAACACTGAAAGATGGGTAACAGGTCCACCTTTTGCTTATGTTGGGACATTTTCAATGAGCGTTGGCATGCTAACATCAACGCCACATGTGACCATCACTAAATTTCGGGTTCAAAATTCATAATCTTATTTCTGTTTCCTCACCTCTGAATATGTGGGGGGTTTTGTTTTGTTTTGTTTTTCCTTAAAGGACAGTCTCAGTTTCTCTTCTTGGTTGTTGTCTGTTCTGTCTGGAGACAATACATCTCAGGACCAACTGAAAAGAAAGAGACAACCTTTTTTTTTTTTTTTTTTTTAAAAAAAAAATAGATTGTTTATTTTTCCAAAGAAAATCAATGACTTTTAAAGGAGCTATATAGGTTAAATGGTTTAAGCAGATTATAATTAGTTAATTTTGATAAACATAGACTGGATTGATTTTACATTATTTTAATTACCTTTTGGAATAAATGGTTTGGTGAACAAATTCACTTGATGTTCAAGATCAAACAAAATGACCTTTCCTCTGGGTAGGCTTAAGTTTCACAAAATGATGTGGAGATGACTGTCTTTACTTTCATCCTAAATATCTTTGGATTTAGAAAATAATTCAAGTTGGATATATTGTATTGTAAGTCAGTCATGTTTTATACTGTTCATTACGGATACCTTTTTTAAAATGAAGAATAATAACAATTGACAAAACAGATGTCCTTGTCGAAGGATACTCTCTAGGGTCAGTGTTGTGTCTTTCCTGAGACTGGCCCAGCTTTACGTCTGCAAGATAGCTATTGTATTCTGGTAAGTTTATGATTGTGCTTTTTTTCTGAAAATATAAAAGTGAAATCTAGATGAACTTTCAGCATAATGTAGAAATCAAAGGAGTCAGAGGGATTATCATCTAGATTTACAGCTTTGCAGTGTGTGTGTGTGTGTGTGTGTGTGTGTGTGTGACAACTCCTACCTGCAATTCTTGAACTGCAAACACTAGCTTCCAGGTACTTGTAGGGAAGGTAAGAAAGAAAGGTAAAACTATATCATAAAAGTAATTTTAAAAGCGGTAAAAAATGTAAGGTATATAAATAGCTTTTGCTCACATCCTGATTTAGGGAATCTGAGAAGTAAATACTGAGGAAGAACAAAATTAATTTGCCCTTTTTAAATATTTTTAAATATTAATTTGTTTATATTGCGTGTTTGTGTCTTTTGTGTGTGCGTACATATGTGTGTGCATATGTTTGTGTGTGGTTGTGTGTGGTGGCTGTACCATGTGGGGGCAGAAGTTTGCAGAGGTCAGAGAAAGAACTGCATGCATCTGCTGGAATTGAAGTTGGATGTGGTTACGAGCAGTTATGTAGGTGCCAAGCCTAGGTCCTCTGCAAGAACAGTAAGCACTCTTAACCACTAAGTCTTCTCTGTATCTGTAGCCCAATCTGCCTTTTTTTTGTTGTCTTTGTTTGTTTGTTTGTTTTTGTTTTTTGAAACTGGGTTTCTCTACAACTTTGGAGCCTATCCTGGAACTAGCTCTTGTAGACCAGGCTGGCCTCAAACTCACAGAGATCTGCCTGCCTCTACCTCCAGAGCGTTGATATTAAAGGTGTGTGCCACCACCCCCCGAATTTGCTTTTCTTAACATCTTTGTGAAATCAGAGTGTTTTTCCAGTGCCCAGTAGTATCCATGCTTTTTTTCCTCCTGTTCTTAATGTTCACTTCTTAATGAACATTGGTTCATTAGAGACACGTTGTAAAGTGGGCCACCCTCAACAATCCTATCCAGAATTCCCATAGCTCTAAGGATAAAAACTACACCACACAAGACACATACAACTGCTTCCTCACGTGTGCGTCAATTCTGTAGCACTCGCTCACCAACCCTAATGCACATCGCCTGTCTTGCACCTAGGCAACTTTTCCTCCTCCAACACAATGCCCAGGGTGCAGGTGTCCTGGTTCAGGAAATCTCTGTGGTTGACATCATCTTATTACGGGAATTACCACACCACTGTGTCATTCAGTACTAAGAATTGATCTTCTTCTGTATCCCATAAAACACCACGAATCTCCGGGGAACTACACTTTGTATTCTTACAATCTGGCATCATTCTTCTGGACGTCACAGTCCAGTAAGATCTGTTGTTCAGTGGAGCCAGGCTTACCTCTCAAAACAGCACTGTACTGAATGCTTGAAGCTTCCTTAAGTAGAGGTCAAGGTATGGTTTCAGGCATTGCAAATTAAGTGTGTAAATTATAGATGCTGGCCTGGAAATAATATAACTATTTTTAAAATTTTTGAAACCCTACCATTCTTAAGCAGATCTGGCTAAATAATTAAGGGTCTTCTTACATAGTTACATGAATTTAGCTGAAAGTTTATTAAAACATTCAGTGTCTCTTAAATATAGTGTGATTGTGTGTATATGTAAATATAAAGTTACTATAAGGCATACATTTTAATGAAAATATTCAGTGATAGCCTTATAAATTCATATGTATATCCAATTGAAGCATATTTTGACATTCACACCATTATGTTTTCCAAACTCTAGTGATTGCCTATGTTGGATAAATGAAATATTATTTCTGCAATAAAAGATAACTTTCTGCCTTTAATGAACATGACTATGTTTAATTGACTTCAGTCGCTAAAAGTGACATTTATTCAAAATGACTATTATTTCCATATTTTTGTTTTTTAATGTCTATGTTTTAGCTATGAGTATGTTCAATAATTTATCAGATAAAGAAAATATGTCTTACTATTAAGTAACAATTAAGGTTAGTGTGGTGACTGTTTATCAGTACCAATCCATGTAAGCCATTTACAGCAAGTGTTACACTTTCAACAGAAGCATTTACAAGTAACATTTCATGGCCTCCTTACCCTTTGTTGTCCTATCAACAGAGAGCAAACCCTACATCTGACATACCTGTAATTAATTCTTTTAAAGCCAGGGTAAACATTTGGGTAAACACCAAAAACTTACTTCAGCAATGCTTAGGAATTTAGAGCCCAACTCCAACACCACATAAATGGAGGCTCCATTTCAAGCTATGCCATTTAAAGCTTCCAGACCTCAAGCAGCTTGGTTAGTAGCTTGAGCTAAACCTTGGCTCATCTGTACAGTGAGGAAACTATCAGAAAGGGCTTAACTAACAGGGTGCATGGGAGCCTATGTGAATGAGGTACAGAAATGACCCAGACGGAGACGCCAAAATGGTAGTGCAAGACAACCCAGGCCCCTTGGAGATTTGGAGGCAGATATAGTAATATTCCTGTGACAAAATTTGATTTTTACAGGAAAATTTCACAATAAAAAAATCTGGGTTCAGGAAAATGGGCAAAGGTGCTTGTTGCCAAGTCTGATGACCTAAATCTCGGCCCAGGGACCCACATGACGATAGAAAAGAACCAACTTTTACGAGTTGTCCTCTAATTTCCACATGTACCATTTATATTGTGGCATCTTCACACATGTAAATGAACAAATACACTAATATTTTTTAATTAAGACTTTTATTGCAGTCATAGTGTCCATAGCTTTCATCTACTGTGTCTCTTTGTTTTCTTCCTATCCTTCTGGTGCTGGTAGCATTTGTTTTATTGAAATCACCATTGTGGTTTTGCACAGTTCTTTGAAAGAATCTAAGACAGGATTGCGGATATTTACCTCTTCAGTAGACACAGGCTTTCCCTCTTTTCCTCCATGTCCTCACACATGTAGACCTCAGGCTGTGATCTTGATAAAAAAAAACTATATCTTTTTTGCAGTAGACTATGAAACATGCATATTTCTCATCGAAAAATCCTGTCTTTTCTACCACTGATTCTATTAGGACAAAATGGTCAAAGTATCCTTCGGGGTCATGTGTCTGCCATGTTGATCTTAGAAGCAGGGCTTAATACATGCTTTCTGAATGAAACTACAGCTGTGGACATTTGTAATGAATGGCTATATATAGGCTAAAACAATTATAAATCAAATTATCAGGAGCTTTTATTGCATCCATTAATTTTATTTCTTGGATTAAGGCAATAATTGTAAAGGAGCATATAACTCATGTACTATTTTGTTTTCAATGCCTCCTGGGCCAATTTCATGAAATTGTTATCTTCATTTTTTTATGAACATAAAGAGCAGAAATTTATAACATACAGTTAATACAACAGTCAGATATTTTACCTTTTGCTTTTAATTAATTTTAAAATTATTCAGAAATAGTTGATGTGTAACAATAATTTGAAAATATAAGATAACAAAATTCTTGGGCCATATAGTCTGATGAGCTGTCCTTTTCTACAAAACACATAAATGCTGGAACACATACTCAGGCAAACTTATTTATAAATGTGTATTTGTATCTTGAAAATATTCATAGTATGAATAAAATGGTGTGTGTTTTTCACTTCTACCTTGCAGAGCAATTCCATCTCTATCTCCTAATGTTCCTTGTCTACAAGAAACATGAACATGGTAAATAACATGTATACATACCAAACATAAATGAACACCAAAGAAAAGGTCATTAAAACACCACTTACAGTGAAAAGCCGTAGGGTAGCCTGGAACATGGAAGGGAATGAATGATTCCCTAGAGCCATCAAAAGATGCTATGCACAACTTCAAATAGCACTTTTCTAGCAGGGAAATTTCATGGTAAAAGAAAAGACTTATGGCTTCTATGTAAGAAGTTCATAAAGATCCAGATTAATATGCACCCATAGTGACCCACAGATACAAAATTAAAAAAAAAAAAAGAATGCCACCACCTTAGACTAAATTAACAGACAGTGGGAGAAATGGTCCCATTACATTCTTCAATAATTTATCACACCCACACATTAAAGTCAGTTCTCTACATTTAAAAGAACACTGAAGAAGATGTGTGTCAATGTGGCCCCAAATCAGAGAAGGATTACAAAACCATCTCCTATGAGGAACAGAAATGGAACACAAGTGTTAGCCCTAAGAACAAAAGGACAAGCATAGATCCTATAAATGACTGGAGTGGGTCAGTCTGGATATCGTTAAACAGGCGTGAGCATTCTGTAGCAAGCAGTATTCAGCTATGGTAGAAAGAGAACATGAAAAAATTGATCTTTTCCTCATTTTGTTAATGATCTTTATGTTCAAAAATGAGGAGATGGGCTTTAAATAATCACACAAGTAAACAAATGGTAGCAAATAAGCACAAAACAAGAAAAACTAAACAGAAGGCTTTGAAAAAGTGATATTTGTATCAAGTAAATGAAGTAGCTGGAGGGAGAATATCATCCCAAGAAAAGAGCAAAATCACACACACAATTCAGACATCCACAACTTTAGGGTGCAACAGAGTTTTGCAAGATAAGGACTAAAAAGGGGAGATTACCAAATCACAATGAAATTCTTGTGGTAGGGGAAGAAAACAAGAGTTATGATGGGGTTTGGGTGCATCTGAAGTCTCTAATGCAAGGAGAAGCTTTGAAGAATGTAGTGCCGAGAAAGGTGTACCAGTTCTCTTCTGCTCAGATCATCAGCCTGGTTCTGTATGGTTGGCCTGATTTTGTACAGCTAATGTGCTGGAGAGGCTGAAGGTGCTGAGACCTCCCTTCAGAGGTTCCTGAAGCAGAAGAGGTAAGGGGTAAAGATATTTGACCTCATGTGGAGCAGTAGCTGGAGACAGAAAATGATCCCCAAGGTATGTTAGAGGTAAGTATCAAAGGCTATGGTGATGGATTGGATATGGCAGGGGAGAGAGAAACTTGATGCCAAGTCAGACTTCATTTCCTGATAAGAGTAACTAGATAAACTGCTTCAGAGAGAAACATGTTGAACAACTTTAAAGTAGAAGTAAAAATAAAAACTTTTTTTTAAAAAAAAAAAAAAACTTGTTTTGGCCACAGTAAGATTGATAATCTCGATCAATTATTTATTTAAAAAGGAAGGAAACATAGGAGAAGAAAGGACAGGAGGAAAAAATAAACAGAGGAAAAGAAGGTGTGGGGGGATAAGGAGGAGAAAGAAGGGTGCGAAAGTGTGGGGAGAAGGAAAGAGAGGAGGAAATGGAAGAAGGAAGATGAGGAAGAAGAAGGAGGAACAGCAGGAGACAGTAGCAGTGATGGCTGCTATAAGATATGGCCATATTATTGGAGTGACTAGAATCATCCTGTGTTCAAGCAAGCTGACCCATACCACAAACGCCAGCTTTACAAGGACACCTTCAGCTCAATTAATGGAAGAACTATTCTTTAAATGGTCACTCTGAAGAGTGTTGTCTTGTTGTAAGGAGGCCACTTGATCATTCCAACCACTCGGCAGCTCACCCTCAAAATAATCACACAGAAACTGTACTAATTAAATTACTGTTTGGCCCACTAGCTCTAGCTTCTTATTGGCTAACTCTTACATCTTAATTTAACCCATCTCCATTAATCGCCATGTGGCAGTGGCTTACTGAGTAAAGTTTCAGCATCTATCTCCAGCAGGGCTACATGATTCTCCCTAGCTCTGCCTCCTTTCTCCCACCATTCAGTTTAGTTTTTCCCACCTACCCCTGTTCATTGCACAGGCCCAAGACAGTTCCTTTATTAACCAATGGCATTCACAGCATAGAGATGGGAACCACACATCACCTCCCCTTTTCAGTTTAAATAAAAAGGAAGGTTTTTAAGTTTAACATAGTAAAATTACCTATAACAAAACAGATATCAAGCAACAATTACAGTTACATATTTATATCTATTTTATTTTTTATCATAACTAAGGAAAACTATAAGTATCAACTCTTCAACTCCATTAAAGACTGCAGAACAATATAATATTACCTAAGTAAACAGGAAGTACATCGTAAGCAACTTCCAAAACTCTAGAATTATCTCACTGCCTGGACAGTCACCCAAAGTTCTTCTGTATCATTGGGGCATCCATTCTTCAGCCCACAGGTCCATATTATCCAGAATACTTTTTCACAAAGCAGGAAATTTCAAGGACGGTTTTGCCTATATTGGCAGTTTTCAGTCACTTTCTTCTGTGTACTGCAGAATGTATAGCAGAGTCATTCATGAATCAGGAACCCCAAAAGATCATCTCACCTTTTGACAAATTCAGCAGTCATTTTTTCTGTTGGTCCTACACATCCAGTTGAACAAACAGTCCAAGCAAGAGCAGTTTCTTGCCCAAATGGCTAACCAACTCCATGAGGAACCTCTTCAATGCCCATCTTCCTCTTGAAGTAATTGGTACTGCCAGGAGCAGATGGGTCTCACTGTCATGACAAGTCCTAAGTTTTTAAAACTCTTTAAATGCCATATTCTGAAGGTCTCTGAAAGATTTGAAGAATACCTGCCTAATTGAAATAGTATCTCTATATATCTAGAAAACCTAACTAACATGACTACAAGCTTGACAATTATAGATGACTATCTACTGCATTACATTTTAAATGAGCTGCACAAGCACAATACCTTAAACAAGAGCATATATATATATATAGAGAGAGAGAGAGAGAGAAATTGACCTCAAATTTTTATCAATAAACCAAGATCCATACCAAATTTCTATAGCATATCCCCCTTTAAATGTAAACAAACATTTATAAACAGTATTTGGGAATGTGGGCATAGTTCTCTCCAAATTTCTTTCTACTTTTTCTTTATTGAGAGAGGTAATTTTTTGAGGGGTGTTCAAGGTGACCTTTCAGGGTGTCTTGGTGCATCAAACCATATTAGCCTGGAATAAATCCACAGGTTCTCATCTTCTGTGGAAACAAAGGAAGAACTTCTTTTCCAAAGCAACAAATCCTTAGGCCCATATTTTAAATTCAAGATACCTTCAAAATATATATGTTGGATTAGCTTAACAGCCCATACAATGAAATGTCTCTCTGTACTTAGCTCCTTCAAGTCAAAAAATTCAAAGAAAACACAATAATATACATAATCCAGACTCTCTGTGAATTTTCCATCTTTACTTGGCTTATTTTTCTTTACTCCTTTTAATCTATTACTGTCTGTACTCTGTCTCTTTAAAGACTTTGTTTCATTTTTTAATAAACCATTTACTTCTTTTTATAACTGTCTATACTTTTTTTAAACTTTTCTCTCCCAAGCCTACATATATTTATCGAACACTGTGACCCATTTAGAGGTCTTTTCCACTGGATTTGTCTTTATTGCATATCTGTAATTATTTTCTGACCAGAAGCACTTCTTAAAATGCTAAGCACTTCTTAAAAATATAAGCTGCAGCATTGCTATAGTATATATGACACTGCCTGCTTGCCCGCCCAGTCCAGCATGATGAAGCTGTTCACTGCCTCTGAGAGCCATGTATAATGCCCCATATTTAGGCACACAGTAGGTCTATGTTTCCATTAAGCAAGTTTTAGCACAGTACTCACAAACCCCATTTAAATGCTCAGTCTCCTGAAAGAGCCAGAGGTCTCACTGGCAGCATGGCCCAGAAAGCCACAGTTTTGAAACCTCACATGGCTTTTTTTCTGCTAACACCGAATCAGGGAAACCTCTCTTAAAGGAGTGTCAGTGTGCCACCAGCAAGCAAAGCCCATTGGCTAAACTTTGTTTTTAGTGTCTAGAATTCCTTTCCAAGCCCTCTCAGGTTTTATGTGAATTTAGTTCACTACATTGGCCCCAATTTCTTGTTGGGAGACAGCTTGTTGGTTCTTGGCTGCTCAGCCCTGAAATAATTACACAAAAACTATATTATTTAAATCACTGCTTGGCCCATTAGTTCTAGCTTCTTATTGGCTAACAGTTACATCTTAATTTAACATATCTCCATTAATCTATGTATCACCATGTGGCAGTAGCTTACCTGGTAAAGTTCTGGAATCTGTCTCTGGTGGGGCTACATGGTTTCACCCTAACTCCACATCCTTTCTCCCATCATTCAGTTTAGTTTTCCCTGCCTACCGCTATTTGCTGTGCAGGCCCAAGACAGTTTCTTTATTAACCAATGGTTTTCACAGCATATAGAGGGGAACCCCACATCATTCTCTTTCTTTGAAAAGGCTGTTTCACCTATAGCAGCTCTGTGGGCAAGAGTCTACCTAAAATGTTTCCAGAGGCCACTATCCCTCAGACTAGCCATGAACTCAAAAGCCTCCTGTCTCCGCATTGTAGTACCGGGATTACAGGTGTAGACAATCACAGCCGACCAAAATGCTCTGAAAGACTGAGCTTTCCTCCATTCCCTATTATTCTTTGTTGTGGGGTTTAAAAAAATGATATTGAGAGAAAGAGAGAGGCAGAGGAAGATCAGAGAACAACTTTTAGAATTTGGTCCTTTCCTTCCACCATTGTAGGTCCAGAGAACTGAATTGCAGTGGTCAGATTTAGTAGCAACCACTTTTACTGACTAAGCCACCTCACAGACCCAACTTTATGTTGTTTAATTAATTATGAATGTCAAGTTTTAAACTTTTATGAAGAAAACAAATCGTCTTCACACAGGCTGCTACAGTTGTTGGGTAAACCACTTAATTGACTATCAAAACTGGACCAACGATTTGCTAGGGGTTTTTTCTCTTTCTTTTTTTAACTTGTACACATTCTTCTCTTAGCCTCCTGAACAGAGAGGTCTATACGTACAAGCAGTGGGCTGCAAAAGTTAGAAGCCCAGGGCTCTCCAACACCAGGACTCTCATACCTACTATGAAAAAGCCAATAATTTACCATGGCTTTTTTCCCCTTCACTTACACGGAGCCTAAGCATTTTTCTCAACGCATAACTCCCATATAATCAATACCCACTGATTAGCATTGAAATTTGAGATGATAATCAAAACAGTCATCATACTCAATCAACTTCTTGACTCACTGTAGATCCCACTGGGGATGAGAAACTTGCTAAATTGTGTGAGGCCTGGAAAACCTTACTAAGATCCTAGCTATCCAGGAGGGCAGGCCATCCTTCTACCCCCTTATTGGAAGTAGTTCACGTCTCCACACTAAAAATGGCTTTGGGTATTTGAGAAGATGATTCTTTAGCGTGATCCCTGTAGCTATACATATGTGGTAACTTTAAGTTGGACATACAACCTTAATGTGACTACATATTATGTAGACTGGGAAAGAGGATCAGCTATGTGGTCCAGATGCAGCCTGCTAGACACTGCTTACCAGAGCCAGAGGTCTCAGGCAAAGGATGTTAGCAAGCCCTCAGAAAAGCAGAAAAAAAATAAGAAGCTTAATTTTTTTTTAACAGACTTTAGTCTGTAGTAAAGAGTATGTGTTTCATGGTTGTGGTTCAAGGATAGTACCTATTACATCAGAGCTCAATTTTAATATATCTAGAGGTTTTTAATAGGATGGTCTGTTAAAAATGGTATACTGGCTGATTAATAAGTTGGTTTGAATAGACGTTCACTCGGGTCCCAGGCATAAGTACTCTGTCTAGTTGATAAATCTCCACACTAAACACAAACCTTGTTATTTGTCATACGCTAACTGCTTTAATGGGCCATTCTTCATGATCTTTAACAGCCATCAATTGATCTCTGGGACACAGATGTCACACTGCAATGCTACTGTGTTCAAGGAACCCACGTTTAAATGAACTACATTTTTTTAAAAAAAAAAAGCATTAATTTGTACTAGGGACAGAGATTTATTAAGAGCTCTGATAAAAACATGAACAACAAATAGCAACTTGGTAGTATTTATTTTCCACAACGGCAGAAATACGGAAATCAAACCAGACAGTTCTAGCTTCATTTCCTAAGGTTTTAATAAAAGTAAGTCTAAAAATTCTATTTAGACTTCCAGACAATTACATCTTAAGCCATCAGAAATAATCAGATAGGTTTTAAATCAGCTGGGAGATAAACTAATCGATTTTGACCTTGTAAAACATGAACTCCAGAGGTAGTTTAATTTCCATGCTTATCACTGGTGATTATTTTTCCACTTCCCCCTTGCTTTAAAAGAAACTACATCAAATTCAGGTTTCTCTTCACAAGACTGGCAGGCGTACACCACTTAACACAAATAAAACTGAAAATGCTTCAAAATGAAATGAGTTGTTTTTGAAAGAGGTTCTCGGGGGCAAACACTTCCTGCCTAAGAGTATAAAGGCTACGCCTTCTCTCTTATTGGATGCTCTCCCGTGGCAGCATCAACACACCCATGTTTTATGCATTCAATGATGAATGCTTCTTGTGAGTATAAAAGCCAGGGACTGAATTAAGTTTACCGAGAATGGCACGGGATAGGAGGAAGGTACAGGTTGCTGAGGGAAACTGCTCTGTTCCTTTATCTTTTGGGAGAATCAAGGAAGCCTTTCCTTTGGAAAGTGCTCAAAGACAGATCCAATATGATAAGCAAGGTTTAGGCTCTGAACAGGTCTGCCTGCATCGGAAATTCTCGTGAAGGGAAAAGAAGGCAGCCGATGCCAGAAACTGATTAAATTTCAGTCATCTATCCCAAGCAGTCCCTCGTTGCTTGTAAAATGCTCCGTATAATTACAGTAACTATGGGTTTTAAAGGAATTTACACATTACCCTTATAATGGGACTTTCTTTGTGGGTGCATTTCAACTTTAAAATCAATATCCCTAAAATAAACTTTAATAAGATTTATTAATTTTATCTATGTGGACCTTTTAAAAGTCAATATCAAATATCTTTCTCCAGATTCCTCTTGGCATTTGGAGAAGCTTAGATATAATCAAATGTCACGCCCTCTGTATGTTACACCATGAGTGTTCCAGGGCTTCGCTCTTGTGTACAACGTTGCCCTGTGTTAAACTTTGAAAGAGTTTGGAATCGATACTAAAGACTGTTTAAAATGTGGGGGTCACTCTGGTGCTCAATCTCAGGCGGGTCGACAAGGTCCATTAGCTGTTTCTTCAGCTATTGTCTTTCTGGATGTTAGGCCTGAATAACCCTCGCAGTCACTTGACAGCTGCAGCTGACCCTACACCAGAGTGCTAAAAATCGCTTCTTTGAAAGCAACCTACAGGCTCAAGGGGGCAAAAGACAGGGACAGGCTTTTAGAAAGGAATGCCCAGAGACCAAGACCGCTTCCATTCCTCTTGAGGGCAGGCAGGAATACTTAGGAAATGGCGCAGACTTCAAGCCATTCCCTTTGCAGAAGCAGTTGACCACCATCCGTCTTTAGAGTAGGCGTCTAAAGAGAGGGATCCCTGTCAGATACCGTTGGATGATTCCTAATAGCAGTAGTGCTAACCCAGGATTTTAGTTCATGAGCTGTTGCTACATCAAAATGCTTAAGAATAAATATTTCAAAAGGAACAGAAAGGTTTGTCTTGGTTCATGCCTAGGAAGGCTTGCAACTCCAAGTTTAAGCCTCCCGGCTGCATTCTGACTTCCATCACATGAGAGGTGGCGCTATCACTCACAGAAGGGACTCAAGCAGGTATGGGGTGACTCTCTATTCAGTCTCCCTATATGTAACCTACACCCAGCACACAGCACCACCCCACCCACTCATCCTCTTCCACACCTACCTCCCATCCCTGGTCCCCTACCTCTTGGGCTGCTAGTACTCTCGATTCCGTTATGTCTGCAACCACTCTCTTTTCCTGAGACCACACAGGTCCCAAACCTCAACTGCAATAAATTCAAAGTTATCATCAAGAGTGAGTGTTTTGAGAAATGTATAATTTAAGATCTTCATTGACACCAGAAGAATTTTTTTCACTAATACCTGAAAAAAGGGAGTTGCCCAAATTTTGTTATTCGATGAAAGTATCATTAATCTTAATCTCATTTGTAAATATAAATTTCAAAACAAGTCTTTCTCAAATAAATAAATAAAATGGTAAGTGCAGGGCAGGAGGCAGTCAAATTGTATGTGTGATACACTGGTTTCAGCACTCAGCACTGGGCCTGACTGGAATGGTGCACACCTTTAATGCCAGCATTCTCAAGAGGCAAAGGCAAGTGGATCTCTAAGATCGAGGCCAGCCTGGTCTACAGAGTCACTTCCAGGAGACCTAGAGCTACATAGAGAACCCTGTCTTCAAAAAAAAAAGTGATAATATTTAGGAATAAGAACAACAAGCAAAACCCACTGGAACAGATGTCTTGGTACCAAATTGGAAGTTTGGTTAAAAAAAAAAAATACTAAATTCTCCTTTTTCTGTTTCGACCTCAGTCTGAAATGGTGATCCTGCCTCCTGGAATCTCAGGAGACTATGTCTCTGAAAGCTATCATTATAAAAGCATTATTTTCATAATTCTCTCTAGGCCTGGGATTAAACGTGTTCACCACCGTTTCTATGCACCACCCAGTTGCATACACGACCCAGTTTCTATGGCAACTAGTGTGGCTACTAAGTTTAAAGGTGTATGTCATACTGAGATTAAAGGTGTGTGTTATTGGAACCTGCTCTATATGGCTGATTAGTGGGACTTTTACTCTTAGATCTTCAAGCAGTCTTTATTTATTAAAATACAAATGAAATGCCACTACACGGCACGACCCCTCATCCATGAATATACTTTCATTTGTGTTCTCTAGCAACATATAAATTCACGTCCAAATTTACCTGTATCACTTAGCCGTGCCTTAAAAATAATTTAGTTAGCCTGGATAGACAATTCGTCTCTCCATTTTGTGGAAAAGCATGTGGAGGGAAGGCTGTTTCTGGACCTTCGTGGCTAAGTCCCCTCTACTAAGGGTACCTGAGCTTTGCTTAGCACAACCAGCTGTCTCCCACCATTTTGGTCTCCCACACACAGAAAATGTATGTGAGTGCTCAATCAGCTTCAGGTCTGGCATATTTAAAAGGCCTATTCATTCCCTTCATAATCTGCATCATCTAAAGAGATGTATTCACGAATTTCAAGTCTATTTGCCTCCTTTCTGTTGACAGGCAAGTAAAGAGTAGCTTGAACCAGTTCCTCTGGTTTTCTTTGGATTCCAAGGAGCCTGGGCAAAGTCTGCCCTAGATGATGGGGTTGACTTTGTAACTGGAGCCCTCAGGGCTGCCATCCCTCTGCTCCCACTGCGACTTCTCTTTGCAGCATAGTATGAAGTTTTAGCCACCAGTCACAATCCTTGATCTGTGTGTGTGTGTGTGTGTGTGTGTGTGTGTCTGTCTGTCTGTCTAAGAAAAAGGAGAGCAAGGAGAAGAGGACATGTAAAGCCATTCCACCCTACACTTCTCAGAGCACACATTTTGCTTTGGTTTGGTTGGGTTTTTGAGACAGGGGCTCCCATGTCCAGCCTGACTGCAAACTCACCACACAGCCAAGGATGACCTTGAACTCATGATCCTGCTCTTGCTACCTCCTAAGTACTGGGATTACAAGTGGGTGCCACCATACCCAGCACACACTGCTGATTCTGACAACCTCTTAGGACGAGGAGAGAAATGCAGTATAGTAGGCAGATAATTAAAGATTTTGACCACAGTGTCTTTCCATTTGTTCCTTGTTGTGCGTTCCCAGTGACTTTCCTAAGAGTCTGTATCTCATATTGGATGTCAAATTTTGTCACCAAAAGCCGCTTGGTGGTTTTGTTAGCTAGAATCTTTTCATTGCATAACCCTGTGTGAGAAGCCTAGGGATTTCAAAGTAAAAGTTCTAACTAAAGAGTGGAGTTTTAAAATAATATTATTTAGTCTGAACTGTACAAATCACCACATTTATGCTGTGTCTTTTTCAGGTGGAAACTTACTTTTTTCTGTAGGGATTTTTGTTTGATTGGTTTTTGACACAAGATTTCTGTGTCATTTTGGCTGTCCTGGACCTCACTTTGTGGACCAGGCTGGCCTCAGACTAAGAGTTCTACCTGCCTCTACACCCCAGTGCTGGGATTAAAGGAGTATGTCACCACTGTTCAGCAACAGAAATGAAGGTTGTAAGCAACTGTTATTCTAAATTTTTTGAGAGAATTGAAGAGAAAGAGCATCAGTTTTATGCCATAAAATATTTCTAATCTGTCTCACCTAAAACTCTAGTAGCCAGTACAGAATAAATGTGCTGTCCAATGTTGTAATTTTCCTTTTTTATTTTTTTCTGTTATCTGACAGCTCTCCTGATGCAGATTTCCTTGCTTTGCTTTGCATATTTCTGGTGATTAATTTTTAATTTGAGTAAAGGTGAAATGGAAATAAAAACTGTTATGTTGATTAAATTGCTCTTAAATAAATAACAATATTTTTGATCGTCCAAGAGATTTTTTTTTCTTTCTTATTTTAGCTTCTATCTGGCATGGGCCATATGCCAGTCAACTGGGATGTTCATGAGATTAGCAGCTATTAAGATATGAGTTGCTCCAACTGTGCTTAGCATTTCATCTCTCATCATCATGATGAGGATGACCCAAAACAGCTAAATATATTAATGCTTTACAGGAAAATAAAGTCAAAAGATAATCTCACATCCTGACCCTGTGGGATTAATTCAAACAGATAAGATGGTCCCATGTTGCCGAATAATACACCTGACATCAGATCAAAAAGAAGAGTCATGCATCCTTATATCAACACGTATGCAGGTATGCTCTGCCTTGGAGACTGCTCTGTTGCTGGGAACACACAGGAGATAAAAATTTATCTCACTGTAATCCCAAAAGAAGAAGGGTATCTCTCTTGATCTGAGTCAATCCTCACTACAGGGTAGTTATAGAAAATTTGGATGTACCTAAATTGGGAATTATTATTTAAAACTGGAATGTCTTTGAAATACAGTGGAAATAATGGATCCTTCCCTTTTAATATTTATTCATTTTTATTTCATGTGTATGAATGTTTTGTCTGAATGTATGTAAGTGCACCACATGCATTCAGTGTCCGAGGAAGTCAGAAGAGTATGTAGGATCTCCCTGAAAGTGGAGTGACAGGTGGTTGTGAACTGCCATGTGGATGCTGGAAACTGAACCTGGGTTGGCTGTAACTCTTAATCCCTGAGCAATTTCTCCGTCCTGTGTTACAGCTCATCATGACTTTCTATGTATACGAAAGCTGGTAACGCACAGCATATCTAATCACTGCCTCTGCCAGCTGCTAACAGATGCCTCTGTCAACAGTAAATACATTCTTGCCACATTCTGGGAAGAGCTGCTTCCCAGGTTGGAGGCTGACATCTACCTGCACCCCACAGAAGTGCAAAACAAGTGTTGAAGGTCTGCGTTATTGACACCTGCTGTGTGCTTTTGAGAAAACATGCAAGCGTGACTCAAAGGGTGTTTCTGCGGAACTGGGAACACATATTAATAAATGCCACTGGTAGCATTTGAAAGTTTAACAACAGACTAATTTGGATGATAAGCTCACACATGACTAAAGCATAAATTCTGCAAAGGCTGGAACTGTTCCTTAGACATATTTGCATGCCCCACAATGCCTGGCATAGTGCCTGGCATAGTGTGTGTTCTCAATAAATATTTGATGATGAATATTTTTTGTTCACATCAAACCAAAGTACCCAGCTTGTGAAAGAGGGTAGGGAAGTTCTCCTTTAATTTCCAAATATTCATAACCCATTTAGCTTCTTCTTGAAAACAAAACTCAGGTAATAAAGAATTGCCCTGAATAACAAGAAAAATGCATGAATAAAAACTCAAGACAATAGGTCACTCTGAGGAAGATCTCACATTTGCAAGTAAAATGAAAGACTTTGGAAATAATTCATGTTACTACTTAGATTCTGAAATAATGATTAGATAAATTTAGACTCCTCGATGACAAGGCATATTTTTTTATATTTTGGAACTGTGAGAAAGAATATACACAATATTATAGCAAGTCATGGTGATAAAAATGAATAAGGGCCCATCTTTTTCATGATTACTTCCTCCGTATTTATTTTCCCTCATAATTATTAGCTTTATATAAATAATATGCTTTATTCCCTTGCTAGTTGAAAATGATGTTTGACATTAAGGAAAGGTCAGGTTCATGAATGGGAAACCACACTGAGCATTGCCTTTATGGATTATTGAATTAAGAGGTCCATATATTTGACAAAGTATAGAAATCAAATAGCTGCCATGTTAGCAGTGCCCTTTCGCATGCCACAGATTTATTGACATTTACCAAACATAAAAAAATGTTAGAGCTGTGAGTGCTTAGTATGCATTATGATATAAAACCTACAATCACATCCCTGAAGACTGCAGGGAAGCATTTAGATCATAGCAAATGCACCCATTGATTAGACATCAGACTTGAGTATAATGAGTTAAGCCAGGCCATTCAGCTTTAGAAAGCACAGGAAGTTTGTCACACCTGATGATGTAATTATTAGCACCTGGTGCTAACTCTGTATTGCACCCATTTATATACACCACTCTTACTTCCCTGGACCCTCTTTGCACTTGATGTGTTGGTGCAACAAGTGAATTCTGGGATCAACAAGGACCCTTACTGCTGTATATCATTGAGATGGAAGTCAGATGACAGGGGCATATAACATGATTTTCTGCTTTGTGTTGAAGTTTCAAACCAGAATATAGGTTGTATAGTGAGAACGATGAAGGGAACCATCTAAATAAAGCTGTGGCCTCTGTATCTGGACTATGTACTCACACTAATGAGATAAAACTCATTTGTTTTACCTGACAAACAGTACCTGTCCTTGACTCTGGAGTCTACTATTGCACTGTCAGTAAAAGAAATTATATTATAATGATGAAAAGTATTAAGTGTTATATTCTCTTTGATGGAGATTAAATAATCCAAAATACATGCTCTAGAATTTAAGTGATGTATTTCATAAAACACATAGATTATTTAGATACTTAAATGGCAAAGCGTATTTGTTTACTTATATGTTCATTCGTTCATTCATTCATTCAGGCAGTCAGGCAGGCAGGCAATCATTTATGAGACGGTCTCCTGTAGGCCTGACTGGCCTTGAACTTGCTGGATAGCCTATGTTGACTGTGGACTTCTGAGCTTATCTCTCAATTTTGGGATTACAGGTATGAACCACCACACAAATTTATACAGTTCTGAGGCTCAAACTCAGTGCTTGGCAAGCGCTCTGCCAACTGAGCTACATTCCCAGCTCCCTAGCTGATTTACCTCCATCAAGTTTAGTGATATCCATGCTTCAAGAGTTTCAGAAACATAAATCTCAAACCTTCTCGAGAATAAGGTTTAATTCCAGATAAAGGCTCTTGTTTGAAAGATTACATGGACTTTGAAACTCACAGAAGTTTGAAATGCACCCTAAATGTTGGACTCCTCTGAGGAAATACATAGTTAAATGTATAACATTGATACTTTTGTACAAAATTGAACCAAGTGCTCATAACATACGCACCTTTCATCTTATTTTCTCTAATAATGCTTCAAAGTAACAGAGTTGGTTTTCAAAAGGGGGTGGGAAGCAGAATTTCATTTGAAATTTAAAAAACACCTGAGTTGAGGAGTTTGTGAATTTATATTTTAATGTGTTAAAAATACACATGCTTTTCTGTTGTTGTTTTTCTTCCTCCTCAGTGAGTACAGGTCCCAGTCCCATGCACAACACAGCAGGGGTTCTGAAGAATGTGAACCTGAAAAGCAGAAGTGGGAGTCTCTTCTTACACTTTTGGAAAGATGGAGGTTCCATAGCACACACCCACTTCTGGACTCTGATTCCCAAGCAACAAATGAGGAATGGGGAGGGAGCAAGGTGACTGGCTTTGATGTAAGCACTTCCCAGGCAAGAGCTTGTTAACTAGGGATGCCCAGACAAGGCCCCAGTAGGTGCCAGATGGAGGGCAAGCTGCAGGTGTGGTGGCCTGAGCAGCAACTGCGTCTTGACTTCACATTGCTATGTTAATGAGCAAGTTTCTGACTTCTCCGAGCCAATAAGAAGACTCTCTAAGCCAATAAGTAGACTCAGCTAGGTGCTGTTTCTGATCCATACTTACTTCAAGAATCACTATGCTGTGTGAGTTTAGCAAATCAACAGCTGAGTGAAGAGTGCAGTCAGGCAGATGTGTTAATGGTGTGGATTCCTAGGTCTCCTCACCCAGGCAATGAGCATATGCCGTGCTTCTATAACAGAGTACTATTTTGCTCTAATAGATATTCTATTTAAATGAGACCTGCAGCAAATAAGCAAATAAACTATTCATAAAATGGTCAGTGCTTAGAAGACAGATTTTTTTTCTTTCTTCTTTCTTTTTTCTTTCTTTCCTTGGAAATGTAAAATCGCTTTTCTAATATCAAAGAAAAAATATATTTCCTATATTTCAAAGGTAAAAAGAAATGTTTTCTTCTTAGCTTTAATGAGAACACTTTATTCTAATTAACTCAAAAATAAAAAAATATCACACAGCTAGTTCAAGGAAGCTACTCAAACACGTTCCCACTTCCAAATGGAGATGGATAGATGTTTGGAAAGGCTGGTGTGACAGGGTGGTTACAGTAGAAGCCGTCACTGAGGGAGCAGTGACCACATCATGGAGAGAAGCTTTCTACAAACAACACACCCAGAACTCAGCAAGAGAAAGTTTGGGAAGCAGACACAGCTCAGCATGGCCAGTGCCCAGTGGCCCAGCCTGGTTCTATCTTCATGGAGGCACAGAGTAGTAGAAAATGAAGGACCAGCTCCACAGAGAACTGAAAGGGCAGAAGAGAAAGTTAGCTTTAATATATTTGAAGGTGCAACCTTTGGTCTTCCTGCCGAGGACTCCACACAAGGTACTTAAACTAGTTAAGCTTCCCCTTTGGTCTGTAGAATGGAAGCGACAGAGACCATGGCTCACAAGACTGCCAGTGATGAATGAGCTGTGAATATAAGGAGTCCCATTCAGTCCCTCTATAAAATCAGCCTCAATTAGAACTCGGGGAAAAGAAGCAGTGGCCAAAGTGAGCACACCCGTCAGGACAGACAGAAGACATCATTAAAGAGATTAAACACAAGTAAAAGTGAACACTTTCTGTGCTGGAGAAATAGAAATGATACCTTGAAGGCAAGACCCACTCATGGAAGTCTCCAGAATGCCCTGATCGAAGGGAATTATCAAAGCAAATGTTTTCTTTCTCTGGTTTATTTGGGGATCTGTTCATAGGCTCTGCAGCTTGGTTTGAGAGGGCTAAGGCTACAATGCAAACTGGGAGCAAAGCTTGGCATTATCCACACGATAGTAGTGGTGCAGGCACTCAGGACACAAGAGCTGGGAGGGAGGACAAGGAGGTTTGTACCTATGTGCGAAGGGAAAAGGTTGATGAAATCAGACAATATGTAGCAGTGTCAGACGCCCTGTAAAAAAAAAAAAAAACCACTATTTGAAAGCAAATCCACATTAAAATGAGGGTCTAAGGCCATAGAATATCTGCCTAAAAAAAACTGAAAGAACTGAGAAAAGCAGACCCAAGAGAAATCCATGTAAGTACAGGTATCAGATAATGGAGTTAGAACCCACCAAGTCCACCACAGGAGCCTATGTGTTGCTGCCACAAGTCCCATATGCCAGACATGGAGCCTGTATTTGCCCTATGGGGTTTCTCTCTTGTTTTGACCTGTTCTTTCCTTACTTTCTTCACAGGCCTCTTCTTGGGTTGAGAATATTTCCTCTGTGCCATTGCATAATAAAACCATGTAACATGGTTTTATTTGTACATGAGCTCACATTTATGAGGTGGCCTTGAGTCTCAGATGACTTCTGAACGATTATTAGAATAGAAAGAAAACTAGGACCTTTTGCAGTTGGACTGAACTGGCATGGCATTATGAGGTGGCCACAAACCTGTGGGGGCTGGGGATGAAGTGCTGTGCTATAAATGTTGGGTCAGGAGACTACTTGGCCCTCAGATGATGGCACTGTTTTCCTAGAGTCTGTGAACATTTGGTGCGGGAATTAGATGAAGAAAATAGTTCGTTCTTGATGTGGGTATGTGTTATAGCCTTGCTGTAGGCACAAACTCTGGATTTAGCTTTCTGGTTCCTGAATGCTAACTTGATATAACTGTATACCTCAGTCTCTTGATGAGAAGGAAGAGAGCTGCATTCTAACCATATGAACTGTATAAACCAGTGATTCTCAATCTGTGGGTCATGACCCCTTTGATAAAACTCTATCTCCAAAAAAATATTTACATTAAAATTCATAACAGTAGCAAAATTACAGTTATGTAGTACCAACGAAATTAATTTCATGGTTGGGGAACTGTATTAAAGAGCTGCAGCATTAGGAAGATTGAGAACCACTACAAGTTGTGAGCCAGAATAAGTCCCTTTTCCATAAAGGTGTCTATCAAAAATAAGCCCCTCCTCCATAAAGGTGTCTATCAAAATTAAACCCATCCTCCATAAAGTATTTCATCACAGTGAGAAGAAAATTAGCTAATAAAAGTTGAATTTTCTGAAACGACGTAGAAACTTGCATGACAAATTATCCAACCTACAAAATTATTTCAGGAACTCTATATTTATATTAAAACATGAAAAATCCTTGAACCATTAACACATTGTATAAAATATATCATTAATAACCCCAACCAACTTAGCAGGGTATAAGTTTTGTTACAAATTCAGTCTATAGAGCCAACTTGGCTACAAGACTGAAGGCCAGGTAGTAGCAGATGTGATAGGGGAGTGCATGTTTGCTCCAACCTCCAAAGTATGCCTTGAAACTCTACACCCTCATATTAGGAAAGGGTGCCTCTGAAGAGCCACTAAGCCCAAAGGTATGTGCCTCATTATCTAGGGAGCCTGTCAGTCCATCTGTGATGTTGCTCAACTGCTGGAGAGAGCCTTCTTTGAGGCACAGATCCAGTTCTGATGATCACAGGCATACTCTTGTGTATCTGGATGTTAGGCTATCCGGCCCCCTGCACTCTGAGTGCATGGTCCTGTGTTAGAGCCACGCACTCTGATGAGGTGTTCTCCCAGAGTTCGCTGAACAGTGTAGCGCTAAGGAACATAAACTTGGGGCCCTGATGACTGAGTCCCTCACCACCTGTGAGCTTCTGAGGTGGCTCCCTGTCCGATTGGTATTGTTTCATCTCTGAAAACATCTCTGTATCTTTCTCATCATGTGAGCATCAGATAAATATGGCATGTAAGGTGACTGTTATGATGTCTCACATACATTAAGTAACTATTGTTACAGCCCAGTCTTTCACTGTGAGTCTTCAGAACTCCCTCTACAGCATTTCTCCCTTTCTTGGGAGCTCTTTTCTTTTCCTCATTAGATTCTGTCTTAAGACAAATTAAGTGATTAAAACATATTTATAATTTTATATTAAATGTTAAAAATGGCTTCCATGCTACAATTTACCTAAATATATCCAAATATGACCCCTGCTATGTTTTTAAAAGAAGTACCTATTGGACAGTCACATAATTCTTATTGTGTACTTTTTATTTTTTTAACATGGCCTATTAACACTTTTACTTTCTCAGAATTGGCACTCGTGAAAAAGGGCTGTTCGCCTCTGTCTGGAGTCGTTATCACGTTAGGTGCCGGGCAGGAACAGCAGAAATCCTCCCGGGGTCGATGTGAGGAAGACGAAGCTGAAGAGCAGGGGAAAGATCTTCCAGCAAACGGAGGCTGTGGAGGGTGAAGATTACACAGTGGGGGGTGCGAAGGGATTAGCGTGTCTCTTAGCTTAGAGTACATTTTCTATGACCACTAATGACCTCTCCTGACTGGTGAGTAGCCTCATTTCAGAAATAAAGGAAATGTAAGTGAGCGTTCCAAGATGATATATACAGACAAACCACATGTAGAACCAACTGGGCTTGAATTCAAAGCCCGAGAATTAACTGACAATTACAAGGTAAATGGGATTTTTTTAAAAAAATCATTTTTGCTTATAGTTCTACACTTAAAATATCTTAGTGTGTGAGAATTGTTTCACCTGATTCTCTCTTTCTCTCTCTCGCTCTCACACACACACACAGACACACACACACACAAAACTGAATAGCACCATCCCATTTTACAGAAACAATTTTAAAGACTAGAGTATGCAAATTTTTTATAGCCATACAGCCAGAGCCTGATCTCACACCCACAGTCTTTCAGCTCGGTGGCTTTTGTGATATACACTGTTACCATTCATTCACTGATAACACACACAACACATCATACTGAAGTGAACCAAAGGCAAGCTATCACCCACAGACCAAAGCTGATTCCTGTTCACAAAAATCACATGGTTTGGAAAATTAAAATGTGATATACAAAAGAATTCAAAATCTCTTTCGGAGTACTTTCAATTGCTCATCTTTTTCCGATGAGCAAATGCTTTAAGTGTCATTTGCCTCTATAATTCTAACCTCTGCTTGCATTCCTGTTACCTCCATTTCTCCTATCATTGATCATTGTAAAGTTGTCTTTATCTCACATCTGAGATTGAGATGAATTCCTTGTTTTTTTCCTTCTAGATATATCAAATCATATTGCAGGCTCTGTACTCACCATTGAACAGGCGTGGTAACAAAGGCACCACCTCTCCTTGAGGAGTTTAGCCCTCTTGTAATAATTAGTAGATAAGCCATATGATCCACAGCAAAACCAGTTAGAACCTAGATCCCAGAATTTCTCAGTACTTTGCTCTCCTCTGCAAGTCCTAGCTGCAGCTTTCAGCAGTGCCTGTCCCACCTCCCTTCCTTGTTGCACGTTCCCAACACGGTTTCTGAAGACCTCTACAAGGTGTGATAGTGCTTTTCCTCAATCTCCATATAAAAAGTATGAATGTGGCTGATTGTGATGCTAATCAGGGATGAGAAAAGGGCAGGGCTCCAAACCGGCTCCTGCTATAGGCGTCTTTCATGTTGATTAGGAATAGTTTTCTAGCTTCAGATATCAGTCAGGTGCAGGAAAGGGAACGCTGAATGTGTTCCTCCTGGTGCCAGTTCACTGTGCCTGTTACTCGATCTTCCCACCTGTCTTGAGACTGTATCTTAATTGACTTAGCAATTTTCTTATGCTCGTTGCCCATGTCCTTGAGGTCTGTTAATGGGATGTGCAGATGGTCTGAAATAAGCGTGATTGTCAACATACAAGGTGCTTCTCTTAAAGCCATTCTTCAGATAAGAGGAAAACGACTCCCTCACTTGGGTCTCTTGAGTTTAATCCTCTCTGAGATCTCTCTCAAAAAAGAAATCACTTCTCTCTTTGTACGAGAGCAGTGACTGTCTCAAGCTGTACCCGCCACTCCTTTGGGGGTCAAATGACCCTTTCACAGGAGTTGCATATCAAATATTCTGCATATCAGATATTTATGATTCATAACAGTAGCAAAATTACAGTGAAAGTAGCAATGAAATAATATCAGAGTTGGGGTCACCGAGGGTTGCAGCATTAGGAAGGCTGAGAACCACTGTACTAGACTATGCCATAGGTTCCATGGGATTCAACGATAGCATGTACATGATCAAGTTTGTCAATTTACCTCATTGTCCATATATTTTTTTTTTTGTTCTTGTTGTTTTGCTTTTGAGACAGGGTATCAGTATCTAGTACTGGCCTAGAACTCACAGAGATCCACCTGACTTAACTACTCAGGTGCTGGGATTAAAGGTGTGTGCACCTGGGCTTCCATGTTAGTTTTCTTAAATTTCTATTAGTTTATAGATTTTGACAGATAACAACAAAAGGCTAGAGAGCCATGCAATGCATTTAGCACACTACTTGTGATGGTTTGAATAGGTATGGCCCCCTTGGACTCACGTGCTTGAAAATTTGGCCCATAAGCAGTGGCACAATTAAGAGTTGTGGCCTTGTTGGAGAAAGTGTGTCCTTCCAAATATGATTATTTTGAAGTTGTCTAGCCCAAAGATGCTGTTGACTTATACAATCAAAGCTCCTCTGAACATATACCCAACAAGTATTTATAAAGATCTAGTTTGTAGTGTGAAGTAAATATTAAGTGACAATCCAAGAATCAGTACTGAACTCTGAGCTCACAGTGTTGGAAAAAACAAAAAACAAAAAACAGAAAAAAACAGTGATTTGATATTGAAATGGTATAGACTACACAGGGCTTTGAGAATTTCCCCTTAACTAGCATCTGTTGCTTTGAGCTGACTCCACCGCCAACTTGGATGTCTGATAACGGCATCAGCAAATGCAGAGCGCCTACCAAATGCCAGATAAAGTTCTAGGTGCTTCTTAATCTCCTCCTGGAAGATGCTGCTGTCACTGTTTTGCAGAGAAGTCAATTCTGATGCAGAGATTATGCCAAGCTAGTGATTTAAGGCAACCTAGAAACTGAAACCAAGCAGCCTGGCTTCAATTCTGACCTCCTAAGAAAGTACGGAACACAGCCATCACTGGACACTGTAGCGAACTTCTAGCTAGTAGACTGCCCACTGCCCTTCTGACAACATTAAATGTTTCTAATTTTGCTATGTCACTCATGATTTTAAAAGTCCAGAGTGTTCTTAGCTGTCCCACAAAACGTAGATACTGGTCTATTCTCTTCTTTGAAGCTTAATCTAATTTAGAAGTACCCCTCTGTGTTCCCATAATGCCATGTATGAGCACATGAGTATAACTAATGCTAACTGAACAAGGCCATATGCAAAAAAATTAAAACATGCCCCTTGGATATTTAGCTCTAATTTTGTAACAACCTTATTTGGAAGGTACTTCATTGCACAAGAACACATTGAGACATCCTGATAATTCGCAAATCTTCCTATGGCTAGAATTAATTTATTAATGACATCTGACAAAATCAAAATTAAAACTTAGACTACCTGACTCCAAAGATTGCTTTCTTAGTGGTATCTTATTCCTTTGTGTGTTGCAGATGTGTACAGACCCACACAACTGTAATTAGTATACTTGACACATTGCATATCTCGCCTTGCCTGGCAGCAACCTACTAGTCAGAGCCTTAGGTGTTTGTTTTGTAGCCCCAGATCCTAACACAGCGTCCAAGAGATAGAATGTGAAATTCTGAGCTATAAATGTTTGCTATTGTTCCTGCTTAGAGCGTGTTTTTTCCATGAGTCCCCTATTTGATGTGTATTGTGTAGTGTTGCCTAGGGTTCCAAATCTCAGTTTTCTCACTCCCAAAAGACCGCACTCCTACAGCATTAGTTCCCGCCTGCTATCCTTGTGATTTCCAAATTCAAATGGCTCTCACTGACTCCCCTGAAGTCTCTGCATCTCCCTACTTTCTCTTTTGCTTCTGAGCTGCAAATTTCAAACTATGCTTGTGGAGTCAAGTTAAGCCATTGAATGTTCCTGTTTCATCTTCTGTACGTACTTTTTTCTTGTTTCTTTGTTAGTACAATTTCTGCTTCTTATTTTTCTACCATTGTGTTTCTGCCTGCATCTCCCACCAAAGAAACTAAGGAAGAACCATGCAACTCTCACTAAAGTCATTCAGTGCCTGGAACTGGACTTCATAGACGGACTGCTCAATCATTTAGTGAATGAGTGGATGAGAAATCTAAAGAGCACACCTTGAATAACGCTGCACTTTTTATCAGAAAGTTACTTGTTAATTTCTGTCATTCTGCACCAAGAGTGATTTGAAGACATACTGAGCAAATAGTGTCCTAACCCTTTATTTCAAAATGAAGACCGGAGAGAAGGAAATTAATATTTTGTTGCACCATTTTTGTGCTTTTCTCAGTGCTAATTAACATAGGAGGCCATACTAACCTTTGCCTCTGACACACAAACTTCTGCTTCCAAAGACTCCCAACTTGTCGCCCACCTTAGGCCTGCTCTAGGTCAGGTATCTCCATCAGTCCTCTGGTCCAGAAGCAATTTCTTCCCTTTACCAGGGTAGCAGGGTCATCTGATTGGACTCTCCATGGTCCTGCCTGAATAGGAAGGGAATTAGATTGCAGTGTCAAAGGAAATTACTCATTCTAAGAAGCAGTCACACATTATCTTCGGCCAAAGCTGCCTCTGACACTCATTTATGATTGAAATTAAAAGTGAGACGAGGAGGCAGTTTGGCTGCACTTCTGCAACAATAAGCCCATAAGGACCAAATTAAATCGATGGTGCTGGTCTGTAGCGTTCCAGATAAGAAAGTGGTTTTCTCCAGGGTGCCTTAGAATTTAGGGCCATAGCCAGTGTGACTAGAGAGGAGATGTGCTCTCCAGTGTGAGGTGTGTGTATAGAAATTCATTCTAGAACAAGCTTTACTTCTGTTGATGCCTGATAAATCCAAGTTACCTGGGCACTCTCTCCAGGAATTATCGTGCTTTCTTAGTGGTATCTTATTCCTTTGTGTGTTGCAGATGTTTACAGACCCACACAACTGTGGAGCAAAAGTTCTTATGTATTTGATAATGTGTGTGTGTGTGCGTGTGTGTGTCTATGTGTATTTGTTGTATATGCATGTCTATATTCCCTTATGTGTGTGCATATTCACATGCACATGTGTGTATTGTGGGCATGCTAAGGCCCAAAGCTTTCTTCCTTAATTGTTCTCCACTTTTAATTACCAAAGCAGAGTCTGTTGCTAGACCCAGGGCACACACATTTTGCTAATCCAGGTAGTCATCCTGCCTTGGGGATCGTCTTTCTCTGCCTTTGAGTCCTGAAATTATAAACAGCCACTATATTTGCCCTGCTTTTACAAACGTGATTTCAGGGGGTTCTTTGGTCCTCACATTTCCATTGCAAGCTCTTAACCCATGGAGCAAGCTTGGTAACTTTGGTACATGTTCTAAGATGACAATAATAAGTGGATACCATGAATGGCAGAAAAGATAATCATTTCTTGATTATGTATCACTGAAGTAACAGAGGCTACGGCAAAATGTTTAAGTGAAGTTGGTTTAGAATAATACAGAATGGCTTAAAAACGGTGCTGAGTTCTATGCCTGGAGAGGGAAAAAAATTGAATCTTATAGTCGAAAGGAAACTCAATATTGATTGTTGCAGGAGAGGTAGGGGGATGGAGAGGCTACAAAATTGTTTTAGTTTCTGGAATAAATATAGCAGCAGAGATGGTTTAAATGAGAAAGGTTCTGGATTTATTTAGAGATGTGTCATCTCTTTGGCCTCTTTGAACAGGACCAGTGGAACAAAATGATTTACGACCTGGGCTATTCTCCTGCTAGGAGGCTGTGATTTGTTTCTTACATGTGCCTATTTTTTACTTTGACTTTATTGCCTGGCACTTAAACACTTAAGAGTTTCTCACTTTGGCCACGAGTTTGCTCAATCTAGAGAGCATCGCTGTTATAATATAGCAGCATCTCTTCAAGCTTGAAGTGACAGTTTATTATTTGCTCTTTCTAGTCTTTAAGGATTTTAATGGATTAATGAACATGATACTCCTGTCACCTTATGTTTCTATACTGGTAGATAGTTCTAGATTTCCATTAAAAATATGTTCATGGAGCCCCTTGGGAGTTAGATACTTTTACGTCTCTGCTCTATATGTGTATGTGCAAAGCTATCCACACAGATGGAGAATTACTAGCAATTAGTTCAGCAAAGACTAGTAACACTATCGATTTTAGTTCCAACTGAAGCTACAACAAATATCAGTTGACATTAGGCTTGCGTATTTTCCTTTCTGAAGTCTGAATTCAATAAAAACTGATTTCCTGTGAAGCAGACGGTGGGTAGGGTTAATGTTCTGCAAATGTGTTCAGCACAGAGTGTGCAACTGAGGACTTATGGAAGAACATGACTTCCAAGCTAGGAGAGTTAGAGTCCCTGAAGGTTCAGCCTAGAAAAATGAAAGGCTTGTTTGGCATCCGCATAAACAACTGGATTACATTAGACCAAGTATTTGTATTTAAAAGTAATCACTAAGGCTGGGACAATGGTTCAGCTAGCCAAGTATTTGCCTTGTAAGCCTGAACACCTAAGTCCAACTCTAAGAATCCACACACACACAAAAAGCCAGGCATGGTGATGTGTGTTGTAATCCCAACAACAGAGAGGCAGAGACAGGAGGATACATAGAACCTCACTGACCAGCTGGCCTAGCCTGCTTGCTGATATTGCAGGACTATAAGAGACCCTGTATCAAATAAAAAGGGGAAGACACCTGAGGAGAAGGTGGAACTTGGTCAGTTACATAAGATGCATGTATGTACACATACACACATACACACACACACACACAATCTATTAAAGTGGAAAAGACTTGATACATAAATTTTCCTTTTGGTGAATCATTGTGATACATGCTCAAGTTAGTCTATTAAGTCTATTAGTTAAGAGTCCACCTGTTCAAACACCTGCATGTAACTGTGGACTGTGTTCCAGGCTTGTGTGTTAAAAGGACACAGAAATTGCACCTAATTACTAAGCATGGTAGCAGGCCTGCCATCCCAGCCCTTGGGAGTCAAGACAGACAGATCATAAGCTAGCTTACTCTGTGCAAATAAATCTAAAAATTAAAAAGGAAAAGAGATAATTGCTTTATAATGAAATTAAAACAGATATGAGAAGCTTTAGTTACTACTGCAACTGGAACTGATAGACAAATTTAATCTCTACTCAAATTTTATCACAATAACAGATAATTTTTCCATTAATTTTTCATGATTTTAGAAAAGTATCTTTGCTTTATTTGAATTTGGCATGCTACTAAATGATATCAAGCTATGCATTTCTTATGGTTCATGGGCCAGTGTACTATTTGACCACAAATGGTAACTGGAAAAACATTTCATGTGGTAATGTATATGCAATTGTAAGTAATTTGAATTTGTCTAGCTGAAGTGTTTCAGTGTTGTTAAAAAGTTTTCTTCATCCATAGATGTCTCCTTTCTATTAAATAACTTCATTTTTCTTAGTGAAGGTTCTAATCACATTTAGCATCTTTGTTCATCTGTGTAATCACCAATAAAGTCTGTTCCATAGTTCTCTTCATTGTAGATGAAAATATCAAAACTCACAAATGTAGCCAAGTGCTCCAGACAGCAAGTTGTAAAATCTGTTTTTAACTCAATTCTTTCTCTGCAGTGGTTGGCTTTTTATCATGTCTTTGTTTTCCAAATTATTCTTTGTTTTAACTTATAAATGTCACTAGGCATCCCAAGGAAACAAAATCATACAGGTAATTATTCTCTTCAAATAATTTTTTAGACAAAATTTCACTAGGTAGCCCTGGCTGGTCAAGAGCTCTGCATGGACCAGACTGGCCTGGAACTTACAGAGGTCCCTCTTCTTCATATCTGAAGGGCTAGGAATAAAGCTGCATGCCACATCTAATAGAAATTTTAATGCATGTAGTAGGAAATGAGTAAATCTATACTTGTAGATTTTATACAATAATCTATTTGCAACAACAAACTATGTGTTGTATTTACTATTGTGTGTCGTATAAGAAAATGTAAAGACTCATGAAAGTTTAACAAAATTCAGAACTGTAATTTTCTCATGTTTAGCTTAGGTTGTTATAATAAAGCACTCAAGACTAGGTAGCCTAAAAAAAACAATATTTAGTCATAGAAGTTGGGAGTCTAAGACTGAGGTGGAGAAACAGTGGATTATCTGGTGGCATTTCTTCCGAAGACTTGTGAGTGTTTCCCCATAATGTCATAGGAGAGTAACTGGTCTCATATATAAAGTCAATTATACTGATCATAGGGGTTTCACTTCTACAACCTCATCTAAACCATAGACTCTGACTCATGGTATCACACTGAAAAGGGAATAGAACTTTTTTTGAGACAAGATTTCTCTGTGCTGTCTTGGCTATCCTGGAACTTATTCTGTAGATCAGGCTGGCCTCAAACCCATAAATCTGCCCGCCTCTGCCTCTTGAGCACTACGATTAAAGGTGTGCTCCCAGCTGAGGTAATAGCACTTAAACATGTGCATTTTAAGGAGACAGGAATTACTAGTCCAAAATAACTTAACAACAACAACAACAATAAAAATATCATGTGATCATTCCAAAGAATAAAACATCAAAAATTACCAGTTAATGCTAATAATCTACTGTGAAGGGTTAGTATAGACTACACTGTATTACAAAGGGAAGTGGAATAAATAATTGGAGATCATTGATGACAATGACTGATGAACTATGAGTGACTGTATTTTTACAAATACTCCCTTTTTAAATACAGCCCCTGTGGAAGCTGAGGGAGGAAAGGAAAAGGCCACATTACAAATGACTCACAAAGTGATGGTGCTCATTTCTCATATTCAAGCTTACTGAGCATTTATTAAAAATTAGCCTCCAGGTATTGGAGAGATGGTTCAGAGTTTAAGAGCACTGGCTGCTCTCCCAGAGGTCTTGAGTTCAATTCCCAGCACCCACATGGTGGCTCACAATGACCTACAATGAGATCTGGTGCCCTTTTATGGCATGCAGGGATACATGCAGACAGAATACTGTATACATAATACATAAATCTTTTTTAAAAATTAGCCTCTAATTGATTTATGAGCTATGTTGTGCATTTGCTGTATAGTGTATATCTGCAATTGGTAGTATATACATATGTTAACTAGATAACAATTTTACCCTGTGAATCTCAGGGTGAGCCTCTGTGGCTAAATAGTGGCTTAGTTCTGAACTCTGATCTTCAGGCAAGCTTTATTTGTTAGATTACAAACAAGATATCACTACTGTTGTCAAAGACAAATATATTAAAACCTGTTTACAATTTGCCTAAATTTATCCACAAGAAGCAGACTGAGATGAAGACTCTTGAGTCTGAGAACCAGATTTCAGAAATGGCCCCAAATAGAAGAAAAAAAGCTCATGGATAAAATAACAATGACAATAGTAACAACAAAGAAAGGCATCACAATGAAGGGGAGGTCTCAGGGCAGCTCTCCCTCGCTGTCATTTAAAAATAAAAACACTCTTAAGCCGAGAACAAAGCCAACCAGGTGGCTTAATGCATTAGGGGACTCATCACCAAGCCTGAAAATCTGAGTTTGATCTCCAGAGATTGCAACGTAGGAGAACCAGCTCCTGCAAGTTATGCTCTGACCTCCATGTACACACACACACACTAAATGTTTTTTTTAATAAGAAGCATATGAAATATGAGAAGTCTCTACCAAGCATTTCCAGTGTAGTAATGGGAAATAGTAAACAATTACATTATATAAACCAACCATCTGAGCAGAAATCATAATTAAAGTTATGCATCTGCATGCTTCATTGATTTATGAATTTGTTCGGAGTAGCAAAAGCTATTATGCATTTGCTGTTTAAGAGACAGTATATAACTGTGTGACCTCTTGCTGCACCAATGGAACACTCTGCAGTACATGAGAGATTCAAACGTTCACACTGATTTTTGATTACACTTTAAACCATATTTTCTTTCTTCATTGAAAAGGTTTTATGACTGTATATTCATAACTATTGATTGTTTCGGAAAGAATCATCACATCCAAGCAAAATCACCTCCCAAGAGCTAGGGTTAGGCTTCAATCAATGCAAGCAAAGTCATTAACTGTGGGAGAATCATGGCTCCAGGCCCCTCTACAGGCTTCATTCCACAGCCACTGAAGAGGTGTCTGCTTGTCACCGGGTGCTATTAAGGGCTGAAGGATGGGGGGCCATCCTTATCGAGGAATGTCTTTGTTTATGTGGTACTCAGTTCCACAGCTGATCTTTGTGTTCATGTTGCCTTGTGGTATAAACTTTCTTGTTTGTTTTCATTTGTTCTTAACCTGGGAACAAGAAAACCTTAGCACACAGGGTAAAGTGAGAAGGAAAAACAGTATTTTAAGAGTAAGTGAAGACAAGAATGGAAAGGAGGCTGGGAAGGTAGTAGTGCTCTGAATTCCAAACTCTTTAAAAGCTTCTCCCATGTCTACCCCCACCCTGTACCTTCTATCAATCTCTACACAAATCTAAGCAAAAGATATTACGGAAAGGCCTGATTTTCCAATGTGTATGTGTGTGTACAGTCATGCACAGGCATTTGCTTATTGGGTTCAGTAAATTCTCTCAACATTTGGTCATAAGTATGTCCAGCTAGGCTGGTAACAGCTACAGGAAGAATATAGGAACAGCCAATTTACCACATCAGATCATACTGCAGAGCTATCTATTTCTCTTCTTGCTCTCTGAGAGTGAACATTTCTCATGCTTGTAACCAGGTAGGGGAATCTGATCTCCAACCAGGTACTTTGTAATATGAGCCTGCACCCCAATGTACACACAGGTCGGGGGGGGGCATCACTTTCTTCAAACACATTTTAGACGTTTATTCCCCAGTTGCTTCTCTACGTTATTTTTCCCTTTCTCAATTTATATCAAACCTAAAACAATCACTGCAGATTCCATTTGAGCGTTTTGAGAAATACTTGGTAACTTTATGGCACACCTTTCTTTCATTCTTTTTGTTTTAAAGTTTATCTGTGTAGAAAAGTTAGCGATTTAAAAAAATAGATTTTTAAACATTCAGACAGACAACTCTGATTTGATTAGCACATAGCTGTGTCCCACTTTATCAGAGGATGTATGTACAGCTCTCGATGATTCAGTAGGTCTTCCTCAAAGAATGTCTTGGTAACACAAGGGCTTGCTGCTTTGACACATGCACTTTATGCTGAGATCTGAGATTCATTCAAATGAGTATTTGCAAAGAACTCTGTATTGTACAACATCAAAATGGATATTCTTAGATTCAGTAGCAAGTATTCAAAATTATTAGGTGGCAGTTTGAAAGAATTCCTAGGACTTCCAACGAATTCCCAACCAGGGAAGAAATCAATGGGATGGAGTCAAATATTGATATGATAGGAGAGGAATATCTCTGAACCATGGGACAGTTTAATCCTCACTAGCAAGTTTGGGAGTCAGGTTGCCTAAAAGTATAAAGAAAGCAAAACGTACTACCCACCAAAGAACATAAGTAGTCTAGACACAATGAACAGGTTTACATTTCATAATAGAGGCTGGTCTTTTTCATGAGTGGACATTTTTCATTTCATTAAACAATTTGTCATTTGGGTGTGGCGGAATCTTAGAACCATTTATTTTTTAATTATGTTTCAATAGCATGGACTTTTTGAAAGTCATACGCCTTTGATCCTGAAGGAAAATATATACCCGTTTTTCTTACAGCTCAAAGGGGTGGTTCTAAGCAAGTAATACCTATTATATTTTTATATTTATTTTCATAACTAACTAAAAAGTTACAAAGTAAAAAATGCTAAAATCTGGAAGACATTTATTACAAGATTATGACAACTTACAGCTTAGTCAAATATTGACCCTAAATTATTTGACAACGCTCCCGTAAGCCCTTGCGTGACACTTAGCATTTCTGTTACACACCTTGGCTTCCGAACTTTTAACACTTGGCCCTTAAATCTGCAGAGGTCTGGAACTCATAGAAGTTGCCAATCCTGATGTTTTTTATTTATTTCTGTGAGAGTCTTTAGCCTTCCCTCCCTCTTTTCTATTTTACTAAATGTTTTTTTAAGTTTCTGATGACTTCCAAAATTCACAAAGACTAAAAAGCCTTTAGCCTGACCCTCACCACACCACACCCTGTGCGTGAAAACTATAAATAGTCTTATTTTAAAATATGATAAGAAGTACTGAATTAGAGTTACTCTCCACCAGGTGAGGAAAGAAGCCACCCAAAGCTGGAATCCTTTACATGTGTTAGGAGGATGATACTTAGCAGGGAACTGTAAAGTCCAGTGAGAAACAGCACTTGGAAGCGCAAAGACCAACTAAAGATAGGCTACCTCATGGGCAGGTTCTCCGACAAAAGAACAAAGGGGAAAAACTCCCCCCAAAATTGTGTAAAACTCCTACATGCCTTTGACCAACATGACAACCTAGGAAGCGTGTGCAAGAAAGTTAGACTTGCAGAGGGAGGGACTGACTACTCAGAACCAAGTTCAAATTAAATAATGCCGTGTGCTTACACGGTATGGCAGATATGTTCCTGTTCCTGGCGGCACTTGCTTTGTGGGAACCTAAATGACTACATAGGTGACAAAGCCATAAACCCCTTCAAATAACTGACAAGTGTCTGAGTCAGTTTTAAAAAGATTAAGAGTGGCTCTCTTGTTCTAAAATTATACAAAAGTGTCATTTCACTTTTCAAGCAATTTGAAAGCCATTCATTTCAGTGGCAGGTAGCCAAAACACAAAAGCCAAAGAACAGCAGCCGAGATGTCACACAGCACCGACGTGTAAGTAGTGCAGTTTCCCACCTCAGGGAGACAGATTCAATAGGAGGAACCCAGAAAGGAGACATGGCCAGAAATGATGGGGTGTTTCTGGTTCCAGCTATTTCTGATTCACCTTTGTGAGCTTCCATACCAGAACTGGACTTTTATTTTGACTCGGTTTTGTTTGGCTTTGTT
The DNA here is from genome assembly GCF_950005125.1 of Chionomys nivalis. NCBI lineage: Eukaryota > Metazoa > Chordata > Mammalia > Rodentia > Cricetidae > Chionomys > Chionomys nivalis. The sequence goes on along the minus strand of NC_080103.1, from coordinate 56,337,238 downwards.
TTGTGACAGGGTCTCACGTAGTCTGGGCTGTTCTATGTCACCAAGGACAATCTTGAACTTCCTCCACCTCTCCCAGGTACTGAGATTATAGACGAGTGCCTCACTGCCCCATGGCTTTGTGGGAGGAAGCAACTCTCTATCAGCAGAATGAATGAGTTAGAAAAGAAACGTAGCCAGGCGGTGGTGACACATGCCTTTAATCCAAGTACTGATGGGGGAGGGAAGAGGAGGCAGGCAGATCTCTATGTATAAAGTTGAGACCAGCCCAGTCTACAGAGCAAGTTCTAGGACAGACATGTCTACAAAACAAAATAAAAGTTATATAATACTTTAGTATGTGTTGATTGATTAGATTTGGAAAAGTTATGAAGAAAAACTACAGGATGACACTAAGTTTAACCTTCAGAGGCACCTTGAGGAACAGCATCTTCACACAGAAACATTAAGGTGGAGAAAACATAGAGCTGATCAGCAGCATGAACTGAGAACACATTAGGACATTAGACAAAACAGGGTGAAGAACGTGGGTTAGACTCTAATTCATTGGAGAATTACTCTGAACGACTCACCATATGAATAGCTCATATGCATCATTTGATTTCATCCTTTCTAAAAACCCTGTAGAAAAACAATAGCTACCAAACTGAACTAACAGGGTGCTGCATCCTAAAAAAGCCTAAGGAATTTCCAAAGTGGACCTGGTGATGAGGGCTCAGTTGGGAGAATCTGTAATCCTAGCATATCAGTGGCGGATGTGGAGAGGAGGTTCAAAGCATCCTTGGCTAGATGGTGAACTCAAGACTAGTTTGTTGTTGTAATACGAGCGGCAGGGCTGCGTCCCCGGCACCCGGCCGCCCACATGGCTAGCTTATGCCCCGAAATAATTACATGGAAACTGTATTCTTTTAATCACTGCCTGGCCCATTAGTTCCGGCCTCTTATTGGCTAGCTCTTACATATTGATCTAACCCATTTCTAATATTCTGTGTAGTACTACGAGCTGGCTTACCAGGAAAGATCTTAACCTGCGTCTGTCTGGAGTGGGAGAATCATGGCGACTCACTCACTCGGCTTCTTTCTCCCAGCATTCTGTTCTGTTTACTCCACCCACCTAAGGGTTGGCCTATCCAATGGACCTAGGCAGTTTCTTTATTATTTAACCAATGACCTTCCTCCATCATTTCCCCTTTTTCTGTTTAAACAAAAAAGAAAGGCTTTCATTTTAACATAGTAAGATTACATATAGCAAAACAGTTATCAAGCAAGAATTACAGTTACAATATTTATATCTATTTTATCTTTTATCATAAGTAAGGAAAACTATAACTAACCATTTTTCAACTCCATCAAAGACTCCAGAAGGATATAATATTACCTAAGCAAACAAGAAGTAAGATACTTCAAACTCTAGAAATGACAGAGACATCTTGCTGTCTGGACAGTCACTCAAAGTTCTTTTGTACCGTTGGGGCATCCATCTTCGGCCTACAGGCCATAGTATTCAGCAGACATTTTCATGAAGCAGGAAATTTCAAAGACAGTTTAGTCACTATCTGCTGTGTCCTGCAGAATGTCTCACAGACTCTTTCATGAGTCAGGAACCCCGAAAGATCATCTCACCTTTAGGCAAGTTTAGCAGTCCTCTCTCTGCGGGTTCTTTGTATCCAGTTTATGCATCAGTCCATGCAAGAGCAGTTTCTTGCCCAAATGGCTATCAAACTCCTTAAGGAGCCTCTTCGGTGCCCATCATCCTCTTGAAGTAGATTGGTGCTGCCAGGAGCAGACGTGTCTCATTGTCATGAAAAGCCCTAAGTTATTAAAACATTAAATGCCATATTCTGCCGTCTTTGAAAGATATGAAGAATGTCTATCTAGCTGAAATATATCTCTATATATCTAGAAAATCTAACTAACATGACTACAAGCTTGACTATTGATGATTATCCATTAATCTATATTTCTTAATTATACATTACATTTTTAAATGAACTACACAATCACAATACCTTAATCAAAATTAGAAATATGCATATACATATAACAAAATTGACCTTCAAATCTATACAAATGCAAATTATTCATATCTATATCATATCCCCCTTTAAATGTAAAAGAATATTCATAAACAGTATTTGGGAATATGGGCGCAGCGCCACTCTGTTGTAATACGAGCGGCAGGGCTGCGTCCCCGGCACCCGGCCGCCCACATGGCTAGCTTATGCCCCGAAATAATTACACGGAAACTGTATTCTTTTAATCACTGCCTGGCCCATTAGTTCCGGCCTCTTATTGGCTAGCTCTTACATATTGATCTAACCCATTTCTAATATTCTGTGTAGTACTACGAGCTGGCTTACCAGGAAAGATCTTAACCTGCGTCTGTCTGGAGTGGGAGAATCATGGCGACTCACTCACTCGGCTTCTTTCTCCCAGCATTCTGTTCTGTTTACTCCACCCACCTAAGGGTTGGCCTATCCAATGGACCTAGGCAGTTTCTTTATTATTTAACCAATGACCTTCCTCCATCAGTTTGTGACATATTAGACCTGTATCAAGAAAAAAATAAAAATTAAGAAGAATTTGCCCAAAGTCACTAAAGTAGTTATTGATGAAACAGATTGGGTATCTTCCCCTAGAATGTGAACTGCCAACTTCTGCAAGCTGTGTCTGCCAATTCACACTTCAAATGCAAGGGCCTCTGTATCTTGTTATACAATGAGTGTTTTTCATACCTATCACAACAAAACCAGAAGTAGAGCAGAGTCTCACTAAACACTGATTGAAAGACAAAAGCATTCGCCTCTCTGGCTTTAAAAATGGCTTTCCTATCTCATTTAAAACTAACACATCCTCCATCCCTCATGTATATTGTAAAGCCTCCCTCACGAACCCTTCCAAGGAGCAGTGCTCTTTGGGTGTCTTCTTCTGTTGGCCTGTACACATTTCCTGGAGTTCATGCCGTCCCCTTTTATACAATTCAATGCCTTCCAAGCTCCCAGATCCTGCAGCAAGCTTCGTGGAGATAAAGCTGTGTTTTCACACTCCTCGTTCCACTTCTCACACCCCTCTTAGGAATTGTCTGCTGATTGAGAAACTGGTTAAAATCAGAGCACTAAATGGTACTTAACCCACTGCTATATCATAAATTTCATAATGCTCTCTTCTCGTTTTCCAGAAGGTTTCCAAAGGTTGCAAAAAATAGATTTTATGAAAAACAACTCTAAAATATATACATGCACCTGGCATCACGTGCCTTTCTCTGAAAAGCTTTTTGCTACTTACCAGCATAAGCTTTTTCTATGTTTTAATAAATCCTAATTTTCATAGCTTTCATGTCTTAAGCATTTCAAGTTCTAGTTATATTTGGTGGAAACTTGGCATGCAACTTTCAGCTTCAAATATTTACAGCTACACTGATTTACACACACAAGCATATTCCTTTAATCTATAGACTGGCGAGAATTGATGGCACAAGAAGTAAATTATAAAAATACTTCAGGTGCTTAGTCGAGCGAGGTGAAAAATAAAGAGGTACAGTTGTCCTGAGAAGGGAGCCTGATGTCAACTGACTTTGGAGAAGACAGACAGCACAGCAGGTACAGGAAACACGCTAGGGAGACCATCATGCTGAATCTTGTCTGGGAAGAGGAGAGCTGGGAAGAAGCAGGTTCACCAGGGCCTGCGGCTTTGCAGTCTTACACACACACACAGCAGCTTCTGAATTCCCACAGATGTTCTACGGGCAACAAGGACCCCCTTTTCATCGGTGGTCACTGCATGAACGGTGACCCCCTTCCTCTCTCCTACTCTGACTTTGACACTATCTCTATAAGCCCCAATTAGACCAATGTTCCTCCTCTATGCGTTTAATAAACACAGCTGCTTAATGTCCTCATCTTGTGCAGAATTGAGGAAAAGGTTTTTCCTCTGCCACCACCCATGCTTCCCTCCTGCTTGTGTTCTTCCGTCCTGGGGAGACTGGGAACAATGTTTGCATTGGGAGCCCCAAGGAAAAGCCTTCCAATTAATGCGGAATTATGTTATTGAGTAATGACTGGCCAGCAGGTAGAAATAAAAGGATCTGAGATTGCAGCACAGGGGGAGCCTGGAATGCTTCCCTCATGCCCATCTCTTCTGTCTACAGTAGGTTTTATATATCTTAATTAGACTCAAAATCAAGTAAGGGAAATGGCATCATCTCAAGCAAGAAGGATGGGGAGAAAAACTGCTAAATTCAGGCTGAAATCTTATTGAGGTTTAGATTATGCCTTGCAAGACGCTAACTAGCTCTTACATAGGGTATATCTATACATACGTGTGGTTTTCAAGTCATATTTAAAAAGCATGTGGATGAATGGAAACAATGGGATATTTTGCTAGTTCAGCTTCTGTCTCCTCTGATTACTCTTTGACCTTGGCCACATTGCTAAGTATGCTATTAATTTTTTTATAGGGGAGATCTCCAGAAATTAGAAAGATTAAATAAAAAGAAATGAAGGGTCAGAGAGATCAGCTCTGTAATACACTTCCCTCTTCTGCATGAGTCCCCTAGATTCAACACTCCCTAGACCCTAGTCTCCCAAGACTGCCAAAGAGCGAGGAGGGAAGTCATGTTGTTGTGATGAATCCTGGTTCTTTCCTCTGTGCTGTGGAATGACAGGGCAATAGGATCTCTCCTAAACAACTTCTCGGAGGGGTGCTTCTGTCTGTCTTCGGGGGAGCATTAGGGTTTCCTTTTGAAGCCTTAAGAGTCACAGATTTCCTTTCGTCTGAGATATGAGGTACTTGGAGCTTGTCTGTCCACACATGGCAAGATAATGGCCACTCACGTGCTAAGTTCTTCCGAGAAGAGGCCACCAGTCTTTCCTGGAAAGCCCCTCTCCGGCCTCAGGCAGGCACACTGCCACATGGGGTGCCTCAGGCTTTGTCTTACCCTTGGTCTCAGGAGTTTTTCTCAGAGACAAAAGAAGAATATTCTGTCATCAAGCTTTCTCCTTACATTTTAGATACAAACATTACAGCTGGGATTATGGTGAGTCTCCTCCCAGTCACAACTTTTAATTCTAGCCTCCTCTCCATGGTCAGCCCTCTGTCTTCTACTAATATCAGGCATCTTCAATCTTCAGTTTTTTATACCTATTTTTTCAACATTTCCAACAAAATTTTGGGATCTGGCTCCCGGTTTACTCATCTCTATTGTTATGTAGCATGCATGATACCATGAAAAAAAAAAAAAAACAAAACACCAAAGCAAATCTCAGCATCTATTAGATAGTTATTTAAATTTTCAGATGTATCTTGTCATTATTCTTTCTAACAATGACCTGAGATCACTTGCACCACTACCATTTTCAGGGTAAAGACTGAGAGGTGATGAGAGATTGGAATCAATAAGTAAGTTACCTAAAGTCTTATAGTCAATACCTAATAATATATATATATATATGTATATATATATATATATATATATATATATACATACAAAGCCAGCTCTCCTGCTTCCAACACATGTGCCCTTTCCACTAAGATGTTGTGTCTCTGAAATTATTTAAACTCCCTAAGCTTTAATTCATTCATTTACAAAATGAGGATATTAATATCCATGCAGCTCCTGCAAAATATCAGCTAAGGGGATGTGCTTGATAAACATGAAAATGTTACAGGAATGAGGCTAATAACAAAGAACAAATGGTAAAAGAAACAATCCTGCTCCTATAAACCATAATATATGTTAGAGTAAAGGGACATTATGAGTGTAGCCTTTTCCATGGGGAAGTCTTTTAATAGTCCTTTTAATTCCATTGTCCACAGAATCTCCAAAAGAAATCAGAGAACAAATTCGTGGAAAGGGTAGATTTTTCATTTTTGATGTGCACAAGAATAGCACTTCTGAGGGGAAGTGGGAAACGATGGGTTTTTCATAAGCAGGCAGGAGAATATTTTTCCCACATCATATGGAGGGTGCAGGAGGGAAGCAGTGACCTTGCTCCGTTGAATTGAATGTGCCTTGATGAGCTAGTCAAAGAAGCCACTGTGTGCCCTGTGTGCTGGGGCAAAGAACCCCGATTTTCCCAGAGCTCCTGCTGTCCTACATTTTCACCCTATTAAATTCAGTCTGGGTTCCTGAATCACCCCAGTTCAAAAGCAGGTGTGTGAACTGTGCAGACACTGCCCATCTGTGCTTCCAATTCTTCAAGACACGATAGTATAGAGGCACACAGCCTTGATAGCTGCACTAATTTGTCTTGATGCTATTAGAAGTCGAAGTGGGGAAAATAGCTTTGCTTGTTCCACATGCCTTGTTTTCCATTTTGCCTTTTAAAGATTCCATATTTTTTGTCATTCTGACATTATGAAAATATTTTATTTAAGTGCTTAATGTTTCCATAAGATACAGTAAGTTAAACAGAATAATGCAGGTGACAATGGAAAACAGGTTATAGGAAGTCTCAGAGAGACTATGAATGGACCCTGTATTGTTCTGTGAGCTTCAATCTGGAAAATGATTAGGAGTTCACTAGAAGAAGAGGAACAATGATGGAAAAAAGAATAGGGTCCAAAAGAGATGGTTCGGTATATAAAGATACTTGCAACACAGCCTGCTGACACAAATCTGATCTCCAGAAATCATGGCAAGGTGAAAGACAAGAATGAGCTCCACAGAGTTGTCCTCTGACCTCCATATCCATATCATGACACATGTTGCCACATTTCTGCCCACACATATCTTGTAAATTCATAAATCTGTGTGTCTGTGTGTATGCATATATTTTTAAAATCTTGTCATATATATATATATTATACATACATATATAGAAAAACTATGGGAAAATCAGAATATCTTTAAGTTAAAGAATTGACCCAAAGATCTTCTTGAGGGAGTCTAGAAGCACTGAAACGGGGCAAGAAGACATAGGAAATTATGGGGACATAAATAAGAAGAAGAGGAGACCTTTACCCCAAAGTTGGGTTGAATCCTCTTACCAGTCAAAAATTAAGAATCCCAGCATAATTAGAAACATTTGCTGAAAGTCTTTCTCCTTTCCCAGCTATAGCAATCTTACCAGAAATTTCTTTCATATAGAGAAGACATATCCTATCCAACTTGTGCAGCCCTAGTGGCTCCTGCCTTTATCTTATCAAAATGTGATCTCCTCAAGGCACCTCCAGATCTAGCTAGACTCTCAGTTATTTAAAAGGAGAAGAACCATGGAAGAGAGCAACTCTAAGAAACTTGATGAACAGTGTAATTTCAAAAATCTCCAAGATCCTATTGATAGGTACCACCGGACACTTGAAGGGTAACTCTCCTTTGAGAAGCCAACACCCAGGCTCCTAATTGTGCTTCTCTTTCTATTCTCATGAAAATTTCAATTTTGTTACATACCAACTAGTCCTAAAATTCTTTTCTGCACTAAAGCCATAAATTCTGGCTTAATCAAGTCCAGGTTCCTAAGAGATTGAGGAAATTCCTCAGGCTGATGTGGATGACAGTGTGTCCCTGTTCTTGTCCTTGCCACTGATACCAAGACATACACAAACCCAAGTCAGGTCATGCCTGAAAATATGGACTTCTATGATCAAGAAGAACCATATGGAAGCTACAACATGGACTAGATTATCCTGATAACAACATGTGATTACTTTATTCTTGGGGAAATCATCTGCATCCCCATTGGGAAGTGTCAACTAGATACAGACTGGAACAAACAAACAAGCAAACAAACAAACAGAAGTAGCTATTGTCCATAGAGAACACACATCGTGCAGTCTAGAATTTCAATTCCTCTTTGGGCACCTTAGTTCCTCAAAGCAAGCCATGTGGTAAATAGGAACATGGCAACATTAACCATAAGAATTGCAAAGTCAGCACATTACAAATACTGCTCATATTTATTCCATGTTCCTAGTCAGCATTTCGTTATTAGCATGATTTATGCTATGGTTAAGTCATTGTCCTTCCTTCATATTTTCCCTGGGCTCCAGCATTGTTTATCAACTGCACACTGTCACCTCTACCTGCATATCTAACAAGCATCTCACGTCTGACATGCCCAAGAGAAAGATTTTACATTTACCTGCATGAACTCACTTAACCTTGACCTGGCTTTCACCAATCTTTCATGCCCAATGAGAGAAAGAACCATTCACTTTTCAAAATTGAAACTTGCAATTATTTCTGCATTCCTTCCTATCAGTCTTCTCACATCTGACCCATTGCCTAGGCCTTCTAGTTCTGCCCTCAAATTTTATCTAGAACCATCTTCAGAGACTCCCAGCCTACAGGAACAGACAATATTTCATTCTCCATACAGCAGCCTGAGTGGGAAACTGTCTTAGAATAATTTTAATGGAATTGCATTGTTCTACTTAAAGCTTTCAAATTATACCTCATTTAAATAAAAGCTGGGAATGTGACAAGCCACCAAGATTCTACAGGAGCTCCTCTTTACCTGGTTCTCCATAAGTTATGATTTAAAAAAAAAAGGTTTTCTTTGGTGATACAGTCTTTGCTCAACATGGATGTTGACTGAGGTTTCTGTCCTGCCCAGTTCCCGCAGTCATTAAGCCCCAAAGAAATCACACAGAGATCTACATTAATTATAAACTGATTGGCCTACTAGCTTAGGCTTCTTATTAATTAGTTTTTACATCTTACATTAACCCATTATTCTTGTCTGTGTTAACCATGTGGCTTGGTAAGTTTTTTGGCGAGGCAGTTTTATCTTGTATCCTCTGTATTCAGGTGATGATTGCAGACTGACTCTTTCCTCCTCCCAGAATTCTCTTGTTCTCATTGCCCCACCTCTACTTCCTGCCTTGTTGCCCCGCCTATACTTCCTGCCTGGCTACTGGCCTATCAGCATTTTATTAAACAAGTATAAGAAACAAATCTTCACATAGTAAAACCATTGTCCCACAGCACCTAGATATTAACTATTCTTTGCAAAAGTCAAGCACAAACTTGGAACTGCAAATTTCTCTATCTGAAACTCTCTGTTCCCATCTCTTGGATTGCATGTCTTCTTGTCTGTCATCCATTCCTCACCCAGTTTTATTATCAGTCAAGGAGGTCTTTCCCAACTATAAGTACCCTGCTCATTGGAACCACATCTGAAAATTTTATTTAGTTTCATTTTCTGTGATTTTTTTCTAACTATATCTTTTGTAAATGTGCTATTTCAGATAACTATATATTCCAAGAGACCAACTATAATATCTGTAAGGAGAAAAAAGAAAAGAAGGAAAGGAGGGAGGAAGACGGCAATACATAGCCAATGTCCAATAGAAGCAAGTTGAAATTCTGACCTTTCATATCTTCTCTTCAAACTAGAAATAGTGAAAAGACAAAAAATTACATTGAGAATTCCCCAAAATTGTAATACATACAAAAGAAAATCTCCCTTTCACCTAGCAACTATGTGGTGAAATAGAGCAACAAATTTGTAGATACAGAGGACTTTGGTGTGGGGTCCTCTGTTTTCATTAAGTATTTCTACACTGAAACATCATGAAAGTCTGGCCCTGGTATTTAATGTTGGGAAGAGTTTTGAGGTTAATGTTTTTATGACATCACCATGTGTCCCTCTCCCCATGAGTGTCATATGAAGACACTTTTAAAAGCAAGAGATAGTTAAATTTATTTTGCTCAAAGAAAATTTCCATTATTTTCTGTTGTGTTTGTTTCTTGGTTTGTTTATTTTGGTCTTAGCCTGGAACCTGATCTGGCCATGAGGTCATGTTCCCCAACCTCTGTCTCCTCAGTGTTGGGATTACATGCTCTGTTGTTTTTACTATGTTAGTGTTAATGTTATAGATTTTCTGCTGCTGTTTTTTTTTTAACTATGAGAAAGCTCACCGTCAGAAATGCAACAAAATTTGTCATAAAAGAGTATCATAAGCCTTCCTATTTGTACACCACTAAGTTCTCCACAAGACCTTAAACCTCATGTGTAAAAGATCTTACACTTGAAACTATATTCAGAGTATACGCTACAACCTATCCTACCCATTTTCAGAGAACACAGCGATGATCAGTGCAGACCAAAATGTGCTCATCTTCATCAGTTTTGTGTTATTTAAATCTCTTCTCACATGATGAATATTCCTTTCAGGAGTTAGAAACTAATTTCTTTAAACAATCCTCACATCTCAAAATCGCAGGCTGTTCTCTGCTTTTCATTGCTGTCATCCTGTTCCCATTAGAGATTCCCAGCCTGGGGGACCTTCCTGCCCTCTGGATTTCAGATGATGCATAAACACCACTGTGTTGTCTTCACCCAAACTGACTGTTATTCCACGAACCAGCACTTCTATAGGGCTGCCTACATTTGTGTACCTGAGATATGCATTATTAAGCAAACAGGTATCTTAAATCATTTGAGTATTTGAATGTAATTAACATAAAAGTATATTACAATAAGAAAATTTGAAATTTAATAGTATGTGGTATTTCTGGTTGCTATGAAGATCAAGGCAGGAAACTTTGATTTAATCTTGAAAAAAAAGAAACACTTTCTGTGATATTTCAATAATGCCTTTGCTACAATCAGGCATGTTAAAGGGTAACTTAGTCATTATTCAAATTAGGCTATTAATGAGTCAATCCTATGGTAATCCAGCTGAATAATTCTTTCTCTAGAGATGCCTATACATAACGACTTTTCCATAAACTTTGACAATATTCAAAAATCCTGTACTTGTACAGTGAGAGTCTCAGTCTATGGGAATGCAGGAATCCCAAATGTGTAGAATGCTAAATAAGAGTAGGCATTGGAGAATTTGGAGTTGTTTGTACTTTAGGTGTGTACAATAGAAAAATTTAGTCAAATGAATGGAAAAAGTCACCCAATATGAGTGAATATATAGAAAATGTTCCCTCTGTTAACAAATAACTTAATAGCTGTGCTTAGTTTATTTCTCAAAACAGAGAAGAAACATTTTTACTTATCAAGTTGAGTGATTTTTTTTTTGAGATACCCATTGGGCAGACTCAAATTTCTACTCTGTGTTTTCTTTAGAAAACAGTGCTCTAACAATGGACGTACACACTTGCACCATTGCATGAGGCAGATGCCTCTGGTGATACGTGCTGCACTCATGCCTCACACTCTGTCTCTCTTTCATTTGAAATGAAAAGAGTTTGCTTACAGACAAAATTGTACATGTTGTTTCCAAGAGCATTTAAGACTTAGGAAATACCTCTGCATTTTTAGGGTGGAAATGGTTTCTACATTCCTTGATGTCTTATGTCCAAGTCATTTCTGAGTGCTGTCTCTGCTGTGTCTGAACTCTCACTCTACACACACACACACAACAAAAAAAAAAAAAAATAAAAATAAAAAAAAAACTGAAAATAAAATCAGACTAAAGAAAATTAACCAAAGAGAGAGAAAGAGAGACTAAATTTTGAGTAAGAAAATATTTATAATAGCACCTCACCCTCTGTGATTTAAGCTTGAGTCAGAGTTCACTACTTATATTTTAACATATTTCCATATCCAACGCCCAATTCTTTAAGGGTTAACACTATGAGTAGCAACACATGGTTAAGGAGCAGAAAAAATAGATAATTTTTAATGTCGCAGATCATTAGGCTTCATTGAAACATGGGGAAAACACCTCAAAGGATTGTTTTAAGGCTGAGTGTGTCCAGTAGTATATAGGTACGTTTAAAAGAGGCTAAGACTCTTCATAGACTTCCAAAATATTGTTTCTTTTCATTGTCTACTGTTCCACTGAATTTTCTTCTCTTTCTTTGAATAAAGAAAACACCAGGGACAGTCATGGATTCTCAGCAAGTCTTATTACATCTTTCTCGCTAAAATGTCCACAAACAGGCTGGAGATAGAGCTCAGCTGATAAGAGCTCTCACTTGGCATGGATGGAGCTTTGTGTTTGGTCACCAGCACCATAGAAACTTGGTGTTCTGGGGCAGCCCCACCGTCCCAGCCCTCCAGAGGTGGAGTCAGGCCAATTAGGAGTTCAACTCACCCTCTCCAGGATAGCAAGTTCAAGTCCAGTTTGGGATGCATGATGGTCTATCTCAAAATGAATAATAATCACCATCAAAACCTTAAGTGCAGGCCTCTGCCTGTCATCCTGAGTTCCCTGCCTTTGAAGAACAGCTGGATTGGCCACTCCATTGATGCAAGGTGGAATCCTGGAAGGAGCAGGAATCTTAACTTATTTCCAACATAAGGAGCCCTTTTCATTTTTAGAACTCTCCACAAAGTTCAGAGATAGGTGTCCTAATACATGGGGAAAGGGGGCAGTTAGGGGCAGAAAAGTAGAAGATGAGCATATGTTTGTATGTTCAGTAAATACAAAATGGGATAACCAGAAATAAAATATCAGAAAAATATCTTCAACCTTGTACATGGTGTGACGACACATACCTTTAATTCCACACTTGGGCAGAAGCTTTGATAGCAGCCTGTCTATGCATAGAATCTCAAGGCATTGTTGCAGAGTGAGACCATATCAATGAGAGGGGGTGGAGGAGAAGGATGAGGGAAGGAGGGGAGAGAATATTCGCTGTTCTTTCAGAGGATTCAAGTTCAGTTCCCACACGGCAGATCACAACCATCTGTGACTCCAGTCCAGGGTATCCAGTGTCCACTTCTGATCTCCATTGCCATCACACACATGGTGCACACACATTCATGCAAGCAAAGCACTCATATACCTTAAATAAAAATAAATTATAAATCTAAAAAGCATATTTTTAATTTATAATGCATTTTTTATTGAGAAGAAGTTTAAGAAATCCCAGAAAAACCATAAGTATTTATAGTAAGAATAATATTATGATTCTAATTTATTTAATCATAGGTTAGATGCAGTTTGTATTCTACCATTAATATTATCAGTAATATATTTCTTTCAGTAAATATTACAATATGCTGCTTCTTATTAATTTTGATAAATAATAGCAAGTACATGGAAAGGCTGGTATGCCTTTGTCCCCTGTACAGTGCTGTTCTGCTTCCAAAATAATCTTGCTTCAATTGAAGGGATGACCTTATTCTGTAGTGATTGACTCATTTGAAATGCCATATGTACTAGTCAGGGTTTTCTAGAGTCACAGAACTTATATAATGATTCTGTGTATGTGTGTGTGTGCGCGCGCATGCGTGCGTGTTTATGTATGTGTGTGTATCACACACACACACACACACACACATATTAGAATGACTTACAGGCTGACTCCAACAATGGCTAGCTGAGAATGGAAATTCCAAGAGTCCAGCCAGTAGTTGCTCTGTCCCATGAGTCTGGGTGTCTCATCTGGTGTTCTGTATGTGCTCAAATCCCGAAGAAGTAGGTACCAATACCAGTTTTAAAAATGGATGCACTGACAAGGCATAAGCAGGAAAAGAAGGATGACATGACGACGCCCCCTTCCTTCTTCCCTTGTCCCTCAAACAGAAGGTGTGACCCAGATTAAAGGTGTGTCTTCCAGCCTCAAGGTTCAGACCAAAGGAATGCCCTCTTCTTCTTGCCTCTAGATCCAGATCACATGAGAGCCCTCCATTTCTGGATTATAGTTTATTCTAGATATAGTCAAGTTAACAACAAAGAATAGCCATCTCACCATGTAAGCTTCTTCCCCATACACAAGTAGATGCTAGATTAAATAAATTTGTATTTTCCATAAACATGGGGGGTGGGCATGGAAAGAACCCTGTGACTTAGAGAAGTGGCTGAAAAACACAAAGGATCCAGGCAACTTTCTCTTGGAGTGCTGATTTGCTTGAAGTCCTAGGAATATTATGGTAACATCAGGTTATATCTAGTTACCAGGATTAGGCATGTTTATTTATTCATATTTTTCATTATCAGTAAGTGTTTGGAGGGGGAGAAAACTAACTGCAAAAAAATACCGATTCCTGGAGCCTGTGAAGCCGGCTTGCCTTACCCGATGATGTCATCAGTCAGCCAGTTTCTCCAACAACCCCACACCCTCAGAAAAGAAAGGTTCCCCTCTGTGCGAGTGGTGCCTTCACCTGACAAGGAAAGAAAACACAGCTTCCTTTATTCCATGGCGAAACAAAGTGGTTTGGACACAATTTGGAGGAGAGCTGCCAAAGAAAACAAGAAAAGCCTTTAACTTAATACTGTTTCCATACATTTAGCAGTTCTTCTAGAATATTTAACTTTAATTGATTTTTTACCTCTTTTTCATGGATACAACTGGCACAAAGGAAACTGAACTTTGGCATTGATCCAGAACTTTAAGGAAAAGATATAAAACTGCATAGAATCCAGAACTATTAGGATGTTGCTGGAGGACTTCTTTATTTATTTGTCTTTCCTTTCAACAAATAGCACAACGCTTGCTGTGAACAGAAAGCAATCCTCATTCTATCTAGTGCCTATGCCTGCTTTGTCAGAGACCCAAGTTCTAAACAAGGGAATTTGTTAGGACCTCCTTGTGAAGCGTGTGGAGAAACAGAAATAAGTGCTATTGTTTCTACATGAAAATTGACATAATCATAGCATTCTTCTTACCATTACATATAGACATCTGAAAGATGCTTGTGTGTTTCTCTCAAAAAAAAATAGGTGCTAAGATCTGAAGACGGTTAAAATTCCTCTTCCCTTGAGAATGGCGAGGCAGCATGCTCTAGAATCCCCGACTGACCTGAGTCCCTTTTGAAATGAGCTATACCACTTAAGATCATCTCTTCCCTCATTAAATGATTTTGCTTCTTGTGCTTTCAAGAAAATTCACTTTTATATAATAAATTTTCATTTTGGAGATACCAAAAGAATTAAGTTATGCTAAGTGTAATAGAATCATAGATATTACAGATGAGAAAACCGCATTAGGCCCATCCTTTGAAGTCTCCAGAAGGGCAGTTTTCAATACAGTGTGTAACGTGGTGACTTCTCTAGCGTTTAATGGGAATTTTCAGTATGCTAATAAAATGCTTTTAAAAATCTACCCATTTAGGCCATGTGTACCCAAGTGAGGCAGATGTTACTAAAAAGTGGAATAAGTTCTCATTTTCTGTAGTTCATTAATATCAGGACTTGACTGGGAGAAGAGGCATCTTTTAGGTTCCCATTCGCCCTCTGAAACATAAGAGGTCAAGAAACCAGAACCAACCATCTCCCTTTTCTGTGTCTGTTAGACCCTGACAACAGATAAAACTCAGGATTCTGTACAAACTGTAATATCGTTTTTTACAGACCAAGTTAGGTTGAAGTGACACAAGGCAGAGAAATAAACAGACCCTGGAGGAAAAGAGTCAGTAGACAGGGAATGGAGTGATACAGAAGGAACTAAGCCAATGAAGAGGAAACAGCTGTGGCATCTGACCTGGTTCCTAAGGCTTGTATTCCCCAATAAAAATATTACACATTGATTAATATCATCTCTGTAAGCCCTTGCTTGCTGTGAATCTAAAAGGGGAATTACAAGGTGCTTAGCCTGGCACTAATTTTTTTGGAAAGCAATGTCTTTGTTGTTTACAAATGAAACATTGTACCATTTGTAAGAAATATGCTGAAACCCATGGTAAAGGTTCAACTTCCAAACTCCTCTGATAGTTCTTATACTCATTGCTTACTAGGAAATACAAAGGCCATTTTAAAAAAATCACCATGGCTTTGAGCTAGAAAAATCAAGTACTTTATCACAACTTACTGAATTCATACAATCAACAATTCATTCACTTATCACTAAATACCAATGGAACTAATCATCTCTCAGGTATCACGTTAGCAACGGAGAATAGAGCGACGGTCAGAAAATCTGGTATGCTCTGATCCAAAGGAGAATGGTTGTGCAATGAACAAAGACAAAGCAGGTGCTAAAATGGAAGTGGAGGAAGAGGGTAATAGACAAACAAAGACACCTTCATCCCACACTGTAGCATAAGGATCACACCCTTGTGTGTGAACCACACAGACTCTTCATTGTTCTTGGAAGTGGGAGGTCATCTGCATTGTCAGCAGAACCTCACAGACTCTGAAAACTTTGTAGCTTCTCCAGCAGGCACTGCAGCCATGCTTCAGCTGACAGAGAGGAAAGACTGGACGTGAACAGAAACTTTGTAAATGGTTGAAAGAAGGTTGTGTAGCATGCAACACCTGTGTTCCTGGGTGGCAGAGGGTACTACCTTGTCTAAGGAGGGTAGAAAGGCAGACACCAGAGAGAAATATCAAGACAGCCAAGTTTGACACTGGTTCTCATCTGCTGCCTGCCTTTATGTGACAATTACCTAAATTACATGGAAAGTCCCTATGTTACTGGATGTAGCAATTACAATTTACTTTGAATAAATTTCAAGATCTTACTTCATAAGATGTAACCCTTTTTGTTTATGATTTTTGATTAATTAATTAGTTCATTAGTTCTTTGTTATTCCATCTGAATCCAATTTTTTTCATTTTATTTTGTTTATATATTTATTTATTTTTAGTCATGGTTTCACGTAGTGCAAGGTGGCCTCAGGCTTACTCTGCAGCCGAGGTTGCCCTCGAACTCTTGGTCCTCCTAATTTCACTTCTTACATGCTGGGATTCCAGGTTCATGCCACCACACAAACTTTTGAGATTATTCATTTTCTATTGGTAAAGTACAAAACTTTGTTTTCTTTTTATATGTCAAAGGCTGTTGGAAAGACTCTTGTGTTTTTTATATCTGTAGGGGAAGCCCTAAAATCCAAATGTTACTTGTCTTTTAATAGATAATGACTTAGGCACAGGGATTTATGAAGTATTTCTATATTGTTTTCATTAGTCAGTTCTCTGTTCTCTAAACCATGTTGACAACAAAAACAGCAAAATAGAAAGCCAATTATGTGTGTGTGTAAAATTCTAATGATTCTCACATGTCAATGTGTATCATGATGGTTACCCAAGAGGAAGGAGCTCCTTAAATACTCTTCCAAGCGTTTAGAATCCAGTACATCTGGAAGCAGTGATCAAGCAGACCTTGCTAATAAGTGCCGTGGTGAGGCCGATACAACTAATTTGAGTACCTAGCTGTGAGACCCACCATTCTACCCAGTCCTGCCTGGATGCTAAGATGACAGGGACTTATCTACCTCTTTACAGACCTTTTGAAAGGGCTAAATAAATAATGAAACATTGACTACATGGGTGAATATCTGGCATACTTTAATCCTCCAAAATGAAAACTATTCTTAACTCCTGGTTGCACTTCTCCAAACAGGAGCCTCTGGAAAATGCAGAGTTAAGGTGAACATGGAAACAGAAGCAGAGTGAGAGATGACTGGGAATGTCAAACCATACTTCAGTTTGAGCCCTACAGTGAGAGACAAAGGAGTGCCCTCTGTTGGGCAACACTCAAAGCAGTTTACTAATAAGGTGTGCCCTGACTCCCACAGAATGGGGCAACATGGGGCAGAATCCCATATACTGGCTTCGCATGATCAAAGGCTGCCTTGTAACTTACAAAGGATATCAAGCTATAAAAGCTAAGAAGACCTGAAATCACAAATGTCCTCTCTTCTCTTGAACAACGTTGAGAAAGATAGATTAGAAATCCATAAATTTCACTCATGAGAATCTAGAGCAATGGTTCTCAACCTTCCTAAGGCTGTGACCCTTTAATGCAGTTCCTCATGTTGTGGTGACCTCCAACCAGAAAATTATTTTTGCTGCTACTTCATAAGTTATTTTGGCTACTGTTATAAATCATAATGTAGATATTTTTGTAGATAACAGTTTGTCAAAGGAGTCATGACCCACAGATTGAGAACCTCTGATCTAGACATGGACATTGACACAAACCTCTAAGAAAATTTCTGATGATGTCATATGTGCTTGGCACCTCACTACTTAAGTGTAAATGCTCTATTTTCAGTTTAATGTGTTTGTAAGAGTGCACACGTCTACATTTAGTGTCCCAAAATTGAAGTCAGTTCTTCCTTGATTGTTCTCCACTTGGCTTATGGAAGCTGTGTCTTTTAATGAACCTAGGGATCACCGATTCTGGCTAATCTTGAAAGAGAGCCCTTGGTCATGTCTCCTTTAGCTGTTCTGAAACTTGTTATGTAGACAAGACTGGCTTCAAACTCACAAAGATCCATCCATCTCTGCCTCCTGAGTCCTGGGTTTAAAGGCATGCACCACCACCGTCCAGCTTTTAAATAGATGTTTAAGTAAGTTCTGGGATCCCAGTTTCTGTCCCCCTGCTAGCATAGCAGGTGCTGTATTCACTGAGCCATCCCACCAGGGGAGAACTGACTGGCTCTGGTTTCTTGAGATCTTGTCATCATTCTGTAGTGAGAGTCTGCAAAGACATTCATTTCCCACTTAAGGCCCACACAAATGCACTACAGAAGAAACCAGTTAGGAAGAGTTTAAGTGATGACATGTAGGTTAGATTACCAAGACTGTAGATGACTTAAAATTGGGAGAAAAAGTAAGTGATTTGGGGGCGGGGGGGTGGAGATACGATTTTTCTGTATAGCCTTGGCTATCCTGGAACTCACTCTGTAGACCAGGCTGGCCTCGAACACACAGAGATCCACCTGCCTTTGCCTCCCAAGTGCTGGGATTAAAGGTGTGCACCACCACCACCTGGCTAAAAGTAAGTGATTTGAAAGACACACTTTGATCCTGTCAATATCCGCACAATCTGAAGCAGTAAACTAAAACAACAATCACATTTAAAATTGTTTGATATTAGGATAATGTGTTAGGTGTACAAAATACTATATATGTAAACCTGAGAGTTAGTAACACCTTGTATAAGAAAGGTCAATAATCAGATACATTCATCCGGAATCAACAGCATGCTTTGATCATCTTTAGATACATATATAAATATTAATGCATATGTATCAATAGCATACATGACAACATATCCCTTATCACTATGTATAAGTAGATATGGATGATATGTGAGTCCAATCCTTTAGACAGTTATTGACTCCAAATACTAAGACAATAAACCAAAGCCTCAACATAACAGAGTAGACTAAAAATATTTCAGCCTCTAAAATACAAAGAAGGAATTGCTAGAAGACCAATGGTAGGACTGAGACAAGACAGTCTAGACAATCCTGGAAGGTCATTATAAACAAAGTCAAATGTGAGGGTCCCAGTTAGAGTGAGCATTATCCAGCCTTGTCTGCATACTGTTTCCTGCTCACTGTGGTCCACACATCTATCAGGACTATGTGTGATCTTGGTACTATATTAGAAACCAAACATAGCTGTTGCAGGCATCTCATATGAATTTAATGCCGTTTCATCAGTCCCGGTCTAGAAGGTGACTGAAGGTTTGATGAACCATCTTTTGCCTATCTCTGCTATGGCTAAATATATTCCTGTCTCTGCTATGGCTAGGATATGAATTGAGTGTGTCCCCTGTAAAGCTTCTGACATTAGCAGTTTGGTGTCCAGTGAGGCAATGTTAAATGACTGGACCCTTAAATGGTAGAATCATGGGGCTCTCATTATGTGGTCTTTAAATGACCAATACTGGCCTCATGGAGTGAGGTGTTCTCAAGAAAAGGTTTTTATAGGAGCGTGAACCTAGCCTATCTTATGCCTACGTTCCACATTCACATCTCAATGTGTGAGCTCTCCTTCTCGCCCATGCTCCACCCATTGTGGTACCACCCACCAGGAAGTTCTGAGTGGAGCAGTAAAACGCTGCTGTTGTACCCTTGAACATCCAGAACTGTCAGCTAAATGCGCATATTTTCCTGAGAAAGTTGCCAGTCTCAAGTCTTACATTACAGCAGTAGGGGTGGACAGAGTGTTTGTTTTTCCAGTCAGTTCTCATTTGAGAGCAGAGTAGGTGAAAACCAGGCTGGAACTCAATTGCATCACTTCTGTTCTCAGGCTCCTCTGTGAAGCAAATTCACAGACTTGGAGAAGGACGTTTCCTTCCTGCCCACCAGTTCACAAATAGCTGACACAGGGACTCAATATTAGGTATAAATGCTCAGCCAATGCCTCATGCTTGTTACCAGCTAATTCTTACAACTTAAATTAACCCATTCCTATTAATCTGCTTTCTTCCACATGGTGTTATCTCTCTTTCATCTTGCATGTCTTGTTTCTTCTCTCTCTCTCTCTGGTGACTCCCCTGACTCTGGTTCTCCCACCTAACTCTATCCTGCCCAGCTATTGGTCTGTCAGCTTCTTTATTAAACCAATCACACTGCATGGATATATAGCAACACAGTGTAAAGGAATATTCCACCCAGACTTCCATTGTAAATAGAATGCTATTTTTCTAGACTAGATTGTGGGAACTCTCTTTATCTTCAGAAGGTTTACAGTCAATACAGGGATAGACAGGCCTGTGAGTGGATTTCTTTGATATCTGTCTTCATAGACAGTTACAGAATACAATGGTAGAATCTTGAGCCACATCATTGTGGTTCCAGGAGTCAAAAATATCTTGATGCAGGAGGGAGAATTACAATCTAAAATGAAAGAATACCAGGTCAGTGCTGGCTTGCTGCTCCTCCAGAGGACCTGAGTTCAGTACCCAGGCTCTGAATCACAGAGTCTCATCTACCTTAACTCTTGTTCCAGAGGACCTGATGTCCTCATATGGCTTCAGAAGGCACTCCTACACACAAATGGTACACACAACCACACATATACATACACACATGAATGAAAAACTTTTAAAGCAAAATAAAGTAATCATTTATGCAGATGAAAAGAACACATTATCCCTGAATCCCCAGAGCTAAAAAAAAAATCATTATTTTCATTACTAAAAAGATATTATTGCCTATAAACATATTGGAAGGATCTGGAAGCATGTCTGTTACTTAAGTGGCGAGTCAGTGTACATAATCGTTTTACATTATTTACAGGCATAGGTGACTCCTTGTGTTTCAATGCCATTCTAGACACCCCAAGCCCCGTGAATTCTTGCACTGGATTCATGTTATGTTATAGTGGTGGCCTCGAGGAAAAACTCAACTCTGCTTCATCACATAAACTTAATGATTCTGGGATTTTGCTGTTTTTTTTTTTTTTTTTTTTTTTTTTTTTTTTTTTTTGTTATCCTTGATGCTATGTTTAGAAGCAAGATACATCATCCTTAGACATTTTGTTAATTAGAACAAAGAGAAATATATTGGGTCCCGTATGTACCATGTTCAATAAAAGGAAAGAATTCCCTTTTTGATACGCTGTAGTATCATTACCTACAAAATATCGCTAAATAACCACTCCTCCCTCTGGGGCTTGGCTTTCGCTGTGCCTGGCAGTGACTCCTTCCTGCTTCCCTGTACAAAGATGAAGGATGATGCGGATATCCTCAGCCTTTCTCTGCAAGTCAATTAGCAAACTTTTAAAAAATCTCGCTTTGTTCAAGTCAAAACTGTGAAGTCCAAAGATATGCATGCTGGTTCTCGCTAACCTGTTCCAGGGACCCATTAGGCAGCTTTCCCAACAGCCTGGGGGTGGGAGGGGAGCAACTTTCACTTTTCAGACTTCTTGGGCATTGAAAAGGGAACAGCAGAGCCCTGCCAACCAAAGAAACATTACTTAGTATCCCGGTATTCTGGGACTCCATCCAGCCTGTTTTATGGGGGCAGCCCAAACACCACAGTGTACCACCAATGCCTGGGGGTTGACCCGCCCTTTCTCACTCCACACAGTGGAATGGTATAACCTTGTTTTAAAAAGCCTCCAATCCCTTCCTCTTTCTCCCTCCCCGCTTTATTTTTGTCATCATTCGCTCCTTTCCAACACTCTTTTGGCGTGGGGCCCACTTTGTTCTTCTGCACCAGAAAAGAAGCGCCCCCCCCCAACCTCCCGCCTGTGACCAGACACTTCATCAAGAATCATACAAACTGAATCTGCTCCAAAGCCCTGCAAGGCCCGAGATTTGGCAGGATATACACTAACAACAGAGCACAGGGGTCAAGACGACAAATACACCGCTTTCCTATTCATCAGAAACAACCAAAGTGGGGGAAAGAGAATGTTTTCAGGCTGGGGGGAGCATAACGGATTTTTAGCACATGAACTAAAGATAACGGTAATACTGTAGAGTTCCTCAGAGGGCTAAGCTCATTGCCTGCCACCGAATTGAAGGTTCAGAGAAAGGCCCCTTCATGATCACCGTGGTCATTGTTCCACGGTCATCACCCCCATCTCCATCCTTCCGTTATTATCAACGTTAGAACTGGCAGGATTTTCAAATCGGACCTGCTGACTCAAAGGAAGAAAGCAGGAAAAACATTATTCCAGGAGTTCAGCTCTGAAGACTTGCTCAGCTCTAAAAGATGGCACTACCTTGGCAAGAGATGGCAAGAGGGACCCTGCAGGGCTCACTTTTCGGATTCCACTTTATAGAACATGAAGGTTACTTGTCATTGTTTTCATTTGTTTAAGAGCTTGGTGCCAAAGAGATGGCTTAGTAGTTAGGAGTGCTTACTGCTCTCTCAGAGGACTAGAATTCAGCTCCCAGTACCCACATGGAGGCTCAAAATGACCTGTGACTCCAGCTATGGCGGATCTTAGGCCCTGTTCCCACCTCTGAAGGCATCTGCACTTGTATGGTCATACCTACCCCCTTGTTCAAGTGCACATAATTATAAGTACACAGAACATCAAAAAACAAAAGCAAAAACAAAACTTGCTTAAAACATGTTGTGTCCTGATTTATCAAAGTACCATAGGGAGGAGCAAATCACCTTACCACCACCCACTTTGTGTTATTTATGCACTTTTTAGAAACACGACAAAGGCCAGGCAATGGTGGCACACATCTTTAATCCCAGTACTCTGGAGGTAGTGGCAGGCAGAGATGGAGGCAGCCTGGTTTACAGAGTGAGTTCTATGACAGCCACGGCTATACAGAATAACCCTGTTGATAAACAAAACAAAAAGAAAAAAGAAAAAGGAGGAAAGAAAAGAAGAGGAAGAGGAAGAAGAAGAAGAATAGAAAGATGATAAAAGCATATCAATGGCATGGAACAATAATTCACATTATATGTATACCTTACCCATGTGTGAATTGTAAACTGTAATTCCCTTATTTACTAGTAGGGTGATATTTATAAGTCTATTAACCTCATGAACACTAAATGTCCCCTTCTATAAAAATAAGACTTAGTTCACGTAGAATACATTGTGATAAATAAATTAGAAAATTCATGTCAAGTGTGCTCCCTAATGGCAAGCGTGCAGTATTTAGTAAACACTGGGTGTTAAGTGGTTGAAAAGAGCTCTTTAATCTTTTAGCCAATTTTAATTGATAGTTATTATCCAATAACACATAGTATAAAGATGCCTTTGGTAGCAAAACTTAAATTCACACCACCATTCCTGCTAGCAGATATTCTGTTTCCTTATCTTTATTTTTTCTAGTTTGATTCTTTTTTTATTGATTTTTATTGAGCTCTACAATTTTCTCTGCTACCCTCCCTGCCTCCCTCCTCCCCTTCAGCCCTCCCCCAAGGTCCCATGCTCCCAGTTTTCTCAGGAGATCTTGTCTTCTTCTACTTCCCATGTAGATTAGATCTATGTAAGTTTCTTTTAGTGTCCTCGTTGTTGTCTTAGTCCTTTGGGATTGTGGTTTGTAGGCTGGTTTTCTTTGCTTTATGTTTAAAAACCACCTATGAGTGAGTACATGTGACAATTGTCTTTCTGGGTCTGGGTTACCTCACTCAAAATGACGTTTTCTAGCTCCATCCATTTGCCTGCAAAATTCAAGATGTCGTTATTTTTTCTGTTGTGTAGAACTCAATTGTGTAAATGTACCATATTTTTCTTATCCATTCTTCGGTCAAAGGGCATTTAGGTTGTTTCCTGGTTTTGGCTATGACAAACAATGCTCCTATGAACATAGTTGAGCACGTGTCCTTGTGGCACAATTGAGCATCCTTTGGATACATACCCAAAAGTGTTATTACTGTGTCTTGAGGAAGGTTGTTTCCTAATTTTCTGAGAAATCACCACACTGACATCCAAAGGAGCTGTACCAGCTTGCATTCCCACCAGCAATGCAGGAGTGTTCCCTTTACCCCACAATCTCTCCAGCGTAAGTTGTCATCAGTGTTTTTGATCTTGGCCATGCTTACAGGTGCAAGATGGAATCTCAGAGTTGTTTTGATTTGCATTTCTCTGATGACTAAGGATGTTGGACATTTCCTTAAGTGCCTTTCAGCCATTTTATATTCCTCTGTTGAGAGTTCTCTGTTTGTGTTTGTACTCCATTTTTTTATTGGATTATTTGTTCTTTTGATGACCAATTTTTTGAGTTCTTTGTATATTTTGGAGGTCAGCCCTCTGTCTGATGTGGGGTTAGTGAAGATCTTTTTCCATTCTGTAGGCTGTTGTTTTGTCTTGTTGACAGTGTCTTTTGCTTTACAGAAGCTTTTCAGTTTCAGGAGGTCCCATTTTTTAATTGTTTCTCTGTGTCTGTGCTACTGGTGTTATATTTAGGAAGTGGTCTCTTTATTTTTATTTTTCCTAGGGTGTGATCATTGAAAATGGATACTCTATTGTGTGTTGGTTAATATTATTCTTTGCTGCTTATTGGCACCTTACTTCAATTTTATTTATTCATTTATTTTTTTTTAATTTTTCAAGACAGGGTGTGTCTGTGTAGCTTTGGAGCCTGTTCTAGAACTCGCTCTGTAAACCAGGCTGGCCCTGAACTCACAGAGATCCACTTGCCTCACCCTCTTGCATGCTGGGATTGAAGGTGTGCGCCACCACTAACTACCTCAATTAGATAGATAGATGATAGATAGATAGATAGATAGATAGATAGATAGATAGATAGATAGATATAGATATTGATATTTTATTTGCCAGTTTCTTCTCCCTCTAAGTTTTCCCTTCTTTTTAGACTGGAAGAGTAAACATCCCATGCTAAATGAACAAAAGTTCCTGCCCTCCACCAGGACCAGAGAAACAAGTTCTCCTTTCTCTCCTCTGGAAGCAGGTTGTTTCCCAGGGCCCCTGCGCAGGTGAGCATGCTGAGCACAGGGATGGCTCCTTTACCCACACCTCACATTCTCAGAAATACACCAATAGGATGTTGTTTTAAGAAGCCTGGACTACAAACTTTTTTTTTTCTTTTCAGTTTAAGCTTAATTTTAGTTTCATTGACTACAGTAGTAGTCAATGTTTGTTTGACTGATCCAGATCTTCTTCTGCAGACTGGTTTCTTCCTGTGCCTACTGCTTACAAATGGGATTGTCTTTATATTGAAATGCAGAGTTATAAACTTCTTATCTAATATAGAATAAGGCATTCTGCTTTAAATAACAAGCTCATCTCTGTGAATGCAATTCTCCACACCCTGTGTCTGTGTTTGTGTGTGTGTATGTGTGTGGCAGGGCACATTTGCCTGTGCGTGCTGAGGACAGAGGTCAAAGAGAATGTCTCCCTCTGGCCAAGGCGGTGGTGGCGCACGCCTTTAATTCCAGCACTTGGGAGGCAGAGGCAGGCGGATCTCAGTGAGTTCGAGACCAGCCTGGTCTACAAGAGAATGTCTCCCTCTGTCACTCACGATCTTGAGATAGGCTTTCACTAAACCCAGAGCTCACCAGTCAGCATACTCCAGACTCCTCCTGCCGCTTCCTTTCCAGCACTGTGGTCACAGGTGCTATCCTCATTCCTGGCGTTGAGGAGGGTACCAGAATCCAAACTCTATTCCCCAGGCTTACGCAGTTTTGTATTTGCTTTCTAATCATGTGTACTCATCTGGTAAGAGAGTCTAAGCATTTAATTGTACTTTTCTCTAGTTTAACACTGGTCTGGGCTTTTGTCACCTTAGCATGTGAGCCCACCTGAAACTGATTTTGGAATATGTGTGAGGTGGGGCTCACAGACGCTTTCTAAGCTGCCAACCATTTATCCAGCACTGTTGCTGACAGCCTCCTCCTTGCCGTGCTATTGATTTACAATGACTTTAACACGCATGACATTTTTATAAATAATAACATCTACCCTTAGACTATTTATTCCTTTCCATTCAGCTGCCTGCTCCTATACCCAAACTATAGATTTACATAGTGTAAGTTTACAATGTGATTCTTGGTAGCGGTGACAGTGTTTGTTTCAATTTACCTTGAAAACCTTGCTTGCTTATTCTTCCTAAGTAAACGTTAGGGGGAAAAGGAGTTTTAAATTTCCCCCCAAGCTCCTATTTTATTTTAACAACCTGAAACATATAAATACACATGGGAAATACTTGAAACATAAATTAAAACCACTCATCTCTCACAGTCATGTTGTATTGTGAGTTATAGACCTCAGGAAGGTTTCTAAGTCCTTATGTGTTCCATAAAGACGGCATCAGCAATCATGATGTTCTTTATGCCTGATTTAGAAACTTGTTTCTAACATTATTCCCGAGTGACTAATATTTTCTTGATGTCATGAGGGGGACTTATTAAGATAATCCGATTTCTAGCTTTAAATTAAATGTAATTATATTTTAGGTCAATTAATAATCTTTCAATTCTCGTAACTTCTGAAAATTAACAAAATTGCTTAATATGTTTTTCTCATGTTTGCTTTCACATCACTGGTCCATTAGAAATCTTCAAACGAGTTCAAATTAACATATGTAATGGGGACCTATATTTTATTGCTGGTTTTCACCCATTAGAGAAAGCTAACTATTGGGGGACTAGAGAGAAGGTCCTGTGAGAAAACTGCTCACTCTAGAAGTGGGAGGCCCTAAGTTTGAATCTCCACACACCTCCAGCCCCAGTACTCCCAGGAGAAGTTGTGAGGCACAATCAAGCAAGTCTCCAAAACTCTGAATTCACACACGTCAGTTAGCCAGACACATACAGCAACTAACAAGGAAACCCAGTCTCAAACAAGCTAGAAGGTGATGAGTGAAACCCAACATTGCCCTCATCCTCCACATGGGCACTGTGGCAACTTCATACACCCACACTCACACACATGTGTGCACATGTTCACATACAACCTGGCTGTTGGTTTAAACTATAAATATAGTCAAGGACTGGACATCAATCCACTTTAGGTTATAAACAATTACTGTAGTGAGTTTTAATATTCCTTCCAGCCCCCTTGGATAGGAATGTATCATTTCCTCCCAATATTCTGGCTTGTTCTTTTCTATGAAGAGAGCTGATGACACCATGCTCTCTTTGCAAGGAATAAGCTCCTCCTGATTGGGGGGAATTCTTTCTTACCTCACTCCAGTGTTGAACTTACTCCCGAAAATGTGAACAAACTGTTGCATCAAAACTTCCTCAGATGCCCACTCTGTCAAACTCAAAGTTCATATTTAAAAATTACTCCTCGTAGGCTAACTGTGCTGAGTCAGATCTTGACATTCATGAGTCAAGACTGCTAGCTCCGTAGTGATTTATATGTTATCCTGTAATTTGTGTTTCAATATCTCACTAATTTGTTGGCATGAACCAATCTTGTTGATTTTCTTCCAGTCAGAAGCCTAACTGAACCCTTCTATGCTTCAGTGTTCTAAACAAGCTTCAACAGAGCACTGTATGTCTGTAGTCATTGTTATCTGCTGCTTCCTAGTTGAATGGTGCTGCTGTCCTCCAACAGCCGGAAATCCCTCAGCTCTCAAGCTCATCACACCAGCCTACATGGCTACAATGCATATTTTCTTCTTTCCTAAGAACGTTTGTAAAAAGAGAAAGAAAGAGAGAAAGAAAGAAAGAAAGAAAGAAAGAAAGAAAGAAAGAAGGAAGGAAGGAAGGAAGGAAGGAAGGAAGGAAGGAAGGAAGGAAGGAAGGAAGGAAGAAAATTGAGATTGAACATGCAGGACTTTTCAATATCTTATGATCGAGATTACTCCTGTTATTTGAGTTTAAAAACATCAGTGTCCCTGTCCATTAATTATAAAATCACACCCCATTGGGGAGGTCTTATAAGCTAAGCAATTACTTTGCATTTTTCAGTCCAGTAACCCATTCTTACCAGGGTTGAAAATCAGCTATGTTCAGGTTCATGACAAAGTCTATGTTATTGTCCTTTCTTCTTGTGGTCTTGAGACAGAGCCTTTATATGCAGACTTCGCCAGCCTAGACCTCTCTATACAGACCAGGTTGGTTTCACACTTGTATTGTTACTCTCAACTCTACCTCCTTATGCACAGGTAGGTACCACTATGTCTGTTAAGGTATTTGCTTTGTAAAAGTGCAACTTTTACATTGATTTTAATATTGAATGAAAGTTACAGAATACTGGTGCTGTGGAGTAGGCAAAGAACATGGCCTAATAAACCATTTGATTAAACAAAAAACTCATTATGTTCAAAGATCCTCTTCCATTGTCTGAACAGAACATCTTACAAAAGTAAACAGTGAGAAAGGAAGAGAAAACTAGATGATTGATCTCAAGATCTCAGCCTTTGTGATAGAAAAAGTATATAGAAAATATCTTTACCAGTGAGATGAATACCTTGTTAATTTGATAGTTTAAAAAATGTCAGTGCTTTCAGCGGGATCCTAACTAGCATCTAGCATGTTTTATGGTTGTCAACAAGAATCTTGAGAGTAATTCCAATAAGGAAAGTAGCATACTGATGGTTTTATCCATATGCTCAGGGTTCAAGGGCATCCATGGGTCAATTCAGTCCATTAGTGTTGGGCACAGACAGCAGACTGGGCACTGCTATAAGCACTGGGGATGTTCAGGGAAGCAAAGTCGCTCTTCCTGTACTGTCGTTCTCATTCACCCATTTCTTTCCACCCACTGGTGGAGCTGTTCCTAGTGAACCACACTGGGAGACTGCCTGACCATGTAGAAGGAGGATCTTCATCTGGAAAGTAGAAATTAACTTAGCAGTATGACGCTTCTATGTCCCTTTAAAAATTTTAGTTGTGTTTCAAAAGAATTGACCTGAACTGGCCCTGCTAAAATAACTAACCCAAAACATGTAGTATTCATAGTATTCACCTTATATCAGTGTTTATATGGACAGATTCAACAGCTGAAAAGCAACATTAAATGGTTTTCATGCCATGTGGTCTACAAAGGATGGAGGAAAGAGAAGGGAAGGGAGATGAAGGAAAGAGGAAGGGAGGGAGAGAAAAAAATATTTGTGTGCATAGATAGATATTTGAGGCTTCATAGATCATCATATGTTCCTGTTTATTTAATACAACAGAGTCTTCTGGAGTGGAATTTGGCACAGATGCTCAACTGCTCTAATAATTAAAGAAATGCAAATTAAAACAAGCATAATATTTGATAGAAAGCCAAAAACTGTAAAGCTTTTACATAGCCCAATCTTGACCAAGGTCAGGAAAGCAGGTTGCTTCCTCTCCCATTGGCAGAAAAGCAACTAGTACATTTGGGGATGGGACTGTAACAATGCCTATCCAAGGCAAAACTGCACTCGGTGTTTTCATTAGAAAATCTCTTTTTCTGGAAATTTTCACACAAATGTGCAAAGATAGTTGCTAAAATGCACATTGTGGGTTTGTCACCCAAGAAAGTGCTCAGAGACTATCCAAGTGCCTATCAGTTGGAAACTGAAATAAGGCCTGGTATTGCAACAACACGGCACATGGTTCATTAAAATAAGAAAGATCTGGGTGATTGCCTCGTGGGGAAATATGTATGTGAGTCAGCTGAAGGACAGCACAATGCCTCCACAGATGATAGACGGCTCCTTTGAGCCACCAGAGTTTGACGCCTGAATCCCACAGAGAAAGGAAAGAACTAACTTCCAGAAATTTCCTCTGACCTCCACACATGCGCTCATGGACCTGCATGCAAGCATAATGTATGCATGTGGTAATAATAAATTTAAAATAAACAGCAATACTTAAGAAAAACTGCTGCAAAGTTTCAATTATATAGAAAAAAAATTGGAGATATATGGTAAAGTATCAAAAAGACAAGAAAAAAAGTTCTTAAAACGTTTGACCTGGCTGGGTAAGATAACAGGAAGAAGATGGCAGGTGTTTATTTTACACTGTGCTTCTGCTTATTGCTGGGTGCTTTTACTTGAAATTAATCATTTGAAAAGCCCCACTTGTTACTTCTTTTTCAAATCGTGGAGAAGAGCTTCCATCTGACTTGATGTATGCGCATCAGTTCCAGCTGTGGTCATTGTCCTGGGTGCTCTACGTTTTAAGGAAGGTTTCCTGGAGTGTCAACCGAAGCGGATGAATGCTTTTAGGCTGCTGCCAGCAGATGACCATAGCAACATGACATCTGTGAAACGGTGGCTTCCAAAGGTGACTTCTTAAGGCATGTAGCCAAATAATGGGGTAAGGGGTCCCGAGTGATCAAGTTTGTCTGCTCGCTTTAGTTGCAGGAGGTTTCAGGACATATTTTCAGAGCTATTTCCGTCTTTACAGATTATTAGGGATTAGGAGAGGCAGGCATATCTTCCTCCTATGAACTTTGAAAATTATTAACCACTTAACATCACAGCCTCCCCTCGTCTACAGTGCTCTGCGGTGTGGTCAGTTCCACATACGCTGCCTGTAGCCTGGCAGTCTTTGATAAATATATAAAAAGTGGCAGCGTTCCATTCCTTTGTTCTTCCATAAACCTGAAGAGAATGCTTAAATTTCATCAATACTATTTCCACATAGTCTTTTATTATGTGGCCGTATAAAAGTGATGATCCTATAAATTTATTTAAAACCCACTCTTTTCCCTTAGTGAGGTACAGCCTAGGGGGTTTGGGTGAATATTGGAAAATCATAAAGCGGTGTGAATGTAAGTCTAGCACAGAAAAATACTTTAAAAACCGACTGTACTTTTCAAATTCAAAATATGATCCAAAGGCTGCGGGGATGGAGTCTGGGCAGACACTTGTGTAGCTAAGGTCACACAACATGAAATGTAGAGAACATTTGATGTGCTCACAATTTATGGATGAGATCAAGGAGATGAAATCAAAAGACAAAGGCAAATGACATCACTTAAACAATAAGTACAATCAGTGACTTGGGTAAAATATGTAAAAATACATCCTGGCACATGAGGTTGTGAGCAGTTGTGTGGAGAAGAGTAGCAAGTAACAGCTTTTGAGATATTACTTCAGGAAGCTGGAATAGCTGCCCTGGGCACAGATAAAGTTTTGGTGACAATTAAGGAAACAAATCGGAAAACAAGTTACCATGTTGGTGACGAAGCTTGTGCCGTATTTCACTGCAAACTAAAATTAAAACTACGGGAGTCCCACAGTATCTCTACAAGATGACTTCCTGGAGGGAAACTGATACAAGTCTGCTGTTCAGATCTTGTGTGGCTCCTCAATAAACTCAATTACTTACACGTGAGCAGAAGAAGTGTGATCCAGGAAACAACGGTCACAGAAAATGAACTGTCTTCAGAAACCAAGAAAATGAATGTTACTTGAAGTCTGGGACCACAGAGCTCCGTATATTTCTATAATTGTCTAATGTCCTCTAGGAACTCGTGGCTAATTACAAAAAGATTAAAGAAAAATGGCAGCTGAACAATGTTAATTGTTAATTTGTTTTCTGTTTAAATAGCCCTATCTATTAGGTTTCAATGTCACTAACTAGAAAGAAGTTTCTTTTTTCCTGAAAAAAAAAAAAAAAACAACCTATTCTTTACCATAAAAAAAAAATGACGAGGACAAGGTCAGAGTCAAAAGTAATCTAATAACATGCCGGACTATCCCTCTGTCTAAATAAAAAGAAACAGACCGAGTTTCCTTTATAAAGAACCTAAGCGAACCAAGCAGGAATCTGCTCACTTAGCTCAGCTGAGCCGGCCCTGGTTCCAGAGACGACGGGCAGCTCCAGCGTGTGGCAATTGCAGACTAAGCTGCTTGCCTCCACCACTTCAAACAGGTGTGCACGTGCATGTGCGTGTATTTGCTCAAGGTCTCTTCTCTCACCTCTATTTGTTAGTCATGTAACACATAACCAAAGACCAGACCCATACGCTCATACACTGTCACCTTCTTTCCCTCTCTAGCACCTAAAAGTAGCTGTCCATTTTGGGGCCCCATGTTTTCTGTGATGGTGCCTTATATAACTGAGGACCTCATGTGGCATGTACATGCTATGTTTAAAAGAATTTAAACCAATTTGATGTATGTCATCAGTGTCAAATAAATATTATAACCATGTCAATACTCATAATTAAAAACGGGTACTGATCTCACTAAAATTGAGCTGAGGTATACCTTTACAATTTCCCCAATGTTTCTCTCTCTCTCTCTCTCTCTCTCTCTCTCTTTCTCTCTCTCTCTCTCTCTCTCTCTCTCACACACACACACACACACACACACACACACTACTTGTCAATAGGAACAGCTGAGAACAATGCTTTCATATTACCTTGAGGGGCACGACAGGCACCTGGGAGATAGCTCAGCAAGTTGAGCGCTTACTGCCCACGCGTCTGGCCTGGGTTCAAATCCCTAGAACTCATGAGAAGCTACATGCGGCTATGAGCATCTGTAGTGCAACTCTCTGGAGGCAGGAGGATCGTTGTCTTAAGGAAATAAATCAGAAAATGACAAAGCTGGACAACAAACATTGTCCTCTGGCCTTTGCATTCCTACCTGTATTTATAGATGTCTGTGTGTCACACGCAGTCACATAGCCACATGCACGTATACACACCTTTTTACAAAAGGAAAGAACGGAAAGAGAAAAAGGAAGGACGAACAGTAGAGTACTTAGACAAGGTGGCACCTATTACCTGACTGTGGTTGATTTTGACTGATTTAGTATATTCTTAACTCTGTAGAAGTTGATCTTTCTGTCCAGAATTAATGTCACCTAGGATGATGTGAGATATGAGACCCTGTAGAAAGTTTTATATTCTTCACAAGCTGGTAGTATTGGTAAAGTCAGTCCTGGGGTAGTGTTCTTTAATTCACTCAACTTACAAAGTCAATATTAACTGCTATTAATGGCTGCTGTTAATGCAGTCTCAAGTCAGTGCCGAGTATTCAGATTATTTTATTTACTGGCATTTCTCTAAAACAATGAAGGATCAAGGGCAAGGGTTTAACTCAGCATATGGTGAGCATGTGTGAGACCCTAGGTCTGATCCCTAACACTATAAATAATATAAAGTAATTTAAATCCATAAAGAAGCAGACAGTATCACCAAAGTGTTTCTACTACAGAGGTAAACTTAGGAAAACAAAGAAAATTGAAGAGTAAGTTTATTCAAATGTGGTGTTTTCTCCATTAATAATCAAGGTAAATCATTTTCATTATGCATTTTCCATTTAAAGCCATGTGCACATGTACTAAATCCCCAATGCTGAGAGCTGTCGCCAGTCAGCTAAAGAGACTGAAGGTTAGACAGGAACATAATCTCTGTCTACGTCATGTGATGGCACAAAGCAGGCTGACCTCAGAACTGTCAATGCTAGTTAGCAGTAAGTTCACTTTCTAAATTTATTCAGTAACCAGATGCTATGCACTGTGCACCGAGGTTTTTGACGTTTTAGTTTCACAGAGATGTGGGTGGAGTAAATAGCTTTTCTTCAACATATTCTGCTTGGAAATAGAAGTGGTCACTTGAGTCTATGAATTGGTGTCTTGTGTCAACTGAGAGAAAAAAAAACTCAGTACTTTCAAACCCCACAGTGTCTAATCCTCTCTGCACCCCGCTCCCTGGGGCTCTAAACTGTATTCCAATGCTCCATGCTATTCTCAAGTCTTTACTTCTCCTTCAGGTCACTTTTTTTTTTAACACAATTTCTGCAGTAACTTTTGTAGGAGAACGTGAATAAAGTAGTCCAACACCAGCTCAGAATTGAGTATAATGAAGGGTTATTTGTTTGGGTGGGACTCGCAGATCACAGTCCTCTGCACAAACAGGGAACAGGAACTGAATCTAACAGGAACCCAATCCAGAAGCCAGTCAAGAGAGGAGGGGTAAAGGGGGCATGAGAGCATGCACATTTTTGGTACCCAAGGCCACACCCAACCTATTACAGCATCTCAAAGCCATTGACAGAAGGAGGTTCCCCAGCACCTCTCTATTTAGTCTAAATAAGAGAGTTCCAAACCCAATACAAAACAATATACAATAAGAACAGATCTCAAGTGTAAAAATTAGAATTTCAATCTGCATAAACAATATTAAGCAAGAAACATATGCTAAATGTTTTAAAAATTATTGTATTCTAAAGAGTTTTGAGGCTTGTATTAGAAATGGCATGGCTAAGTCATAAGAGGATAACTATACTATCTACTCTTTAAACCCATCAAAGACCTGAGAAGGGAGATGATGATATTACTTGAGTGGGTAGGAGGTGCAATTAAGCAGCTCCGAAAATGTGCAGTAAATGACAGAGACAACTGGTTACCTGGGCAATCACCCAAAGTCCTATTTGCAAGAGTAACTTAAAGACCATTTTTCAGAGGCAGGAAAACTTTTAAAACCATTTGTCTTGTCTTGGCAAGGTTTGGAAGTCTTCTTTCTTGTATCCGTACGTATGGCATATTCTACAGTGCTTCTGGGTACTCTCATTGACCCATCATCCTTAGTGTTAATACCATGTTAAATTGATCCATTGGGTTTTAATTTGGATTCCTGAAGTTATGATTTTTAAAAATTTTGCAAGGCAGTGCTTTTGCAAATATCTGAGATGATTATTCACACCTTCTGTTACCCATGGTTATTGACAAACTTGTGTTTTAGCTCCTTAATTGTAGCAAGAATAATTTCAGTCCCTTTGACTGGTAATTCTAACATCTAAAATCAGTTGATCTTCTGAGTGATGTTCTCCTGACCCTCACATGTAGTGCCTGGTTTCTGTGTATTTGTCTGTGAGAAGTCTTTGAGTCTAAGGGACCATCCACAAAAGAGCATACATTCTGATTCTGTCATATAACCACTGCCACTAAATGCCACACATCACTTCAGACCAGGCTCATAGACTGGAGAACCCTGGGTCACCAAGCCAGCACATAGTATGGGCTGCAAACCACAGCAATGATGACTGGTTTCTTTGTCTTTCCTTTACTTTCTGGCTATTTGGTATACCAGATTACTAAGATCTAAAGGTTTATGTCTATGCCTATCCATGTTAAAATTATGACACCAAGTTAAGACATTAGACAATCCTGAAGGTGATTAGGTTCATAGGGGAGAGCCCTCAGGCAAGGATTAATATTTTTGTAAACAAGGTCTTTTGCCAATGCTTTGTGAACTTCCTAGGTTCAAAACTGGGAAGAAGAGGTTTCTGTTTGTTTAGGGTTGTTGCTGTTATTTTCTTTTCCTTCTTCTTTTTTTAAATTTGTGGCTTTTTCTCCTAGCAGACCAAGCAGTCTAGAGCATGAATTATTGTTTTCCAGTGGAAGCACAATGTAGAGAGCCCCACACGATTCCTACTGGCTCCATGTAGATTGCTTGTTCTGCTGCGGGCCTGACATGTGATGCTCTTAAAAACCTCATGCAACTGCAATCCCAAACTGTCAAGATGCAAAAATATCTCTAGGGCAGAGGCTTCGGTTCTATGGATCTCCGTTTTCCTGCAGTGATGTCCTGAATGCCTTACACTCTTGTCATCTCAGATCCCTTTAAGACAGTATAAAATCTAGAACTCATAGCTGTTTTTAGCAAGAGGGATCATCTGAGTAAATAACCTTATTGAACCGCAAAACATTCAATAGTGTGACCCTACTGAAATGAAAGACTTTGCAAACAATAAAATACTTTCTTCTAATACAGAGAAGATTTTAGTCAAAGAAACATACCCAAAAGGGGAAACATTCAAAGTGATTTTAAGAGTTTTTTTTGAATGAATAAAATGATGAGCATGAACTCATAGAGATAAACAGAATAATAAAGAATGAGATGTTGAAACATAGCTTGCTATATTTGTTAAATTTAAAGGAAATTAAAACTACAAATAACTTAGAAAGAAAATGAAGTCAAATTAAATGCATGCACCAAGACTTAGGCAAAGAATAATTTAAGATAGAAGTGAAAGTGGGTTGGATCAGGAGTGGGGCATCAGTGTTTTGTTCCCTGTCTCATTTATCCGCTGAGGGGTGGGGTCAAGGAAAGTCATCTCAACTATCAGCTGTAATGTAAACACTAATTCACTGGTCCTCATTTGATGACCCCCACCTAAAAGTCACTCTGGTACACAGTGGCTGGGTGTCATTGGACTGTAAGCAGGACACAATCTCGAACTGCTCTTTCTGTGGAGCCACCATCCCTAGAAAGAAGTGGCACACCCACAATTTCACAGTGGCTAATCTGGACTCTAACTTCAAGTGTGTAGCCCCAGTGGAATGCCAGTAAGTTTCCTAGAAAGATGACCTGGTGATTTGGGCGAAGTGGTGGTTTCACACTGGGCTTCCCATGAAAGGCTCGGTGTATTTTCCCCTAACACCCTGCTGTCTACTGTATTCATGCTCCCCCAAAACAGGAAGAAGGTGAGACTTGAACCTCTGCTGTGAAATGAACCACTACAGTTCTGGGCTTTTCTTCCTAACTTCCACCTTCCTATAGCATTCGTGAGCAGAAAGGTGGGATGATCCAGCCAGGAAACATCTGAAAACTCACTAGTTTGTCATTTAGCTAGGAAGACTATCAATTTGAGTTCCAATTCAGTACCCAATGAAATTTGGGAAATCGGCAGAATTCTCCACGAAGGTCATGTATCAAACTTTTTCCACTGAAGGAAAATGTTGGTCTTAATGGGGGAAGAATGTGGGCATGTGCATACAGGCATGAAAGATGTCATGATATATGAATGTGAAATTTTAATCCTTGAAATACAAATATTCCTTTGTTGTAATGGGATAGTTCAAATATTTTAATAGTTAGCAAGGTAGAGCAAAAGGCTCTGCACCTAGCAGAGTAATTCCAACATACTATATTCTTCCAAAGCTTGTCTATGTCAACCCAAGTAGGTTAGTGTGGTTTTTATATATAGTTAGAAAACTACTATATATTCCATGTTTTAATTTGACATGTTCTCTAATGTAGTGAATATTTACCTACCATGTTTTTAGTCCTGTAAATTATACATACATAACTCCATATATGTGTGTGTGTGTATAAACGTAGCATAATTTCTTTAAAAAATTCACTATAGATGGGCATTTGTTTTCAAAACCAGTCTTCAATTGTTTATCTATTATATGAATACAATCCAAGCACCATTTACAAAAAACTAGTCTAGAATACATGTGGGAGCCGTCTTACTGCTTGCTGTGCTCTATACTTTTGCAGCCACAAGATAATTCAAGTACAAATATTCATGGAGGGTTTGCACATTTGAAGGAGACCCTCGTGCTAAAAGTCAGTCGTTAGTTCTTGAGTTAGAAATTTATTTTGAACTTCAGCTTAGCATATGCCATTTTGAGGAACAAAAGGCAATCAGGATTGTTAACAAAGAACATAAATGGAATGCCCTTGTGTGGAACTCACCGACCTTGATTCGCTGATGCTGTAAGTTCTCAGGGCTGCTGATACAGGAGTCAGATGCGGCCACTAGCAGATAGCTCTTGCAGTTGGAGAGTGATGTGTTAAAGCCAACAAGATAATGAGGGTTGGGTTTGAAGCTCAAGCATAGGTAGAATACTTGCCTAGCATGTGCAAAGTCTCAGCTTTAAACTTCACTGTCCCAGATATTTATCTACCTGAAATCCCAGTACTCAGGATGTGGAAGACCAAGAGTTCAAGATCTTCCTCTATTACATAGTGAATTCAGGTCTAGCCTGGAATACTTGAGACCTTGTACCAATTAATGAATAAATATAAAAACTAATAATTAACTACATAGAAGAAAGAGTGAAGTGAGTGTTACCCTGGAAGATCTATTGCGTGGTAGTCTGATGGTCACACTGACCATGAGGGGCCAGAGCTGCTGCTGCTATCTTCCATGTGTGTAATCGCTCCCCAAAATCTTCTCACAAAAAAAAAAAAACCAGGAGATTTAGCAAATGGGCGTCATTTTTATTGTGCCTTGTCATCACGTCTATCTGTGCCTCGTGTGCTTTCCTGCCATAACAACAGAATAGTGTATCTCTACTCTCAAACCTCTCACACATCCTCTGTTCCTGTATGCATCATCATGCATTCTTGCAGGAGGTCTTCTGTGGTCCCTGCACACACATCTGATGTTTTTTTCTTACTTAAAATTTTCACGCTCCAAATCTATGCCACCTTAAGCATTGTTTTTCTGTTGAGAAGGTACATACCGACCTTTTCTTTCAAGAAGACAAGCATCCAGTCTATCCTAGTTCAATTTGCTACTGCTATAATAAAACATTCACCAAGAATAATATGGGGAGCAAAGAGTTTATCTCACCTTAAAGCTCTCAGGCTACAATCCATCGCTGAGAAAAATCAGGGCAGGAACCTGGAGGCAGGAACTGAAGCAGAGCCCATGGAAGAACACTGTTTATTAGCTTGCTTCCCCTGGGTGGTTCCTCTGCTTTACTTGTACAATTCAGCTCCACCTGCCAGGGGATGCGACCACGCAGAGTGGGCTGGGTCCACCCATGTCAATCATTGATTAAGAGAATGCTCATAGACATATTCACAGTCCAGTCTGACAGGAGTGGCTCCTTGGTTGAGGGTCCCTCTTTCCAGATAACTGCAGTTTGTTTCAAGTTCACAAAATATAACTAGCACAGAGTATATCCAAGAACAAGTATTTTTGTTACCTTCCTGGAAGCCTTGAAGTGCACAGAAAACACTAAAGCTATTCACTGCTGTCATTAAATCCTCACATTGTAATAAATACTTGGCTTACAAGATTGCACGTTTTATAGAGATCATCTTACTTTGTTTCTATAGTGATCATTGCCCTGAGTTTATGAATGAGGAGCACAAAGCCTGAGAAAAAGCAACTCAGAAAATCCCCCAAAGTTCCATCTACAGAATCAAAATGGAGCCTGAAAGGATGATTAGATGATTAAGAAAACGTTCTGTTTTTCCACTGGATCTCAGTTCCCAACACCCATTTCAGGTGGCTCACAGCCCTGTGTAGCTCAAGGAGGTATAATATCTTCTTCTGGCCTCCTGAGGCACCTACATCCACAAAGACATGTACACACACAAACACATAAAATAAAAGCAAAAATAATCAAGATGTGACTCCAGGCATACCTAACCCCATGTTTTATATTTAACAGATTGCATTATACTGTTAACAAAGGTAAGGTCCCAATGAGAACACAATTGGTAACCATGAGCCATGCCTAAGAACACTGATTGTATGTCTCTTTCCCTCCCCACTTCTGAAGCCCCACAAAAAAGCAACTTTTTCTGGCCTCAAGTAGCCTCATCCTGTCTAGATAAATGCAATGAAAATAAAGTCTATTTTCAGAGGAAGGTTTTGAACATACTTCTGATATTTCACTTGTGCACCTGTCTTTCTAAGTAACTTTTGCTGCCTTGGGGTCTTTATGGACATGAAGTGTCATCTATTTTTAACCAGTTTCTACTGAATTATACTGCAGGAAATACTAACAAAGATGTTAAGTAGGCAGATAAAGTCCCCAAAGAACAACAACAACAAAAAAAGAAAAAGATATCTAAATATCTATATTAGAGTCATGTTAGTCTAATCCAACATTCCCAAACACTAAGCTTGGATTGAATAGTCTCCACCAGATAAGATGGCCATGAATTATCAATGGAAGACATGGACCAGCTTCTCCACTGGGAGCATGAAATTAGAGATCATGACTGGGAGCATTAGGAGATAGGAATTTTTCTATGAACTTGAAACCCTTGGGAAAGTTGTGCTAACTGGCACCATGTCTCGTGATTAGTCCTGCCTCTATTTTTGAATATAATATGAAAGGGATTAAAAAAGAAAGAAAGAGAGAAAGGATGGGAAGGAGGGAAGGAGCGAGGGAGGGAGACGCGAAATAAATGCATGTTTCTTGAAGTCAATCACCTGGTATAGACTGTGCCTGTGTCACCAAGCTAGAAAAGATTTGGTCAAACTGCTGTCTTCCTCTGCATTGAGTAAAATTGCTGCCTTCCCCTCTCCTTGTTTTTACACAGTTTGTTTGGGGTTTTTGTTTGTTTGTTTGTTTTCCTGACAGTGTCTGCACTCAACAGTGTAAATTCCAACAGCGTGGATGTTTCCAAACACTTACAGATTCCAGCTGTCTGTCATTCCCTCTGCAGTGCGACCTTACACTAAAGAGGAAAAAGAGGAGGAAAGAAAATGTGAGTGGTTCCCTTCTCTAGTTACATGGAGGGAACTAGAGGTAAATGTTCTGAAAATCCTACTGTCTATCAGCATTAGGAAACTAAAAGTTCTCAGAAAGCAGTGTTTAAACAGTCCTAGTGTATTGTTGTGGGGAACGTTGGGTTATTCAGCTTGGTTGTGCAGACACATTTAACTCTGTGCTCCAGAACATCAGTGTAGGGACGTAGAGGAACAGCACAAGAACGTAGGAGGACACCAGAAAGTGGGAGGGGGAGAGAACATCACAGGTCGTCTCAATAGCCTAGCACTTCCTTATGCTATCACTTTCCGAAGGAGACCTCTGACCGCCTTAATTCTGAAATGTTCTTGTTTGCGTGTGCATGTGTGTGTGTGTGTGTGTGTGTGTGTGTGAGAGAGAGAGAGAGAGAGAGAGAGAGAGAGAGAGAGAGAGAGAGAAACAGAGACAAGGATGCATACAGCAATGAGGAACATTTTCAGGAGTCAGTTCTCTCCTATCTTCACAGCTTCAGAGAATTAAGCCCAGGTTTTCTAGCTTGGGCTCTTACCCACAAAACTATCTCACAGGTCCCTGACATCTTAACACTAATTTAAAAAAAAAAAAATACACAAGCTTTCTTTCCTGTTTCATTGTTTGTGCTGAAAAAAAAAAAAAAAGTTTCACTCTGTAGCCCAAGGATGACCTGACTCACAGTGCTCCAACCTCAGCTGTGATGACAAGTGAGACCCACTCCACTGCCCTTCCCCCTTCCTCCCCCCTCCCTCTCTGTCTCTCTTCTCTTTCCCTCTCTCTCTCTCTCTCCTCATTTTTTCTTTCTCTCTGTCTCTTCTTCAAAAGTGGTAAAATCTTTCTGTATTGCCCTAATGACCCTAATCCCCCACCTCTGCTTCCTTTGTAGCAATACTTTCCATTTTTAATTATTTTGGTGTTGTTGACTTTTAATTTGATGGTGAGGAAGGACGGAAAGCTCATGGGAAACAAGAAATGAGAAGATCCTACTGACCTCCTCCATCATGAAAGGCCCTGCTACAACCCTGTAGCTAGACAGAGAAAAGCTGTACTAAACGTCTGCATGAAGACCACACACAGGGTGCTCATACCATAAAATAAATATGCTATCAATTAACCAATTAACACACACTGTGAATATCTCCTGTATGAGTACCATTATCCTGAATCTTCTAAACGTGGTTGCCCTTAATTGAAACTTTTATCAACTTCATGAAAGACCTGGTCACCCATGAGAAAATGATGCAATCCCATCTTTAACTACTTGTTTGAACTCACTAGGTAATAGGGACTGTCTACTGGGGAACCACAATTGAAGTAATTAGATTCTCTTTTGTACTTTTATACTTAAAATGGAAGCACAAATGTATATCATGTTAGAACCATAGAAACACCCACAATTTTTAGTCACTTCTTCAGCATAGAGAAGAGCAAGTGCAATAGGAACTTCACTAAAGGGTTAAGTGATTTCAAACGAGTTTGTGTTTCCAAGCACAGATTCAGTAAGTAACACACATTCTTTCCAAACAGCCAGCTTAGGTTTCCTTTCTTCTTTCTCAAATGCTAGTGAAAGCGGCTTCTTTCCTTCCCTAAAACACAAGACAAAGATTTTTCTATACCAGGGGAGATATATGCTGAGCATCTCACAGGTTCTCAGCCCTGCACTTTTCCCAGTGAGTATGTCATGTACACAGACAACACAGTGTCTCTGGGAAATTGAGGTCAGAAGGGAACGCGGCCCTCTGCCTCTGAGGTTCCCTAGTGTTGTTATTTCGCCTGCTGGGTACAGAAACTTTTCTGCCGAGTTCAATGAAGAAAGTGCTTCTTTCTTGAGGACTCACCATGGGTTCCTACTCCCAAGGGTCAGCGTGGTGACCCTTCCATGACACAGACTTAGAGAATCTCCACCAGGGAAAGCTGCCACTGCCGCTGCCACCCACCGTTCTGGCAGCCATTGTTCTGACTTAGAGGTTCAAACCACAGCCAGCTTCTTCTAATGAAATTATAGGAAGGCGTTCTACTCAAACTGTAAAACACACTGAGGGGGAAAAATTAGTAAAAAGAAAAGAAAAATTCCTCCTGAACGTGTACCCTATTCTGAAGAAACGTGACACAGCATTGGCCACACGACATTTTTGTTTTGGTAACTTTGTATAATCCACATATGTGCACTGTCTCTATTTAAACTGACCACCAGCCCTGCCAGCTGTCCTTAAGGCCTACACTCATTTAGTCTTTCCAAGAGCCCTACCTGTTAAGTTCTTGACGGCAATACTACTTTACCTCTTTAAACATTTTCACTCATGGAAGAGTGGCTTTGCTCCTATGGAGAACCGAGGACAGTTTGAGGGAGTTACCTCTGTTTCCACATGTGAGCTCCAACACTGGAATAGCTGGGCAAGCTCCTTTACTCTCAAGCTGTCTTTCCAGCCTTCCTCTTGATATGCCACATAATGTCTGGCATACATTAATGGAACAGCTAACCCATGCCATGCTAGGACCACCTGAGCTGCCAGATTTAAAGGGAGGAACAAGTGTGCGCACCTTCTACTTATGGTGTTTCCAGATACAGATACAAGACATTCATTTTTTGAATCATGTTTTAAAACATGTAATCGGAATTCCAACAGGAAGGGTGAGTCAGCTGAGAGGAGAGCTAAATAACAGTTGTGATCCACACGGAGGAATCTAGGAGGTATCCTTGATGAGCTGACCTTGTAGCAAGTGATGAAGCTCAGAATAGAAACAATTAAAATTTTTATTGGAATTTGCATAACTGTTTTTTTTTCATTTAATGATGATTCCTCTGAGTTCCCATATCAAACCTGGTGTTATTATTGGGAAGTGACTAAATAGATAGTCATGGAAAAGATAAATTAGTTTAAAACTCAGAACTGCTGCTTAGAGGGTGCCTGCACTTATATTTCTGTGATTTACATGTTTCTGTATTTTGCCTTCTTCTCCCTCCTTTTCCATCAATGACAGTGAGAGTGAAAGCCGGCATCTTTGATGTTTATCAGAAGGTCACATTCGTTTCCTACTGTGTATGTGAGTGTGTGTGTGTGTGTGTGTGCACGTGCTCATGCACACACACTCAAATATGCATGTGGAGGTCAGAGGACAACTTGTGGGTGTTGATTCTCCTCCCACCATGTGGGTTACTGCAGAGAGAGCTCAGTTTGGCAGGCGTGGAAGCGAGTGTATTTAGCCAGTGAACCTTTTCACCAGCCCTCTTCCTGGATTCTTAAATAATCATGGATGCAGACCTTACGCCCTGTGAAAATGTTCTAGAGCACAGTGAAGCTGTGGTCCTGGAATCAGATGTATGAAGTGTCAACCTCATGCACCACTGACAAGCTCCTGGATCCTAGACAGTCTGTATCAACTTTGTGCCTTCAATAACCTTTGCTTTAAAATGAAATTGTTTCCCAGCTTAGAAAATCCTTATGAGAATACTTTTTAACAAAGATTTATGGAATATTGTATGTCCCAGACAATCTTCTAAGAGCTTTTGTAGAAATAATTTTTAAGAGTTTTTTTGTTGTTATTGTTGTTTTATTTATTTGTGAGACGGGATCCCAGGCTGGCCTCGAGCTCATTAGCTGGCTAATGATGACATAGAACTCTTGATCTTCCTGTCTCCACATCCTGCATCCTGGGATTACAGATGAGTACCATCATGCCCAACTCCCTTACAACAGTCTTCAGCCACATTTTGTACATGAGAGGATGAAGTACAGAGAAGCTTAGGTTTCAGGCCAGGATGGCACAACTAGAAGGGGTAACATCAAGTCAGACCCTGAACTTGCTCTTTCTGGTGCTTCACTCAGGACCTTTAAACATACAGAAGGCACAAAGGGGGACATGAAGCTCATTACTGCCGTGGCCCAGTGTCTGCCCGCGGTATTGTGCAGAGTCCCTGGAAGATTCCCCCCACCATGCAGAGAGCAGTTCCTCTCTCCCTTTCTGTTCATCTCTTACTTTCCCATCAAAACAAGCTCTGCTCTCACCCATTGTACTGTCTTTTCTTCCCTCCCCCCACCTTTCTTTCCCATAGTCTCACATATTCCTTTTAAAGC
Organism: Chionomys nivalis; assembly: GCF_950005125.1. NCBI lineage: Eukaryota > Metazoa > Chordata > Mammalia > Rodentia > Cricetidae > Chionomys > Chionomys nivalis. The sequence continues at coordinate 56,293,053 of NC_080103.1, read as the reverse complement.
AGAAGTAAGTGGTGGTTATACTCTTTTGCTTGCTTATTTTGTTTTTGTTTTTAGTTTAAATTTGAATAATAGACAAACAGGAATAACTTTATAAAGTTTGCAGCTTTTAGTAGTGTCTGGATTGCATGTAAATGTGGCTTGCACAAAGATTCTCAAAGCCTTTGTTGGCATTCCAAGACCACCCTGGGACCACTGAGTTTTCATCACTGGAAGTAATCTCCAACTGTCTTCTCCACTAGACCTTAAAGCGTGAGTTTACACTATGAGGGGAACAAACCGCACTGAATTTTAAGATGGCTCCAAAACAAGCCTGGGGCATATGCAAGTGTTTTCTGAGGAGTGCCCACTTTGGAAGGGGGAACATGATGTACTACAGTTTCTCATTGAAAGCGAATTTCACTAAGATATTATCACTTACTCAACACCACCAGAAAATTGGAATAATGAAGCTTCCAGCGTTTGTCAAAGATTCTGTGTTGATTTAGAATTGGTTGTTTTTCCACATATTCAAGGAGTTTCTTGGAGTGCTTTTTCATGAAGCAAAGTTGGAGTTTAAGAAAGTTTAAATATAGACTTCAGTACAGGCATTAAGAGAAAGACTTGAGAAAAGGACATTTGAACATATCCTGGAGTGGACAGGGGATTCTCAAAAGAGAGGCTCACCATATGAGTACTGGAATATACTGTTTCATATGTTAGAACAAAATATCACATTTCCAAAATAGTAGAACCTGTTTCCATATGAAATTTTGCCATCTTTCCAACAAGTGTTTTAAAAATCAATTGGATAATCTCTTCTCCTTCCCCAGAAAGTCACTGTAGAATCTTGATTCTTGTATGTGTGCAAATTCTTCTTATATATAATAGCTTTATTTCATTTCCTCTCGAAATCCAATAAAACATTATCTCCTCACGAAAAGCTATAATACTGTAGTCCTCCTGAAAAAGATATTTATAATTAATCTATGGTTTCTCACATATTTAATCTATTAGAAAAATTTCCCATCTGGACTCTAATTATCTTACAAAAGTTTGGGAAGAGCCTTTTCAAATCTTTAGCCACACGTTAATCTATTCTGTTGATGGCTCTTCCTTGAGAACAAAGAGGAAGAATGTGCCTCACGAAAGCGTTCGACTGGAAAAAGAGCTGGACTCCTGTAGTCTTCAGAGCACAGGACTGTTTTATCAGTGCAAGCCACACACCCTTTCTCTTAGGGCTTCACAAAGGAATTCCCAACCTTCCAAATAAAATTGGAGTTTAACATTGTTTTAAGACTTATGAGAAATGAGTAACATCTCAGCATCTTCTGGCCCAGCCTGAACTACAAGGGAACATAATGCCAAGTCTTGAGAGAACAGTGGGGTGATTTTCTTAAAAGATCTGAGGTTTACTCTTTCTAAAGAGTAGTCGTAGCTAGTCTTCTAGAAAGTCACTATTCCCAGATAAATCCCCAATCCCTAGTTCTAAAACCCACAAGGCTTAGGCACTACAGCTAAGATCAAAGAAGGCAGCTATGGATCCAGAATATGGTGTGTGTGTGTGTGTGTGTGTGTGTGTGTGTATGTGCATGTGCGTATGCGTGTGCAGTGTGTGCATGTGTGCACATATGTGTGTGTACACACAGGAATGAATGCTGCTGTATGTTCAGGTGTGTGGACATGAGTGCTTGGCTACCTGTGATAGTTTAAAGGCAGCCTTTGACTTATCACTTTCTAGGGTCTCTCACTCATCTGAAACTTAACTACCCTAGCCTGGCAGGTCAGTTATCATCAGGAATCCTCTTGGATCCCTCTCCTTCCCCAGCCCAAGGATTGCAAATATTTATAATTCTTGAACTCTTACCCAGGTTTTTTTTATTTTTCTCATGTGTTCTGGGAATCAAACTTGGGTCTTCAAGCAGCTCATCGATTGAACTATTCTTCCAGCCCTTTTTTCTTGCTTTTCTGATTCCCAGTTCATTGCACTCAGCACACACACCCACACAAATGTAACAAAATATATTTTAAATTCTCTGTCTTCAAATTTTTCCCTTTTTTGTTTTGTCTCCATGTGCTACAGTAGTGTGTGGGGGTCAGAAGACAACACTCTGGTTCGCTCCTTCGACTATGTGGGCTCCAGGGATGAACCCTCAGCTTGTCAGGCTTGGCACTTTCACCTGCTGAGCCATCTCAGCATCCCCAATATTTCAACTATTGCTACTATTCCTTTAATTAGCAGCCTTTTTTCAGGGATGAGGTGGTGCTTTCATTTCCCGAGTAATCCCACAGAAACTTATATTAATTACAAACTGCTTGATCTACTAGCTCAGACCAGTTTTAACTAGCTCGTCCAACTTAAATTAACCCGTTTTTACTTATCTGTGTATCACCACCTCACTGTGGCTTACCAGTAATTTTTTGGCATCTTTCTCCTTTGGCAGCTACATGGTGTTTCCCTGACTCAGCCTTCTTTCTCTCTCTATCTCTGCTTAGATTTCCCACCTGGCCTGTCTATTGGTCAATTCAGCTTCTTTATTAACCAATGGTAATAGAGCATATTCACAGCATACAGAGGGGCATTCCATATCAGTGGTTCTACTCTCAATAGTAGATGCTACCAACATTTCAAAGTCACTGACTTTGGCAAAGCAAGACTCTGCTCCCCAATCAATATCACCTGTTATATGAGAAGAGGCCTTGGGGTAGTCCAACAATTTACGATTGCAGGTAGATAGCCAGCAGATGCCACCGAATCACCAGAAACAGTGAGGAGTGGTGGAGTATTGGCTGGCAGCAAGCATTATCAGCCCTCTGGTTTGGATCCTGACAACAATGGGATTTAAATTCTTTTGTTTACATATTTCATTTAGGTTTAATTTGGTTTGAGATCTTCCTGGCGTGCTGTTTCTGGCAGGAGATTGACAGACAGTTCCCCCTGTTTCTAGAAATCTTTCTGAAAGAGAAGTCCATTGTTCCCTCCCATCTGCACTTGGTTTAGCCAGGCTTTGATTAATAAGGACCACCCTATTGTTCATGTGTTTGACAAGGGTGTATGCACAGTGTGTTCCTGGTGAGTGAGATTTCAACAAAGACCAGGCTTTGCTTTTAAACCCACCCTGCCAATGAAATCCAGCCTCCTGAATCCGAAGGTCAGCGGGGAGCAAGCATAGGTGTTTTATGCTCCCATGTCTCCCACCCCCAAACACCAGCACCTGTTAGAAGTGAGGTTGAAATGATCGTGTTGGAACTCTGGAACAGAGCCCCAGTTCCGACCTGAAAGAGGCCGTGATGTATGGCGGATAATGAGCAGGGGAGACTGCCCTCTGCTACACATCATTACCATGCAGATCATGAAAGCAAATGAAATGGTTCGAGCAGATAACAGCTGTTTTTATTCTGCTTTTCAAAGATTCCCTTAAACAACCGGGTCTCCTGGCTTTTATTTAAGGGTGAACACCCGATTGTAAACATAGGAGCGATGCGTTCTCATGATGTCAGTAATAAAAACATGTATAAAGCTGCATGTGTATTCTGGAAAGCTAACTAACCATTAAAGCCAAGAAACATAGTCTGGCACAAATCTTATTATGTGTCCAAGAGGACTTGATGGTATGCACATAAGAAAATATAATGAAACAGTGGGAGAGAGGGGAGGAGGGAAGGGAGGAGCTGGCTTTGCTATCCATGAGAGGTTGGAAGGAGAGTGAGGTAGAGGTAAAACTGCCAAGATCATCTGAGAAAAGGGTTAGCAGAGCAAGTGGAAGTTAGAGCAATTTTGCTTCACCCCCTCCCCCCCCATGGCATTAAGAACCTATTAGTTATCAGCGATGAGGCTGGGACATGAGACCCACTCAGGAAGGAAAAGACCCAGTCCTCCTTTCTTAGGGGATTGGAAACTCATCAGCGGCAATGGGCATCTATTGTGTTTGTAATTGCTGTGATCTTTATCATACACATTTAAGCATTAGGTCGAGCTCGCTCGGAGAATCCCGCAGCACCACCACAGCTCATCAGGAGTCTGTAAAAATAAAACTGTGTGCACGGAGGTTTTACAGAGCAAAGCTTGTGTAGGGTCACTCTACGGAATGAGTCTCATAATTTTGTAAAAAAAAAAAAAAACCAGCAACAATAGAAACAATCTTTTCTAGATTTTCTATAAGAAGGCCATGCTCATTTAAAAAAAAGTCTTCTCATTTTAGTATGATTGGAGTCCTTTATGAATGGGTGGTTGTATTAATAAGATAGAAATAAGTAATTCCGTTACTGTACTTAGTAATAAAAATGTTGGTGTCTTAGGAAAATAAATGTATGTATATACATATTAAGTTTGTACCTTATATTTGTTTATGAACCACATAAATTATAATATAAACCAAAAGATCAATTCAACAAACAGCTTAATATTGGGAATTGGCTCTTCTTGTAACTTAGAGCTGTGCTTAAAATTAAAAAAAAATGAGAGGCAATAAAATGTCAACTTCATAGATTTGCTGCTAAAAAGATCCTGGCTCACTTGTGCATAAAATACAATGGCCCCCAAGGGTGTGTGTGTTTACAAACACAAATTAATCTTTTACCTGCCCAACTAGGAGCTATAATGGGTCTCAAAACTACGCAGTGGAAACTAGCAAATGTGGGGTTCTTTCAGTTATCTCTACCAAAGGAAAACTCTAAGACGTGGTCTGGGCTCTAAATTGAAGGTGTATGTTCTGGTCTTAGGTACTCTCTGGTCTATGTGGGAGGGACCAGTGTCATAAGGTGTCACGAACCGACTCTCATAAATGCCCTTCTGTTTCTTCGCATCAAACGGGAGATGACATAGAGAACGTGCTGTTTTAAAATGGACTTTACAGTTCTTCCAGAAACAATGTTCAGATCAAACTGCCAAAATTTTCCATCCGTGTGAAAAATGTTGATTCTCTGGACTCAGGCTAACATAGAACAGCAATGCACAGCCCTGCATATGTCAACTATGTATGCCAGGTTTCTATCTATAACTCATAATACGTGTTAGTTTTATACATTGTGTTATCAGGTTCTAAGATTCTCCGCCCCTCTTCTCTTCCCCTCTGGGCCCCTCCCTGTTTGCTTTTATCCTCCCTCTAGGAAATGTTTCCCTTGCCATGTGCCCATCCACTGATGCATCCACTATTAACACAGAAGCAGACATGAAAGAAATGTATCACCAACACAAAACCTACCATTCCTGGCAAAACACAAAAAGCAACATATGTACCAAGTAGCTTTCTAAATAGCCTATAAATAAACTGATCTAATCAACGACCTAAGATAAGGTTATTGTTATTATTAAGGTTATTGGACTCTGCTGCAAATATATGCTGAAACAGGAAGCTGCATGGACCAGACACCCACTGAGGGCATGCCAGAATGGAGCTTCAAAATTCAGTGGGTCCTGTCTACATCTGGTCCATGAGGCTAGGAAGAGTGAACTTGGATGCCAAATGACTATCAAGTTGGGAAGCTGAGCACTGTACGACTATGAATATGTGTTGAGTAAAATGCTCCCCAAAGCAAGCCAGGCCGCTGTGCTGGGAACGATTGCTGCCATTGATTACTTCCTTGCCTTAGACGGTACACCTCTTCTAATGACAGCAAAGGTGGCTTTGTAAGTCTTCATTCATCAGATCACAAATGAACACCACCACCACCCTTTATCTGTACATCCATGCAAAATTATCACATCTTCACAGAAGAAGAAGAAGAAGAAGAAGAAGAGGAAGAGGAAGAGGAAGAGGAAGAGGAAGAAGAAGAAATAATGAGCCATTTGTAAGCAAGGAAGGGTAAATGTCTCTTTCCCACTCTCAGGACTCAATTCAAAAAGCAAGATGAGCAAAAAAAAAACGCTAGGAAGATCTGCCCCTTTGGCCCTGCCTTTTGGTGCTTTAATAACTACAAGATGTCTGAGGCATATTTGTGCTGTAAGAAGAATCTGCTTCCCAAAGGGAAAGAGAACCTGGGAACAGACCCAGAGGTACAATAAATAAACGGACAGCTCTAGGAAAGTCTGAATCACAGCACGTTCCAAAGCTTAGGAACAAAGCTGAGGGCATCACGTGAACTCTGTAAAAGTCGGTGCAAACCTTCTTCGTGATGACGACTTCCACAGCACTGAGGGCTTCTTTCTCAAAGGACGCTTTTCTTATTTAGAGTATCTTGTTAATAATTAGTAGTTTGCCGTCACGCCCCCATCCCGCGCCCCCCTTTGCCCAAGCTGTGTTGACTAGCCTTACTAAAGGAAGTAAAGAATCAAGATAGAGAACCTGTGTTCAAAACAGAGCATCGTGTTGTTTCCAAACTCCGGTAGAACGTGGCCGATTTGCTTTGCTCGTGCTCGTTCGGGCTTTGAAGAGCACAGCTCGCAGGTGTTGCTCTCTCCTTCCGTCAGTTTTCTGTTGGTTGTCTCACCTTTCCTCTAGATTAGCCCTGGCCTCCGAGCTCCAGGCATCAAAGGAATTAGGTCAGACCCAGAAGAAATCAGGTTGCAGGTAAGGGAAAAAAATTAATAAAATAGAAGCTATGCCAGCTTGGAACCTCTGTGCTCCTTCAGGCAGACTAACGAACCCTGGCTTTAGATGTAACAGTATTAAGTAATTGGTATGTCAGAAAGAAACAGCAAAGATTTTGGAGAGACCAAAGATTTTAACGGCATTAGAAACATGGTGCTCTGCAGAATTTATTTAAAGCCAGTCTGGATATACTGCTTGAACTGACTACCTTCAGAGGTTTCAACAATATTTGCAATTAAAAAATAATTCCAGGAAGAGATATGGTACAATATTTGTTTTTGCATATAATTTAGTTTTCTAAAATTCATTTTGAATTTCTTTTTTATACAAGATTAGTGATCTTTTTAAGCACATGTAATCTATATCCAGCAAAGAGGTTAGTATGTTCAATGCTTTTTTATTCAATTTGTTTTATGCTATCTTCTCTTGGGTTACTCTAAGGATTGTATATGATATATAAATATATATACTTATATACATACATGTATGTGTATATATAGAAAGAGTATATGTGTGATATATATCATATGTATGAGAGGGAGACTTTGTTAATTTTCCAGATGACTGTTTTAGTCACTATTATTACTGTCTCCAGCACAGCTGAAGGAGCCAGCCACATTTAACCTATAGCATTATCCAAGGGTGTGCTATGAATAGCCACAACAGAGAGGAAGTCCTGGCAGAGACGCCAAGGCAGGCTATCAAAGTCAGCATTAACATTCGAGAGTGTTTTCCAGAGCTGGCACACGGAGGTGTGACTATTTATATGTGATCCCTCAAACTTCAGAGTGTATTTTGGGAAAGATATCTTTCTCAGAATGCTTAGATTAGCCATTATGTATTTTCTGCACCTCGGAAAGGTTTTCTTGTATGAGGAATATAACCTCCAGTGACACTAGTCATATGCACAAAATCATACTTAATGTTCAGAACAGCCCATGAGAGACAAACTGGTGTTGTCTGCGTTCCCGTCCAAGACAAGTACGCACATTAAATATCTTTCTAAAAGAACCCAATCGGAAGGTAGCAAAGAAAGTTTTACTGCAAGGTTCCTGAATTATTTCCAGTATCTTTTTCCCATCTGTAAAAGTTTTAAGTTTTAGGGTGCCTCTGGTTGCTGAGGTGACTTCATTTGGTGGTAGCTTTGAGGTACCCCCTCAAAAGATGATTATGTTCTTATCAGTGGTCTTTCACCAATAATACAATTGTAATCCACGAGAAAATCACTTGCTACATGTATGTGTGATTCTTTCCTTGGCTGTAAAAACTACCTGAAAAAGACAATAGAGGGAAGAAGAGACTAACTAGACTGTCTCAGAGGAGTCAGGCAGAGCAGAGGAGCTCAGGTCGTGGTGGGCTGTGCTGCAGAGGGAAGGCTATACTAATGGCTCTCTTCATCTTGGTTAGCCCTCCTGCTCTCCAGCCTAGGAAACAGTGCAGTACTCACCCTTTCTGACACATCAGGGATGTGCGTCTGCAGCTTCCTATGCGCCTCTCACTCTAACTGAAATCGAACATCTCATGTGTTTCAAGATAATTCTCTGAAGCCACAAACGTATGAGTTTTCCATGTTTAAATTCATTTGGCCTTCACCATGAGATAGACAACTATTCACAAATTTCCAAGAAGGGAAAACGAAGCAGAAGAAAGCAAATGACTTCCCCCAAGTTATCTGCAAGAATGAGTGAGAGCCAAAATTCAGATGCTGAGAGCCTGGCTCCAGAGGCAGGGGCATATAACTATTACATCATCACCTCCTGAAGTCACTGCTAACTGAATCATTACTTCACGTCACATGACAAAGTGGTGGTTTCTTTATTTCTTTGACCAGAAATAAACCCCAGTGACATTATTTTACCTATGGTAGACAAGGTGTCTTGAATGACCTTTCTTGTCACTACCCCTAATTCTTCTCATTTGCCTCTTACAGTTGAACTTTTGTGACAGCCTTCCCAGAACCAGTGGTGTGATTTACAAGCTTTTTGATCTTCAACAAAAGGTGTCATCCTCTACTGTCCCCCTCTACTGTACTGATGTACTTTATGTTCCGTGGAACCCTAAGCAAGTGGAGAGAGGAGATTCCCACTTCCATGTCTTCCTGCCATTAGCTAATATTGTATATGAATCATGAAGCACAGACCTCACATAGGTTAGGTTTATGAAGAGATGAAGGAAAAGAATAACATAAGTACTTGGCTGAGATTGATAGATGATCAAATGATAAATTGATAGATGGAGGTATAAACAAAACAAATGGCATAAAATACAGGAAATAGATGACACAAACATGTTTTACAAAGATTTATAACCCATCATAACACATAATTTCATTTTCTGTAATTCCTTTGGCATAGCCATTGGTGCTAATTCAGAAAGATGGTGGCTATGTTTGCTCCTAGAAAGCGAGCCCTTGTGCAGGCAGGCATGGGAGCCTGTGAGGTCACTTATGTCCCTTACAGAAAGAGGACATTTGGCTCTCTAGTAACCATTGCAAAGAACAATATGCCTTTCATCTGGGCCCTGGGGATGGAGTCCTCCCCTTCTCTGAGCCACTGATCTGGCAGACGTGACCCTTACACAATTCCACACTGAGAGCAGAAGGACATCCTAAACCTGCTGGGTGTAGATTCACTGTAGGATGGATACCTCCTCTGGGTGCTAAGGAGCAGAGTACACACAATTTCCAGTAATTTATGTCTACTCCAAATGACAGAACCTGGCTGATAGAATAAAAGTGAATTAAATAAAATGATAATTTTCTCATTAATAATTGTATCCTCATAAAAATAATTCACCTCGCAGAAACATATTTGAAAACTACAGGCTGCCATTACAGGTAGCTGTATTCTATAATTTATGAATGCTGTACTCTGCTAAAGGCTAGGAATGTAACTCAGCAGCAGGGCACTTTCTTGCTTAGCATGCCCAAGACCATAGGTTTATTCCACAATACTACAACAACTAATTGATGGGTTACTTACTTAATAAAATAAATAGAAAGAAAAGCAAGCTATTATTGGAGAGACATTGCTTCATGAAAGATTCCAAGCTGTTTACAATGTGAAAGAAACCACCTCCCACTTAGAGGGCTGCTTTTGACCATAATCATCAAAGCAGAAAGATGGAGTTACTGGTAAACAAAGACTGCCCTTTCTCCTTGATTGGTGGCTCCAGTTTTGTCAAGAAGAGAGTTTATCAAACTCCTTTGCACTAGCAGACAGCTTCCCATCTTTTCTATGAAGGAACTACTATTTTCATGATTGTATAACTTAGTATTATTTAATATTTCTCAGATATTTAAACAGAACCCACCGTGTGTCAAGCACTGGGCTAGTTACACAGTGCAACGTACACTTTGATTAAACGTGTAAATATGTGCCCTGGTTAAATACCCCGTTTGTCTCTGTGATTTTCCTCCTGGGACCAGATACTTATGACTACGGGTAACATGAAGAGGAAAGTCAGTCAAACCCCCTGCTCAAAATATCATAAGGGGAGGAAAAGACGTGTGTGTGAACGTGTTTTCACTGACAGCAAGGAGAGTGTCTTTGAGATGGCACGAAACCAGTCACTAGAGATCTGAGTCAGCTGAGAGCACAGAAATTAAAATGCTTGTTTGTTACTGGTGAACGGCAAGAAGGCTGACTGAATCCCCTCTATCTTCTGGTTACAAATTAGGAGATATGCAAAAATCTTTTTGACTCTTGCTCAATTTTGTTTAGTCCACTGAATATATGTTTATACAACTTTGGTACCTTCACAGTATGTGTGTGTGTACATGTATATGTGTGTGTGTAAAAATGTATCCTCATATATGTATGTATATATAATACACATGTATATATAAAAATATACTGATGTATGTATATATATATATATACACACACACACATATATAGTATTTACCTTTTAACTTTTTGGCGTTTGAAAGTTGTGTACATGAATATGTATGTATATGTGTGGATGTATATTTGCAGGTGTGTCTACAGATAAGCTCACAAATAGCTCAGGTTGACCTAAAACTCACTAGGCAGCAGAGGCTAGCTTTGCACTCCTAATCCTCCTGCCTTCACTTCTCGGTGCAATGATCACAGTGTCTACGCAACACTCGCTATGCCTGCTTGTATTTACATGGTTTTTATCTACAACCTTACATTTGCTATGGAAGTGTGCAAAAACCCGCTTGGGCTGAGTGAGAGGGGAGGGAGGGGCCAACCAGCCACACTCACCACTGTAAGCTGCCTGGGACTTGGCAGAAGACCCATCCATCCATATGCACAAAGGGCCACAACCCTGAAAAACGTTCACTATAATCTGCACTCAAAAAAGTTACGTGTTGAAAAAGCATGCGTTCTCAGGGCATCTTTACCTCCCATTCCCTGCTCTGGGTTCTCCCCTAGTCTTGCGAGTCTCATTGGGATTCTTGGTAAACACACTTCACCTTTCCTTCTTCCGTCTCAGGGTAGAAAGGGTCCCTTTAACTCCTGGAGACAGTAAATCACAGTCTGTGTGGTGGTTCTCAGAAGACACTTAAAGGCCTGAATTGGACGCTCGCTCTACATAGCACCCTTGCCAAAAGAGTTCGGAAATGACTTCCAGCTTCCCACAGTAATAAAATGGCACTGTTTGGCATCTTTAAGGTAATAAAACTGATTTTTTCCCCCATCCTAGTAAATGAGAAGACAGGCTTGGTTGTTTGAAAAACTGATTTAAATTCATGCGTTTGCCTCAAATTATAAGGCGTGACATGAAAACACTGAGGTGGACTTCAGACCACCTCAGGAGGTTATTATCCTCAGCTCTCGGGAAAACAGGGTGGCGGTGGGGTAAGCTGGAAGGGTGACCAGGTGCCATCACTCTGCGGCCACGGTCAATAGGTGGCACTCTTCCCACTGAGTCAGGGTGACCAAATGCCGAGGCTGCTCCTCGGAGAGTATTATCTTACTTGAAGGAAATGTTTTTGAAGTTCCTTCGTGTCTCTGGCGCTAGTAAACAGCTCTTGAGTCTAATCGCAGACTCCAGCTTTATTGTGTGATGGGAAGGGCTCTAGAAAGCAGGTCTTGTCGTTAAGGAGGGATGCCGTGTGGAGAATGCTGTCATTTGTATAAGAGACATGAAAATTACATGACACATGCTCCCCATTGTTTCAAAGGAAAAAAAATGGTGCCCCTCCTACTTGACTCCTAGGGTCTAGGAGGAAGTTTGATCATCTTCCCTTCCTATCTAGCTATTCACAGGGCACCTGCACACCTATGATTTCTCCTAGACTACACATTTCCAACTGAAAGCAAACAGTTCAGTTCGTAAGAGGGGAATGTAAAGCTGATCAGCCCAACACTGGAAACAAGACCTTTCTGGCTTGTCCAACTGTAACAGAAGTGGGGGGTTTAAACAGTTTAACCAGAAAAAAACAAGATGAATATACTTTACATAGAGTCTGACTCCCATTTGTCTGTTTGTATGCTTCTATTGGGTGGGCACTACAAAGAAATTACTAGTATCACAGACAAATTTTCAATGACTTCAATGATTTCAGCTATTGCTAAATACCTTCAACTCATCACATTCTTAGTTGGGAGTCACCAGTGCCTTTGTTTGTATAATCTCTTTGTTTGAAAATCCTAAAAGAGCAGCCTCGGTAGTTAGAGGGTAGTCAGCTTGGTAGACAAAACTATCACAGGTCCTACAGAGATAATTACATCAAGAAACAGGATGTCACCACACCCTGCTTAACAATGGTGTGGAAGGGACAGCTGCCTGACAAAAGATACTATAAGAAGAAGCGGAAAGGACAGAGCAGATCATAACAGCGGTCTGTAAACACTTACTGCTTGTTTATTAAGCCTGTGACAGCTTGGTTCAACAAAGAGAGAATTAGATGGAAATGCTAATGACTTTGCTCACAAATACTCCCCGAGTGTGTGACCCAAATCAGAACCCCAGGAACTGAGTGGGAAACCATCTGTGATAAAAAAAAAGGGGGGGGGATTCCTTCTGGGTTTCTCCTGAAATGTCTGTGGAGACTGACTTCCTGCAACTAACCCTTGAACACTGCTTTAAAGGACCCCGTTCAGCCATTTAATTATGTTGTCTTCACTGAGACTCAAGCCAAGGGTCTAAAAAGGAAAGTCTGTCTTGTCCATTTTCTAGCCCTTTGTCATGTTATTTATCCACTCCTCTCCAGACTTTAAGCATTGAGCTTTTCCAAGGCCGGAGACCTTATCTTATTTAGCTATGCACAGAGTAAGACATCAATAACTATTTGCTGTATGATGAAATAAATGAATAAATGTGAACATTAGCAGCTTGGTTTTTTTTTTTTTTCTCTTTGCTAAAATAAAATTTCACTTTCAGTAAATATCTATAGATGAGAACATTCATATTCTGGACTTTCAAGGATAATAAATTTATCCCTGAAGATAAACACTGCAGAGAGCACACACTAAACAACATTCTGTTTAAAAATAAAAGGAAAGGGGGAAAAATTAATGGTTGGCAAATCCAACATCTCTACCCCTTACTAAAGAGTTAAGGTTTCACTGAGGTTTGTCCCTCACTATCCGTCCCCTGTAGGTAGCTTTAAAGTATCTATTTATTCTCACATGATATAAATATTATTCAATATATGACATACACAAAATAGTCAATTTCCTTTGTATATTCCTTGTTGTGGTTGGCTAATGATGGCCCTGTGATGAGGAAAGAAAGATAAGCTGCACATTTTGCATCCAAATAATATTCCTCATAGTCTTGTAATTGAGAAAATTACACTCCTCCATTGCTGTAGTATTATCTTGGTTGAGTGCCTAGCCTGTATAAAATAATTGACAAAGTGAAGTGACATGAGAGGAGATGACCCAGCCTTTCTTTATTCCACACTTTCAGGCAACTAACCCTGCTAGTTTATTATTTGGGGATGCTGCTTCAAAATTAATACATAGGTTAAAGAGTTCCTGAAAAGGGGCCCTCAAAATCGTCCATGCTTACACAGCATCTGCAAGGGTGTGTGTAGTAAAACTGGTTCTGGGTGTAATTCCTCTGGAACAGGCTCAGTAGGTCTGGCCTGGATCCCAGGAATGTGCACATTCCTGACAGTTTCCCAGGTAGTTCTCAGGCAAGCTGTCTTTGGAAGCTGCTGAAGGAGTCACAGCCTTAAGAGTTAAAGGGTTTTTCTTTCTATGCCAAGCTGTATTCTAGGAACAGCAAGCACCTCTCTTACCGTGTTATTCTTTTCCCGTAAAGTACAATTTAAATGTTTCTAAATTGCACTTTATCATTGCAACAAAGCTAGTTGTGATCTGTGAGGAATAGGATGACTTTTAAAAATTTTTCTTAAAGGAGTAGAAATAACTGAAGATTACTAAATACAATTAAAAATAGTTATATTTTAAAAATATATTTTAGAGCAGGTGTTGTGGTATATAATCACAGCACTGGGGAGGATGAGACAGGATAACTAGGAATTCAAGACCACCCTCTTCTAAATTAGCAAATCATTATGATAATAGTTCATAGACTCATGAACTTGATTATTAATTTATAAAATAATGTTCAAACGTCCCCATGGATACTTGTTTGCTGCCAGTATGCCAGTATACCATTGGATTCCCATATGAGGTTCTCTGTAACCTCTCAAGTGAAACCGTTTTTCCTTTCTCATTAAGGGTGGTTGCTTCTTGGTAACTGGATTATTCCTCTTACACAAGGAATAGTATACAAGACTTTTGGCCTTGATAGAATCATGCTTCTGGGACTAGAGAAAAAATACCTAAGAAGGGTTGTGACTTGGCATACAAAGACCCATCAGCTGAGCCTTTGGAAGCCTCACAGGAGAAGCAGTCTCTCTCTCTGACTTCATCAATGTTCCTCTTCCCCAAGGGGTGTCATAGCAACTGGAAGCCAAAAACACCTTAGAGGTATTCCTCTAACACCTCCCCACCCCAACCCTTTTATGAAGAGTCACGTTAGGCTTTGATTTCAGAACTACACAGTGCCCAAGAATCAAGAAAAACAGGCCTTGCAAGACTTCCCTTTGAGTCTATTGCATTAGATAACAGAGCATTTGAGTAACCAGAGTCTTATACAAGACACCTTTCTTCCTTAAACTCAAGCATAAAATACAGCCGTCTCTGTGTCATTTATTCCCCAGTTCTGAAGGTTTCTGTGCCCCATGAAACCTATGAAACACATTTTTATGTCTGGACCTGGTGAAGGGTTCTGAGAGTGCGAGACCAGACTAGGATGTGCAGCACGTATAAAGTCTACCAGAGCAACAGCAGGACTGTCACCAAAAAAGGTGGGGAGAGGGTGGGAAGGGAAGACAGAGAGGGGCGGGGAGGAAAAAAGGAAAAGAGGGAAGGAGAAAAGAAATAAGGGAGAGGAGAAAAGGGAAGGGAAGGAAGGAGAAAGTAAGCCTTTCTCTTGTTAAACTTTTATCGTACATGCTGTTAGCCACAAATAGCCACAAACAGATGAGGAGAGATAGGAGAGACGTCACAGCTTTCTGCCTTAGACTGTCTGCACACTCACAGTGGAGAGAAGAGCTGGGCCTTGGCTTGAGTTTTATTATGCTCACTATTCCCCATAAGAATGTTCCTTGGTAATTCACCCACAATTTTCTTGTCCCCAATGTACCAGGTCATTTCTTTAAAGAGACTTCATACATTATTGTTAATCTTTTCTACTTTGAATACTGCTATCCTGTGATTGGTTATTTAAAAAGCCAGAAGTTCTCGAAGCACAATGGACAATTACAGTTGCCATCAACCCCCAAGTACCACTTCCCGTCAGACTCAGACCTATCCATATACCTCCTTTGTAAGACATGCCATTTCTAATTGGATTTTCATTTTCTACCATATGACAGATACATTCAGTAAGAGGCTCCTATAGGCATAGCTCACAGTAACAGTGAACTGTGAAATGTTCACTTTCTTTGAGTGTTCTCCCATGTCCAGCCAATGGCGTAGCTGAGGAGAGACTAAATTTGTTCTTAGCTGTTTGTGTAAACACGGTCTCTAACAACTACCAAATACATGTGCTAAGGCTGCTCAGAAGAAAATAAACCAGGACATCTGCTTTCTTGGAAAAAAAAAAAAAAAAAAAACCAAGGCAACAGAATTTACTTTCAAAGTTTTAAAAGGAAAAATAATACAAGCATTATTTTTAAATATATATATATTTCCCCATAATAATTTGCCCTTGGGCCTGGAAACAATTATAATAAAATTTTGTTGGGGAAACCCCTGCTGTCTGCACAGTGACATTTCTGCCATGCTTCAAATTAGAGCTCCTATAAATCTTGGAACTGAGCAAACAGGGGAACAAAAAAAATCATATAAAATACCTGTCAGTATTCAGACTTAAAGAAGGAGCTTGGGGAAGTTTTCCAAATCAAATTTTCTAACTTGTTGAGCTTGATGCATGAACACTTGATCTTCAATTTGCAGCAGCTCGCACAAGCAGATGCGTGTTAAAATGGAATACATGCTTTGATCATGTGTTCTTTGATGGAATCATGATCATCTGGGCTCAGATCTCCATCCCAACACATACATCTGTCCACATGGAAATGTCCTAGTGGCTATAAAAAAGCAAACACTTAGAAGGCTTCTTATCAAGTAGAAGCTGAGAGTCCAGGTACATAAGCCCTAGCCCTGCGGCCAGCCAGGCAGGAAAACTAATTGCTGTAAATGGCCTGAACAGCCACCTATCAATTGCCTAGACACAGTACAGTGCTAAGTTGGAGCACATTACACTCTCTGGTTTCACCTGGTTTTGTTTTCCTGAAACAGGGTCTCATGTAGCTCCAGCTGGCATAGTGCACACTACATGTGCAAAGATGATCTTGAACTTCCTGTCCTCCAGTCTCCATTCCTATGTACTGAGAATACAGGTGTATGAGCAAAGTCCCCTAAGCACACACTTTTGTCACCCAGCCATCTCATGGAGAAGGCTTTTCATATGTCATAATGGAATCATGATCAACACTGTAGACATTATCTACATTTTTGCCAAATGGTGAGTCCAAACTACTAAGCATCATCAAACTTTAGAAATATTATCAGTTTCTTTACAGCTGATTGGAGGCCAAAGGGTCACAAATTCAAGGGCTCCTACGGTGAGTTGGAGCAGATTGGACAGCTTCCTGACACTTCAAGATAAACATGCAGAGAGCACTGGAGTTGTCCTTCCAAGAGACAGCCGCGTGGGGCCCTGTGTTCAAACCCCAGTTCCAAACATAGATAAATAAAATAGTACTGTCAATTTGGTATGTTCCAATATGCACACAAATAAATGCAACCCTTTTGGTTAAAAAGTAAATCTTCAAAATATAATAATAAATTTTTAAAAACCATTGGAGGAAAAGTCTGATCCTAGTTTTAAGAATGAAAGATGCTGCACAGATAGAAGTCTAATCCCGTTAGACTCAACACCTTCAAGTACGTTGTCCACAGTAAAAACATTTGGTCTTATTGCCTCCTCTGTCTTTTAGGATTCTATTGTTAGAAAAAAAAAACTGTGATTGGTCCACTGTATGCAGCCAAGAGAGTAGATACCATCATAACTAGATAACAGTTGTTGTCTGACAAGAGTGTAATTACAGTGAGAATTTATAATCATTTTTATATTCTTGTAAAGCCTAATTTACTGATGCTACAATGTTAACAAACAAATTTATGGGGAAACAGGCATAGCCTGTACTCAGTTTTTTAATAACTTGACAATAATTCTAAAATCCTTAAATTCAGATGTAGATCATGCATTTTATTTGTTAACATAAATGCTATGTTTCTCCTTCCAAAAGTATCCAATCTCTTTACCTATCTTATATATATGTTAGGTTTGGTGGGGGGAGTTGGGGGATGGGGAGGTGTTGGTGTCGGGGGGAGGGGTATGGTGTGAGGATGACGATGTTTTTTAAGCCAGAGTTCATGTGGCACAGGTTGACTTCGAAGTGGCTGTGTAGCCAAGGATGACCTTACTTAAGCATCTGCTTCTCCTGTCTCTGCTTCTTGATGCTGGGATTAGAGTCATGCACCATAAACCTTGATTTATACAGTCCCGGGGGACTGAACCCAGGGCTTTCTTCATGCTACGAAAGCATCCTACCAACTAAGCCACATCCCAGTCCTGCTTTAGGCTTTTGAAAATCTGTTTTTATAGATGATTTCCGCATCTCTCTAGTTCTGCGTCTCTCCAGATATCTTCCAAAACTATGAGAAAGGAGGCTCCTCAAATACCTATCCTTCCACACTAAAGGGAGCAAGTAGAAATTACAAGAAAATAATTTTCTCTGGCAGATTCGCTGCCAGGGACACCTCTACCCTTTGGATTGATTTCAGCCCAGCAGGAGTTTTCCATGTTTCCTGAGCTTTCTCCTTGTTCTTTTGATAATGAGCTACCATGTATTGTTTTGTTCTCCTGAGCTGCAGATCACGGCTTACATGAGGAA
This sequence comes from Chionomys nivalis, assembly GCF_950005125.1. Classification (NCBI taxonomy): domain Eukaryota; kingdom Metazoa; phylum Chordata; class Mammalia; order Rodentia; family Cricetidae; genus Chionomys; species Chionomys nivalis. The sequence continues at coordinate 56,275,092 of NC_080103.1, read as the reverse complement.
TTTTGATTTGAAGATCTTTTCCTAGCATAATTATACCTTCTGTCCCAGAATGCACTGATGGGAAGTGGGCAGCTCCCCTCCCCCTGTTGTCAGGCATAGGGGACAGACCAGATGGGTTCTGTAGCAAAAGCTGAGAAAGATACTCTCATAGGTCGTCGGTGGGAAGTTCAATATTATTGCATGCCTAATAGCAGCTGCTTCTTTTTGAACTCGGGGCTATGGAAGATGAAGTACATTAAGTGGTAAATCATTAAATATCAGCTGGTAAAAGCAAAGAGGTAGATGCTCCAGATGAAATCACCACCGCTGTCTTCCATGCAGATATCAGAACATGACAACCACGCATAGAAACCTCAAAGAGCAACTTCGGGGTTTGCAGTTGGTGTGTAAATGGTTGCGAACAAATACTTCACTGGGGTGGAGCTCGAAAGCACAGCATTGCATTTAACGTAGGCATAAAATATTTCAGGATGCAGAATCCTTTCTGGGCTTCATTTTCCTCCCACTATGTGTTTATTCTCAAGGAAAAGAACAAACACACACCCAGCTATTTAAGTGATGCCCTTCTAATGTCACAGATCTGTCGAAAGACTCGTGCATGAGGTCCTAGATTTGATTCCCAGCACACACACGGGAAGGTAGGGAGTTTAACTAGTCTCCTCTCTTCAATCCCCGAATTTTATAGATGCTGATCATTTAATTACCTTTGAAAAGAAGCCATTTTCTATCATCCGCATACGGTCTCGGCCTGGAAAGTAGGCTGTAGGCTGTTGAAGAAGAATGTAATATTCTCCTCAATAGTGCTATTTATAGAGTATTTCATTCGGTAAACGAGAAGATTAATTTTCATTTAATTTCCATGCAAAGAAATCATAAAATTATTTATACTACAATGAAATTTTCAAAAAGAAATTTTCAAACAATAATCCACTTATTTCAAATATTTCTGACTCCTTCAAAAGAACATGTGTGTGCTCACTTCAGCAGCACATATGCTGAAACTGAAACAATACAAGGAAGATGGTTATGGTCCCTGTGCAAGGCTGAAATGTAAATTTAAAAAAATTGTCTATTAGGTTTTTATAGAAATTGTAGTGTTTTAACATATAAAGTTCTTTCATTATATAAACAAAACATATTTTCATTGTTTTTTTAATTAGCTCATATACCTATTCATAATACGATAGTACTCTGCAAACATATACATTTAAAGAGAAATAGTGGTGGTGGTATATGCCTTTTATCCCAATATTTGGAAGTCAGAGGCAGGTTGATCTCTGAGTTTGAGGCCAACCTGGTCTATAGAGCAAGTTCCAGGACAGTCAGAGCTACACAAAGAAACCCTGACTTGGAAAAAAATAGTATATTTTTTAGACAAGAAATACTTATATTTCTCTGAGAAAATGGAGAAATCTAGAAGATGGCCTAGGTTCAGGTGTATGATCAGTTTTGACACCATTTTCCATGTGCTGCCCTGGTGGATGTTCACTCATCTCACACGCGTGTGAAAATAAAATCTGATCATGCATGTAGAGGACTTAGTAAGTACCTGACAGTCACTGAACTCTTTGAATAAGTAAAATCCTTTTGTCTCGAACACATACAATAGATTTAAAATGAATACTATGTCATTTACGCCAGGCTGTGTTCCTGCTGATTCCTGATTCCTTGTTTGTTGAGAGAGAGAGAGAGAGAGAGAGAGAGAGAGAGAGAGAGAGAGAGAGAGAGAGAGAGAGATCATCTTACAGCTTATCCAGAGAGGGACTAGTAAGACCAAAGTGTGATTACATTAACAGAAAGCACATACAGCAGGTGGTCTCTTCTTCTCGGACACGACTAGACAATATAAATGTCAGAGTTTTAGAATCAATGTAAATCTTAGAACAAAATGTTGATGACATCAGAAAGAAAAGACAATTTTGACAAAATTAAACTTAATGCTAAAGGATATAGTGATCCCTACATAACCAACTTTGAAGATTTGACAGCGTACATTTATATTTGGGCCTAAGTAAAGAAAACCAATACCATTTGGAGATATCAGAAAGGGGGTTGAGGTAGCAGGCAGGAGCACCTAGGACGTTTTTTGCAGGACACAGAGGAAGGCCCATACCTATTATTCAAGACTGTCCTGTCACGGAATTACATATCCAGACAGACCGGAATGTTCTCTAGACAGACTTGAGGCTCCAGCACCTGAGTCTTTTGTGTGACTGACAGGAAGGAACATGAGTCAGAAATCATCTGCAACTCCCATTCTGAATACTGAGTAATGGGGCTCAGTCCCAGCATGGTCCAGCACATTGTTGGGAATCCTCAGCCATAAATGTCTTCTTCCAGTAATGTTATACACACACACATGCATAGGAGGAATGATAATAAAGAGGGAGGCTTAAGTGTTTTGTGTTAAAATGCCAGCTACAACGTAAAATGAAACCACTTAATTAATTCTCAAACCACTTAGGCTAATTTCATTACAGACCACGTCATTCAACAAGTCGTGTCGTTACTAAGGCCCAGGTTAAATCACTCTTTAAAAAAAAAAAGAAAGAAAGAAAGAAAAGAAAAGAAAGAAATAAAGAAAGAAATACAAAACCAATCTTTACAGAGCTTCACACAATGAGAAAAGGGACCAATATAGCTTTGCTCTCATCCTAAAGAAAAAAGGGTCCATTTAGTGACGTGTCAACTTCCTCCCTGTCTGTCATTCTTATCTATAAGAATTTAAAAGTTTTCAAAGGGACGATATATTTAAGTATTATTTGCACTTTATTTCATAAGGGCAATTCAATTTCCTTCATTTCTGGAGGGAGATTAATTTTGCCACTGAACATTCCAGACCACTGTGACTTGAAAGGAGTCATTTGCACACCAACGCTGATGGAGGTCCACAGCTCAGATGTCAGAGAGGCTCCCAGGAAGGGTGATACATCCGCTGCCACTGCCATCTGTTGAGTGTTTTCTCGACAGCTGGGTCTCTTGACCATCACAAGGGCACGTAGTCACAAGAGGTTCAAGGAAATGCCCAGCCATGAGACACAGAGTAGAAGCCCATGTTCGTCCATGAAACAACATTGCTTTTAATTGCGCCATAATGATTTTCCAAGAGACATAATGGTATGTAGTGTCTTCTTAGAGCTGGTGTAAAGAGTACAATAAACCACAGTGTAGTTGAAAAGCCAATTGAGACCTTAATTGCTGATGCCTGGAGGTTTTTGTCCTGTGTGCACACTTGAGAAGCATTTCCACCGGTTACTCCGCCCACAATCCACTTTTACTACAAATAACTGCACCTATCATTGAATCCAGTCAGTTTTCAATGCAAAAGCACATTTTTATTCCAAATACCAAAAGCATCAAGTCTTACCTCTACTTTTAATCTTTTTGACTAGAGATACTAAAATATCTCTAATTTGAGTGTAATAATGGTTTAAAAATCTAACTCTCTTGGTTTTTCTTAAGTGGCTTAGCATTTTATTCTTTATCCATGACTCTAAAAGTCAGTCCAATGACTTTATCTTCACCTGGTACTGAATGTTTGGTGTCACAGTATCAGCAATGATGCTGAGACATCAGTTAGTTGTTTGGATATTAGGGTCCTTGTTTTTTTTGTTATAATGATGGAGATGAAACTCAGAAACTCACATCCTAGGCAAGTTCTCTATCACTGACTAGACCCAGCGACAAACACTTGGTTTCTTTGTTATTTATATATATTTTAGTGTGTGTGTGTGTGTGTGTGTGTGTGTGTGTGTGAACTCATGTGTGTCTGAAGGTCAGAAGACAAACACTGGGAGTCTGATTGATCACTCCTCCTACCATAGATTCCCAGAATCAAACTTAGGTCATCAGGCTTGCAGGGCAAACGCCTTCACCCTCTGCCCTATATCGCCAGCTCATGCTTGGTGTCTGAAGGGGAACAATTAACATCAACACCAGTGACTAATATTGCCGGAGGACCCACAACGGGCCAGCTTCAAGTGAGCACTTTATAAGATTCAACTGAAAACGAGCCCATTCCAAAAGTCTAATTCTCTGTTTCTGGGAATCCAGCTGTCAGAATATGACGGATAAATCCACAGAGACTCTGCAAATCCCCATCTCTTTTCTATTCTGAGGCACAAAACAATGGGAGGAAGAGGGAGGGGAGGGGAGAGAGCCCTATCATACATACAGACAAGACAAACACAGGCTCACGTGTACACACACTCTTGGATGTTTGGGTTCTTGAGTCCCACTTTCTTCATTCTCCTGTCCCTATGGATTTTTTTCCTCCCACCTCACCTTGTTTAAGCCTTTGCTAAATATCCTAAACAGTCAGCAAAGGAGATATTGGACCTGGTTTATAAGAGGAACTAGGTGCTAAGCTTGATGTGTGTACTTGGGCATCTATGAAGGGAAAAGAAACAATTCTCTTTCACTAAGTACAAGTTTTTCACCTGAAATCCCATAAGGAAGGACGAAGTAACAAGGGAAAATCATTCTAAAGCTTTTCTACTGCTCATCTGAATTTGAGAAACAAGAGACAAGAGAAACTGGATCTTCTTCTCCACAGGCAAAACACTGAGATCTTGTGGACATTAGTTTAAAAAACTATTAGTCTTTAGATGACTTTCATCCGTTTATGCCCAATGTTTCTGCAGTCTCCTGAGTGGGTGTAATATCTCAGACACCTTCTGTGGGGCCCAGAGTCTGTAAATGACATGGTTATATATTTTTCCCACTTGGTCCACAGTGCATGACTGACCACTCTTTAGTCAAAGACAAACAAGAGAAAAGCATGACAATGTTATTTTCCCAACACTCTCTGTGGCATGGATCCTCCAAAAATGAAACCTGAAAAGCAAAAAAACAGTCGGGTTTTTATGAACAGCGTTCCAAAGGAGTGGGAGCAGCATGTGGAAAGAGGACCACAGAAACAGAAGGGGACCGGCTAGGCGAGCTTAGCAAGCAAAGCCAGTACACTCAGATTTCAATTGCCCTGCAGGTACAAGGCAGAATACTTAAAACAAGGGGGTCTTTGGAATTTTATTTAGGGGAGAAAGGTCAGAGAACTTCTATAGGACCATGTTTCAGGGGAGAAACATGAGAGAGCATTTCACTTCTCCGGAGCTGTTTTCTTCAGCTCACAGTAACTAGTGCGGCAGCAGTAGGTGGGGCTCACTGGCAGAGGGATTACCCAATATGCAGGGCACACTGGCATGTCGACATCCTAGATATGGGAATACCAGGTCCTGAACTCTGATACCTAGAAGTCCTACACTTACAAAAATATTTATGAGTCAGTCTATATGCCCCACAAATGAAAAATACACACTTTCAAAGTTTCTTACTAAGGACTCGGGTTTGCAGGTCAGCTCATGCACTGCTTTCCTTCCATGCGGGAAGTCCCGGATTAGAGTTCCAAGATCACATAAATGGGCTCCTGGTGCACACATATGATCCCAGCACTCAGGAGGCAGAGACAGGAAGATTAAGAGTCCAAAGTAATTATTTGATGCATAGCATATTCCAGGTATGAGATTCTATCTCAAAAGAGCCAAAGAGGGGGGTGGGGATGGCAAGAGAAATGGTTTTGCCAGTAAAAGCATTGCTGCCACGTCTGAGGACTTGAGTTCAATCCCTAGACACCACAAGGTAGAAAGAGAGAACTGGTCCCCACAAGTTACCCTTGGGTTTCCACATGCATACAGCAATACATGACTAGCAAGGGTACACATACCCCCCATGCACACACACACACAGAGAGAGAGAGAGAGAGAGAGAGAGAGAGAGAGAGAGAGAGAGAGAGAAGGAGGAGGAGGAGGAGGAGGGAGGGAGGGAGGGAGATTGGAAAAGTAAAAGTTTTTCAAGCAAAAATTTTTAAAAGAAAAAAAATGAATCTGCATCATCCCATAGAGCTCCATATAATTAGAAACACTTTCAAAGTACCTGTTTGTGAATTGTCCACACTGCCTACCCAAAGTGGCTTTTGCCATGGTGACCCATTCCTGTTGGCAAACAGTCTGGACTATAAGCTTGTCTTTTGCGTGGTGTCACTTCTCAGCGAATCATCATGAGAAACAGTGGATCATTGTCCTTCTTCTGGCATCTGCTGTCACCTTTTCTATCAAGGACAAACTTGCGCTCTGTGTGTCAGTAAACATTTTCTGTCTTATGATAAACTGCAAAGAGAATTTCGGAGGTGTCAGTAAACCATGAGGTTAGGAATGGTATTGGGGCTTGGAAGAGGCTATCCCGGTGGATAGACTTTTCACACACTGAGAACTTTAAAGAGAAAGATGTTCAAAGGAGCTTCGAGTTCCTCCATGGCCCTTCTCTGCCCTTCTATCTGAGGACCACCGTTCTGCTCTCCTTCCCCCAAGCAATTCACAGAAATCAGAATGCCTCTTCCCCTGCAGGCAAGTCAGAACACTAGAAACATGCTCTGCTCTGACCTTCCCCTGCCTTCCTATGTGTGGCCAAAGAGAAACTCCGTGACCCCCTTCTCTGATTGTACAGGGAGGTTCTGCCCCATACCTGGGAGGAAGGAATGTGTCACAGAGAGATGAAGAAAAGTCTGAAGAGCCCAAGCTTGCTGGGCTTCCCCTTCTCTGCCCAAGCATCTGATCATTTCCCTTTGTCTGTTCTCACTTCTTTGTGCACTGCTGGTTCCTGTGGACTTGTGTACAGTTTTGGTATCAGCTGTCCCTACTCCTCAGAAGTATAACACACCACTTCCCTTCTGACAGACCTCAGCAAAGCTGAGTGTGGGAAGAGGTTCCCCTGGATCTTCAAGTCTTGTGTGTGGAATCTGTGGTTTTTTTCCTCTGGTCATTGTAACTTCTGTCACAGGAAGGTGAGCTGTGAGCCTCCCTGCAGAGCCACCTGCCATGGTCTGTGTAATCTGGCATTGGGAGGAAGGAAAGAGTTATGTCCTTGGTCAGCTCCCTAAACCATTAGTCAGTTGGTTGCAAGCTGTAAGAACCATGACTCTCCTGCTGCTTGAAAAACATCGTAGTGAGCAAAGCCAAGTGTCCATTCCCCTTTGCGGCACCTTGAGCTGGGTTACTGAGGACCTCTAAGGCTGTTCCTCAGAAACTGTGGTTTAATAATTCAAAATACACACAACAACAACAACAGCAACAACCGAAAGGAAACAGCATGTCCAGGAATGGAAAGATTGTTCAGCAGTCACACGAGCACTGGCTGCTCCGCAGAAATCCTAGATTCAGTTCCCAGCACGGGGATGGAGGCTTGCAACCATCTATAACTAGACGCTCTATTCTATACTCCACAGGTGTTGGGCCCACATGTGATACTCAGGCACATATTCTGACTGAGTACCCATACACATAAAATAAATCAGTTTAGGAGAAAACTAATAATGACTTTTATATGCCAAATAATGCAGGCTCTGCAGAAACATTTACTTGGCAACAATAAAATGAAATGGAAAAGGATTATGCAATTATACACATGTATAAATGTAGCAGAAGGAAAGGAAGAAGGTGAAGAAAAGACAAAAAACACAAGGCTGAAATGCAGAGACAGATGAATGAATGACCATATATTTCTAGGCAGTAACATGTCCTTGAAGGCAAGAGGATGGGGATGTGTCTTAGTTTGGACAAGTGCTTGTTTAGCATGTTTGAAGTCCTGGGTTCAGTCCTTGGTGCTGGGTGTGGAAGGTGTGCACTTGTAATTATAGTACTTGGGAATAATGACAGGAGGATTAGAAGTTCAAAGTCTTTCTCCAATAGAGAGCCAGGCTACCCAGTCAGCCTGGAGCAAAAGGAAGGGAGAAAAAGAAAGAGGAAGAAATGAATGGGAGGGGTGGAGAGAAGCCGAACTGGGGAGGGAGGGGGAGCACGAGGAGGGATCTGAGCACCGCGGTTAGAGTGCAGTAGAGAGAAAGCTCCATCAGGGTCCCAGGACACACATTTCCAGTCAGAGGCTGGGGTGCGAATGCTATAAGGTGGGAAGGGGCTTGGTGAGTTTCAGGAAGCTGCCGCCGCCGAAGACCCCCGGAGGACAGTGGCGCGGGAGTCACAGCTCCTCCTTCCCGACAAAGCTCTCATGCATTCTGAGATGTTGGCTTTCTGCCACCAGCCCCCACCGGCTCCAGGGTGCACATGTCCTCACTTTCTGAAATGACTGAAAATTTCCTTCTTCGGTCTTGCTGGTGGGCTGCAGTTCTTGTTGTCTTTAAAATAGACTGACTGGGCAGTATAAAATGTTAGCAACCTTCTATTGTTCTCTTTCATTTCCCAAAGTGATCCAAGAAATGCTAACCCCTGTTAAGTGCTGACTTAAGACATGTACCAAGTTGCCCTTCACATACATCTGCACAGGTTCCTGTTTGCTTTATCTTAACAATTTTGGTATTTAATATCTCCCTGGTTCATTCTCGAAGTGATAACACTACACTTTAAATCCTCCCATTTTAAGTTTGGCTTGGGTTTGTTTGTGTTTTTGTTTTTTGTTTTTTGTTTTTTTCAACATGAAAAGGCAACAGTATTATTTATCCCTGATTCTTTAATGAAATGGTATGCCAGCAGTTTAGTTTCCGGACATCAGCCTCTTCTAAGATCTTTAGTAGAAAAGCAAATGAATTAAACTGGAAGCAGAGAACCTCACCCAGCTGTCTCCTGTCTTTCCCCAACTTACCTAAAGAACACGCGCCATTATTTTGTGTTTGTGTCTTAAGGGTAAAGAGGGATACTGGAGTTGATTCCATGCCTTTCAGGGAAAAGAAAAAAATAAAAAGAAAGAAAGAAAACCATATATTTTCAGGGGGATTGACTCCTAGTGGCTGGGATAAGAGAGAAACGCTACTAAGCCTAACCCAGCCTGACGGGATGAAAAGTGAGTCCCGAGTTGCCACTCACCACAGATCCCCGGATACATGCCAGGAACCAGCTGAAAGCCAGGGGAAACTTTCTTCTGATGGGGCCACAAGCATGGGCCCTAGAGAATCTCTCAGTCCCAGGCCAGCCACTCTGACTCAAAGTGTAATGGAGGGGGAGGGGTTGGGGGAACGGTTATGGAGGGAATTAGCAGCCCCTGATCACTCTCGTGATTGTGATGGGACTAATTTAAAATGCAAGCCCCCATTCTACTGTCAAAACACAGAGAGAAGCAGGGAGGAAATAAGATTTCATTTGGTGACTTTCTGTTTTAGGACTGAAGCAAAGACCAGCAAGAGCAACAGGGCTGATTTATTATTTGTTTACTTATTTGCTTTTCTAAACCCGGTGTGCCCACTCTGCTTTTCCTCATAGGATAAGTGAGTGTGGACTGCTGTATTACGTCTTTGGGCTTCAATGCTAATAAGGCACACTTCCCACAGAATCGGACAGAACGAATAAATACCTTGCCCTGCTGATGGTTAATTGGTAGTGGCGTGTGTCTTTCTTGCACTCTCATGGAGGGAATGTTCTGATCATCAACACACAATTAGGCTTTCCCCTCCCTCATTCCTCACAACAGAACAAAATGCTGAGAGAGGGCAAGAGGTCTGAGGCATTGTATTACCCCTCCGCTGGGGCATTCAGTTCTCAGGAGTTATCCCTAATTTCTCTCTACCTCAAGAACAAAATTATCTCACAGCAAATCATTTAGCCTTGACCACACTTTTCAAAGGGCTAATGCTGATGGGTTTGCCATAGATCGCATCAAGCCATGGAGATGCTAATCTATCGCCTGTGTTTGAAGCCCCTCTGGGAACCAGAGGTGGGGACCTGCTGCTGGGGGAACATGGCTGGTAGGATTATGGGGACCATTGCTTTTCTGACTGCAAAGTAAACAATAGGGCGATTGTGGGCTTCCAGGTCCAGAGGATCAATGGGCCTGCTGCTGAGGAGCTGTGTGTAAAAGCTCCCAGCAAACAATCTTGAGACAATCTTGAGGCTTACATCTGGAGGTGGATGCTGTCAAGCATTCCGAGGAGCACCCCAATGCGTATGCAGGAAACAAAACAGGATACTGCTGTTTAAAGACTGTTTTCTGTAATCATGCTGACTTCTTTTTTTATGAAAGGCTTGAACGTTTAGAACCTCGGGGGCGGCTGAGACATACCCCAAGGAGAATAAATAACTGGGATTTTTGTCTTAAGAGAAACATTAGCCTGTGTTCCTATCAAAATTAACTCACTTGTATCTGTGAATTTGATTGACTTAACCCAGACCTGATTACAATTCCCCTTCTCATCAACCCCACCTCCATCCACCTACTCACCCAGGCCTATTTTCAATCAGGAGGTCAAGTTGTCTTTGGAATATCATACTTCCTGCTTGGAAAAGGCCTTGGATTGTATAATAGTCTGACAGGAAAGTTTCAAGACCATCGGGAGTTTCCCGGGGAGGGGGGCACACCTCATCCACAGACGCCTTTCCTCTGTGCTGAGAGCTGTCCTGCTGCTGTGCACAAAAGGTCTTCAGGATGGAAATGCTAAACTAAATGGTAAATACCCCTTGGACCTCCGCCTGCTGAGCTTGCAGGAGGCAGCTTGATCTCCTTCCTAGCTAAGGGGGCCCGACTGGCTGATGATGTGCTGGGTGAGGGTATTCAGGGCCATGCATCCACTCATTCCTTTCCCACCCAAATACGCCTGTTAGACAAAGGATGTGACCTATTTGTATGCCAAGAAATTTGATTTTTGTGACAGTTATTTGCCCTCAATTTAAGAAAATTACTTTGTGCTCCTTCCCTTTTATTTAATCAAATGGCAGTCAATTTCCTATTTCACTTGAATAATTCTCATAATTTTACGACACAATGAAAGGATTATAGATTAGTGCGGGTCAATCTCCTTTGTGGTCTCCTTATTTCACTAAGATTCCAATCCACAGGAAAGCCATAGACAGCATAATACCTTTGGGACAAGGACAGCACAAGGTCCCGTGGTGGAAACGCACCCTGGCAGGACACTGGTAGGTCACTTTTAACCATTGTGAGTCCATACAGAAAATGGGCCGTGAACTAGCCAGCACCTTCGTGGTACAATCAAGGATGCCTGGGGTCATTGGCAAGGTGTGAAACCAGACTCTGCCATGTGGCTCATTTATCAGTTCACCCTCCCTTCCCTTGGTTTTGCCCATCTGTGAAGAGAACGTGCCACTTGTTCCAGCTGCTCACTGCACAGTTCAAGCACCGGGAAGCACAGTGGGTTAGAGAACTCAACTCCTCCCACCTCTCAGTTTGCTAAGTATGGGCTGAGCTCTGCTGTGCAGATCACAATGGGGCATAGCTGCAGTACTGATCCTTCCTTCCCAGGCCGGACTTAATCAGGGCTCAGTTTAAAACTGGTCTTTGTGTATTGCATGAACTGAAGTTTCCAGGAAGAAACCACACCCCCATTACGGAGTCTACAGGGCTAACTGATTAAAACTACGCTGCCAAGCTGCACACCTGGAGTGAGAATATCACCACTGTGTCTGGCTGGGTATGCAAAGTTGCACACCCAGAGTGAGAATATCACTTAATGTTCAGTCACCATCCACGTCTGTGTCTGGCCTCACGCTCCTGAGACTGTCACCTGAAATCTATTGCACACATTGACTTAACAAACTACCAGTTTCCACCAATTCAGAAACTAAAAATACCATCAGACAACACCTGTAATCTGTAGAACACCGTTTCCTGCTTTGCTGTCACTCACCGAAGCTAACGTTCCTGTCGAAGCATTTGCAAAATGGCTTGACTTGTGACTTCTGGTTTGGGGTTTTTGAATTTTGGATGTTGTTCGAGACAGGGTTTCTCTGTTAGCTCTGACTGTCCTGGGACTCACTTTGAGATCCATCTGCCTCTGGATGGTGAAGGCATACACCACCATCCCGCTTTAGGACTTCCCTTTGTTTTTTAGCTACAAAGCTTCATAAAACTGTTTCCATGTTGAGATGTTATTCACTGCAACCCAAATCCATGTTTCCAAGTCATGTCATCTCGAGAGGAAAGTCTTACCCCTTTTGCAGTGAGAGCTGTGCTTTGTACCAACTGTGACTGGGATATTCTCACAGCTTGGGGTTCTGACTTCTGACCAAGCACTTAGGACTTCAAGACAAGGTAGAAGGAGTAGGACAACGTAAAGAGAACTAGATGCCCAACTGCCTATGCCCCACTCTACCCATCAACCTGGTCAATATGGTCACAGGTCAAGAAAGAGCCATCAACGCTACATCTGGGCTGTAGTTCATTGCAGTTACCTACTATAAATGTAGCACCAACCACAGAGAGGGGTGGAACTAAACAAATCCACCGTTACAATGAGTCAGAATAGTGTGTCACACATAGAACATGTACTCAATAGAAATCAGCTAGTATCTTCTAAAACTTTATCCTACAATGAGTTTCTATCTTGGCCAAACTATTCTCTCTCTCTCTCTCTCTCTCTCTCTCTCTCTCTCTGTGTGTGTCTGTATGTGTGTGTGAACTGTGTCTGTGTCCATATGAACATGTTTGTTAGTTTTCCTACTCAGAGAAAACCTTCCCATGCAGAAAAAAAAAGTATTTTTTCCTTCGCATGCAAAGAAAAAGTATTTCTTCACTCCCCAAAGATGCGAAGACTCCAAGACAAAGACTGTGAACTCATGTGGGAAGCCATTCTGTATATGTGTTGCTTTTATTGGTTGAAGTCAGTGGGGGAATAATAGCTTAGTCTAATACTCAGAACCACCAAAAAAAGAAAATAAAGTATTTTTTACATTGCTGTAAAATCTGATGGATGGGATGATAAACAGAACTTGTTTAAAATGCATCAGTCTTCCAAAATATTACTCATGAAATATTTTGACATGAATTGTATTTCCCTTATACTTCTGGTTAGACCTCTCTCTCTCTCTCTCTCTCTCTCTCTCTCTCTCTCTCTCTCTCCTGTTGTTTTTCACAAACTCCTCTGACATTTCAAGACATTACAAAATACGAAAACAGTATTGTTCACATTTACTAACTCCACTTTCAGTGTGTGCGTGCATTGACCCACAAGCTGACCTTTCTTCTCCATCTGTCCTTGACACAGGGATTGAAAGCAAATACTAAATAAGATCTAAAACCATGTTAAAAATAAATGTTTATACTTATCAAGAGAAATTGTGACATCAAGGGAAGTAAATGTCATATTGAGAGAGAGACTTCCTGTAATTCAAGGGAAATTCCCTAGCCTTGGGGAGGGTATACATAACAAAAATCACTTAGCAACAGCTGCCATGCAAGACTTCAGGAAATTCAAAACACTCAGAAATTTGGGGGAATTTTTTTTCAGTCCTAGACCTTGAACCCAGGGCTACAGTAATTCTGGGTAAGTGTCCTATCACTGAGTTGCATTCCCAGATTCTCAGTGGGGGAATTGTAAAGAAAATACACTGCTTTTTGTTGTTTTTGTTTGAGTTCTTGATATTTTAAAATATGAATATTGGCCAAAAGAATCAGTCCCTCAAAATTATAAGGAAACAGATACTTAATTCAAGGTGAATGACAGACATACAAGAATGTGTTTCTATAAATTCATGGTGGGCACTTTTTTTTCTGCATTACAACTCAGTAGGGGTACTGGTACTGGCTTAGTCCAATACTCAGAACCTCCAAAAATTGAAAATGAAGTATTTCTTAGATAGCAATTCAATCTGGGGAGGAGAACTATTCACAGAAGACAATCCAGTATGGATGTCACATCTCGCCGGCTGGTGGATCGTACAACATGCATTCAATACTCCAATAAACAAACCAGCAGGCACAGCTCAGGCCTCCGATCTGAAGGAGAATGTAACTTCAGTAGTCATGCTGAGCATAGTAAAATTGTATTGATCTGTTTGGGGGGTGACTTACAAAGACAGGTCCAGAGACAATTTGACATGAGAAGATAGAAACACTGAAATTGCAGATATTAATGTAACTGACAGATAAAGGGCAATTGAGTTTTCTTTCCTTTTTACTTTTGAACAATTTTATCTCACTTTTGGTCCATTACCATAATGTCCAGTTCTGTAACTTAGTACAGCCACACCTGCCGACTTCACCCACGGTCATTTGCCCTCAAGTAAACCAGTCCCATCTAGTCAAGCACTGTCCAGAAACACCTGCTGGGCTTATTTGTAGACACAAATTAAAAAGCAGAGACCCAGATAAAATGACTAAATTCACTGGGCATTTCCCAATGCCCAGACCATTACTTAATGACCCATACATTAAAAACCTCAATAGGCCAGAGCCTAGGCTACGCAGTGAACACTACTTTTGAAAAGAAGGGGAATTCTAGTTACTCACTGCTTGAACCGGATTGGATCAAATTGTGTGAGAACGAGTCTCTGTAGCAGACACTGGAATCCATGAAATAACTACTCTTCCTGTACTGAAGAGCTAATGAAAGTAGTTTTCAGTGTTTAGATCCCCAGCCCCCAGCATCATTTTCTAAGATCATCTATGAGCAGAGCCCATAAACACTTGCCTGTTCTTTTCAGTCTCCTCCTCATGAGAACTGATGCCTGGAACTCAGATTATAACTCATTTGACTTATCTCAGACAAAGGCCTTTGACGGTAATGCCTATATCCAGTATGTTATTTATTTAGTTATTATCTTTAATAAAAATGATTTATTCATTTTTATTTCATGTACATTGGTGTTTTGCCTGCATGTATGTCTGTGTGAGAGTGTCAGATCCTCTGGAACTGTAATTACTGACAGTTGGCAGCTGCCATTTGTGTGCTGAGAATTGAACCCAGGTCCTCTGGAAGAACAATCATTGCTCTTAACCACTGAGCCATCTCTCCAGCCCCCAGTCTGTTATTTATCCTCATGAACAAAACTTGGATGCCTCACATAAGCTCATTCATTGCAAGATTTGGTAAAGAGAGAAGGATGTCCCCTGGAGTCACATCAGTATCGACAAGAGGAGTCAACTGTTTTTACCCCTCTTCAGAGGGAAAACTCCGCTACTTCCTGGGGAAATTGTTGAGCTGGTAAAGCACTTGTCCCACGGGCATGAAGACTTGAGTTCAAATTCCCAGACACCATGTAAAAGCCACACACCTAGTGTCTGCAATCCCAGGGCTTCTGCCATGAGACTGGCAGCTAAGACAGAAGAATCTCCAGCAGCTTTTGGGCCAGACAGCTTGTGTCATGGAAGGTCAAAAGAAGAGACCTTGTTTAAAACAAGGTAGACGGCCAAGGCTGACACTTGAAGTTACTATCTGACTTCTACACCCATACTATAGCCTTCTCACACTGAGTTCACACACATGCACACACACACAGAGAGAGAGAGACAGAGACAGAGACAGAGACAGAGAGACAGAGAGAGACAGAGAGACAGAGAGACAGAGAGATCAGGAAAAATTTTGTACACTCAGTAGACAATTGTTTAGTCTCTTCTATTCATGTATCCTCAGTAGTGTGCCTATTTAGGCAGATTAGATGAACAGCTCTTGTGTTTTCATCCAAGGGAAAGGAAAGGGGGGGATATATCCAAAGTCATCTGGCTAATTAGAGGAGGTGGGAGACAAAGTTGCCTCCATTAAGTTCCTCTGGAACAGTTGCAAGATCCACAAAATCTGTTTTTAGCTCAGACATTCATCGTGTTGGATGTGTGATGTGTTTTCAATTTAATGATAATTGCCCTTTCCATTTCTTTGATAATTGCCCTCTCTATTATCATTTATGGAGATTCAAATTATAAATCAAGATAAGACAGCCAGAAAAATATTATGATTGTCCCTTCTGAGGCCATCTCAAACTTAAGCAACACTGCCAAAGCCTGAGAATTCAGCTACCTTCATTTGCATGCTTGTGATCATTTTATTTTAGGGTCCACTGGTTTTTCCTAAAGAGGAGGCTACATGACAATAATAGAGCTGAATGATAATGGGAACAGAGGCTATAAACTTAGCTGTGATCCAAGCTATAAGCTTGTATTTGATATGAGAATCCTGCTCTCTTAATGGAACACAAGAAGAGGGAGGAGTGAGGCATGTTTTCTGTAAGACACCCGTACCCATATGGAAGGTATTTCATAGCGCTCCTCCCTCACCAGCTTCTATGCTTGGCCTGTTTGGGGGAAAAATATCCTGGCATTCTTCTTATTCAATATAAACCTTGATAAATATGGTGAGATGTGTGGAAAAACATGGGAAAGGTTTGATCTAAAATTTCAGGAACTTTCTCCCAAAACAAAAACAAGGGTACTAAAAATGTGTGCCCAAGAATGACTTCATAGAGGAACCTTGGCACCAGTCAAAATCATTTGATTTCAGGATTTTGGAAAGTACTTTGTTAAAAACTAAATTGCACAAATTTAGAATATAGGTTTACACTAGAAACAAACGAAATACAGAACTAGTCATTTCTAATTGTTGTGGTACAATTTTATTTTCTATTGCTGTGATGGTTTTTGAGGCCAGGAAGGAACTCACACTTGAGCTTTCTTAAAGTGTTGTTGTCTCTGAGTTATGAATGCCATTGAGACTGATACACATCATGTCTTTCCACATCTACTGTGATACCATATTTGTAGCTAACATGGTAAATATCCATAGAAAATTACTGATGGGATGTGGTGAATTCAATGAGCATTCCCCCCATAAGCTTATATATTTGCACGTTTGGTCTCCAGTTGGTGGAACAGTTTGGGAGAAATTAGTAGGCACAGCCTTGTTGGAGAAGTTGGGTCACTGGGGTCAGGGTCTGAGGTGTCAAAAGCCAATGTCATTTTTAGTTAGTTCTCTCTGCCTAATGCTTGTGGATCATGATGTGGATTTGTAGTAGGAAGCTTTTCATTCATTCAGAATTTTGATGAAATGGGCATAGATGTAACCTGAGCTCACTTTGGGCTCCATTAGCAGCTATGAAATTTAAGTGGTTATCTTTCACCCTCTGAAGTGTAATTATTACCCCTTCAGTATCTTTCTGTTGAGAATAGAGCACAAAATCCTTGGGGTCTTTTATCCAATATATTTATCCTAGATTTCTTTAAACTGGATCCCTAAGAATTTCTGCTTAAAGGCTCTCAAATGGGTGACATTTGACTCTATCGACTGCTCATTCCTGCTCACTATACCTGGCTTCTTGGCATCTCAAACTCTGAGTCATGTGTATGCAACTGAAGGTTACTGAATACACAAGGGACAAAAATAAATTCAGAATCAAACAGACTATGAGTACAAGGTGTGTCTGGCAGTGCTGGTCCATGCTGTGCCATGAGGCTTCATGACAGCCTTGGTCCTGAGCACAGCATACACTGCACTATGAAGGGTTACACACACACACACACACACACACACACACACACACACACACTAATAGCAAAGCTGCCTGAAGCTCCTCAGTCCTGCACTGGCTTGTGTTACACCAGTTTAACGCAAGCTATAGTCTTCTGTTGAGAAAATGCCTCTGTAAATCTAGTTGTAGCAAGCCTGTAGGGAATTTTCTTAATAAGTGATTGATGAGGGATGGTTCAGTGGATGGAGCACCCCTGAGCTGATGGTCCTGTGTTCTGTAAGGAAGCAAGCCGAGCAAGCTATAAGAAGCAAGCAAGTAAGCAGTACCCTTCCATGGCCTCTGCATCAGCTCTTGCCCTGTTTGAGTTCCTGCCCTGGATTCCTTCAATGATGGACTATTACAATGTGGAAGTATAAGCCAAATAAACTTTTCCCTTACTGGAATAGTCAGGGTTCTCTAGAGGAACAGAACTTATAGAATTAATTTCTCTATATAGAAAGGAAATTTATTAGAAGGGCTTACAGGCTATGGTCCAATTAATCCAACAAGGGCTACTTATGAACAGGAGGTCCAAGAATCAAGTAATCCAAGAATCAGTCCTTGAGGCTGAATGTCTCAGCTGGCCATCAGTATATGCCAGAATCCTGATGAAATGAACTGTGATGCCAGTGAAGGAATGGGATTGCTAACAAGCAAGAGCAAGCAGGCAGAGAGTGAGCATTCTTCTCATTCTCTTTATATAGGCTGCCAGCAGAAGGGGTGGTCCAGATTAAAGGTGGAGTTTTCCACCTCAAAAAAAAAAAAAAATCTGGATTAAAGGTTTATCCTGCACCTGATCCAGATCAGAAGTGGATCTTTCCACTTGTACTGTTCTAAGAAAACAATCTCTTACAGGTGTGCCCAGCCATTCGGGTCTTAGTTAATACCAGATGTCGTCAAGTTGACAACCAAGAATAACATTCACCTCTCCCCAGCTTGCTTTTGATCATGATGCTTCATGACAGCAATAGTAGCCCTGAAAACGATAGTCCTTAGGAGACAACAGGATGCTACACATTTCAGTGTTTGTCTGGGTCATACGAAGTTTTCTGCTCTTGTAGAAGCATACTGGTTTAACAATGAAAAACTAAAGTTTTTCATGTTTTTCTATGGTTATTCCTTACCACCTAAGGCTTAGTTTATCTGAAGGGATTGTGTCACACTGTTTGATTTTTAAAATTACTGTTTGGCTTGCTGATGTGAGTTAAAAAAAAAAGTACAAATCATCACATATGTTTTGGTTTGAGATTGGGATTAGACTTCCTGTAGTTTCTGAAACATCCCTAAATATATTGCTTCTTCTTTATGATATATGTTTCTCTGAAGACTTGGTACTAGCATTGTATAAAACTACAACACTAATCAGCACTGGGAAACACTGAAGCTGCTGTGAGCCCTACAGCGCCAGATAGCCAGTCATGGGTTGGTTTGCATGCAAATACAAACGAGCTCATCCATCTCGATAGTATCCAAACTTCCTTTGGTCTTTACTAAATGCTATAATTATCTGCATATGAAAGAATGTTTTATAACATTTTTTGGATTTATTATTATTATTTATTATCAGTAAGTACTTGATTTTTATACGATACATGTTTTAACTCTCATTTTTATTTTTCACAAACTGGAGATTGAACTTGGGGTCTAGCACACGCTAGGCAAGCTCTCTACTGTTGAGCTATATTTCTGGTTTGTGTTTCTGTTTTATATACGTACACACCCAGGATGGTATATAATTTTCTCGGGTGAAACAAGAGCACAAGTGGAAAAAGATTTTGAAACTGTGAAGATGGTTTTACTTCCACTTGATACAAGCTAAAGTCATCTGAGAGGCTGGAACCTCAGAAAATACCTCCATAAGATCAGGCTGTAGGCAAGCAAGCCTGTAAGACATTTACTTAATTGGTGATTGATGGAGGAGGGCCCAGTCCACTGTAGATGGTGCTGTCCCTGGGCTGGTGGTCCTAGGTTCTATAAGAAGCAGGATACACAGGTCATGAAAATCAAGCCAATAAGCAGCACCCCTCCATGCTCTCTGCATCAGCTCCTGTCTCCATGCTCCCATCCTGTTTGAGTTCCTATGTTGACTTCCTTTGATGATGAACGGGAATATGGAAGCGTAAGTCAAATAAACCCTGTTCTCCCCAAGATGCTTTTTTGTTTCATGAGGGCAATAGTAACCCCAACTAAGATAGTCTCTGTATGAATACCACTTTCCCAAGGCAGGGTAGTCTTCCCTGATAGCCTCTCCCTTTCCCCCTTACAAGAGGCCAGGGCCCCTCCAATAAACACGATAGACACTTGAGTACTTGCTGAAAGTAGAACACACTTCTTTTTCATGCAGCTATTTGAATACTATTAAAACTTCCACTTTCACCTGTGCTTCTTAGGCCTCTTACAGTCAAATGTAGCCCCAGGAGTGAACTCATTTCACTAATGAACTGTGAGCAGATAATCTATAGGACATTTGGTTTGGTTATGAGCAACTCTTTTTGGAAAACTAGCTCATCCTGGGCTGAGTGGGTAGCTAAGTGGTAGAGTGCTTGTCCAGAATGTTTGAGGCCCTGGGTTCAATGGTCACAGCTGTAAAAATTCAACAACCAGTTCCCTGCTTGCTCCATGTGCACAGCTGTCAAGGACAGGGACTCTCAAGTAGAATAAAACTTGAAGTTTGCCTCTGCCAGGCATAAGATGTGGCCTTTGCAAACTTTCTGCCCTTCCAGATTCTAATTCATGAAGTGGAGTTTACAAGAAAATTGATTTCCTAAGGGTCATCATGAAAATTAAGCAAATTTAATTAAATTTAAGTAAATCTTGCTAAAGGCTTACAGTAGTGAAAAGAATTTGCCACCAGCCCTGCTTGCCTCACCTCAAGCTGGGCTGCCTTCTTTCCCAGAATCCCCACTTCTGTGAAGTCTTACTCTCTTCTTTAGCTTTGGTGGTTTTAGACCATCTCAGCTTTAACCACCTCATCCATTAGAAAGACACTGAAATCTTTCATCCTTCTTCAATTCCTAATTTACAACCTTGTGGTTGTGGCTGTTTGCTGCTGTCCCATGAGACTTTCTGACACAGTAAACAGAAAGGACCACACCTATGTTCATTGTCACCTCTCTACACTGGTTCTTTCCTTCGAACATCTGTAGTTTTGCTGGTAGCCTCCTAGCTTCTACTGTAGGACCCATGTTTCTAATTTATCTTTGTCCACTCCTTCTCATTTTACTGCTCTTCTCAGCAGTGGCCAACTCCTACTGACTGTCTCCAAAGTACTTCTTGGGTATTTTGAGTCCTTTTATTTCCCACTACTACTATCTCATGTAGGTTCTCATTAATCACCTTCTTCTCCAGACCGCTGTAGCCCACGGCCAATCTTCCCAACCTTAGACACAGTTTAAACATACCAGGAAATGTTTCCCCAGACTGAATCTCTTCTCATGCACATTCTCTGTTTTTTTTTTTATGTTACTATTGTCTCCTTGCCATGAGAACACTGACCTTCACAAACTTCTTAACTTCTGCATCTTAAACATGTAATTAATAGTTGTTCTAAATAGTCTAATTACTATTCATTGTCTCATTTTTATCATATAGTTATGGTATACTATTGATATGACATACTATTCTTCAGAATCACATTATATTTTAAGTATTGCTGACATTATTGGTTGAGTTAATTGTTGATTAAATTTATTTTCTATCCTCACTCTAATTAAAACTACAGACATTTCATGGGCCAAAATTTGATTTCTGGCCCATTCACTCCCTGCTCAAACATCGTCATCCCTGTTCCCAACTGATTGCCTACTGGTTAATGTCCCCATCCTAGAGCCAAGCCCTCAATTAAGAGGGCAACTTCCTTCTCTGAATATGCCAATCAGCTCAGAATACTCTAAGAGCGATTTTAATTGGAGAAATGACAACGTTAGTGGTGATAGCAAAAGCCTCCTCAGGCTGTGTCATGCAAGATGATAGAGTGGAATTGGCCCTGCTCCTCAAGGGAAGGTACAGACATGTCACCACCACAGTCTAGGCAGGAGAGCAAGAGAACAAGATGTACACATTTAAGAAAAGGGAGTTTGCTTAAAACTTTGGAAGGTAAAAATGTCCTTATTTGGAAATAAGGCAGCCTGAAGGCTTCCCCATTTAGTTAAAAAGCTTTTCCTGCCAGATGGTCACAGCACACATCTTTAAACCCAGCGCTCATAAGACAGAGGCAGGTAGGTCCCTGAATTCGAGGTCAGCTTGGTCTACATAGTGAGTTCCAGGACAGCCGGGGCTACACAGAGAAACCCTGTTTCAAAAAACTACAACAAAACCCATCATCTTTTCCTGTGCCTCTTCTCCAGACAAAAGAACACCAGATACTTTCCCTTCTAAACCGATACTGCTGTAATTCTTGAGCATCTTTTGTGATTTGTGTGCTCTTTTCTATGTTCACCCATCATTTTGCTCATTTGCATTTGCATTTGGCAGATGAAAAATGTTGCTTTCATAGTGTTGGGAAGTTACTGTTTCTTCATTCTTCCTGAAAACCTCCCTACATTATAGTTTAAAGAACACTATTTCTTACTAGGCTTTTAGAGTCTTCGTTCTGTATTGGTAAACACAAATATTACCACTACATGAATCAAGTAGTTATCTTCATTAGCCTTAATGTATTAAAATGTTATCTATTGTTTGGAGCTTGGAAAATTTTTAAGAGGAACTAATTTCAAAATATGAAGAAAGTAGTACCTGTAATATCATCAATTTGGGAGGCTGAGGCAGGGCAATTGCTGAATTGGGGAGATTGTGGCCAACTTCAATGAAAAATTAAGAATTTGGGGGAAAATCCAAAAGAACAATTTTCTTGAGAATAGTTCATTTCATTTCATTTTATTAATTATTGTTATATGGACAGGCATGTAGTGCATGGAGCTACCATTGAACTCACTCTGTAACTCAGTTTATGACCTTGAACTTGCAATACAATTGATTCCACCTTCCAAGTGTCAAGATTATAGGCAGGCAGCAATAAGCTCCACTCTATGCAGAACTGAAGATAAACTGGTGGCCTTATGCACGCTACTCAAGCACTCTACAAACTGGCCTACATCCCAACCCCCGTTTACTCACCATTTGAAGGTCAAACCCTTTAACCTCATTCACCTACCCTTTCTTTATTTTTGTTTTAAAGGTGTTCTTATATTATGTTCTTTCTGCATGTGTCCCTACAGGCCAGAAAATGACACTAGATCTCATTACAGTTGGATTATAAACTGCCCATGTGTTTGATGAGAATTGAACTCAGGATCTCTGGGAGAGCAGTCAGTGCTCTTAACCACTGAGTCTTCTCTCCAGTCCTCACTTTCCCTGTCTGTCTTGTGTTTGAACTCAGAATGTGCTTATTTATCTCTTCCAATTCATGTCGGACTTAGCATGTGTATATTGACGTCTCAAATTATTCTGATCTCCAAAATTTTACTTTCTTGTTTCTTCTTAATTCATTTCACATGAAACAAAGAACAAGAGATGTATAAGTTAACCATCATGGTTAAATTCAATAAACAACCTCAAATTCTATAAATGAGGAGATGGAACTGTAACTGACTGGTAGAAAATCTGCTTAGCAAGTGTGAGGTCCTGGATTAATTCCTCAGCCCCACACACAGTAAAATAAAATATGCAAAAGGTTAGCCCATCTTGGAATCTTGCACTTTAGAAAACTGCTAGGGAAGTCTTTTTATTAGAAAATAGATTCTCAGGCAGCATCTTGATTAACCTCATTTCTGTCTTGGGCCAGAAAGGCTGCTTCATTTTCTGCTACAGGTTTGAGACTCGCTTGATAGAAAATCCATCCATCTACACATTGCTTAATTAGGAATGAATTTTAAGTATTCAAAACCTACACATGATACTTTGGCTCCCAGAGACAGAAAGGAGCAGGAGAGCCTTAATTAACTAGCAGGCTGCCATCCCAGAGCTTTAAGCAAGGTAAACAACTTACTTTGCCTTTTCCTTCCCGAGTTAGCAAGTTACCACTGACAAGGTAATTCAGACTAGAATAAGAGTGTGCAAAGCCGACAGAAAGATGTTCCTTGAGACCAGTTAACTGCTGACTCCTCAACTGGCCGTAGTTACTAACGGTGCATGGCATTAAGATGCCATGCATTCCCTTTATAGGAAGAACAGGAAGGAAGGAGAGGATGAAAGTGAGAGTGGGGTATGATGGTGCACATCTTTTATCTCAACATTTTAGCATCCGAGGCAGTGAGAATCAAGTGTTTATGGCCAGCTTGCCACATAAGGAGACTTTGTCTCAAGATACAAAAAGGGAGAGCCTGCCATGAGTATTTCTTTGCTGCATAGGTGAGATACTTTGATGATCTCCCCTTAGTAGGCAAGGTACTTTGATGACCTCCCCTTAGTAGGCAAGGCACTTTGATGACCTCCCCTTAGTACCTACACTTCCAATGAAAGTCAGAAGTTAAGAAAAAGCTGAAAAAAACACGTAGTAGCTACAGCAGGAAAAGTTCAGCTACCAATATGCCAGTACCTCCTCACCTCTTCTTCTACTGGTGAGGAGGTACTGGCTTCCCTTTGGATATTCCATGTAGTTATTTTGAATCTTGGCCATTTGCAGCTGACAACTTGCCCAGACAAGTGAGCCTTCCTTAATTCTTTGGGAAAGAGTAGTCAACACCTAAAGGAGTCAGAGGTTCTCAAAATGAGTAGAGTTAACAAATGCAATCTGCATCTTATCTACATGTCTTTAGAGAATCACCACTTTGGATCTGAGGGATGGAATTAGTTCAGAGGAGAGAAACGTCACTAAATGCATTAAATATTTCTGAAGTTCCAGTTGACTTTCACTTTACATAGCTCCTGTCTTCCAGCATGTCTATCTTCCACTCCCTGCCCATGGAGGCTGGTTTTCTGATTCATTCTCACACCTGTGTGTGCCAGAGGAGCAGATGCCCAGATTCTCGGGGTCAGAGTTGGGCCCTGGTCTTCTGTCACTCTGCAGAAAGGGAGGGGTTTGGCGGCGTGGTGTCTGCTTGCTGATGGCTGGCTTGGATTTATATGTTTCAAGTGAGCAGGTGGTATCAATGGCTACCTAATGACTAAAATAAGCGTGAAATTGATCTTCTGATTAACCTGTCTCCCCAGGTGGGTGGCAGCACGCTCCTCCCTCCTGGGTTGAGTTACATTGTTCATTTCCAGGAATCATTTGTAGCCGTTGCTCTCTTCATTTTAGCTGATTTCTCCAAAATCAGATACAAACATGGCGGTTCTGCTGTCTGGCATTCCTCCGTATTAGTAGCTACCTTCATTCCTAGACTCTCAAGCTAGACATTTAGCTAACATTTATGGTGCAGACTAGAGAACTTTCAATTCTCTTGATCTTTTCATGCTGAATTTGAACCGCTGGGTGTGTTGTTTTTGTTCTAGGTTGACAAGCCACTTCCTCTAAACTCCACAACTCATCCTGATGACTATGGAGCCTACATAGTTTCCAGTGATAAACGATGAATTTCAAAGTAAGTTGCATTATGGTTTTTGCTACCGTGTGAATTCAAGCATTGTGTACAAGTATGTGCTTTGCCTGTGGGTGGTTTTCTGAGTCATGACGTTCAACACGCCTCTATTTCAGGGTAAAATTATGGTCCCAGGTAGAGATGAAAACGTGAGTCACTGAATGTGTGGTTTCTTGTTAGTTGCTGTCTGTTGGCTGCCTACATATCCGGGTTTTGTGAAAAAGGATTCTTTTGGTGGTAGGACACTCTGGCCTTGGAATGTGAGCAGGCATCACAAGTCACAGTTAAGGAAAGATGCATTAGAATTGTGTGGAGCAGCAAGCCAGGAAAATGCATTCCTTTGTAAAGGGATAAAATGTCCCAGTTGGGCTTCTCCCAAGGATGCCGGTTGATGGAATAGGATGGGCTAAAGGCTTTAATAGAAGATGCTGGTTGATAAAGTGGAATGAAGTCCTTTATAAGAGAAGGTTTCATGCATCTAACTCACTGTTCATCACTGCCTGTTGCTTTCCTGGTGAGAGTAATTCTTCCCTTCTCCAAGACAGTCTTTGGCTCTACCTGTAACAACTAAAAAGTCTAGGCTTTGACACCAACCTGAATTTAATTTGTGTTATTTTAATACCAAATGGTGGTCCTGCCATTATCTAGTTACATAACTATGGGCTTCAGGTTTCTTGTCTACAAACTCAGAGAAGAACAGTAGACTTTCTGGCAAGCTGTGGAAGAACACAATCAAGCCAGTAGATTGAGAACACTTGAACTATTGCTGATGCATAGCAAGCATGAAATTTACTGGTTAGCTGTAGTGCTCTCATTGAATCATCTCTTTGTCTCTGAACTCCAATAGGCTGAAAACTTGGTCATCATCAGTATTACTATTATTGATGTTTGTGGATATCATGATTAATAGAACAGATTTTAGTAGTGGTGTGGGTGATGTTACTGGGATGTAACCGGCACCCCCACAGGCTAAACTATCTCTAAACCTGTGGGAATTACTAAAGAAATCAAACTCCCAAATCTCTCTCTCCTTAAAGGAGTTGCAACATGTTTTCATGGAACTCCAGAAAGGTGAGTAATTGGCATTCCATTGCCTCTGAATGCGTGCTGGCGAGCCCCAAGGTGACAGAAGGTATCAAGTGATCTGAAAGTGGGGTGCATTCCTGCCAGCACACAGTGTAGTGGGAGAAGCAATTAGAAGGCTCGTTGCCATCCTGGAAACATGCAAACATCAATTGGCATAGCATTTCAGGAAGCTGAATGGGAAGGAGACTGCAAAACAAAAAGCCTTTCATGGGGGCGAAGGCAGTGCTTCCAAATCACAGTGATGATTATGGCCACCATTAGAGTTTAATGAGCCTATGGACAGCTAATGACTTCATCTCTCTGGTAAACTTGCCAATTGCCCATGTTTCTATCCACATCCCTTCTTCTCTTCCGAGGAGCAAAATTGTGGTGCTATTAGCCAGACTAGAACAAGTCATGGCTTAATTCCCCCATATTGCTTTCCTTTAGGGACTGGCAGTAGCAAACCAGAGAAAAGAACATGAGGGCACCATTTTTTAGAACTCTAGACCATCATCAGGGTTCAGTGCAAAGTTGACCACCCACTGCTTTAGGACCTACATTCCTCACCTCTAAAATGTTCTTCTTGGTCACTGTCTTGCTTATAAGCACACAGAGACGAATCACAGGCTATTTCCAAAAATGATAGTAAAGATAGCCTATGCCAGTTGGGTTGTGGTGGCACATGCCTTTAATCCCAGCACTCAGGAAGCAGAGGCAGGTGGATCTCTGTGAGTTTGAGACCAACCTGGTCTACAAGAGCTAGCTCCCAGGACAGCTATGACTGTTACACAGAGGAACACTCTCTCAAAAAGTAAACAAACAAAAAAGATAGCATATGCCATTGAAATGTTCGTATTATGTAGAAGTACCATTTATTTTGCTTAAAATATATTGCAAAAGCTATCTTTATTATAGACATATTTTCATTAGTAATCAAATATAGAATTTGATATTTTAAGTTTAAATAAGTGGTCTACTAAGCTATCAAAAATAGTAAGTATAATAAGATCTAAATGGATATCAGAATCATCTTGATTAACCATACTATTATAATTTGTGTATGTGTGTATGGCCCTAGGGTTTTAATTTAAGTTACATATATGCAAAATATATCCTCTGAAACTGAGCTGTACCCAACCTGATACTCTGATCATATTCATAATGGATAGTATTAGCCAATATTAATGTTCATTGTCAAAGGCAAAAGGCAAAGTTGTCAAAATAGAAATAGTAGGTACAAGTCTTACCAATAAGTTGTTGGGTAAAATATTTTTTGATTAAAAAAAAGATACTCCTCTCCTTTGTGATTCTGAGATACTTCTTTTATTGTTTTATTTTGTAAATATAAGCCAGTATGTATAATGTCCTAAAAGAATACATTGAAGGCAATGTAATTATGTAGAGTTGTGTTAGATATTAAGACAATTCTTTTCATGTAATACTTTAAAAATTCTAAGTAAGTTCTACATCAAAGTAGTCAAATATCATTTTTCAATCTAATTCTTTCAGTAAACTGATCACCATGGCAACATAAAGGGCAGGGACAAATGTCTGTTGAGTTGAGGGAGCAAGTTGGGCTTTAGTCCCAAATTGTCAGTGGTACTTTCTGAGTGATTTAGGGCAATTAGCAGTTATCTGGCTAAGATATTTGATATAATTTTAAGAAATGGTAAAAAGAACACCAAAATTGGAAAGTGATATTTAGAGAAAAACTCCTAAGCAACAAAAATATTTAGCATGCCATCAATCCTAAATCTGCTGTCTTCGGCTCCTTAGACATCAAAAGGAGAAGGTTAGTTTAAGAATGGATCCTTCATGTCCTGATTTCCTTTTCTATTACTATGACAAAACACCCTAAGAAAGCAGCTTAGGGGGAGAAGGGATTTTTTTGGGCATCCAATTCCAGGTTGTAGCCCATCATGACCAGAAGCAGCAGGAACTTGAGTGAGGTGTCTACCTTGCATCGGCAGTCAAGAGATAGAGGGTGATGAATGCCTGTGCTCAGCTCACTGCCTCTGCTTTTGTGGAATCCAAAATTTGGTGCTACCGACAGTGAGCAGGCCCTCTCCCACCAATTAACCCAGTGAGAATTTTCCCCCACCGATGTGCCCAGCACTCCATCTCCCAGGTGACTCTAGACCTCATTAAGCTGACAGTTGAGATGAACCACCACTCTCCAACAAAAACATGTAAATTAAATCTAATTTATTTTTGGTTTCATACAGAGATCTCTGCGGTTTCTTTGTGCAAATAAAGTCAGCATATAAAAATATTCACATGCCAGACATAAAGAATGTGCATGTTCAGCCACAGTGATACATTCTTTTATGAAACCTGTGGTTCTTAAGGAACAGAGTTTAGATGTACTATACTTTGCTGGGATAAACTGTAAGACACAGCATGCTTGTGTATTCATGCCATGTACTGTCTCATCACTGAAAGCAAGATGGAGGAGTTGACTGAGCTGGACAGCTCAGCGGAGAGCTAGAAGAACCCCAGCTAGGAGTGTTTGACCCTGCAAGCAAGAAAAAGGCCTAAAACCATTTGTGAAAATCCCTAGCTTAGTAGGAATCAGGGACTCCTCTCATGGTCAACAGGATGAAGAGGGGAAATCCTTTCCCAGACAGGCACCTCCACTGCTGACTTTCCACAGTGGTCCTGTGAACAAAACCTGTTTACTATAGTTTGAATGTGAAATGGTCCTTACAGAGTCACATGTTTGAATGTTTAGGCTTCAGCTGGTGTTCTGTTTTGGGAAGCTGCCAAAAATTAGGAGGTGAGGCCTCATTGGCAGACACAGACTACAAGGGGCCGGGAGTCAGTAAGTTCACCTCTATGTCTAGCTCTCTGCTTCTTAATCAGGCAATATGTGACATGTTGCCTATTAAGCCAGTATGGCCACCTGGATTTTTTTTCATCATAATTGACCATGTCCCTTCTACCATAAGCCCAAATCCATCCCCTCTCTTAAGATGTGTCTGTCCCGGTGCTCCCTGTCCTTGACCACAGGGATGAGAAGTTCAAGGAAGACTTTGCGAATACCCATCAGCCACCAGCATCTTTCCTGAGGTCTCTTTCCTTCACCATTCTGTTGGCCCTCAGGCTGCTTTCTACTACCTTCTGGCCTGCCCCAGACCCCCTTTTAGTAAAGCAGGTACCACTGACTTTAACACTCTTGAGTCTCTTTCATGTCTTGCTCTGTGAATTAACTCTTTACCATCTAAGGGGAGGGGATTGTGTGTGTATGTGTGTGTGTGTGTGTGTGTAGGGTTGAGATTATTCTCATGTCAATAATAGAAAACTTGACTCATATAAAGAAAACTAAAAATTGTCTGTTCATGATAGAATCTTAAGTTGAATGTGTTGTCAAATTACACTGTAGGAATGACAGTGGCCCTTGCTCTAACTCCTGGGTTGTGATTTAAAAGTAGAGCACAGTTGGGCACAGCTCATGAGGCTCATGCCTTGGTTGTCTAAGGGCCTGGGAGGCTAAGATAGGCATGCATGCATTTAGATCAGCTTGACTTATGCAGAGAGTTCCAGGACAACCTGGGCTATAGAAGGAGATCTTTTTCAAAACAATACAAAAAAACAGCAGAAGCCAAAAAATACCGGCCAAACTAACCCCTCCCCAAACAAAACACAAACAAGCAAAAAGTCTATCTCATGGTGGAAGAGAAGGTGAACAATTGTTGCTGGAGACTAGGAAGGGCAAAGCGGGAAGTGGAATGGTTATATGAACAGAAAGACTTGGAGAAATTAGGATTCAGTTTTGTATCTTATAGCATAGTGGAATGAGTTGTTGGTTATGGCAATCTGGGGTGAATTTTAAAATAATTAAAACAGTATGAAAGTTCCAAACAGAACTTATTACCACTTGAGGAGGAGGAGGTGTCTGCCTACTGCCATGCTGTGATAACTACGTGCTGAACACCAGTATGGAGTGACCATGTTGTCACGTAAGATGTGTAGAAAATGGCTTCATGATCTGTGATTTGTATTTCTGTATGTGCATGTGTGAGTATGTCTATGTTTTTATGTATGTTCATCTGAGTGAAACTAGAAGAGGGTACTGGATACCTTAGAGATGGAGTCGTAAGTCATTTTAAGTGGCCTGATGTGGGTGCTGGGTGCCAAACTGGGGTTCTCTGAAAGAGCAGCAAACTTTCTCTTAATCCCAGAGCCATCTCTTCAGGTCTAAAACATTATCTTGCTTACACTCATAAGGTTCTGTTTTTTAGCTCCAGTGCTGAAAAAAAAATGAATAAATGAATGCATGAATGAATGGACAAATAAAAGAAAGCCAATGAGAAGCTCAGTGAGAAACGAGCTTGCTGCCAAGCTTGCCAACTTGAGTTCAATGCCAGGGAGACACATAGTGGAAGGAAAGAATGAACTCCCAAATCAAAGTTCTCCCCTGACCTTCACACATGTTCATACACACAGACACAGGATAACAAACACATTAAATAAGTAAATGTGTCTAAAGAACAATTTTAAAAAGTCAGGCTGATGTTCTGATGACAATCATATTCCTTACTTACCATGTTGAGTTTGTTTTGGACTTACCCTATTACATGTTCTAATTACATACACTTTTTTCAGTTCTTACAAAATATACGTTAGTTATAACGTACTGTTCTCAACTTAAAGACAAATGAAGTTCAACAGTATAATTTGATCAAACATCAGAACTAATAGTGTAGCAAAACAAGGATTTGAACCCACATTTCTCTGTGACCCAAGGCCAGGCTTTCTCCATCATGTGCAGTTTTTTCAGTCTTTCCAACATTCCTTATTGTCTAACCGTGTCTTTTCTTTATACTCAGGTATCAGAAGATGACTATGTTGGCAGTTTTATTGTGTGCATGTACATTACCATCAACTAATACTTATTGGTCTGTCCCATGAAGTCAATGAACATTTTGCAAGCAGTTCGGCTACAGATTCAGAAAAAAAAAAAAAAAAATCAATGACTATTTGAGTGAGCAAGTGAATTCGGGAGAGCAAAAGCAGTCTATGTGCTTTCTCTTGGAGGGAAAGTCAGAGATCCAGTTGTGAGGAGACAAACCCAGTGTTGATGGCTTAAGGCAGGAGCTCAGGCGTCTCTCTGGCTAGGAATTCAATTGCTGTTTTCATTCCATAAACTGATTTCCCGATGGATTTGAATAATTTTGACATTGAGAAGACAAAATCCTGTTTGTGGTTCTTTGTTGTACAGTTCAAGGCCAGTTTCCCTCCTAATCATTTTTCATTTGCCTCCCCCCTCCACTCATTTTGCCAGTTTGCATTTTTTTTTGCTTGTGCTCCTACCCACAAACCCCTCTTCTTGCTGAGCAGTGCCCATTGGTCTAGCAGTTTCCCCCGTGTCTATCAAATCTTCCTTGCACTCAGCCTTCCTGATCTGGAGCCCTAATTTTTTTCAAAGCCTTATCGATTAATTGGGCATAAAACACCTTGGCTCTTCTATGGAAATCACCTTCCCCTCTAGCTTAAGGCATCGCCAGGGGTAAAATGGATTCATTTTGTATTTGCAGACATTTCAGGGGTGAGATTCATACTTTTCACTGATACCTTTTTAAAAAAAAAAATAAAATTCTGACAGTGATGGAAATACTATTGCAGAGAGTTTGCAAATATCCAAATACACAAGAAATAAATGTGAAGACAATCATTTTTGTTGGCATGCAACAGAAGTATTTTTTGCCTTCTGTGGTATTTGTTTCTAGTCCTTTTCTCAATTCATTCTGCTTTATTGTCTTAATTTACTTAATCAGTAGGATGTGACTTAGGTTGTATGTCATCTTGTGAGCAGTAGAGCCCATGCCCAGCATGTGCAAGGCCTTGGGTTCAAACTAGAACTGCAAATATTATATATATATATATATATATATATATATATATATACACACACACACATATATGATATATGTGTAAATGTACCTTTGAATCCTGCTTTCTCTCTCCCAAAATTAGAGAGCCTAAGATTTGCTTTTACCCAGCTTGTAGACAGCAGGAACTGTGGCTGTAAAGGGCCTGGTACAGCCTTGACTTTCAGATGCCTTCAAGTATTCAGTTATAAGTCTGTTTAGAAAAATATAACTTTATGGAGCCAACTGTATAATTCCTTTTTGCCTCTGTCATGTGCTAATTCTGTAACCATTTGAAACAGTCTCTTACTATGTAGAAACAAAGAATATATTAATACTGAGTTATATAATACATGATAAAATAATACATCTCTATTTTTTAATTTCCAAATTAGGCTATACATGTTTTTTAAGTTCATTTTGTGCTTTATGGAATGTGGGAAATGCCCTCTGTGAGTTCCACCATCTCTCTTACGCACCTTAGCTATGTGAAGCTAAGATTTTCTGGTTCACCTCCCACTTGTCAGCTAGCTTGCTTTCCTTCGCAGCCCAGTTTTCTCTGTTCTGACTTCATCAGTTTTAAATCTGGTGAACATACACTGCCTGAAAGCTTAACTTTCTCTGTATGGCTGACCTGCCCAGTTTTAAAAATTCATGTTTTAATCAGTCTGCTACGAAGGTCTTTACTCTCAATTGCTGTTTTACTCCTTTGCCTATTAAAATATTTGATTATTCTACCCAGGTCAGATATTTGTCCTTTGTATTTATCTAATAACCAAAATTGAAGCTTTTCTCTGAAAGCAATTAGAATGTGACCCTCAGAGAGGTTGTTTTACACAATTTTCAATGAGAAACCTTTCCCTAGGCTGGGTCCTCTGAGACCAAGCATTCCCAGTCTTAGGCACAGCGTGTTACCGTCAACTGCTGGTAAATCATTTTCTCTTTTAAACAGGGTCTCACTCCGTAACCTAGTCTGGCCTGGAACTCACAGCAATTCTCTAGCCCTAGCCTTTCACAGGCTATGATTTTAGGCATGAGCGATCACAC
Source organism: Chionomys nivalis (assembly GCF_950005125.1). Taxonomy (NCBI): domain Eukaryota; kingdom Metazoa; phylum Chordata; class Mammalia; order Rodentia; family Cricetidae; genus Chionomys; species Chionomys nivalis. The sequence goes on along the minus strand of NC_080103.1, from coordinate 56,242,362 downwards.
CCAGCTTTTAAATGCAGTCACTCTCTTTTTCTTTTTTATGTACTGTGCTTAGAACTGAACCTCAGGCCTCACTCATGAGAGGTAAAAGCTTCACTACTGAGTTATGCCCCAAACTTACTGCTTGTAAATTAATAAATATGTCTATTATAATAATAATATAAAAACCCTGCTATGCAAGAAGATCTAAAAAGCTTCCTATTCACAAGACGCAAACATGTTTCATAGGATCTAAAGACTATACCAGAGAGGCTATTTGTAAGCACCAGATTTCAGAGCTGTTGGGAACCGCTGACTGGATTTCAGTAATCGTGGAAGAGATTCCTACAGAGGGTTAGGACACTCCCTTCCAAACATCATCAAAGCTGAACATGAAAACTGAGCAGCTGAAGAGAGAGGCAATGTTCCCCAGGCAATTGGGGTTCCAGAGGCCAATCAGAGATGTTTGCACAATCAGGAGAGCATAGTGTCTCAAACCACAGACATCTCTCATCACAGCAGATCTTGCCAGCAAAAGGTCCACCTTTTATTTGTGTCAAACTGAATTCTTCTTGTTGTATGCTACTTGATGGTTCCTTTGCTTTGGGAACCTATGCAGAGGGGGTGGGGTGAGGGGGACAAATTAAATCAAAACTGGAAAGACTTGTTAAAGGGAGGTGTGTCTCTCTTCTCTAGGATACAAACAAGCAACTAATTCCACAATAGTCACAGCTGATTAAATCAACCTCTAAAACATGCGATGAAAATGCAAAGAAGCCCAACTTACTATGCCATCATATGAACTAATCCTCGTTTCATTTTCTGGAAATTGTATGGCATCAGAATGAGGGGTATATGAAAAGACTCCAAAAACAGCAATAACATGTCTCTGTGAATCAGCGCCTGCCTCTTTAAAACAGTGTATTTCCAGATGAACACAGAAACACACTTCTCAGTCAAACTTAATACTGAGTGGTCTGGAGGCCCCTCTCCTGAAGGGAAGCCCCCTGAGAGCTGAAGAAAGGGGTGCCTGCACGCATTTGCAGGAAGAAGAAACAGAAACATTTATGGCTTTTGCACCACCCAATATACACAAAAACATCCTCTCCTAATCCTTGTCTATAAAACTTTATTTACATAGTTATAAATTGGTAAATCTCAGACATAAATTTGGTGTCTATTAAATATACAATGTTTTACTGAGTGGGAACTGTGGCAGGCCTGTTCCTTTTCTTCTTTGCCTAGCAGCCAAAATTAAGAAATAATGGGGGTGGAGGCTAGAGAGATAGTTCAGAATTTAAGAGCACTGAAAGCTCATTTAGAGGACACAGATTGGATTCCCAGTACCATAGCGCCTCACAACCACCTGTAAATCTAGTACTAGAGGATCTGATACCCTCTTCTGTCCTTCCTGGGCACTTGACATGAACACAGTGCACAGACACACATGTAGACAAAACATCCATTAAACTTAAAATAAAAATGAATAAATCTAAAAGAAAAAATTTGCTAGGTGATCCATATTTCCCAAGACACAGAGTAGTTCTTAGCCACTTGTGACATCCCTCAGGAACCAAGCACATAAATGTTCTCATGTCACTTACAATCGGATCAAGGGGAAAACAAAAATGAACTTGCAATGTCAGACCCAGCTCAATTTTGGAGGGGAAAAAAATCTTCCTTTGAAGGAAACTAAATCAATCCCCTTCGGCCATTCTGTGAGCCCTGAGACCCAGCTCCAATAGCAATCAGTACTTACAGATGCAAGGTGCAGGCAAATCATGCTTCATTTAAAAGAAATTGAATGAGGATTACTGACAGAGAAAGTTTGATGCTATTTTACCATGAATTAAAGCTAAATCATGGTGTTATTGGCTCAGTCTTACATCTCAATTCTGATTCCTTTGCTGTGTCCCATTCCTTCTCTTTAAAAGACACCCACCCCCATTTAATTCTGTTGGAGCCTCTTTCCTAGTTGAACTTGTGTCTTAAATTTACTAAAACCTTGTCATACTATGGTGCCTTAATCACGGTCTGTGGATGTCTGTCTCATACAAAATTTGGCTGCAATTCTCCTGGCATGAAATGCCTTGTTCTGCACAGGCCTTCTGTTTGGTTTGCTGACATTCTTCTTAGTGGGCTCTCATGGTGATTCATTATCTTGTGATATAGATTTCCAAGTATCATCTTTGTATTGATTTTTATATCTTTAATAACCACCGCACAGAAGATGGCTCCACTGTGTCATTGATCGCATCAAAAATTCAAGGCTTACAGAAAGACTTGAGGGCTAATTGGTGGCAGTACATTTTAGACTTAATCCTAATGCAGTCTTAATCTTCAGCATTAAACCCACCTGAAGGCTTCCTCCTTGAGTCAATGAGGGGATGTTTAGTGCCTCATTGAAAAACACCTGGAGATACCGTGCAAGAAGGCGGAACTAGATGGATAACAAACAGGTAGTTCTTCAGCTACCAAGCACAGTCTGTCACCAGGCCCTCCACACAGAAGTCACTTATTGCTTTCCTTTTCTGTAACCTCTGGCTCCACCATGGTTTTCTTGCCCATTTGGAACATGCTCTCCTCATTCTACAGCACGTGGCTTTTGAGCATGTCACCAATCCCCAGTTCTATCAGAGGTGTAATCCTTCTTGCCATTGTCCTTGTTGTTACAGCAGGGTCTCCTGTAGTCTAAGCTATTTTCAAATTGGTTATGCTGTCAAGGATGACCTTTGAACTCCTGAGCCTCCTGCCTCAACCTGCCAACTGCTGGGCTTATGAGCTTGTACCACGTGAGCTGTGTAATCTAGTCCTGAGGATGGAATCAAGGGTTTGTGCTGTTAAGTCAGCAGGAACTCCACTAACTGAGCTACCATCCAAAGCCAATAGGCACGATTCTCCCTCTTTTTGCTTTTTATTGAAAATAAAGTCTTTTCTCACATAATATATCCTGATTACATTTCCCCTCCATCTCCTCTTCCTAGCTCTTCCCTACCTTCCCTCCCATCTGAATCCACTCCCTTTCTTTTCTGTCTCTTATTAGAAAAGAACAGGCTTTTAGGAGATAATAATAAAATATAATAAAGTATAATAATATAGAACAAAAACTCACACATCAAAGTTGAACCAGACAAACCAACAGAAAGAAAAGAGCCCAAGAGGAGACACAAGAATCAGAGACCCACATATTCACACACACAGGAATTCTATTAAAAAAAAAAAAGAAAAAAAAAACAAACAAACACTAAACTGGAAGCCATAATATACACAGCGGACGTTTTGAGGCCCATGCAGGCCCTGTGCATGCTGCTTCTGTCTCTGTGAGTTCATATGAGCTTTGCTCGTGTTGGTTTAAAGGACTTTGTCCACCATGCCCACTGGCTCTAACACTCTTTCCAGTAGATGTGATTGTTTTTTTTCTTTTCTCATACAATACATTCTGACTACAGCCGCTCCTTCCTCTCCTCCTTCTACTTCCACACCTCCACTCTCCCCTCCTCCCATTCTTCTCAGTTCTCACCCACCTCCCATCTCCCCTCCTCCCATTCTTCTCAGTTCTCACCCACCTCCCTTTTTGCTACTCCTCCAATCCTTTCAAAAAAAGAGTAGGGCTCCCGGTGATATCAACCAAACACAGCATAACAAGAGGCAGAAAGTCTTGGCACAAATCCTCATATCAAGGGTGGACAAGGCCACACAGCAGGGAAGAAAGGGTCCTGAGAGCAGGCAAAAAGAATCAGAGAAAACAAATATAAACCAATAGAAAGAACTGGGTGCAGTATTTGTCATAACAACATGATGACTGAGTTCATCACCAGTTCCCCCATTAAATGTAAAAAAAAAAAAAGAGTAAAAAGAGCCTGGTTGGTTGGGGAGATGGAAAGACTGCTTAGCTGTTAAGAGCACTTGTGACTCTTGCAGAGGATTGGGGTTAAATTCTTAACACCCACATAGTGATCCATCTGTAACTCCAGTTCCAGGGCATGTGACACCCTTTTTCTGACCTCCACAGGACCCAGCTGTGCACACAGATTACTTGGTGCTGGGATTGAACCAATGACTTGTACATGCATTATCCCAGGTATCAATACTCTTAATAACCCAGGGAAGAAAGCTAGTTATTGAATACAAGCTAGCTTACTGTTTCCTAAATTTCTCTTTCTGTTTTAAAAAGGATTAGTTATTCTCTATCATTATCAAAAATTCAAGTTTTTTTATCCATTAACTAGTATTAATGCTATCAACAATAATTTGTTTCTGACCAAGAATCAAACCATTGACATAGAATAGAATATGTCCTGGGGTGAGCACATATATTTACATTTTATTTTAACTTTAGATAAAATTTTTCCTTCTTGGAAAATAAATGTATTTCTGGAACAATTAGTTGATTTTTAAATTTAGACAGGAAGTTTTTTAATGTAGCACAGATTATAAAATCCTGAACTACCAAGCATGTGCTCATGCTGAGTTTTTTGAATACTCTGATTGTACATAAAATGGATCAGAAGGGACTTGTGGATATTTTGGTGGCTTCAACTCCTCCCTTTCAGCCTACAGCAGGTACTCATACCACTGCATGGAAGCCCCACATCACACCACAGAGGCTACATCTTGGAAATTTATTGATCCCATTACTGAGAGAAAATTGCATGTGCTTTTCAACTTGGTGCTATGGATCTGACATCAAATTAAAATTCAATGCCCAATGAGCAAAACTGGTCTTCTTTAGCAATCAGATCATAACAACAACTACCAAGTATACAGCCATTTTGGTGAGCGTAGAGTATTGGCCTGAATTCTTAAAATAACTCAGTCAGAGAAGAATTATCACTTCTTTTTATCTATGAAAAAGTACAATTAGGCACAGCTGCAAAAATTCATAAAATCAACCATCATACCATCCAAACGCTCTGTTCCATTTGGCGAATAGCAACATGCCAATGGTGACTGAATGTTTTTGTGTGGCAAGATCCCTTACAATGATATCTACCCTCTTAAGATATTTGAAGGGGCCTGCAATATGGCTCAGATAGTGCAGTGCTTACCTCATAGGCGAGAGGTGCTGGGTTTGATCCCATAAAATCAAGCAAGGGGGCAAATGCCTGCGACCCAGCATTTGAGAGATGGTGGCCAGAGAGCCAGAAGTCCAGAGTGATTCTCGGCTACCTAGTGGGCCTGAGCCAACTTCAGCTACATGAGACCCTGTCTTTAAATAAATAAATAAACATTTTATGGTACAGTAGCATTACTATCTATATGCACAATGTCACATCCAACATAGATCTACAATTTATTCATCTTACAGAACTAAAACATCACACCTTTATATGGTAATGCCCCATTGTTTCCTCCTCTAAACCTTGGCAGCCATCATTCTACTCTCTACCCCTTGAGTTTTGCCTTAAATAACTCATCCAAATGGAATCACTCAAGGTTTCTCCCTTTGCAATTGACTTGTTTCATTTAATATAATATTCTCAAGGTTCATCCAAGTCATATGTTGTAAGATTCCAATTTTAGAGGTAAAATGGCTTACACTGTGTGCACTCGCTTTGTTTGCTTTATCTATTGCCTCTGAACACTCAGGTTGTTCACATGTTTTACATTTTGTGTCTTGTGCTGCAATGAGCAAGAGACAATTTTCTCTATAGCATCGTAACTTTAATTCATTTAGCCAGATCTATTTGACCCAGCAGTGCTGGGCCATATGGTGACTGTAATTTTAATTTTTGAGGGAAGCCTCATACTGCTTTCCATGGTACATACCATTCGGCCTCCCTAGCAACAGCCTGTAATATTTCCCATCTCTCCTCATCCATCCCAACACTTGTCTTTGTTGTTTTGATAATAGCCAGGCTAGGAGGTGTGAGATGGTGTCTCATTGTTGATTTGATTAGCATTTCCCTGATGAGTATCAATATCTCTGCTACCTGCTGACTGTCTAACCATGAGTCCTGCCACTCTGCTGGTTGTTTCCATTGCTGGCAGAAGGAAGCTTTGAAGTTTGCTGTCATCCCACATATCCATCATTGTTTTGTTTCATCAACGTGTGTGTGTGTGTGTGTGTGTGTGAGAGAGAGAGAGAGAGACAGAGAGAGAGAGACAGAGAGAGAGACAGACAGAGAGAGAGAGAGAGAGAGAGAGAGAGAGAGAGAGAGAGAGAGAATGGGGGCAGCAAAAGTAGCATCAACTGTCTTCCATGATTGCTCCAGGAACCTAGAGCCCCCAGCACTGGGAAGACATGGGCAACACTGCTTTTGATGTGAGTCCTGGGAATACAAAGCAAGGCGCTCGACTTACACGGCAAGCACCTTGCCCACTGCACCACCTCTCCAGACCTTGTCTTAGCAATCTTAAAAGATCTTGTGTTTGAAATAGTTTACCAGTGACAGGGATAATAGGTTCAGAATTTTATTTGGTGTGTGTGAGTCATACCAAATAACTAAAATAAGGATTTCCTTTTAAAATTTTTAAAAATATTTTTCAATCAGTCAGTTAGTGGTGACCCATGCCTTTAATCCCAGCACTCAGGAGGCAGAGATGGGCAGGTTTCTGTGAGTCCGAGGCCAGCCTTCTCTACAGTGGAAGTTTTGAAGTCTAACACCCATGATTGTCCACTGACCTTCATATATGTTCTGTGCATAGATGTACTGGCACTCTGTATACACACAAACACTGCACACATACACACAAATGAAAACTAGTTACCCAACACTAGTCCTTCTAAGCAGAAAAGCTGACCTGAGAGTTTGACAAGAAAGAAGGGGAGGAGGAAGGGAGAAAGTTTCTTTGTGTATGGGCAAAATACGCACATAGAGGTCTGCTCAAATAAACAAGGAGTGATAGCTGCTGCTGGCCTCATCAACAAATGGACCCTTTGGGATAAAGTTATCAGGCAAAGTAGACTGTCTAATTTTTACTAATTTTTCCTATGACCCTTATTCACATCAGCATCTTGTTCCCAAAGTGTTCTAAGAACATCACTAATTATTTAAATATGACTTTCTATGTCAGTTAATTAAGTAAGCAGCTGGGGTCTGTGGCGCACGCCTTTAATCCCAGCACTTGGGAAGCAGAGGCATGCAGATCTCTGTGAGCTCGAGGTTAACCTGCTCTACAAGAGTTAGTTCTAGGACAGCTAAGGCCAGTATTTATATATATTCTGAAGGAAGAGAAGGAGAAGAAAGAAAAGGAGAATTAAGAAAAGGAGGAGGAGAAAAAACAGCAGCAGTAACTAAGCTTTTGCATTTATTTGGTCCAAAATTATATCTAAGTTGAAGAGAAGTTGATAGAAAAAAAAAAAGAAAAAAAAAAAAAAACAAGTACATGAACTCCATAGAAGTAAAGTAAGCAGTCCTTGTCTTCAGACATAAACAGAGCTGTGGAGACCTCATGTCAGGCAGAGTACGTCTTTCACCAACCATAGTTTGGTCTCTCTTGAGCTCAGTTTCCATCATAATAAAATGAGTATGATATTGTTGTGCAGTTTGAGTCAAATGGGTGAATGCAGAAGATGTATGGGGTCTCAGCCAGTTCCTGTTAGTTTTTTCTTTGTTTTTTCCCTTTTTATTCTCAATGTTTCTAGCCCTCGTTTGTGAGGTCATTTCAGACAAACAACTCTTTTCCTTGAGCACTTGCAAACTATAGTCTTGGAAACCGGGTGCTGTAGCAATCCTGTGACTCCAAATCGAAAAGCATCCCTGCCCCTCTACTCCTCTTTGTCACCCGTGAAATCGAGGAGAGTGATTGGGTCTTGTTTTATCAGGAATTCTCGTTTTGTGAATGAGTCCCTTGAAATAGTAAAATGTGTAAATACCAAAAGAGCCTGAGATGCATTAAGCCCCCAGCAACCTGCCCCACAACTGTTTCCTTCACAAAGTGGTACCCAGGCAAGGTGCAAAGAATGGAGGTGTGCACATGTAGTGTAAGTTCTTTAGGCTAAAGATCCTTGCAGTCATTGTTGGTTACCAGTAAAAACAGCAATATTACCATTTTGGCCGCTAGAAGGGAATGAAAGCCTATTTTTGCCCTATTTCTCGAAATTTTCTAGATATTTGAAAGCAGGGCTTGTCATATTTTTCTTTCTTCTTCCTTTTGATTCTTTCAAATGCTCACAAAGCAAAAGTAAACCCTATTCCTGATCCTATATTCAAAGATGAAGAACCACACACCCAGTCTTGTTCGCAGATGTGTAACATACTGGGCAACCTCAGAATGGCTGATACTGAAGACACCATCCTCTCAGATGAAGGCTTCTTGGAGCGCATCTACATAACAATTGCAGTGTTTCCTTCTCTTTCAGCATACATGGAACGCAGAGTCAAAGAAGCTGTGCCGGCCTGTATCCTGGCTCTCTATTCAGCACTGCCTTCTTCTCCTCCCGCCTGCTCATTACTGGGCCCCAATTTGTACACACAAGCCACCTCCCTGCCCCCAGCCAGCTCCAGCAGTGTGAAAAGAGAAAGCCTCCAAGTTTCTGGGCAGCCCATCCGTTTGCTAAGGTTCATTTTAGCTAATCCAGACATCCCGCACAGCAGGGGGAAACTGCTGTATCTAGTGGAACAAGAGCATGAATAATTAAAACTCCGTTATTAATGAACTTCCAGTCGTTATGTAAATGAAACTGATTTCAAGTCTAATTTGTCAGCCTGAATTCTTTTTCTGTTCTCCTTTTGTCTAGGACATGAACTCATCATAATGGACTTGATAATAAAATACCAGTAGACATGCTGTGTGCAGTGCCGATCCGAGTTAGGGCTTTTAGCGTGGTTAATTGATACAGTTACTCCAGGACAAGTCTATAAGGCACTTTGTATGGCTGTACATCTTAAAAGCCGCTCTTTCTGCCTTTGACAGGCTGCCTATTCTCTGTACAACCCTCATTATCATTTACCTTTCCGTGAGGGGTGGCATACAATTACTGCCCAGCAAATAGTTTCTTTGGCAATATCCATGGTGTCCAAAGACAGCAAAGTTCAGAGAGGTCCAGGGGAAGGGAAGTCTGTCGTCATCTTAGAATGACAAATAGCCACCAGGAGAGAAAGAAGAAAAGGAATGGTTGACAAAGCACAAGCCTACTATGTCCCAGTCCCCTAATGTTCCACCATCAAATGTCACTCATGCTATTGGGGGCATTGTCCGAGTGACAGCCTGATGTCAGTGTTCCTGTCTTGGCTTCATTGTCTGCAGACCCTGTATTGTTGGGGAAATCTTCTAGTGCTAAAGTGGCAGCCTCCATCCTGCAAGCAGATCCTTCCCTAGTGACAGAGTTTACACGGTACTGACGCGTTCATGACACAGAAATATTTTTCAGTCATATCGGCTCCTTGATGATGCAAAGCCTGAAATTTTAGATTTAGATTCTGAGAATGCATCTATGTTGTGAGGGGAATGCACAAATAAGATAAAAGACATTAGGGCCCGGAAGGTTACACATGATTTTTATCTCTGTAAGGAAATATATAATAGTCTATATAATTTTATAAATTACAAATTAACGTGATTTTACTTGTTTGAATAGATCTGCTTCCTTAAATCATTAATTTTGTTTTGTATTTAAAAAGAAAATGGTTTTTGAGTCACAAAAATTCTGTCTTTTAAGCTGCTGGTGCCAGTGACATGATTTTTGCTAATTTAATAGATTTCTTGCTTGGGAACACAGTATACAATAACAAACCAAACTCAAAATTTCCTTAGAGATTGTGTGTGCCAAGTACCAGCAAGCCCTAGAATGTCCAGTGTGTATCTCCAGGTCCTTGGTATCCCAGAAATCAGAGAGGTAGTGTTTCACGGACACGCTCGCTCCCTTTTGTTATTTTTGTGGCCTTGCTTTGTTTATGGTACTGAAGAGTAAACCATCCCCTAATCACTTTTGTCTAAACACTGAAAAATGGAGATCTCAGTGTCTGCTTGAATGATGTCATCAACCCAGTAGGGAACCCCTCATTAGCAGCTCATTCCACACACATTCTCCATCACCTAAAATGTTCCAGAACCTGAATAAAAATGGGACATGTAAAAAATTTAAAAGGAAAATTCTATCACAAAAAGGCAGGGTGAGGAAAGAGAGCAGAATTAAGCAGCAATTGTCACACAGTGTGGTAGGCACCACAATCAAGGAATCTGTAGTGTATTCATTGCGTAAAGTGGTTCAGAACTAAACGTAAGCAGAAGCCAGGGAACGTGATGCTTTCTGGAAATCTGTCTTTCTCTTTGTGTCTCTTTCTCTCTTTTGCATATTTTGTAATATGCAAAATATTAAATAGCTCAAGTTCATGGCCCACATTCTCAGGTGCCAGATTCTCCATCTCCCGGGTGCAGAGTCACCCTCGATGCCTTAGTAAAGTGGAAGTACGTTTCCTTTTCATGATCAAAGTACAAGTTGAAGGTGTGGGTTAGATCAATTCAGTTCCTCACAGTTTCACAGGAACTTGACTGGACCGTGACATCACAGCAGGGACGGCCCATGCTGGTGCCTGATGAGTCAGTGTGACCGTGCCACTGCCTGCTCTGCCCATTTGTCATGCATGGAGGAGACTTGTCTCTATTGAACCTGTGCCAATATGGCCTTTCTCAGCTTCTCATTGCTACAAATTCTTAGAGCCTCTAAAACAAGAGAAATGAACCTAACAGCTACCCACATTACTATAACAATAATAATAATAATAATCCAGAAATAAGTGAAAGACATGTGACAGTTAAAATGCATATTTCTCTCTCACACACACATGAATTAGAATGCATATTTCTCTCTCACACACACATGAATGCACCCAAGCGCACAGTCTTTCTGCCTTCTCTGGAGACTATAGCTCATGAGACGAGCAACTCCATTCGTTCTAATTCCAGCCAACTCCAGGAGTCATAAAAATACGTAATTTGAAATTAAAGTCAATTAAACTACGTTGCTTCTTCAGAAAGCTAAAAGGAAAACACACATAAGTAATAGAAATCAATTATTGTGTATTCCCAGTCCTGTTCTTACCAACCAGAAAGGTGATCGATCGCTCTGGAGACTTCTACAAGGTAATTACTGTTCATTCTTCAGCAACAGCAATGTCCTCCTTCCTCTCCTTTCTCACAGCCTTTCACAGCTACTGCCCTGAAGAAAGTAAATAAGCTGCGTGGATTCTACGTAGAGTTGGGCTTTGTTTGTTTGCTTAAATTTTCTTGAAAAAAATCCAAGGAAAAAACTGGAAGAAATTTGGCATTCTGCATAATGAATACAATAAGATTATTCAACTTAATTCCTTCTGTGACTCAAGGCTACAATACTTTGGGGTCCATACTTTATGCCTATTGTAAGTTCCTCTCAGAAACAAATTTAGTCAGGGCTTGGAGAAGGGGTATTGCTGCCTTGGAGTATTAAAAGAAAATAATTTTCTTTTGGATGTTCCCTCACTTAGAAGAATGGAGTTTGAAAATAATGGGCACGGAAACAGTGTGGGTCAATTAAAAACTTTAAATGACCAGTTTCCAACTAAATCCCTCCCCTATCTTTGAGAATAAGGTTGCTATCATAAAAAGCTGAAGTAACTTAGCAAGTACTTCTGTTGCAGTTCAGAGGGAGGCTAGCTCATGAGTGTACGTTACCTAGCTGATTTCCACTGACTTGGAAATTAAGATCCCAGACCCTTGCATGTAGGGAGAACTGGACTTGATCAAAATAGACTTAATAAACCCCATTGTGCCCATAGGCTCCTGATGTGATTTCCTGCCCATCCATGACCAATCGGTATTATTTTTTTCAGTGACTGGTACTTTTGTGATCAGCATTGGGGTTTCTGGGAGTGATTAGCACTTTTCACTATTGGTTGACAGGTTCAAACAGAAATGAGACAATAGGAGGAGCCATTAGGAATTCAGATGTGAGCTTGGTGTTTGAAGGCTGTGGGGTTGATTTTAATAGAGAAGAGCCACATGAACAGAGAAAGGAATCTATATTAAAAATGTGAACACACAGAGTGCAAATTAACCTTTTCAAACTAAAAAACTATTTTTTAATTTGAATTATTTTTAGAAAAATCATACCAATATGAAGTAGTAAGCTTGTAAGAGTTCTTTCTAGAAACTTCTCATGCCAACCATGGATATAGTCATCTCCTTTCTTTAGATACTTAAGACCTAAAGATTTAAAATCTTAGAAAAATCCTCAGTGGTAACGATTTAGATTTTATTTTCTCACAGAGAAGAAAAAACTCACAGAAAAAAAAACAAACTAAACAAAACAACAAAAATCATCATTAACAACAACAGAAACAACAGAAGCCACTAAGTATTGTTTTTCTAAGAAAAGCAAAGGGATGAACACTTCGTTATATCCACGAATGATACCATAGGGAAATAATTATGGTGAATGATTCTAGCATTGACCAGTAATTGATAATTGGCCACGAATAATTAGAGGAGAGTATCTCCACTGGTATAAATTATGCTAATAGCTCAATCTCGTCCCTGGATGCTGATGTTGGTTTCTGATAAGTAATTTTGTTTTAAATTTACATTATAAATTTAGCATACTGTATTTGAAAATTTAATCTTGTTTGGCATCAAAGCAAAGTGGGATTATGCAGAATTGAACGTGCCTAATCAGAGGAGAAAAATAAGAGGCATCCTCTTCATGTGCTGAGCCACTTTTTAATAAGACTTGACTACTTCTGGGAAAGGAAATTTTCTGTGAACACACTGAACACTGCCTCCACTCATTAAAGCCGAGCAAGATGAATTACTTGAAGTCACCTCAGACATTTGAATGAAGGCTTTTCTGATACTTCATGAGCTGTTAATACTTAAAAGACGTTAGCACAAAATAATCTCAGCCTCCTATTTCTACGCATATCCGGTATGAGAATCGGAGGCAGGCTGCATTTCTGAATATGTTGTGACTAATTTATGCCCAGTTTTCATCAACCTAGCATTTTTCGTTTTTCAATTGACATACAATATTCTGTAATTTGTGTGCTCAGTATGTTAATATACTGAGAGAGAATGGGAAATCCAGTGTATCACAAAAATAAACTACAAGGAAGTCTCAGGAGAAATAAGAAGCCAAGAAGGCAAGAACAGCAGTGTGTGGTGACCCCAGACCTATGATCATAACAACTCAGGAGGTTGAGGCAAGAGAATCTCAATGGTTTTGAGGCCAACTCAACTACATCCTGAGTTCCATTTACATAATACATAGTAATCTCAAAGAGGAGAAACCTGATACAATACTGCCCAGTGTCGGGATTGTATAGGTTGTTAATACATTAATGAATTACACCACCCACCACTAGATAATTTATTAAAAAAAAAAACTATCCACACAGCACCTGCTTTTTGATTTCCTCTCCAGATGAAAGTGGATGATACAGTTTAGCAAAAGCACTGGGCGGATCATCAATGCCTGCAGTCTGTGGTTCTCACACTTGACTGCAGCTGGAATTGTTGGATTTCTATAATTGCTAAGGCTTGGGCTAGAGGTATGGTAGGTAGATTACGTGTTCATGATGAGTCGTGGTCTGAGAACCATCCTATACAAAAATGGGAAAGAGAGAGGGGGAAGGAGAGAGAAAGATAAGGGAAGGGAAGGGAAGGGAAGGGGAAGGGAGAGGAAGGGAGAGGAGGAAAGGGAAGTGGAGGGAAGGGAAGGGGAAGGGAAGGGAAGAAAGTTGCTAAGACTTCAGTCCTAGGCCACACATTCTGATTTCCAGGATTTCCCCATGTGGAATAAAACCCTGGTATCTATGAACACACTCTCTCTCTCTCTCTCTCTCTCTCTCTCTCTCTCTCTCTCTCTCTCTCTCTCTCTCTCCTTCTCTCTTTAAGGGAGATTCTTATGTGCAGCAAAAGCAAAATTTGGAGACCAGTTCTGTAAATTTTGGCCTAATTTGATATAAAGAAAACCCAGTCTGCTGTCTCCTATGGTTAAAAGTAATGGCGGCCACTTTGTCGTTGATATCAGGGCCCATGGCTCCTCTCTACACTGTCTGGATCTGGTCAGCACACCCTCAGCTTCTGCTGCTGTGGCTTACAGCCTGTTTTCCTTTTATACTCCTCCATCCCACAAATTACTGAAGACCAGCCGTTACCTCCTGAGTTTTCAGCTCTCATTCGATTTCCTGTATTTATCCTTACCATCTTATGACCAAGAAAAGTGTCAAAAGTTGCCTTTTCAATGTTAGCTATTTCCTTCCCTTTATCTGAAACCCACAGGCAGCACTATTACTTTCTTCAATCTTCAACCAAGGGCTAAGGTGAGATCCTCAGTGATTTTATCTCATTAGAGTGGACTGTTCTCGGGTTCTCGATTGCTGCCTTCTCGCCGGCTAATGGCTTCCCTGTCTGAAAACGTTAGCTTTCTCACGCCTTCTCCTGCTCATTATAAAGACCTCATTGCTGTGTTTCCTAAGTAGACAGATCGTGCCCATTTCTTCTCTAGCCCTCTATTTCTGAAGCATCCTTCAGTACCCGGCTTTCCCCAGCCTTCGAGCCAAATGGAAGTCACCTGTGGATTGACTGCAAGGCTTAATGAACGCTTCCCATCAGTGAGTGGCCTGCAGAAGGAGCTCTCACAGCAGAGTATGCTGGGGGATGGTCCAAGACAGGAACCTCTACAGTTACTGGGAACACTGCAGCCTGTAGAAAAACATGTGCTGAAGCGTGGTTCAATATGCAAGCATGTAAAGCCAAGTTCTGGCCCCCAGCACCCATCTGAAAAGTGAAGCACAGGACTTTAATACAAGCACTGGAGACACAGAAATAGGTGTATCCCTGGATCTTGGTAGCTGGTTAGTCTTACCGAATCAGTGAGTGACTAGTGAGAAATTTGTCTCAAATAAAAATATCAAAAGTTGATGAAGAAATCAACCTCTGGCCGTCACATACGTGTTCACTCCCCATACATGCACACAAATACATACATATTCCTCACATAATATTTACACATACACACACATATAAAAGCATCCCATCTTCTTTGCAGATATGTTCTATTTTTGAAGAACAAAATACATGTACATGTTATACAATTATCTTTGTGGCCTGACCTTGGTGTACGTGCGCCATCACACATGTGTACACTATGCATATATTCCAAAGATGAAGGAACAGAAGAAAAGCACGTCTGCTGCACTCCTTAAGTTTTAGTCTCATTTTACCCAGACGCAAGCAGCTTACGCCGAGTGAGAATCATCCGAAAACCCAAGAAGAGAAGTGGGACTACCTGTATTTGTATGCTTGTTCTCTTCATCTGCTTGTATGAACTCAGAGCCTACTATCAGAGCAATTATAAAACTGGTTACCCTTCTGCCTGCCACTCTTGCTTCCTGTATATACAGACTCCGCCGAGCCTATCACTCTGCCTCTTGCTGTTTGTTCAAGGTGCCCCCTCACTCTTTCCCTTGGATCAAACACTACCTTTCACCAGCAACTCTTTCCTGACTCAGCTGTTCCTGTTGGCATTCTTAAGGTTCTTGTCTGCAGCCTTCTTTTACATCCTTCCATTGCTTCGGCCAGGTCACTAGTTTGTGTTTTTATCAATTTCCTTTATAAACCTAATGGTTTTTATAAATGGTACTGGGAATAGAACTCAGGCCCAAAATTTACTTCTTGCCATGATGCTTTCCTTTGACAGCTCCTCACACTTTGTCAGGCAAAGAAATATACACAAAGGTTGTTAAAGCTGGAAAGCACACACCCCAGAGGAGCATCCTTCTCTCTGTAGGCTTGCTGCATATCCAAATTATAAGACACGTGAAAGTCTCAAGATTGTGTGTCACTAACACAGAAGGAGATTTGTTCCTCCAGGGCAAAAGCAAGATTGCTTTGCTACAGTTTTTAAAGGTGCACTAGTAAAAATGATTACTCTAACCATTTTTATTTGTTAATTTTGAATGGAGGCCATACCATTCAAAGTTGTTTCTGTGTTTATAGAGAATATCAGAATGACTGAGTTCAGACTGGGAATTTGGACAAGTTTAGGTTCAAGTTCTGAGAGTATTCCTGTGTGGTTACCTAACTTCCAAAAAAGTCGCCTTGTCTCTTACCTTCAGTTCCCTCATTGGAAACAAGACAGTTGAAGGTTTTGTTTGCGTGATATTTTAGTTGTAAGTAAACTAAGTTTTGTTAAGCAAATTGCAGATTAGTGACACAGGACCTCTATGAATGCAGGTTGATAATACTGTGATGTATGAATCTTACGAAATCTCATTAAGTACCTGAGATATTTGCTTGTATTGTTAAGCCCACAGATGCAAGAAGATTCATGGCTAAATTAATTAAAGCAAGATTTTTTACTCATGTACATAGGCTATAATCCTCTAAAGGTGGGGCTTAAGAGATCAACATTGGGCATGGGGTAGATAAGAGCTTTTCTAGCACAGGAGTAGGGGTCTCCAAATAGGGGATTTGGAAGGCAAATGAGTGGGTTCCAGAAGCAGAACATAAGCAAAACATTTTGGTCATTACAATCTACTGAAACAAAGACATGTTTGCAAAGAGGTCGTAACAAGATAGTCATAAAAAAGATGGTCATAGTAACCTTTTAAAACAAAGGCATGGTTGCTGTTTCCTGGAACAAACATCACAGAACCATCTTTAGTTCAGGTTACGGGTAAAGCACAGCCCAATCCTTGAGAGACAGGTTTAATCATAAACAAAATTATGTCTAGTTTGGCTTTACTATAGGATGGCTTTCAAGCCTAAGATGGAGGCAGACTGGTCCTTGGGCAACCATGAAGTTTTGTTTTGTTTTGTTATGTTTGGGTTTAGTTTGTTTTGGTTTGTTTTGGTTTGGTTTTTTGAAACAGGGTTTCTCTATAGCTTTTGGAGCCTGTCATGGAACTAGCTCTTATAGACCAGGCTGGCCTCGAACTCAGAGATCTGCCTGCCTCCGCCTCTCAAGTGCTGGGATCAGAGGTGTGCGCCACCACCGCCCAGCTCAATCTTTGTTCTTTAACATACTAATACAAAAACGACTTGCAATTTGATATATTCTTTCCCTAGTTTTCCTCCACAACGATTTTGAGATGGAAAACATCGGAAAGCATATGCTCAAAGTTCAGATCGGTAATCAGCCTCTGTAGCCACTAGATGTCAATACAATGTTTATCTGGAAGGCTTAATAATGGCTCTCTAGTATCCTCTTCAACAGTTAAATTATTTATCTTCCTTTTAAAACTGTCCAATATTAAGAAGTTTCTGAGAAATGTGCTCAATATTATATGAATGAATACAAAATTCACCCCACTGTGTAATGTGTCAGGTCATAGATGGTAGATATAAGTCTGAACCATGAACAGAGAAGAAATGTTTAAGAATAAGACAACAAGATTCATTTATTCCAGTCTTTAGAAGTGAATTAAAGCAATCAGCAAGGTTGTTTTGTATTTGCTGTTTTGAAGGAGGTGTTACCGCACTAGCTGCTGTTTATGTGGAGAGGGGCAGAATTCTCACACAGGCTTCACCTCTTGCAGATTTAAACCATCATTAAATGAGAATGATTTTGAACCTGAAACAAATTGAGAGTGGCGAGAAGAATGTGTTCATGCACGGAATGCAATTGCCCTAATTGTTCTTCTGCTGTTACTTTAGGTGCAGAAACTGCAAATGAGATCTTTATGACTAATGTTGGGTAGGACCTGCATCTTTTCTTTCTCTTTAGAGCTGACACTTTAACACAGCCACAGTAGCCGTTTAGAAGGAGACACCATCTAAAGTATTTCTAAGCTAATTTCCTCCAGGATATTGGCCGGTTTATTAGTGATCCGGGTAGAGATAACTAAATCCTGTCTCCACTCCAGTTCATGAGCCTTTGGTATTTACTCTCTGATCTGAAACTCTCCAACTTCAGGCTACAACTTATTTTTCTAAACATTAAATAGCTCTTACATTTGAAAACACTGTGCTGGTACTGAGAAATGAAATTCAGCTCTTTCCTTTCAAATTAGGGGTCATAATTCACAGGAAAAATAGGGAGGAAAGAAACCCAAAAACTGTTAAAAAAAAATAAAAGATATTTATTTTATATGGAAGTGTGAATAGGTTCATGTTTTTCTTCCAAATTCCAACAATTATTTTATTTGATTTTTTTGTTTTCTGCTCCAATCATCTATCATTAAATCTTCTGTTCATTAGTGCCAAATGGGCTAATTGGAGAACCTGAAAAACTCAAGCATCAGGATGTAAGCCTTAATCTCCAGTATATCTATCTCCCAGTACTTAGCATAGTAGAGTCCCTTGTTACCACCACCTCCTGTAAAGGTAGAAGCACTGCCACATTGCAGGAAAGGACATTTCCTCCCTCAAGGACAGCTTTAGGAAGCCTCTTTGGTTTTTGTTTGTTTTGTTTTGTTTTACTTGCTTTTACATCTACATTGCATGTTGGCAATATTTTAATTAAAAATTTAACTTCCCATGTTAAATATTTTAGGAATGAAATTGAGGATAAATTGGCAATGAACAAAGGACAGAAGGAAAAAGGGAACTGAGGATGAGAAGATCTATCCAGCACCAACTCATTCCTTCCCCGGTCACTGCTAGAAATGCTGTTCACTATTAGGACACCATCGCCTGTCATATGAGCTAGAGGGGTCAGTGTAAGTGGAGATGAAGGAGCAGGAAAAGGAGAACTAATGACAGAGTAAGAAGAAAGAGAGAAGGAGGAGAAGCTGGTGTGAGATGACTAATGAGGAAAAATAGACGATGAGGAAGAGGTGGAGGAGAGAGCAAAGGAGGTGGAAAAGAGCAGGGGAGGTGGAAGTCCTCAGTAGGTAGAAATGATGGAGAAAGATGTGATATCAAGAAAGATATGAGTAAGTTCAAGACATAAATGATTTTTAGAGCTCATTCAGTTTAATGGAGATGTCTAGGATGACAGAATAGCAGTGGTCCAGTACTTACATTCTCAAGAAAGAAGGGTCTCTGTGCTGTGCAGAATGGTGAGCATGATGCAGAGAAGGTCTCCAGACATTTGAAGTCTGGCCAGTTAAACTGTAACATGCTGGACCTCTTCAAGAGGGTCTGTTTCCCAAAGCTGGAACATGGAAAAAGAAGAATGAGGAATATCTCATTGGTTCAATTTAATAGATTCTACATTGACATAATAATGATGAATTTAGTTACAAAGAATATATTTAATGGATTTTTCCACTTAATACAATATTTATTATAGATTTCTCAACAGATAGGCTTAGTTATGTTGAGGTTTGTTTCTTCTACTGTTTCTTCAGGACGTATATCCTGAAGGGTTGCTGATTTTCTTAAAAGCCTTTCTGCATCTGTCAAGGTGACCATGTGATCTGACCTTGAGGCCATTTGTGTGACAAACCACATTTATTTATTTGGATATGTTGAACCATCACTGCATCCCTAAATAAGCCAACTTGGTCATTGATGAATGGTCCCTCAATGTTTTCAAGAATTTGGTTTGCAAGTATTTTGTTGAGAATTTTTGCATCTATGTTCAGCAAAGATATTGGTCTGTAGTTTAATCTTGGTTTTGGTATCATGACAATATTGGCTTCTTCCAAAAAGTTTGGTGATCTTTCTTTCTTTCCTGTTTTATGGGGAGTGTTGAGAAGTGTTGACACCCATTTTCATTTGAAAGTCTCATAAAACCACCCACATCTGTGTGTTTTGATTTTTTCCATTTATTTAAAGTGATTTTTTTTTGTTTGTTTGTTTTTCGAGACAGGGTTTCTCTGTGGCTTTGGAGCCTGTCCTGGAACTAGCTCTGTAGACCAGGCTGGTCTCGAACTCACAGAGATCCGCCTGCCTCTGCCTCCCGAGTGCTGGGATTAAAGGCGTGTGCCACCATCGCCCGGCTTTAAAGTGATTTTTTTGTTGTTCAAGTCCTCCAGAAAAATTTATGCCACTAGCTCAGAGACTATAGATGACCCCTGTTTCTATTTGGCAAGGAGAAGCCTCTTGGGTCCATGGGTGAGTTCAGATATTTCAGTATCAGACAGGATTTGGCATTTACATCCTTTCTGTCCCTCTAAAAATGCTTAGGAACCACATCAGCTTTCTTAGTGAGGTGGTAGAAATGCTTAGAAAGACTACATTAGAACCGAGTCCTTCTGATTTCATGATCCTTAGGGCTTTATTGCCCAATGCAAGGCACACTTATGTATTACTATGAGTTCGTCAGCATCACTGCAATTTGTAAAGAGTCAATTCTTCCTTGGAAAGTTTGCAAACATGCTTATTTGATAATAAAGTTGTTAGATGTTAACTTTGACCTGATTGGGGATGCTACTGTGATAGGCCAAAGTCCACAGATACAGGCCCTTCCCAGGAGCATGCCTGCAAACCAAGGCTACAGCAGCCTGTTTTGTTTGTTCTTTTGAAACATGTTTATCAGCAAAGTGCAAACTGTGTACATCTTGAATGACATTCCCAAGAAATACCGATGTCTACACCAGCCTGAAGAGATGGCTCGGAGATAGATAAAATGATTCCTTGACTCTTATACCACACAGAACTCTAGTTTAACACTGTGAATCTAGAGAATGAAAACACGCTTTTCAAAGAAATACAGTTTCAAGGGTAGAATCTTGGAACCTTCCTCCCATTGGGCAAAGGATGGGTATGTTTGTTTTCACATTACACACTGAGCAAAAGCTCAAAAGTGAACCATTTGCTCAGGTGTGGACGCATAGCTGCGGAGAGGTGGGCACTCACACAACACAGACGTCCATGGGGCTGTTAAGCTCCTTAGAGATTTCCCCTACTGATGGAAGTTATTCCACAAGAGAACCCCGAGAATAACTTGACCTGGTCATCTTGGCATTTGGAAAAAAAAAAAATCATGAGGGAGCTTGAACAAAAGGCTGCGCAGGCAGAGCAGAGAAATAGGAAGAAGAGAGTGTGTGCCGTCCCTAATGGGGCTCCTGCTATGGCAGACTTGATCAGGACAGAGAAAGAAATATTTTAATTTGGGCTCCATAGAACGTTCTAATAGAAGGACAAAACGACGACTTTACTAGACAAACCGTGGGATACGCCTGAGTCTAGGGACAGGGAAAAAGAAAGCAATTATTATGTTTGCCTGTCTCACTACTAAAAAGGTTCATCTCTTTAGTTTTATTTTAACCCATGCCCTAAAGGCCCTAAAATATTACTGAGCCCACAATAACTGGGCAATAAATACTTGTTTAGTGAATGAATCTGACATAATCTAGCTGAAACAAGACTTGGAGCGGGGGGAGATCCCTCTTATCTCAACGAAGTCTAACGTGTTCAGTAAACTAGACGCAGGTGGTGTGGGAAACGATGTCTGTGCTCTGCCTTGAGCACAGTGCTTGGTAGGTAAGGGGAGCGTGGCTGATCATTTTCACAAATGCTGTCCATTTCAGAAATTACAGAGTCTAGTCAAAGCCCTGCATGAGACTAGGCAATCAAGGACTCTTATATTCTCCTTGCCGATAGACTCAAACGAGGGCTTGTGGTGCCTAAAATATTTCCTGTGCTTTAGAGTTATTGAATCTTTTCCAGTCGGTAAGCTCCTTAGAGTGAAATTTCTTCTATCATCCGTGGCCAATTACCTTTGTTGTTTCAATTACTGGTCATTTTGTTTGAGATTGAGTTTGGAGCATGATGAGCGCTTTGCATCGTTACTTTATGTAAATTCAAGTAACAGCAAGAAAGATTGTCGTTCTCACAAAGCTACAAGCTACCATCTGTGTGCCTTCTAACCTTTGCTGAGAAAATGCCTTGGTGGGTAGTAAGTGCCCCTGCACTGAAGCCAAGGCCTAAAAGCAATCAGGGGCAGTCCAGTTCTTCATGCAGACTGCTACAGCATTCCCTTTCTGCTCCTCTCATTTGCTAGAGCTTGCTGACATCAGTTGCTGTTCTGTAAAACTGGGGATAAGACAAACTGTTAAGCATTTAGATTTAAAAAAAAAAAAATCCTGCCTGAATACTTTGACAGCAAGTCACTGTTGCCGTTCAAAATATAAGGTGGCATTGGTCATTACCAGATGTGAATTTGGCCAAAATGATGTGTGCCTAGTCAGCTTCTTCCCCTTCACGGCTGAGCATTTCAGTTTAAGATGAGTCCTCTCAGCTCTTCCTCATTTTTCACTGCCTCATACCTGTTGCTCAGAGATACCAACCAGTCTCTAAGTAACATAGATGATTTTATGAGCATGCATGTGTATTTTAGAATGTTTTATGAAAAGGAATTTGACATCTTTAGCTTTTTATTTGTTCATTTGCTTCAAGGTTAGGCCAGTTTTGGTTGACAATCTTCTACCATTAGATGGAGGCTGGAGAAAGAATGGTACAACCAACTATAAGACATTTGTGGGTTCCCCCATCTTCTGAAAGTACAATCAAGGACTTCTCAGAAATAGAAGTCTTGTTCTGAGGGAGCAGATGGGCTCCAATGTACAGAAGACTTAAAAGTCATAAGGAGTAAAGGTCTAAGCAAATGTGAGAGAAATAGTAGAGAAAAAACAAGGCGTAAGGATGAAAAATTGCTCTCAAATGTTACCTTGACCCAGTAGTGGCTTTTTAAGGGTATGTGCTCAGAAAAAGATTGAAGCTGTCACAACCTGGGAGGAAGGAGCGTGACACTGCCCCTGGTGAAGGCAGAGGAGCCAAGCACATGAGCCCATGAGCTTTTTTTTCTGTTTGGGGGCTAAGTTTCTCTGTTATGCGAAGAAAATCTGAATGCGCTCAGAGGAGACAGAAATTCCTAAATGGGAGAGAATCCCACCAATAGCAATGTTCAGGAGCTGGGTGTCCTCTGAGTCTTTCTCCAGAGGAGGAAACGCGTCATACTAGACATCTAAGCAAAGGCATGGCTTGAAACCTCATACACTGGAGGAAAAAAGCAGGAAAAATATGGAGCTTTGCAAAACAGACCACATCTTTAATGTCTCCATTTAGACTTCTAAGATCCAGACTAAACTGTCAGCACAGTGGCTGGGTCATTTTAAGAAGAAGAATGAGGCATAAGATATTGACCAGAAATATGTATTTACATATACGTATATGTATATAAGTAAATATTCTCCCGTGCTCCAAAAAGAAAAGGATGAGCCATGACCACTGAGGATGTGATGTTCTTCCCTTCCTCTACAGTGAACCCACCCACCTGACCTCTTCATAAGACCCCTTCTCCTCTTCATCTTCCTCCTCAACACTCTCTCTAGGGATAAAAGTGCATGTACATATGTCCCTGTCATCATCCTTTCCAACTAGCCTTTCCCTACCTCCTAATGGACTGCATTCTCTTCCGCAGAACTCTCACAAAGTGGCTATTTAAAAGAAACTCACCATCTGCCTTAAAATGCCTCATTAAACATTGCTCACCGTTGGCTTTCTGGACTGAATATTTACTTCATTGATGCAAGAATGTACCTGACCACAGATACTTAAAGATGGAAGAGTTCCTTGGGGGAGTCTGTGTGGGTGCAGAAGGCATAGTAGCAAGAGTGGGAAGCAGCTGGTCACATTGCAATAGCACTCAGGAAGCAGATATTAAAGAGTGTTCATGATCAGTGATCTTTCTCCTTTACAGGCAATCTTAGACCCCTAGGTCTTTCCTCATCTCCTCAATTAACTTAATCTAGAAATACCTTTAACATAGACATACCCAAGGCTGTCTCCTAGGTGATTCTAGATCCTGTCAAGTCCAGTCAATACAGTCTGCCTGTCTCTCCTGGTGACACCTTGTATTGTCATTCCACTGCTTCTTGTGCAGTGGGCAGTCACAATTCTCAAACTCCTCTTCAGCCCATCCTGATATGGCTATGAGTTGTCTTTTTTCCTTTTGTTTTGATTTTTAAATTTATTTTGATAATTTCATCGAGAAGTACTATAGTTACATTATTTTCATCCCTTCCTCTCTCCCCACCAACTCCTCCCATGTCTTCCCTTTATTTTCTTTTAAATTTATGACCCCTCCTTCTTTAATTATTTCTATTAGGTGTATATACACATGTATGTATATCTATAACATTCTAAGTCCATTTAGTGTTGCTGCTGTGCATATATATTTAGGGCTGACCACTTGGGATTGGAAAACCTATTAGGAATCTTGTCCCTAGAGAGAACCAATTCTGCTTCATCAGTAACTGTAGATTTTCTTTCAGATTAATGTCAACCTTCTTGTTCCAGAGTTCTGATGTAAAGAATATTGTCAATCCCATAGATTAGACTAAGAACACCCAAATCGAGCTACCAAATTGAATGTCTTTTAATTATAATTGGCCTTTGTTCTGGCATTCCCATGGAAATACTTTAGTGAATCTCACATCTGCTTGGGTGAAACCTATCCAAATTAAAATTCACCTTGTCTGTCCAAAACCTTGCTTTTCTATTCTTTCTCCAGATTGGTTGATCATCACAGACCCACCTCTATGCCATGGGTGTACCTGTCATGCATTGTGTTATTGTTTCCATGTGTCCAATCATATCACATTACACAATTCCCTGAGGTAAACATGCATGCACATTTTACAGAGGAAAAAGGGGTGATGCTGAATATCGTGTTGAAACCAGGATTGCTACTGACATGCCAGGAAAGACTGGACCACTCTTATGTCAATCTGAAGAAGAATGTACAAGTGTAGGGAGGCTGAATGTGGATTCCTCAGTTTCTATAGGGGACTAAGATTACACTAACCTACATCTTAACTCAATTTGTCAAAAAAAAAAGTATCTTCATAAATTGCAAGGACAGAGTTCTGTAGCAACACATGACTTCTTTTGAATAGAGAAGCATTTATACAACATAGATCCTATAAAGAACACCATGGAACAACTTCCATGGCCCAGCCATTCAAATGAAAGCATGAAGGGCTATGTCTGTGCAAAGTGGAGTAAACACAGGTCTTCTTCTGAAATACACTCCCTGCTCCATCAGGGCCTTGCTCATATGTGATGAAGCCATGAAGACATAGCTCTTGAAATGTTACTCTATGTAGGAAGTGGAGAATTTATTTTTAATTAAGTAGCCTGCTTAGGTCATTTTGTACTCTCTATTTTTAAAAACCACTAGAACCTTGTTGGGATATTTTTAGATATCAGTTCCGATCATCGTGCAGTCCAGGGTTCAGCAGCATCTCATGGGGTTCTGTCAAAGTTCAATGTGAGAAACATAAATGGAACAACTTGGCATTGTTTTTCAGACCAGAGAATATAAGTTATGTTTGAGGATTTCGTTTTGTATTGTGTATCTATTTATTTTAGCAAATACTTTAATCTCTTGTCTTAAAAAACGAAAAGCAAAACATACCCCCACACCTTTACCAAGGACCTGTGTTCAACCTTTCACATATCACGTAAAAATTATTCCTCAGCAGAATTGGTGAATAAAGATAATAGGCAGGAGGAGACACCATCTCCAACAAAACCTATAATAGGAGAAAACTAGAAGGCAAGGCAGAGATAAGAGACCTCCAGTTCTGGACAGGCTGGGCCATGCACCCAGGGCTCTAGCTCCTTCTGCAGGTGCTGTTGGCCACCGTGACAATGAGATTGTCCGTTCACTTTAATTAACACCTCATCATTCTCACCCTGGTTGTCACCCAGCTGGCTAGAACAAGATGACACCTCCAGCTTGCACCGGGCTCCGTTCCATTTCCTTGGAGCTTATGGAGACTTGTGCCTCTTTAAATGCAGCTGTGTGCTGGCCCCGGCATTGCACACTTAAATCTCTGTTTGGAAAAGGGGATAAGAACAGTCTGTTTCCAGTCCCTGGTGTTTAAGTCTTAAGCAGTTCCAGTGAATATGGTCAGTGCTCCTTCTGGTTTGAATGGCTACGATTTGTAGTTGTCATTAATAGCAGCAGGGCTCAAATTCCCCTTTGTAATGTCCTCAAGGAGGGAGACGCTCAGTGGCCATCACTTTCCTGTGGCACAGAACTGGTACTGATTTCCTTGAGCGTTTTTTCCCTCTTTTTGCTTTGCGATTAGTGCAAGTCAGGAAAATACCACTGGCATCTGCATGCATTTATCTGAAGTATGTTTCCCCCCTTATTTCAATGAAACAAAAGTTAGAAGCTACTGAATGTTTTCTGTCTTCTTGCACTTCTCTCTCAATTACATAGAATGCCATGATCCAGCTCTGCGGAATGAGCTCATGTCAGAATTCAAGGCTCTTCTGTTCTTCTAAACAGACTGAACCATCGGCACTTATGTTATATAAAGCAACACTTAATTTTATTTTTCACCATATAAATTTTGTACTTTGTTCATATTCATCCCCTCAAAAATAATATTTTAATGTATCTTGTAGCACACTTACTTACATGTACTTAGTGCTTGTCCCCAGTTATTGGCAGAGTTCAGACAACATTTTAGAGACAAAGAATTACATAAATCAAATTAATACTACTTCCTTAAAATTTATTTTATTTAATTAATATAGTACTTGTCCTTACAAAGTAGAACTCTGAGTTTCTCTTTAGGTATGCATTATATTTAAATAAAATTAGCGTAATCAGAATTCAAAAATGCTTCATTTTTATACTATATTCATTTCACACAACTGCAAAGTCAGCATTATTAGCGTTATTCCTTTCAAAACCAATAATATTATAAACGACAGTGCAGACAGATTCTATCAAACATTGGGGTGCAAGAAGCAGGTCTCAGCCTGGCCTCTGCCATACAACATCAGGCCAATCCACCTTGGACCAACATCTGAAAACAATACACAACCACCCACAGCAACAGGAGGCACCAGGCCCTAACCTGGAATTATTAACTGTGGTTCCTTGGGCTAAAGAAACCACACCACACAGAGAATAGGGTAATCATTTATGACGTAGACAAGTCCTGACAAACTCCCTGGAGCATTATAAAGGGAGACAAGACAACAGTTCAAGTAGTTAACATAGGAAATACGCTTTATGGCAAAATGATGAGTTTGCATGCATTCCCAGATCCATCACAAACATTCTGCTGGCCGGTTATGTACCAGCTGTTGTTGTCTCCATGACTTTTGTGAGTTAGTAGCATCTCACATTATAAATCGTAATTTCAGAACACACAAGACTATTTTTCCCTCTGTAGAACACAGATGGGATTTATTTTATCTATTTTATGACTTGATCTCACTGCATAGCCTAGGTTAGCCTCAAACTCATGACCTTTCTGCCCCACCCTCCGAAGTACAGGGATTACAGGCAGAAAAAATAATACACACACAGACACATGTATGTGCACACACACACACACCATAAAGCAAAGACCATCATGGAAAACAGGGTTGCTTTTATTTAATGGGAAATACATACACATTTTATTATATGGCCTTGATATAAAGAGCATTGCAGTCCAGGCATAGTATTTTTTAAAAAACTCTACTTGCTTCATTATCATTATCTCCATAGAAATGAAATAGATATATTTATTGTACAACTACAAAGCCATTCTGTCAAATTCACCTCTTCTTCAGAACAATATAGTCTGATACCTCGTCCAAGTTCCATTTCCTGCCGCTCTGGTAACACATTATCTGATTAAAGAAAGTTAGGGAAGAAAGAGTTTATTTTAACTCAAAATTCCATGTTACACTCAATCATTGTGGAGAAGTCAGCTTGGCAGGAACTTGAGGTAGATAGCCACAGACATCTGGTTAAGAGACAAAGAATGAAGGAATGCATGGTTAGGCTCAGCTTGCTAATGCTGTTCTTACATGTCAGGAGCCCCTTCCTGCCTGGGTTTGCTGTCACCCATAGTAGTCAGGTGTCACCCATAGTAGTCACCTCAATTATCGTAATTAATATAATGTCTCCCACAGACAAGTCTATGTACGACCTCATCTAGAAAATCCCTGATGAGACCCTTTTCCAAAGAGATTGTAGATTGCCCCAAGCTGACAGTCAAAATTAACCACCACTTGCTTACTTTTAAAATTAAACATCTTTTGTGGAAGGGGAAACTGAGGCAGAAAAAGGCAAGCTGCATATTTCAACATTTATGTCATTCCTTTATCTGCTAAAAGTAGCCATTACCCATAAAACCATTTGCTGAAATTGAAAGTAGATACAAATTAAAGGAACGTAATTTGAACTTTGCCTACCTCCAAACACAGTTGTTTATTAAGTGATTTTTTTTTAAATTATTCCCATTTAGTGAACCTTTAAACATATTAAAGTAGCTGCAGATTCTGGAACATTATTTTGCAAATAACAGTGGAGTTAATTGAGATTTCTAAGCTCAGAAACACCATCATCAATAGGAAAATAATCTCACAAAATCCAGGCTTTCCAAAAAGAAAACTGTTCATATTCTGTCAGATATAAAATGAAGTCACACAGGAAGGCTTTCTCCATCAAGTTCCTGCACCTGTGTAGGGAGAGAGAAAAAGGAGAAGTAGGCAAGAGCATTTGGCATCATCGTTAGTACAGTGGTCATCCATTCCGCGTCACTTTCCTGTCTCTGCTGAGACTGCGGGGTGGAGTTGTGGCCTTGAGCTCCAAAGCTCCTGTTCAGTTCAGACCTGTAACTGCCTGGGGCCTCACCAGCTAGAACTGCCACCCAGAGCCTAGCCCCTCCTGATTTGGAGGGGGGAAACAGCACCGAGTTTTGTCAATCTGGGTAACCTCATTTTCATCTCATTTAACTAGTGGAAGTTAATTGAACTACCTGCTGAGATCCCTGGCACATAGCTAAATAAGGTGGAATGAGGTTACAATGTTCCCTAACCCACTTCGGGCCCCATTTACCGTATGGGCTGGCTTATAAGGAGAGTCGGAAACACTCGGCAAACCCGCAGATTACGTCCAGCTGCTTTGGAGTTGTTATCAGTGATGCTCCTGGTCCACCTGCTCCTGACTCCCTCTCTTCCTAAATACTCAGCCCTTTCTCCTCTCTTTCCAATCTCACACACCTCCCAGTTTTTTTTTTTCAAGCCAATTACCAACATATCCTTAGGACCTTCCCGCCCAGATCTGCATGTTCTGTTGATGATTCCAGACATACTGTGTTCACAACTGCTGGGCCTTGTGCCTGGCTCATCTCCAGACTATCTGAACAAGGTCAAATACAGCAAGCCCCACCAGTCAGCCACTCTGCTTCTTTACTAAGCTGGTTGTGCTATGACTACACTGACTAATGACTTGGCTCAGTAGAAGCAGATCCTGGTTAATTCTGGTAGAAAGCAGATTAGAAGACTTGAGGATTTATCTAAGTGGTAGAGAAATTGCCTAGCAAGCACACATTCCTAACACTAGAAGAAGGAGGGCGAGGAGGAAGAGGAAAAAGGAGAAGAAAAGAAGAAGAAGAAGAAGAGAAGCAAAACCAAAACAAACTATAAGCTGCAACATCTCTTTTAGGGGTTTTAAATAAGTCACCATATACTTTGTGAAAATTTGCAAATAAAAGATTCATTATAGTGCCCCAGTATGTTCTTTAAAATATGTCTATTGCCGGGCGGTGGTGGCGTACGCCTTTAATCCCAGCACTTGGGAGGCAGAGGCAGGCGGATCTCTGTGAGTTCGAGACCAGCCTGGTCTACAAGAGCTAGTTCCAGGACAGGCTCCAAAACCACAGAGAAACCCTGTCTCGAAAAAAGCAATAAATAAATAAATAAATAAATAAAAATATGTCTATTTTATTTACCATCCATATGTATTTTTCTTAAAGAATATGCAATCACTATTGAACCTTTTATCCTAAACCTGCAATCCAGACCATTACAAAGCAAGGTCAGTGACCACATAAACCTCATCTTACTTGTATAATTCTGAGGTTGAAACCAAAATGCTGAAATATAAAAGTTATACAAAACCATGAACTCAGCTTCACCTTGGAGGAATTAACTAAGTGTGTTGCCTTTACTTTTAATCTGCACTTTCATTATTATCAATGCTTATAAATTATACAAGTATGATTTAAAATTAGAAAACTATTAAAATAACAGCTGAGGGTGAAACTTAGTGATAGAGTACTTCCCCAGCATGGGCAGAGCCTTGGGGTTTAATCTCTAGCACTGTGATTGATAAATAAATAAATAAATAAATAAATAAATAATAAAACTATACGACCCTCAATACGTTATGACATGAATATATGCCTACTTTGTATTTGTGAACACAACAGACAATAGGCAGACATATAATTAAAGACATATTATAAATAATTCTTTCCTATAAATTATTATTTTATACCTTATTCCTTAATGATATATGTCCTCATGTTTCTATTTTATATGTGCATTAAACTTATACATTATACTTTCATTATATAGAAAACAGTTTTAGCAAGCACATACAAATGTAGGATATGTCACCTTAATTTCATTTAAAATGTCTTAGCCTGGAACACACAAGAACCTGTCAAGAAATAAAGAAAGAAGTGAAGGAAAGAAACAGAGAAGGAAGGAAACAGAAGGAGGGAGGCATAAAAGGAAGGAAAAGAAAGAGAGAGATGAGGCCAAGCAAAAAGACGGTGTTCATGAGAGTCAATCCTCTGAGAAACTACTACAACAGGGCTATTCATAGCAACACACAAACCTCTAAGATGTACAGGAATACTGTTTCCCATAAGTGATTGTAACATAGATTCACCATCGTGTAAACAAAGCGATGAGCCAGGCAATGACGTCTCACCCACATTTCCTCAGCTGACAGTCAAAGCACGAGCAGGTTCTAGAAACGAGAGAGCTGTGGAGTAGGTTATTTCTCATGTCGAAGCTTGAGCTTAAACAAGGCATTTTCAAACCTGTTTCTCACGAACTCATTAAAAGGCACAGGGAAACAGACGGTGCGGCGCATACTTACCCATGATAAGGCAAGCTCGCTTGGAAGTGTCTGAGCCTTGAGCTTCGTCTCTCTAACGGCATCCGTGGCTTGAGAAGATAAACAAATCCTCACATTAAGAGCAACTGTGGTGGACTTAATCGGAACAAGTCTGTGGCTGTACTTGATCATTTAGAAAGGGTATAGGTTTTCAAAAGTACTGGCTTTCACAGGCTAAGCTTTATGCCTCCCATGGAAGGAAAGCAACTTCCTTTCCCTGATGGGTACCGGTTGGGTGCTCCTTGCCGAGACTCACAGAATGCAAAAGAGTTAAATCTGCCATCCTTCTGACTTTTACAAAACTAATTTTAAGAGGGAAATTCAAAGAGCCTTTGATCAACATTGCACAAGGTGTGTGTGTGTGTGTGTGTGTCTTTTAGTTGTTGTGAAATCTAATTCCCTAAAAAGTTCATCCTTATATCTTGGACTCTTCTTGTGGTAGAAACAGCTGACAGGACTGGGGAAGAAAACAGACTGTCCATGGCAGTAATTCATTTCTTTGGGCTCTACACATGAAAACTCCAACACAGGTCCTTGCTGACATCTAAACTGTTAGATCCACAGGTGTCTGAGCAGCCCTAAGTGCTGAGTCAGATGGCAGACATGTTCCACCCTCACTTTACAAGGATTCAAACTGTGCTTAGCAACATTCGGGAGAGTTCTCTTTACCACCGAGTAAAACAGTGGCAGAAAGAGTCAGTGTAAATTTTCCATACTGTGGTGTGTATTGCCTATGTGCCTCTGATGGACTGAGTTATCCTGTACACAATGCAGATAATCATCTGGCTCTTGCTTTTTGAACATAGGTTGGCAGAAACTACTATTTGGTTGGGGAAGATTCCCTTGTTAAGCTGCTAATGTTGGCCTAGGACTCCTGAGATGAGTGATCCCCTGCCTTAGCCTCCATAGGCATGTGAACTGTGGGCACACACCATCATACCCTGTTGAGCACATCCTTTTAAAATGAAAAAGCATCTGGCTTGCAAGGGAAAATGTATCGTTACAGTGCCTTTTCCATCATTCTGTGTAGGGTACTGGAAAAACAGTTACTAAATTCCAAAATGCCATTTTTGCCCCTCAATAAACCTAGAGTTTACGTATCTCAGGGATCTTTCCCCTGAGCAAAATTTTATTAAGTATAAACATACATAATTTTTAATGTATAAACTATCTAGAAAAGATGTTATCGGGTTTTTCTGGTTTTGTTTGTTTTGTTTGTATGTGGTGTGATGCTTCATTTTGTTTCAATAGTTGCGCTAGTGGACTGAAGAGAAGGCTCAGGAGTTAAGAGCACAAAGCTACTTTTCCATGTCGCACAGCTCACTACTACCCATCCCACCAGCTCCAAGGGACCCAACACTTCTGGCCACCATACATACATACATACATAACCACATACACAGAAAGAAAGAAAATAATAAAAATAAATCTTTAACATCTAAAAATAATAGTAATTGAGCAAGAAACATGATTTAGAGACAAATTTGAGATATAAATTAGAGGTTTTACATGCAATAACCAACCATGGTATTTAAAGGTCCCTCAGTACAACATGACCTAGGTTCAGCCTAGAGCAGGCAGTAGCATTCAAGAACTAAGAAAACAGAAAAAAAAAGGAACTAAAACAAGGTTACACATCTGTGTGGTTTCCAGCAATTGGAAAATAGCGAAAGAAATCAGACTCGGGAAATTCTTAATATCAGAGTACAGAAAGGGTTAAATGTGTAGCCACACTCTGTAATGGTTGTTACATGAAAGGACTGAAGGTCCATGTTACTCCGGTCTTGGGAATTTAAAGAAATCATAGAAATGTATTTATGATATGAGTTCTATCGCTTATTAAAATTGTGTGCTCAGCCATACACTTGACATGGAGTAAGATCAGGAATATGAGATCAACATATGATCTACAGGAGAGTCCATTCAGGCTCTTGACCTTGAGACACAACATTATCAAGTACAATGTTTATGCTCAGGAACTATGAGTTACAAAAAAGAAATTACAAAAAAAATAGACCCTTGTGATATTTTAAGTAAAATTACCATCATGTGTCAGTCCCTGTTCATAGCTATTTTTGTCTTACATGGTGTGTTGGAGCCTTGAGTTACATTGTTTTATTTCTTACAAGAACAATGGCCCCACATCCCTGGAGGTAAGAATCCACCCCTGGGCAGTCATGCTGTTGTCTGTGGGGCACACACAGCTTCTACAGTCTTCTCTACATTTTGCCATAAGGTCACTGCCCTACCCTCAGGCAAAAGCATTTGGGAACAACACTTTGTTCCAAAAAGAATAGACACATGGGAGTCAAAAATTGATTAGCCCATCCTGATTCACTTTCCAAGAACCATGTATAAATGATGACTCAAGTGGAGAAGTGAAGACCAAAGCCCATTGGTATGCAGAACCAAGACTGAGAAAGAAGTTCCACATGAAGTGAGGGACCTGCTGAGTTAACCCCACGGCCTCACACACATCACTTTCCTCAGTCCCAGGCCTTTGATTCTGTGTATATGTGTGTTTTGTTGGGTTTGTGGGCATGCATATCTACATGGGTGTGAACATACAATACATGCAAATACATGTATGCACATAGAAGTGGAAGACAACAGGTTCATGCATGTCTTCCTCTGTCACTCTCTACCTTATATATTATGGCAGTGTTTCTCACTTGAATCCAGAACCCACCAATTTGGCTGATTGACCTATTTAGCCTGCTCTGGGAATTCCCTGTCATCTTTCCCTGCACCCTGGGATTGTTCCAGGCCACCATGTCTACCCTGCATGGATAATGGGGAGCTGAACTCTGGTCCTCATACGTGTGCAGTCAGTGTGCCATTGAGCCATCTCCCCAGCCCCTTTCCTCATGCCCTCTGTACTTATTTAACTTCAGCAGACAATTAATATGTCCATGTTCGAGTCATTATGCAAACGTTTCATACAGACACACCTACGTCTTCCATTCAACACCTTCAGCAAAAGGACTCTAACTATGTAAGAGGAGTTCAGTTCCCAGTCGTTGTTTTATTTTGTTTGTATCTTAGAGAGAAAATTTTTTCACATGGTAGCCTGGCTGGCCTCAAACCTCTGGTCTCAAGTGAGCCTTCTACTTCAGCTTGCCTAGTTCCCAGGTCAAAACTTGATACCTCTGTTCCTTTCTGCCAATCTGAGTACTTGTAACACTATTTACCCAAGCAGATGAATAATTTGGGCCAGAAAAAGTAGCATTGTCACAAACAGAATGTTGCCCCCATCTCTGAGCTTTGCTGTGTTTCACTGATGTCCTCTATGCACAGGGCTTATATCCTCACCTGATGGCAGGCACCTCAAAAGGAGGAGACAAGCTGCTTCTATAATTCTATTCCGGCTCCTGGCCACTGGTTAAAAAGAGCGAGTATTTCGGGGTGGTCTACAAATTGTCTCTAAAGTCGACCCAGCAGAGAATTGCACATCATTGCCATCTTTGCCTTAAGTATTAACTAATTTGCAGAAAAATATTGTACCCGTGCTGAGCTTCAAAAGGCTAAATGCAATGATTTATAGGCTCATGCTGAGCATCATCTACATTTAGAAAAAGCCTGAATATCGTGTACAGTGCTATTAGGTGACTAGAATTCATTGAAATGGGTACCAGAAGATATATTACTTTTTCTCCCAGAATTCTATATATGGTTCTGAAATTATTTCTCTTCTCCAAATTTATAGAATAGGCCACCATACCTACTCTTCTTGTTGATTCTCAGCTCCTGGGAATTTATCCTTAACACATAGAACTTAGAAAGTCTCTTTCCTATTTGGCAAATTTCTAAATGCTTGGGTTATTTTGTTGCTTTTATTTTCTACGGCAGGGTCCGGTTGAGCATCTCTGAGAGCTATATGGCTCAAATTAACCTCAGATTTGTAGCCGTCCTCTGCCTCGGCTCCCCTGTGCTGTGATTACTTGCATGCACCACCAGGCCAGCTTTAAATAGTTGAGTTCTTTCACCTGCTAACTCAGCAGGAGCGTGTGCTCGTCTGAAGACGTTAGGACTTCACAGTGGTAGCAAAAAATGTTAAGGCTACAGCATCGAGATAATGAGCAGGCTAAGTGGTACCAGAAGTTAAAAGAAAGTAATACTAAAGGACAAAGAACACGAGGTTCAAGCCTCCCAAA
The DNA here is from genome assembly GCF_950005125.1 of Chionomys nivalis. Lineage (NCBI taxonomy): Eukaryota > Metazoa > Chordata > Mammalia > Rodentia > Cricetidae > Chionomys > Chionomys nivalis. The sequence goes on along the minus strand of NC_080103.1, from coordinate 56,207,490 downwards.
CCATCTAAAAATGTTTGCAAATAGCAGGCATTCCTGAAAAGCAAAGGTGTATGTTTAATGACACTTCTGGTGCACACAACCATTTCCACCTTGAGTTTGACATGGAGGTTATCTGGGTGCTCGTTTATGTGGGAAGTGGACAGAATAAAGAAGAGCACAGAAAAGACTGCACACATATCTCCTGGCCTAAAGGAGATTTTCCCCCCAAATCATCAGAAACTGAGAGTCTCCTAGGCACATAGAGTAACATATTCAATCCAGCAATCTAGATTAGTAAGGGAGACTATTGCACCCTACCCTCGGAGATTTCTGCTCTAGTCACTGAAATCAAGGCAGGCAGGTAGGTACTGGTGGATGCTAAATTCCCCCTCTGACTAAACAGACTTGTAAGGGGCTTCCTAGAGATTTAAAGGGCCAGCACTCCTTGTATTGTCTGTATTTCTCTCTTTCTTTGCCCCTCTTTTGGGAGTCAGATATTAAAAACTGGGACATTCGAAGGAAACTGTAAATGTAAGAACAATTAGAAAGAGACTATATATTCCCGGGGAAAGGCTCAGAAAATACCTGGAAATATGTTAAATTTATACTTCTGGCTGATCTTTGCCACAGAGACAGTCAACAATAGTAAAATAAATCAAACAAAGGCTGCAAGCAAAAACATTAACAAGCAGCAACAAACTCCAGAGAAAGAGAAGAATGTGATTTCTCAGAGTGAATATATATATATGTCACATAATAGATCCCAAAGTCTGCTTTTCAAAAAGAAAAAAAAGGGGGGGGGGAAATGCCACATACAAAGAAACAAAACACTCTGGTCCTTCTCAACAATGAAAACCAAAAGACCTGCTACAAAGACCTGAAAGCACATTTATTTTTATTAAACAAAAACTTTGAAATTGCTGTCTTAAGATGGAGAACTAACAGAAAATGGGAAGAATCCAGGAACATGTTTATGAACAAAATAGAGCTATTAGGTGAGACAGAGAAAACATGGAAGAAGAATAGAGAGAAGGGGGTAGGAGGAGGAGAAGCAGGATAGCTGCAGGGTGGGAAGAATAGAGAGAAGGGGGAGGAGGAAGGGGGAGGAGGAGGAGGACAGCTGCAGGGTGGGAAGAGCAGGGGAAGGTGGAGAAGGGAGTGAGGAAGAAGAGAAAATAGAGGAAGAAGAAAGATGGGGGAAGAGGAGGAGGTGGTGGAAAAATGGAGGAAGAAGTGGAAGAGGAGAGGTGGGAGAGAGGAAGAGAATCAGAAGTTAAGAAATGCAATGGCCAACTGGAAAAAAATAAAGAAAAAAAAAACTAGAGGGTTTCTAAAGTGGATTTGTTCAGGGAAAGACAAGAATTAGTAATCTTGAAGACAAGACAATAGAAATTATTGATTGAAGAACAGAATTTAAAGGGGCTTCTGTAAAAATAAAGAGATAAGCAGAACCCAAGAAACTTGTAAGATACCATCAAGTGGGAGAAGGTACATAATACGTACCTTGTAGGAGTTCCAAAAATGATAGAGATATAGAAAGAATAGAAAGGAATATATGAAGAGAGGAAAGTGTAAAACCTCTCCAATTTGATATGACACATCAATATGATCACCAAACATCTCAACTGAGAAGAATTCCACAGTCCCATATGAGGTCATCCTTTAATCAAGCTTTCAAAAGGCGAGGGGGAAGTCTTGAAAGAAATGAGGAAGAGAGATCAATCACATGCCAGGGATCCTTAAAATAATTATGGGACCAAAGATCAATGATCAGTATATTCAGAAGGCTGCAAGAAAGGACTAAAGAACGGAGCTTCAAGCAAAATTTTTCTTCAAGAGTGCAAAAGGCATGAAGATTTCCATGGATACACAGAAGATCCCAGTAATCCCCATTGAAACATCAAGAAATGTTCCAGCTCCATAAATGAAATGAGTGTATAGTGGACAGTAACTCAGACCATCTGGAGTGTGAAATCGTCCAGCAACAATCAATATGAAAGAAAAGAGCATCTGTAGAGATGAAGATGCCCACCAAGGCAAACGCAAAAAACACTGGAAAAGGGGGATACTGTGAGCATGGCTTATAGTCTAGTTTTCATTTCCTGCACTGTTTGAGTGACTTCATACATTTAAAAATGAGAAGAAATGCAAATAATCTTGTGCAAAAAAGAACAAATGCCCCCAATAGTACCCCGATGTTACCTAAATGCCCCCAATAGTACCCCGATGTTACCTAAATGCCCCCAATAGTACCCTAATTTTACCTAGATAGTCATAGGAACAAATGCCCCCAATAGTATCCCGATGTTACCTAGATAGTCATAGGAACAAATGCCCCCAATAGTACCCCGATGTTACCTAAATAGTCACAGGAACAAATGCCCCAAATAGTACCCTGATGTTACCTAAATAGTCATAGGAACAAATGCCCCCAATAGTACCCCGATGTTACCTAAATAGTCATAGGAACAAACGCCCCCAATAGTACCCCAATGTTACCTAAATGCCCCCAATAGTACCCCAATGTAACCTAAATAGTCATAGGAACAAATGCCCCCAATAGTACTCCGATGTTACCTAAATAGTCATAGGAACAAATGCCCCCAATAGTACCCCGATGTTACCTAGATAGTCATAGGAACAAATGCCCCCAATATTACCCCGATGTTACCTAAATAGTCATAGGCATGAGGAATGTCACAACCTCATTAGTCATCAAGAGACTACAAGTTCATATTAAAATTGGATGCTCTAAACCTATAAAATGGTTTATATTTTTTTCATGACAATTTCAAGCATTTATGAGAATATGGAGAAGTTATAACATATACCATGGCTTTTCGACACATCAGTAACATGATTATCTTGAAAATTTAGCATGTGTTTGCATGTATGTATGGAAATGCTCATATAGAAATTAATGGTCAACCCTGGTGACTCTGTTCTCACCTTCTACCCTTACGTGGGTTCTAGTGGTTGAACTCTGGTCACCAGGCTTGTAAAACAATCATATTTACCTGCTGAGCCATCTCACTGGCACACCACAATCATTTATAAGGAAAAACTGTAGTTTTGTGAAGTTGAATATGCCCCCATTTAAACCCTGTCTACCATGAAGTGAATGCACACACAGGCAAGCTAAGGGATGAATGCCAGAATGTTCTCTGCTGCCCTACTCATGAAATTCTCACATGAAGACAAAAGCTTCCTGTCCACAAACAACATAATCGATGACTAAGTATTACAAACTTAGGTATTTGATATTCTTGGTTAAAATTGCTATTTTGGCCACATAACTCTGGCGTGGTGAGCTGATCCTTGAGCTCTGGATGTTTGGCACCATTCCCGGTTTCTACCTGCCACATACTGGCATCATTCCCCCAGACAAGACATCCAAATATGCCTCTTTGTACTGCCAAATTTCTCTATGAGAGATTCAATGCCCTTGTCCCCTGAGTATAACTGCCTAAATGCAAAGAAAATAAACTTCTCTTCCACGCTACATGTTAGACAAATATACCGTGTGAAAATGGCTAGAAACAGAAGGGGTATGCTTTAGATTTAATTAATAAATTCTTTCTTCTTTGTTTGAGACAGGGATTTGTAACAGCCTTGGCTGAACAACTGAAACTCCAAGCAGAGATCCACTTGCCTCTGCCTCCTGAGTGCTAGGATTAAAGGTGTGTGCCACTACACCTGGCTAGGCATGTCTTTGGCATTTTGTTGTGGGAGGCAGTGACAAAGCAGCAGCAGTTATAATGCAATTTTATTTTAAACTGGGAATAAGTAAATAAAGAATATGTATTTATGAATGTGGAGATGAGGAAAAACATCATTTTAGACTAAGGAAGAGATGTTTAAAAGATTTTTTAAAAAACAGACAGAAGATGACTCAACATCTTAAATGGGAAGAGAAAGTAATTGAGCCGTGTTAGTCTATCTAAGATAGTAGACAGAGACCTGTCAGATATTGGGAGGGAGGGAGGGAGGGAGGGAGGGAGGGAGGGAGGGAGGGAGGGAGGGAGGAAGGAAGGAAGGAAGGAAGGAAGGAAGGAAGGAAGGAAGGAAGGAAGGAAGGAAGGAAGGAGAAAGGAAGAAAACTTCATCTAGGATTGGAAGACAAATGGCTCACCACTTCAGGTAATTTATTTTCCAGTCCTTCCTCTCGCTCCCACATTGAAACAGCATGATAAATTTATTCTATGAGCCATACTCTGTTTTGATTAGGACTGGTCAAAGTGATGTAGATATGGAAACTGGTCCTGCAGCAGGCACCCTGTGTTCTGGGTTGACTTCACAGACACTGATGCTTTATGCCTGACATTTTACATGGAAGAAAAGAAATGTCTGCTTTATTTAAAAACATGTGTGTATGTATGTATGCATGTGTATATGTGTGTGTTCATCACAAATGCCTTGTTTCTTTCTCATAGACATGATAATAACAAAGCACCCAGCAGTAGTGTTCTGTTCATTTATATTTGTATAATCCAATATTTTCATTATATTTGAAGACACTCATCACTTTGTGTATACAGTTTGAATTACTAAAATTTCTAGAAGAGAAAGGGAAGAGATACATATAAATAAGGATTTTGTGTAAATCTCTTTGCAGAATGACCAAAGAAGTGAAGCACACATTAGATTCTACCCACTTTTTAAATTCGAATTTTCAAATAGTTCCGTATGTATTTTATAAGTTTGAAATTCAGTTGCATGTAAAAGTCTTTAGTCTGATAATGATAGTGTATTGACTGAAACCATACGGGAATGAAAAATGCAATAAGACAGAAATACTTAGGTTATTGCTATGAAAAAAGAAACTCATTTCAAATGAGAAATATTATACTTGGACCTAGGCTTACCAAAGTACAAATGTGTTTCTGGTTGGAAATGATCACTATGTGGTATTTAAACTTAAGAACGCTTCACTTCTAAACTGGGAAAAACTGATTTTGAGTGAATACCATCATCCTCAGAATTGGGAAAGAAGCTCAATGTTTTGGGTTCGGAAACAAGTTTTAGAAGCACATGTGGCGTTTGATACTGTGGACCAGAGACTATTCCGAGCCCCTGACATAGAGGGCTCTGCTAACGTCATTCCTAAATTTGCTTGCACAGGGATGCATGAGCATCCTTCATCTGGTTCTCGTTCTCAGTTCAGAGCCAGGACAGGAAAAGCATTTACTCTGGGATGGAAAAGTCTGTAGGTAGCAAAAGTCAACTCTGCTGATGTCAAACTTATATTGGTTTTTGTTTGGCCATGTAATAAAGCCTTGCATGGTATGTACCCAATAAACAGTGCCTGCAAACAGGTTCGAAAGACAACAAAAAGCAGTGTGATCTACTCACAAGAAACAATCCCATTTATAGGTTATTTAGCTTTTAAAAAAAGTAAGAGATATGCTCGTCAAACCTCAGTCATCAAGCCTCTAAGAGATTTGGAAGAAAAATTCAGAAGCAAAGAAACACATAACAGTGAGGCCAGGCAGTGGTGGCACATGCCTTTAACCCCAGCACTTGGAAGGCAGAGACAGGTAGAATCTCCAACTTTGAGGCTAGCCTAGTCTACAAAGTGAGTTCTAGAACATCCAGACCTAGCCAGAGAAACCTTGTCTCAAGGTCACCAGGGGAGGCCTCTGGGAAATGTCTTCCTAAGAAGGTTTGGTAGAGACATTATCAGTTACCATATATCCAGCCCAGTAACCAATGTACCCCAGCAGTCCAAAGATAGACTCCCAGGGAAAAGAATGTTTACTGCTATAGATCTGAAGCTGCAATAAATATTTTTTCCATACATCTCTGGCTACATGCCTATCTTTAATTCCAGGCCCTTGAAATTTTAGCTCATGAAATATTAAGAAATGTTTGTGCTTACCTATTTTTAGGGCTGCTTCTCCAAAGGACTCTGTTTGTATAATACATCAAAAAAAAAAAAAAAAAAAAGACAAAGTGGCTGTGTGTGTCTTCCCTTTGTTGGGATATGTGGAAGGAAGGGAGTGGAGGCTATTTTGGGGTGTGAGTTTGCCTCTGGTCAACTGAGACAGGTCAGTGAAGTCATTTCTATTTAAATCTTGGCTCTGTCATTCTGTGTGGAGCAAGCCAGAATTATCAAAAAGAAATCATAACACAAATCAGTAATAGCTGCCAGAGAAAGTACTACATGGGTAAGGGAGGGTTAAAGACAAGGGTCATTCATAGCAATACTGGTCAGGTACTGAGTCAAACCAAGTGCTTGCCATCCAAATCCAAAGACCTGGATTCTGTCCCCAGAATGCATACTAAACAGCCTTAAATGGTGTAAAGAGCTCACAGTAATAAGAGTAGGGAGGTTGACACACCTGGGTCTCACTGGCCAGCTAGTCTGGCCTGTGGATCAGAGTAATGAGAGACCCTGCCTCAAAAATGAAGTGTGTGTGGGGGGTAACTGGCACATGACCACCAATGTTATCCTGTGGCCTCAGGTCATACACACACATGTATGTACCTTTACACATGCAAACAAACACAGAGAAAATTCTAGTCTTTATAGATTCTCCCCTGTGCCAAAAGTCTTATAATTTTCCTCATGAGAAGTCTCTGCTCTAAGCATAGATGCTATGGAGATGTTCTTAGTCTGAGTCACAGCACGGAAAACGAAAATGTTGAAGGAGATGGAGACTTCCAGAAGTCACTTGAACAGGAGCGGCTGGTTTCTCTTTAAGATAATACTAGAAAACTGGAGTCAGCCTTCCCTAGCATGTCTCCCTCATGTTTTGACAGTGTTCGGTGAGCTAATGGCACCCAGTTTTGCAAACTCCTTTACCTAAGTGTCAATCGTGCACATTAAGTTGGCCTGTCTTGCTGGTAGTGTCAGATTGTTGCACATTTTCAGTCACTGAAGGGGCAGACTTGCTTCAATCAACCAGCAGTGGCATCCTCAGAATTTCTCTTCCACCCTAAACTGAAGAAGATATAGAGTCTCACCTCTCGAATCTGATATGTTTGTGTTTGTCTTTTTTACTTTGTCAATTGTTATTTTGTTTGCCTTTTGTATTTCTAGTTTGGTTTGCAAGACAGGATATCACTATGTCGTTCAGGCTGGCCTGGAACTCAAAATCTTCCTGTATCGTGTTCTTAGGTACTGGGATGCCTTGAATATGCTATGGTTTGCCTATGCTTGTTTTTAATAGCCTAATTGGGAACCTCTGAGTCCCTCCTCTGAAGATGGACAGGTTTCTTTTAAGTACCTTTTCCCAGGACAAGATCAAATGTTCATTCAAAAGTCACACCATAAAACAATTTTACCGTCATCTCTAATGTATTTTATAGAAATAACACAGTCACAATTTTATTGGTGGAGAAGACTTAAAAGATCACCTACAGCCTTATTTCGTGTCATCAGTGAGGATAAACCTCTAAGAAAATGAATCCCCGCCCCCCAAAAGCACAGAGTACCTTGGCTTCAGTATGGGGTGGCACTGGAAAGTCTGCAGGACTAGCTAGTCACCCTTGTCGGAAGACCTACTAATGGATCAGGAAGAATCAATACCTTTCACCAGCCCCCTCACTTTTCGTTCACGCTGAGATATTTTAATACATTGGTTACATTTATTTTTGTTTGTAGCATCTAAACTCGGGGCCATTAATTAAAAAGTGCTCAGAGCTGACACATCCCAAATAAACGAAGCTGCTCACCTCCATTACCGGCTCTTGCTTAATAAAATTAATCTGCCCCAGTAAGCAGAAGTCAGCAAGTCCGCAATAGGAATCACGCCGGTGACACGGGAAGACAATTAGAAATTCCTGACGAGCATTCAAACTCCTTCTAATACGGGAGGAAAAATATGAGCACCGAGGATCTCACTAAGAAGAAGGGGTGGGGCAGCTGCCGAGGCAGGCACAGCAGAGAGGAACTTCTTCTCCACTCCTGGCTGCTTCACCCTCAGAGGACTAAAGATTTGGAGGAAATCAGTCATCATGGTAGATGTCATTAACACATTCCCAGGAAGGGTGCCTGCATGGAAATTCCTGGAGACAATGAATAAATGAAAGATCAATGTGCAAAACACACAGTTTTCGCTGCATTCTTCTCCTCCCTCTGAGCCATTGATGACTTTTAAAAACTTCAGTTTGTAGGAGATACAGGCAAACACTAGGAATTATAAAATTAATAAGTGATCATTACAAGCAAAATAAGCCAGGCATATTTTTTGGCAATAATGAGAATACTTCTGAAACTAATGCTTCATATGTCTAAATTCTATCTTATCTGACACAAAACCCAAAGACTCACTAAAATATTGACCATTCCTCTTCCCACCCCTCTGTGAGGAGGACTAGGCTAGTTGCTGGGCAGTTTTCCCATTGCTTTATTGAGAATCCATATAGTAAACCGTTGTTTACCCATTTGTTTTAAAGTGTTTTTTTTTTTCTCTCCTGATTAGTTGACAGACAGAAATCATTAACACAGCAGATCCGCCCTAAAGAAAAACTTTCATGAAGCAATTTAAAAAGAGGGTAAATCACAGTCAATAGATTTAACTTCTAGATGCTGAGAACATATTTGGGAACCTTTTTAATTAACGTTAAATCAGTAAATATCAGGTGCTCACCTAAAGTCACATACATAACCCACCTGACAAGAATTTGTCACTGGTGTACATTGCGCCTGCGTATGCTCTCTACATTTCTAGTTCTTGAGGAGCTCCAAGCATCCATTGTTATTTGTCAAGGCAAAAAGAAAAAAAAAAAGCCAAAAAGTTAAACCAAAGATGAAAGAATCCACTTTCATTAAAGGAGCAATAGTCAATATGCAAGTACCTTCATCAGTAATACATCTTTTTTTAAAAAAATCCATGAAAGACAAAATTGGTAGGTCTTCTTAAATGAAGACTACCTAGCTAAGGCCATCATTGCGCTGACCAGCAGGAAGCAGATGGTTAAATACCACAAAAGGAAATGTCACACTCATTTTAATTTTATTATTGAAACCCAAACTTTGAGTGGCGGTAGACAGATTGCATTCATTTTTCATCCATAAAACAACCATCTTGAACATTTCAAGGAAAAGAATGTCTTCATACACTGGTGTTGTAACCAATAAACCCTTTATGCATGGCAAGTTGGCAGAAACTATTAATAACATGTCTGTCAAATGCACTGCCTTCTTCTTTTCTGTAGCATAAAAGGGGGATCATTAATTATCATTCTGCCACATACAAAAGATGCTATGATTGTCCTGGGTTTTTTAGAGGCCGAATTCACCTAGTGGCCACTCTTCTGCTGGAATTGAAAGTGAAGGGTCCTTATCCATCAAGACAAAAAGCTGCGGAGTGTGCTAGCACATTGCTGTCTTTGCCTGGGCAACAAATGTGGTATTTTAGGTTAACTTCTGAAAGAGGATTATGAATATGGATAGAATGCAAATACTTCATCTATCTTAATCAGAATACAGGAATTCAAGCTGTTGAGGGGGGAAAAAAAGACCTTAGAATTCCCATACAAGGAAAGAAATTTTATAGCACTTATCGCATTTAGAAGGCAGAGATTAGAAGTGAGCGAAGTGACTCTGCTCCCGAGAAAGCAAGCAACAGACTTAGCAACAAGTGCAGAATAATTATTCTGATGACAAATAAATACAATGAACTTTCAGAGTGGGAGATCACGGCTTAGCACAACCGAAAGTGTTTTTCTCGCTTTGCGGAATTCGCTTTGTCCTCGGCTTGTTCCCTTTAAGGCAGGTTTCTTCTCCTGACTGCTTTCCATGCCACCCTGCTAAGAGGGTTGTTCCCCCGACAAGTTTCCTACAATGGAGGAGACAGGGCCCTAGTACACATCTTACTAACCAAACATGAAGAAGACAAAGGCATTGGAATGAATCCTGTAGGTTCCTTCCAAATTTTTGAGGAGGTTTCAGCCATAACTGAGTACAAAAGGCTGTCTGTGTTCGTATTTCAGTTTAGCTGCAAGCCAGCGAGGCTCGGGTAGAGAGGGCTCTCCTCTTCCGACTCCCTGTCTCCTTTTACTTTCAGTGAATGCGCTTGCATTTGCTTCTGTTGCTAGAGGATTCAGTTACAAGAGGTTTCTTTGTTATTTAAAGAAATTATTTAATTTAGTATAGTCTTTAATATGGATATTCCTAATTATAAATCTGTGATGCTGTGACTGTTTGTTCGTTTGGTTGCTTGTTTTCAGATTTATGAGACAAGGTCTTACAATGTAGCCTTGGCTAGCCAGGTACTCACTGTGCACACTAGGCTATCTTGGACCCATGGAAATATGTAAATGGAGACTGTATTTTCATTTCTGGCACCCAGACCTGAATAATCACACAGAAACTATATTAACTACAACACTGTTTGGCCTATTAGCTCAGACTTCTTATTAAATAACTTTTACATCTTAAATTAACCCATTTCTATTATTTTGTATTTTACCACAAGGCTAGTGGTTTGTTACCTCTTGCTTCTTGAGCAGCTACATGTGGTATCTGCCTGACTCCACCTTCTTTTTTCCTCTATCTCTGCTTGGATTTCCCACCTTGCTGTATCCTGCCCTGCCATAGGTCAAATTAGCTTCTTCATTAAGGAATATGGTAGTAAAACATTCACAGCATACAGAGGGGAATCCCACATCAGAAATTCTCTTGCCTCTGCCTCTGAAGTGCTGGAACTATATGTATACCTAATGCTGGAGACTTTTAAAGTATCCATTTATAATTATTTTATATTCAAGTATTTATCTGGGTAGAGTGGAAGTTTGAGAAGATCTTGTAGAACATGAAAGGCTAACAATCTCTTGATAAAGATGGTACCAACAGGTATAATTTTAAACCACTAGTTTTATATTGTTACATGTCTATATTCAAGCCTCTTTTATTTTAAATATTTTATTAAAGTATTAACATATGAAATGATGAGTTTTACAATGATTGCTTCACCCAAGTATGTCATGTACTTTGACCATACTTTATATTTAAGCTTTAATTCACTTGTTATTACCTGCTTGACTTTAGCAAGTTATTTCCCCTTTTTATACCTCATTTTCTTTACCTGCAAATGCGGGCAAATATCAGCTGTATGATATGCAGAATTAAAGGATGGGGAGGTTATGAGATAACCAGAGCAATCCGTGGACATAGGAAGTGCTATCAAAAGTATAGTCTACGTGTTAACCATTATCTATTACTTTGTCTATTTTTATGTGACCTCATATCAAAACTAAAACAGGTATAAAGTGAGTTGAAAAATGATAAGGCTGAAGGAGACGAGTGTACTCACTCTCCACTGCTGCTAGATCAGGCATGGGGACATTTTTATTGACAGTTGTACCCAATGAGAACAGAGACCCTTGTTATGAATGGGCTAGTATGAGCAGTGTCTCGCTATGGATTAGGATAACAGGAAGCAGTCACCCTGGGAACATGTGAGCTGTCATTTCTTCTCCAACAAATTACTATAGACATCCAGAGAGCACCAAGCATATTATGATATGGCGATAAAGCTTGATTCCGGGGTGAAAAGAGACTGCTTTTTCTCACTGAGTCTGTCATGTGTGTACGTGCACATTACTTATGGAGACGTATGTATATGATCTCCCCGCAATCTTTTTTTCAAAACCTCTATTGAACGGGACTTTTTATTACCACTGGTTAAAAAATGTCACACTGTAGGAATCTGGCAAACATTCAGAACCATTTAATCTTTCACCAAGGTTTAATCAGACAAGGTTTATATCTCTTTTGTGCATTGTCAAGTGCCCACCACAGTTTGTCTCCCCCACACCGGACTGACAGATCGAGCGAATAAGCAGGGAGCCACGGCACTGCAGTCCAATCGCAGTGCCAGCACCGCTAACCGTATTTATGAGAAGAGAGTTCACACTATGACATTAATAATTTCATCAGATTACACATGTTTGCTTGACAAACAAGTAAGCTATTCTCTTTAAATTATCTGTGACTGGGGCTGTTTGCAGCTGGAGAGCAGCCATGAATCCCAGTTTAGAGAGGAAAGTGAACTCACCGAAACGCTAAGCAACTTAGGCTGTTGCATTGAGGGGGAAATTAAGCCTTGAAATATTTGCATCAAGCCCGACTTTATAAATCCTGGTTTCCTGTCAGTAAGAAAGAAAAATTGGTTAGGAGCTCACAATAAAAAGGAAGGGTCAGGAAGTGCAGTAATTGTGTCTTGCTGCAACCGTAGTTCAAAAATAGCTTCAGGCGGAGACATGAAGTCTTTTAGTTTGCCTTGACTTTCTAAGTCACTAGATGCTCACCTGCCGTGGCTTCTGTGATTTGTGGCAGCTTACCAAAGGCACAGGATAATAAAGACAGTTTGTTACCCTCTAATTTTGGAGGGGCATAACACATGAAGCTTGTACAGCAATCTCTTCCCTGCATATTTCACTCCATAAGGGAAACAATAAGAGAGAACATGACATGTATTAGAGAAGTAAATTACAATGTTATACTCTTTGGTCCAATAAACTATCGTGAGCTGTCATGTGCCTGACTACTGAAGTGTTGTTTTATGCTGCAGCTTAATCAGCTGGGTCTAGGCTGTGCTTTCTTATGCTGGTGCCTTAGGCGGCATAAATGCTATGATTCACACCCATGATCACAGAGGCCGAGACAGTGAGGGCCATCCTACCTGCCAGGTAAGTTATTGGCCTGGGTGATAGATCTCTTTCCAGTTAATTTAGAAGAGGGAACGGAACCTGAACCCAATTGTTAAAATGATCACAAAACATCCAGCCACCTGTTTGTCTTATTTAATAGGAGCATCTCGCTGTGTTGGTTCCAACAAAGGCAATGTTTCATCATTTGAGCCTAGAATCAGTGCCCTTGCGAGAACCCCACAGGCAGGAAGCGCCTGTATTTATGAAGCAACGTGAGGCTGCATGATATGAGCGTGAATGCAGAAAGTTACAGAGAGATATATGGATTCCATCACCAGCAAGCCTCCGAACAGAGGCCCACCTGCCGTAAATATGAACAAAATTGGTGTCAGAAGAAACTATTTGGCGTTCCTTTTTATACAATTCAGATAGTAGTCTTCTATTTGCTTTCAGTATTCCGTGGCAGTAGGTATTGTTAATATAACGAAACAAAGAGAACCATAGTAACAGATTTTATGCTCATAGAGTCTCCAGTTATGAATATGTCGACTACCACCCTACTTTATCGACAAAACTAACAGATCTGATTAGAAAGATGAAATAATTTATGCTTGGAATGGAAGAGGATTCAAAAGCTTACTACTAGAATTTTACGCAGAATAAAGGGAAGAGATGTTCATGAACCTAAAAGGCTAAAGAATTCGTCCCTAGAAGGGTTGTTATAAAGAAGAGAAGCAAGTGTAGGCAAGGATATGGGAATGGCAGAACCTCGTGCTGCACCCATGGGAACCTCCTACTGTGCAGCCACTGTGGAGGAGAGTGTGGTAGCACTCACAATATGGAATATAGCATTGCCCAAAATAATTGAAAAGAAACGTAAAAGAAACTTTGCATGTTCTGAATAACCAGAAAGTGGAAGCTGCCCCAAAAAATCCATCTATATCTTCCTGGATCTAGAAAATGTGCTACATACACACAACACAATATGAACCAAAATCCTGGCACATGCTGCAACAAAGATGAACTTTGAAGATATTAGTGTAAAGGAAATAAGCCAGATAAACACTATTTGATTCTGCTTACCCGGAATTTTATGAACTGAAATAATTCGATTCACAGACAGGGAAAATAGCAGAGTGATCTGCAGGATTGGGGACCAAGAGAAAGTAGAAATGAGCTGTTCAAGGAGCTCAGAGTCTGGCATGATGAGTCTGGCCTAGAAACGGATACCGGTGACATCACACAACAGGACAAATGTACTTGCCATTGAGCTACGTAGTTAAAAATGACCAAGGTGATCAATTTCAAAATACCAAGTTTTATATCAATAAAAAAAGATGAAGCAAGTATGCTGAGGAAAATGGGGATTTCCCCCACCACAAAGAAGGCATTTGAGACCTAAAACTAATCACTTATCTCTCTGAGAAGAGAAATAGCGTGAAGAGGCACATCTTGGGGACTGAGCAGATAGCTCAGTTGGTGAAATGCTTGCTGTGCTAGCATGAGAACCCAGGTTTGCATCCCAGTCAGCAACATAAGAAGGCAAAATAGTGAATCTTGCATCTGTAGTGGCAGCGCTTGGTAGGTGGAGACAGAAGGATACCTGGGGCTTTCTGGCCAGTCAGTTTAGTTGGATGGTTGAGCTCCAGGTTCAGTGAAAGGCCTAATCTGAAGTATTTAAGAGGACTATTAAGGAAGACAACTGGTACCTATGGCTTCCATGTGCACACATATGCATACATACTAACCTACATATGTATACAGACATACAGACAGACAGATAGATAGATACATAGATACATAGATAGATACATAGATAGATACTCAAATCTCAAAGCTATGGTTCTCCAATTAGATAATATTGTGTTCCTCCACCCTGGCTCCAAAACCTTTCCTGGTACCAAAGACAACAGACAGTTATCACTACTGGCACACAGTATAACTTCAGGATCAAATGTCACCACTGGTACAGCCTTTAAGGACACTTAATGTCATTACTATAGAAATGCAAGCATAAAAGTACTTAGTTTTACAAAACCTCCCCTGTTCACTGTGATGCACAGTAGCATTTAGCACTTAAAGAAGAGTAGATCTCTTATGTAACAAGTTTGTCTTACAGCAGCCGCTAGGTATTAATTTCTGTGATATTTCTATGCTGCCAATGTCCCCAGCCTCCAGGTCTATGCCTATGTGTGCCCAAAGTTCAAAGGAAGGTTTCCTGCAGGACCCATTTGTGACATGAAGTCTCCTTTTAGCAATTGTTCATAAACTTCTTTAAAAATTATTACATTTAGTGTGTGCATATGTGTGTGTACGTGTGTACATGCACATGTGTGTTTGCCTGCATGTACATGCCATAGAGTGCATGTAGAGGTCAGAGTACAACTTGCAGGAGTTAGTTCTCTCCTTCGACATGTGGATTCCAGGGCTCAGTTCAGGTGGCCACGCTTGGGAGCAAGCCCCTTCACCTACTAAACCATCTCTCCAAGTCCACATGCTGTGTGATAGGTATGACGTACTCCTGTTAGGGCACCATACCTTAGATTTCTTTAGAGGACTGGCAATGTAGCTGTCAATAGAGTGTCTGAGCACCTGAGTTTGCTTCCGAGCAATCACTTAGAACTCTGACATGCACCTGTAACCCTGCAGTTGAGTACACAACCACAGAAAGGTCTCTGGGGCTTGCTTACCACTAATCTAGACAATCAGTGAGTTCCAGGTTCAGTGAGAGACACTGTATCAAAATTAAAGTACAGAGGGATTAAAGACGGACTACTGCGTCTGTCTTGTAGGCACATGTGCGCATATATGTGTGCACACAGGTGATCATGTAAACACACATACATACAAACTCAATTAAAAAGTATCATACTGTATATACACAGAGAAATGAGGGCTGATTACCTACTACTCTGTATCTTTTGAGTCCTTTCTTTCTGCAATCAATTGTCTTTACCCTATTGAGAGAGAGGCAGATGGGTGAGCACAAAGAATTATAGGTGATACATTAGCCAGAGCAGAGCTGCCACAACTGTGACCTTTGTTACAAAGACAGTCAGGAGTAAAGATAGTTTTCTGTGAATGTCAAGGATTGAGGAGCCTGGAAAGAGTAAGCTGGGATAAGAACCATTCTAACCAGCCGGACAAGGCTGCCTCTTAAAGCATCAAGCCCTTTAGGGAAGGTGTGGGTGCACTTTCCTAAGAGACCCCTGTGAGGGAGAGGATTTGCAATTGACATGGCATTTCCCAAAACGTGTCCCAAAGAATGCTTGTTCTAAATGGATGGGGAAAGCTTCACAGACTCAGCAGTTTGTGTTCTAGGTCTTTCGTGTGTTGTGTGCTACAAAAGGTCCTGTTAAGTCCTGCAATCATGAGGATGGTCAAGTTCCATTTAATACATGATCTTGTCCAAAATAATTATACCACATTCACATCATAGTATGCACTGTAAGTAACAGAGAGGCAGTCTGGAAATGTAGGAGAAACTAGTGTATTTGGCTGGAATATTGGAACTTACTGGAAAGAGTAGGACCAGATAAGAACCATTCAAACCAGCCCAGACAAGGCTGGTGTGCTTATTGGTATACTCAGAAGTTCTGGACCAAAGTCCCCAAGGATGCCTGAAGCAAACTGAAGATTATAACGGGGACATTCATGAGCAAGTGTTACATCTTCAGTCACCCATTCAGAAGGCTGGAGCAGTAGGGTCATTTGAGCCCAGCAGTTTGAAGCCAGTCTGGGCAATATGGAAAATGTGACGGTAGTCCTGGGATTTTTCAAGCCTAGGTGAGATGTGTTGATACAATTAGCTTCTAGAAACTCACCATGAGCCTCCAGGAAGATGAGAACCATAACCTGGAGATTGTGCCCCTCAGCTTTCCTCCTGCTAGCCAGATGTACCATGGACAGGAAGAAGTTCAGCCCAAAGGCACTAGCACTGAGCAGTCCTAACAAGGGATTGATTTCACCGGTGCAGATGGGTAAATTGCTCTTCCTCTAAAAGCGAATGAACTCACTAGGGCCCCTAGGGTATTGTTCATTTACTAATTCATTTACAAATTGTTTGCTTCTTGGCCTCTAATTAGTGCCATTCTCCTTGGTGACCATGTGTGTGGGATCAGTGTTTATCTCAAGTCTTTTTCTCATTACTTGGTGGCCATTTATCTCACTCCTCAGGAGGGAGGCAGCACACGGGAACAGCGGCTATACATCATATGTCAGGACCAGAAAGGCATCCATCAAACTGACTAGGAAAGTTTGAATGGGACAATGACAGGAGACTGACAGGTTTGCTTTCCAATTCAATTCTTGATACCCTAAGAATAGGTTCTGTTCACTATTGTCATTGAGATAGCAGCGATGAAGTAATTTAGAAAAGGTGAGGAGCTGATACTACCATTGCACATAGGAGCACACCCTACTCTCCCTTCTCCTAAGAGAGGGTTTCCTGCTCTCAGAGCCAGCTGTACTGTGTGTTGGGCTCAGAGTGACTTAAACATAGCATCTCTTACTCTAAGGTCACTGAGAAAATAGTTTAAAGGTCTTTGAGTAGAAAGCTTCCTTTACCCTTCTCTCTCTGCCTCTTTCATGACATGCCATGGTTTCTACGGCTACATTACATCCTAGGAAAAGCTATAAATTATTACCAATATTCTACTTCTCAGTTTTATTTTGCACAATGCCAATTTTTAATGCAAATGGGAGCTTGGGTTGCGTGGACATAAAGGACTTACAGAACTCCTGTTTTGTAGGGTGCCCACGCACTTCGTTCTCACTGGGATAATAAAAGCACCACACAGAACAAATACAACTGCTCTGACTTCAAGTCTTGTTTCACATGTGTGCTTGTCTTTGTCACCTAAGGAATAAGGAGACCTGAAGAAAACAGAATCTGCGTTGTCTTACAACCAAATTTTCCTCTAAGTTTTCTCCATGAACCCTCCCTTGGACGCAGGTGTGGCATACTTACCTCAACACACTGATCTCCCACACATACATAACACCAAGCAGACTTGCACAGTATCGCAAATGGCATATCCGAATGAGGAGGCAAGGATTAGCACACACACGTCATTCAACTTCACTGCGAAACAGAAGCTCTAACAGAAAACCACTACAGATTTCAGGTAGGTGAGTGAAACCAGAGAGTGAAACTCGGTATGAAGTCCTGCTGAATACCAGCATAGAGTCTGAACACCTGGGAAGCTGGCCGAGGCAATATGCTGTAGAATACCTAATGGGCACCCAAGTGAGTGTTCATCTCACAAGGAATGCCACCACCACTGGCCTTTCATTTCTCTTCCACAGATATTTAAAATACAATGGTTAGAAGCTGAACTACCTTTGGACTATAGATACAGTTCAGCAGTTAGAAGTACTGACTGTTCTCGTAAGAGACCTACACATGGCTCTCAGCATCTCCATGGTAACACCCAACCATTTGTAACTCCAGTTCCAAGAGATCTAATACCTTCTTTTGGCCTCCACAGGCACCAGTTACTCATGTGATACAACAGTTACATGTAGGCACTCTCTTGCATACACATAAAATAAAAATAAAAAAATAATGAAGCTCACCTAGCTACCAAGGGTATACAGCACTCAGCTGAAAGTAACTTCAAGATTCAGTTTGAACACTAACCTTAAAGAATCCCAAATTATGTACCCTTTTAAACTCAATTCACAAAACTGTTGATCCATTAATATCCTCTTTTAATGCCTGTGCTGTTGTTAACCCCACCACCAGCCATGATGGAATGAGTTAGAGATTAGTTCATGAATACGCATAATGCCAGCAAACACGCTCTTCATTCTGAGTCCTCTACTGACTGCCTCTCAGAGCCTTGGGACCTTTTCTTCTTCTCCTGGTGTCTGCATCCCTCTTATTCTGCTCAGGGTAGATAATTGTACTTCCAAAGAAAATCACTTAGGATCACTTAGGGAAAAGTGGCTAAGTGACTTATGAGAAAAACTGCTTCCAGAACATTCCTTCTACCTCCCTATCTCCTGTGGGCAGTTGCATAGACCTCCCTCCCTCTTCAGACACATGTTTTACAACTGCTGTGGAATATGCAGTGTTTGTTATAGTCAACCACGTGCCTGTCTCTGGTTACTGCAGAAATCATATTATCAGATTCCCAACTAGACACATTATGATGTTAGAAACGATAAAAGAATGTAAGGCGGAAAAGAACCCTAGGCGCAGGGCCCACAAACTGGTTCAAGGAGCTAAGCCCTCTTTTCCATCACCTGTGTCAATCAGATGGATTAGTAACAACTGGTACAGGGCTGAACTGACACCCTGTCTCTCAGTGCCCGGCAGCTCTCTATTGAGTGGCTCGCACCAGTCACTTCTTGTGTGCAAACAGGAGGAAGTCGTTTGGGCAGCAGCCACTCTGAATGGCATGTGTGGATTGAGTGAAATGCACGCTCAGGACGGCTTTCTTAATCCTTTCGAGTTGGAACAGCAGAGGGAATTCCAGGGTGACAGATGAAAAGGGGGCATCCACGCCTCTCAATCAATGCAGTGACGTCCAGGGAGGAGAGTTCACAGAAAACTTCATCACAGATTTAGTTGACGCTCATGCAACACACAGGGCTGGTGGGAGACGCTGAGTGAATGATAAAAGATAAACATTCTAGCCTTGCCCGCTGATTAAAGTGCTATGTATGATGCCTCCTTAGAAAACCAAAGGAGCTATCCTACTAATGACCTAAATTAGACTGAATCAACGTTCGTGTTAATAATTATTACTTGCAGAGCTAGATGTGTTCAAGGTGTTAATGAAAGTGTGAATGCTGAATGTGTAATATTTCCCAGGTGCATAGGCTCCAGTTTAAAACAGACCTGACAGAAATATGCAAGCCCCCTCCCTGGTCCACTTTTGAAGGCTAGAGGGTTTCTCTGTGATAACGATGGTCGATTAGTTCCTAGTTGAATAATAAAACTCCTTGAAAAGCAAGTTTCTAGACTGGAGAGATGGCTCTGTGGGTAAAGCCTTTGCAGTGAAAGAATGAAGCTTAGGGTTCTGACACCCAGCACCCCCATAAAATCTCAGAACAGTCATGTGTGTCTGTCACCCCAGGGAGAGGGACAAGAGAGACAAGTGGTCTCAGGGGCTTGTTCAACTGTGCTAACTCAAACAGTATGTTCCAGGTTTACAATGAGATATCACGTCTACAAAAATAAGACAGAGAACAATAGTGGAAGACATCACATTCACTTAGAACCTCCACATATGGGCACTTGAACCTACACACATACTCACACACACACACACATATGCATATAACACAGAGAGAGAGAGAGAGAGAGAGAGAGAGAGAGAGAGAGAGAGAGAGGGAGAGAGAGAGAGAGAGAGAGAGACATATGCACAGACATACATTCAAGCACACAGAAAATTCTGTTTTAGAACCAGAAGTATTAACTTGCAAAACTCATGCAAACTCTCTAATACTATACATGAAATACATATGGTACTCATTTTTCCCTTAAAATGAGCCATGATAAAAAAGGAAAGCATTCTTTTATTCTCGAGGCTAGAAATGAAAAGATACGCCTTGGTGGTAATATTGATTTAAAAAAAAAAACTACTAAAAGGCTGTTAGTAGGCATAGTTATAGTTGAGTTACAGCAAGAGCTACTTTCATTCCCCTGGGGAGGGGCAGTTCTGCAGGATCATTTTGTCAGTGTTAAGGTGTAGAAGAAATGAGAAGGATTAGGCATAAATCATCATTAGTACCCACGGAAAGTTTAAAGTCTCCATTATTGAGTTGTCCTTTTGTTTAGAGTAAGTGTCATTATCGGACACCTTAAAACAGCAGCAACAACAACCAAAGCTATTTGACAAAGAGAAAACAGCCTTCTGGGTCTAATATGTGAGTACATCCAGTTCGCACAGGTTGGCACAAGAAAATGAATGAGGAGCATGCCCCGAGACTTGGTCGGCATGAACTCAGAATACAATCAGAGCTTCATATGTTAACAGCATAGAAAGTGATGCTAAGCAAAGCCTATGTAATAAGATGTTTCTTGATCTCAGAGGAGAAAAACAAGACACTTTCAAAAATTAAAATCTCAGCTGGACATGGTTGGCTCAAACCTTTAATCCCAGCAGCTGGGAAGCAGAGGCAGGTAGATCTCTAAATTTTCGGGAAGCCTGGTCTACAGAGAGAGTTCTAGGATAGTCAAGGTTACATAGAAAAACACTGTCTTAAAAAACAAACATTAAAACCAATAAATGAATAGAATAGAATAGAAATAAACCAAGAAAATCTCCTACTTTCCCTGGCAGTACAATTTATCTGTAACAGTGTAAAGTCAGTTAGTGACTGTTGCTATTGCTACCTGATCATTTTGAAAGACCAGGATCCTCCCAAACTCATGATGGACCAAATGCCGCTGGTACCTGAACAGTGTCTCTCTTTTCAGTCAAGACCACGGAAAAGAAGGCTGAAGATTTTTCAACACACGAATGATTACAGAGGTTTGCAATTGCTTCTGAACATCCTAGCTGTCTGAAAGCATGCCTCTCGTCGTCCCTGGAAACTCCCTCCTCTGCTTCTTTGTGTGTGAAAAGAGCGAGGCAAGGACTTTGCTCCAAGTTAACAATCTTCCTCCGGCTTCCCTTGTCTGATATGATTACACGTTGCACTTGTTTCTCTTGCGACTGCTTTCCCTTTCACTCCAAGATGCATCAAAGAAAAAACGAAAATGAATTTTTCACATGAGCATTTGACTTCAACACTATTTGGTACAAATTATGGAGAAAAGGTTGTTCTGGAATTTTTTTTTTTTTGTAAACATTTATGAGGTGTCAGGATTAGCCACTCTGGATCAAGATGGCATATTTTTCAAATTATTTCTGCAAATGGTAGGGAGTTAGAAAAAAAAGATACTTTTTTAAGTCTCAATATTTTATGATAGTTTGCGCTGCTCCCATTCCCCAAGGGCATGCTAGCTGCTTAATACCTGAGTGTTGTTCATGATGTATGTCTGATCAAATTCAGGGTGTGAACAAGGGTGCATCTTGCCACATGTACCCACAGCCTGTTCACCATCCAAGTTTAACTGGGATGATGTTTCACATCAATTAGTCAGAGAGGAGAGAATGGGTTCATTGAAGAATCCGTTCTCTGGTAATCAGCTGTAAAGAGAGCAAGGTCGTGTTGGAGATTTTGCCTCCCCCCCCCCAACTTTTACTTAGGCAGAAGACTGTGCGAATGCAAATTGCTTTATTGGTGAAGGGAATTAAAATTATAAAAAACCAGGCTTTAAAGAAGTGCAAAATCAGGGCTGTGTGGAAACAGGGACAATATAATTGTGGTATGGATCCCCATATGGGACTAAATTATCTAGATTTTAGTAATGTCAGCAGTTCTGTGCAGTCGCTGGAACGCAGCCAATGTACCATGTTTGCCTCGTTTTTAAGACGGCTCTGATTCGACGCAATCTTAAGTATGCAGAAAGCTAAATTGTTTTGAGTAGCTGGGTGGCACTTCCCAGATACATGTCTTTGCATGTCAGGAATTTTACATGACTCTTCAACAAGATGTAACATGGAGGGGGCATGATGTTCCTAAGCAAAAGACTGATTAGTAGCATTTCCACCTTGCCTATAAAATCTTTCCAGGAAGAGAAGGAAAAACGAAATGCTCTATTCTGGAGTCCATAGCAAGGTTGTCTTCTTTTACAGCACACCATTCAGTAATACTGTTTTGTAACAACTCAATAAAGCTGATAGTTGTTCTGGGTAATTACCCACAGCCCCCTGCAGGACAAATTAGCATTCGTGACCTGAATAATGCTTACTAGAAAGAGTTCAATGGAATTTACTTAATCAGAGTCAATGCTTTCTGTTAGCTAATTTTTTTAACCTAGTCCCCAGTGCCTGCTAATAGCAAATATCTATCAAGCTAGTATTTGATATTTGATAAAGGGGGGAGGAGTAGTCGTCTTTAAGTTTTTCATGTATTTTTTCGGGGGTCTCAGAAAATACGTTGTTTTTATTTAATATCTAAAATGGGAAAAATGTCGTGTTCCATTAAAATTTCTAGTTTGAATTTTTTTTCTCTTGTTAATGCTTAATGTTTTAGAAAGGCCAAAGAAAGATTATTTCATTTTCTATTTAACCCTCAATCTTTTCTCCATTCACTGCGAATGCCAGAATAACGGTCATAATTTTAAAATAGATGTTTGTAATCATTTGTGATCTTGGGCATGAACAATTAGAGCATTTCTACTAGAGAGGAGGTATTGTCTTTGATGATTTGATTTTTATTTTATTTATTTTTGATAATTTTCTGATGTGAATTAAAACACCATGGAATGAATTATTAGGATTTTAGGAAACATAATGAGGCAGAGGTTATATCTACTGACCGTCGATCACATGTAAAACATTCTTCCAGGTAATAGTCGATTTCACCATTTATTGAAATGGCTCAGTGAAGGAGGAACCACTATCCCCATATTTATGGAGGAAGAAGCAGGGTTCAAAATGTAAAATATCTTGCATATGTAAAATATGTTCAAATGTACGAGATGTACTCAAGTATTCAGTAAGGAGCAGAATTCCCGAGGCACCTCAGCCCAAAGGTTATGCAGTATATGTGCATGTGTGTGCGCACGTGCGTGTGTGTGTGAGAGAGAGAGCATGTGTGTGTGTGTGTGCATGTGTGTGAGTGTGTTTGTGTGTGTGTGTGTGCATGTGCATGTATGTGTGATAGTCACACATTTTTAGGAAAACAAACCTGGGCAAGATTTCTTCAAACTCTACTCCTTGTCTTTGAAGGATGACATATATATACCAACCATGGAGGAGATGATCATAATAAAGTGTATTTGAGTCCAACTCTATCTATCATTTTTATACACTTCCACAGTTCAGCAGAGCAAAAGGCAGGTGTGACAGGATTCCATAGTAAAATGTAGTCTAGTAAGACTCCACTCAAGGACCAAGGTGTAAGCTCTAACCCCAAACAACCAAACAGAGTCTAAGGAACCCTCCTGTGTTTTTGTGTGATTCCACAGCAGAGATGCAACTGCTTCAGAGGATGTGGAGAGACTGATTCACATCTTGGGTTTTACAGCATGGTTGCAGTTTTCCTTTAGGTTCTGTGGTTGTTTGGGTTTCCATTTTCTGTTTATTTAGAGGGTGTGTTTCTTGGAAGTCAGGGATATTATATGGGGGGTTAGAACCCTAGAGAGAAATGCCCTGACTTCCTCCACTGATGAGATTCTATACGTTAAATACATACAGCGGTTCAGAACCACCAAAAGAGAGGTCTTGTTCATGCCAGCTCCTGTGCCATGCAGAGCTTAAGAGAATTCAGTGCTTTTAATTAAATTTCTCGGGGTGCAAAATGGTTATCCTATTTCTAAATCTAAATAAATAAAAAATGTTTTTTCAACTTTAGGGGTTTCAGAAAAACTACAACACATTTTTGCACAGATTTCCCTTTCAAACATTAGAATACTGCAAGGAAAATTCAATCCATATGTTTCAGATTTACTTACGGTTGTATCAAAATCTTCTGTTACAATTGACATTTGATGTTCATGAAGTTTGCTGAATGCTTTTGATTTGCCTTTAACTCAAGAACAGAAAGTTGATTTGTCAAGCTTTACATTCCCAAACCCCAAAGCATTAAATTCGGGTGGAAGACAACAAACTTAAAATTCTGCATCAGGCATTAAATTTAATAAAACATTTGTCTTGTTATCTCTATAATGCTGCTTACATGCACATGCCTGTGCCTGGTAATAGGGATACATAAACACATTTGGTATAGTGACGTGGTGGAGAGAAAGCAGGAGAGTAGAAAGACGCTAGGCGTGTTCCTAGACTTAAATATTAGTGTGTAATGTTTATAATCTAATGCAAAAATATGTATATTGGCAGCCATAATCTGCTATCCCCATCCTTCCAAAATCTTTGTTCATCCTCTAGTTGATATCTGCCAGGTCTTCAATACCTTAAATATTATGTTCATATAAAAAAAGACCTTGCACTAATGGTCTTTTCTGTTTCAGAGTTGTTTTGTTTTTTTTTTTTGGTTTTTGGTTTTTTTTTTTTTTTTTTTTTTTAAAAAAAAGATAACTTCCTCTGATTCAAGATTTAAAACTGGGCAAGGGTGACAAATGTCTTTAACACCAGCACTTGGGAAGCAAAGACAAGCAAAGCTATGTGAGTGTGAGGCCAGCCTGGTCTACATAGGTAGGTCCAGGACAACCAAAGCTACTCAAAGAAGCCCTGTCTCAAACAACAACAACAACAACAAAATGTGGTTCTGCTTCTACTTGAGATATGGTAATGTCACCCAACCAGAATCTGTTCTTCATAGGGTTTTAATAGTTCTGAGACGTCGGGAACTCTTTCATCATGTTCTCAGAGTCGGTGTAGGAGGGAACTGTTCTCTTTGGGCTGTGACTTATATGTGTAGTTGCTTACAGCTCTTATTTCTGGGCTCACAGCATTTCTGCTGTTAGACCCAAAGTGGTGTGTGTCAGTCTGGAGACTAAGAAAGTGATTGTGACTAAGAGGAGGAAAAGCATTTCCTGAGACCTCAAAGATAATTGTCTTTCACATAGTCTTATAGTCTTCTATTTTACATTTGGTATGTAAGGGTATGTTTATTATGTTTTTTCATCTTAGGGTTTATGTTGCCTTAATAACTGGTAATACAGAGCAACCAAATACTGGACTGTGCTTTAGATATTGAAATAGACTATTTATTCAAATAATCAAATGCAATTATTGAAACATAATCTCTAAAATTTTACTTGTCACACGCTATTGGTTATTTAAGTAATATTGTAAATGATACCTTTGCTCATGTCAACCCATTATTTCTTGAGACAGAATATCTACCTCTAAGTGACACAGATTACCAGCATGTTAATGTTGTAATAAGAGCGGCATGGCTCCGTCTCCGGCACCCGGCCGCCCACATGGCTAGCTTATATCCCGAAATAATTACACGGAAACTGTATTCTTTTAATCACTGCCTGGCCCATTAGTTCCAGCCTCTTATTGGCTAGCTCTTACATATTGATCTAACCCATTTCTAATATTCTGTGTAGTATCACGAGCTGGCTTACCAGGAGAGATCTTAACCTGCGTCTGTCTGGAGTGGGAGAATCATGGCGACTCCTCACTCGGCTTCTTTCTCCCAGCATCCTGTCTGTTTACTCCACCCACCTAAGGGCTGGCCTAAAAATGGGCCTAGGCAGTTTCTTTATTATTTAACCAATGACCTTCCTCCATCATGTTAAGGCATTGGAAGCACACTTACAAATACAATATTTTGCTCATTTCCCTTTCAGAATAGCAAGGGCTTTCTGCCTCTGTCAAGATATTTTCAAGAAGACCAGTAAGTTGCAAGGAGAGGGTACAGAGGATGACCATCTAGGAAAATTTTTCTGGAGAACAGAGGATAAAATGCAGGTGGTCTTCCAAGATATTTGTATTTCTCTATCCTCCACCCACAGAACTCTTGTGAACCACCCTCTCTGTGCATCTTTCTCAAGAGGTCACTGACTTTTGTACAGTATTACCTGTTTTGCTTTGGTTTGTTGAGATGGGTGTCTCAGATAGTCCAGCCTGGCCTCCGTCCCTTTATACAGGTAAAGATGGCCTTGCTAGGTATTGCTTTCAGATATCCTTTTCTATGCTGTGAATGAGTTTTTTTAATTGTTTGATTAATAAATCTTCTTTGCATCGTAGTGGGGCAGAATATAGCTAGGCAGGAAATCCAAGCAGAGTTATAGGAACAAAGAAGGCAAAGTTGAGGGAGATGCCAGCAACCACCAGAGGAATAAGATGCCAGAGCATTACTGGTAGGCCACGGGGCATGTGTTGACACACAGATTAATACAAATTAGTTAATTTATATATATGAGCTAGCTAGTAATAAGCCTGAGCCATTGGCCAAACAGTTATAGTTAATAGTAAGCCTCTGGGTGATTATTTTTAAGCAGCTGCAGGACTAAGCAGAACACAGAAAAGCCTCCAGTTACAGGGTATATATACTTGCACATACCTTCAATCTTAGCATTTGAGAGGCAGTGGCAGGCATATCTCTGGGAGTTTGAGTCCAGCCTAGACTACATACTAAGTCCCAAGAAAGCCAGACTTACATAGTGAGACCCTGGATGACACTAAACTCCCAAACCTAAGTGCCAGGAATGCTTCACAACACTAGTTTAATATGGTGCTGGAAAGTAGACCCAGGCCTTATGCATACTTCCCAAGCTCTCTACCAATTCAACTGCATCCAGGACCTGTTTAAGGTGCTCATTGTCATCAAAACTACTACTAGCTGCAATGCTAGTAACTACTCTATGGTATTGGGGATTACATCCGGGTCTGAGGCATACTAGGCAAGGGCTTTACCACAGAACCACACCCCCAGCTCATCTCTTTGGCCATTGCTACCCTTACCCAGGGAACGTGAGGAGCTTGCTTCTCCTTTCCTAAAACCTCACACCAGCCTACTGTCTGCTGATGGTGTTTTTGCCATCTTACCCAATCTTTCACTCAGATGCTTTGTGTGACATAGGAGGTGAAGCTGGCAGGATTTAAGGGTTTAGCCCCATCCCCTGACTCTACCCTTTCCCAGAATACCTAAAACCTTTGCAACCATAAATTTAACTGCTCTCTGCTCTGAATTAGACTCAAGTACCATGACCGTATGAATGAAAAAAATCCATAATTAAACCTGTTAGTTTACATGCAATGTGAAAAATTAAATTTAAAAATTCATATATGTCAGAGAGAAAAACTATCACACTTTGTTTCATTTCATCTTCAGTGATCAACACCTTCATGGGTTACTCCCATTAAAGAGGAGGTAATTGAAATAAAGACATTCAAGGAAGGACAGAGAATTTAGTTCTGCACGACCTTCAGGAGCCAAGCTGCTCAGATGGAATGGCTTGCCACGTAACCAGAGAAGGCAAAGGCCTTGTGAGGAAATGGAGGGTGCAGAGCTGTGACAAAGAATTAGACAAAAGTGCTCTAGGGATGACTGACAGGTTAAGATCGCTTATTGTTCTTGCAGAGGGCCCAACACACACATGGCAGCTCACAACCATCTATAATTCTAGTTCCAGGAGATTTGGTGTCTTATGACCTTAGAAGCTCCTGTACTCCCAGGGTGCACAGTCATGCACTTAGGTACACACACACACAAAAAAAAAAAAATTAAAAGAAAATATCCATGTAAAAATATCAAAAACAAATGTCACTGTCAATGTAATTCAGCCTAGGGACATCTCCCATTATTCCTTTTTTGATTCATAGAGTGTCTGTTCACACACACACACACACAGGTTTATATGAATACACATACTTACTCTCCACACAAAAGAGAAAACTTTCTCTGCCTAGGCCTGATTTCCTGCTGGGTTCTGCTCCAAGTTTTATACTATAGACTGTATAGTTTGATTCAGGACCCATATACTGAGGGATGGGAAGGACAGGATACATGCTGCTTCTGGAACATGAAAAAGTGATTCGTCTTGGAGCCTTGCTTCACATAAAGCCATGGCACATTGTGGGTCAGCCCTGATCTCTAGAAACCAATCTCTCCTGTTCAAGTGTTCAGTGACTACAGCAAAGTGTAAACATCTCCATGTTTCCATTTCTTCATCTATAAAATGGGTGTAATTATCATCTTCATGTCCTTGTTTATTGTGACTATTAAACCAGGCAGTATCTAAGCTGGCTGTGATG
Source organism: Chionomys nivalis (assembly GCF_950005125.1). NCBI lineage: Eukaryota > Metazoa > Chordata > Mammalia > Rodentia > Cricetidae > Chionomys > Chionomys nivalis. The sequence goes on along the minus strand of NC_080103.1, from coordinate 56,179,174 downwards.
GACCTTTAATCCCAGAACTCAGGATGTGGAGGCCGGTGATCTCTGTGAGTTAGAGGCCAATTTGGCCTACAAAGTGAGTTCCTGGACAGCTAAGACTACACAGTGAAATCCTGTCTCAAAGAAAAAGCTAGATAACGAACAACAGCAACAACAATAAAAAACCAGGCAGCATTATTTAAGAACTAAGAGCTAGGTTGGGAGTGAAATAAAGGCATTAGCTTTCCTAAAAGAAAAGCATTGTTGAACTAACTGGACATAGTGTCACACACCTGTAGTCCTGTCTCTCGGGAAGATGAAGCAGGAGGGATCACAAGTTAGAAACCAGAATGAGCTACGTAGGGAGACTCTTCCTCAAACATGAGCATAACCAGCAACATTTTCTAGGCTGCACATATTTCTCCAGTCATATCTTCTGGGTTATCGTTTTTTGCTTTGTGAAAAACATTTTATAAAGCCTTCCCTTAAGTGTTTTCGAATTTGGGGAAGGTAGGTTACTTCCCTCGTTCATGCTTTATGAGCAGCATGCTGCTCTCCAGGGTCACACAGACACAAGTTCTATGAACTTTCTGCTGGGCCACATTGATTTTTATTTATAAGAAGATGCTCTTTGGTCCTGGTGAAAAGAACACAGCTCAGACTAGATCATGTCTGCAGTTTCTCACAATTCCCTGTTCCTAAATACCTTGTGTGCAGCCTCACTGACTTGCCCATGAACATTTCCAAGGGCTTGACCTATCTACAGTGCCTGAATCAGCCCTGGAGGGTCACAGTTGATTCAACTGACAATGGATGATGCAGTAATTATATGTCCAAATGTACCGTGAACCCAAAGCAGAGGATGAAGAAAAATTGTGTAAAGAGAGGCACTAATTTTATGAATAGTAGATCCCAGTACAATAACTTTTTTGTTATCATTGGTCTTGAATCTGTTCTTGGATCTGTTTAGTCAGCTGTAATGCACCAGCTCTATGGAGCTAGAATATTCATGATTAACTATTTCCATCCAGTAGGCTGGCACACCTTACACACTTCTTCACATGATGCTTCCTGATTCCCTAAGAACTGATAATTACCATGACCCCACTTCACAAAAAATTCCACAGTACTGTGACAATCATAATACGTGTAACCAGTGACTCACTCTTCACTCTTTCTGGGATTTGTACAAGGACCCAAGATTTTATTTAAGAATTGTCACCAGCCTTAGGTGAATGATGAGTGGCCCCAACCTGGCAGCAGTGAGTTCAGTCCCGCAAAAAGTAAATCTTGTGCTGCCCTTGACTTTGTGATATTGGCTGGTGGCTTTCCTTCTTCCTTCATTCTTTCTGTTCCCCTGATAGACACATACAAATGGTGGCACCACAGCAGTTGGACAGACTTAGTGTCATGAGTATGTTCCTGGGTTGGTGGACAGAAAGACAGATAAGCTTGGGTTTCGTGAGGGCTGCATGGGATGTACCACACTACAAGTCTTTTGTTGTTCTTTCGTTTGTTTGTTGCCTTGCTTTGTTTTTGTTTTTTGAAGAAGGGTTTGTCTGTATCACAGCCCTACCTGTCCTGGAACTGGCTCCTATGGACCAGGCTGGCCTCGAACTCCCACAAATCTGCCTGCCTCTGCCTCCTGAGTGCTGGGATTAAAGGTGTGCGCCACCACTGCCGGGTTTATTGCAAGTCTTTTCTGAGAGAAACTGAAAAGTGTAAATCTCAGTCAGGCTGAAAGGAGGTGAAGTCTCTCATGGCTATTTAATTCCTAAGCAATACGATCGATTTCAGTACCAAATAATGCATGATTACATTTAGATAAAGCCGGGAAGTTTCCATCCCTCTGGAATCACATCCTCTACAACTACTGACTGCAAGGAAACAGGAGAAATGTAAGCACTGTTCTAACAGGCCCAGGACACGGCGAAGAATCAGTAATTCAATCAGTAGGGAGAAAACTGGAAGAAAACGTGAAGAGGAGTGTGCTGAATGCCTTCCTATCTAGAAGCCCAAAGCTGCTCACTCCTCCATGATCACATGATCACTTCTCACTTCCCTCCACCCTAGCTAGCTTCCTACTACCCTCCCAGGTCACGCATTGCCTGACCTTGCATTAGGATGTGAAAAATTCATGCCACCTTTTTCAGACCTGGATTTTAAGACTATTCACAATTAAAATAGAGTGAAATGTGTACATACATTATACAGGATGAACTCATATGTAGTGTATACAGACTAACTTATCATTTCAGCATTCAAGAGCAAGGTTATGTTTGAATTTAAGAACACAAACAAATCACAGGTCTTCTCCCTTTCTTTGTTCAGAGTTTTAAATAAGCAATAAGCTTAAAAATAAAATACCTTGTCGGTACATCTGTCTTAAAATAACGTAAAACACCCAATAATAGAACATGTTTATCCATGACACTTAAGTAGAATCTATTTTATGAAGGAGAAAGATGACAAATAACATGCCATTTGATGCTTATAATTTTTGGTTTTTAACTTTCTGGGTCACTGATTTTTCAAAGAGTTTTCATTCTTTCCGCACATTAGTTATGTGATTGAAGAGGATGTCAGGCCACGGAGACATGGGAAAAGACGATGTGCCAGAATCAAATCCTTCTTTTCTTATGGCTGAGTGTACAAAACACACAGCATGATTTAGCAGTTCTTCCCCTGTGTGTAGTAACTGATGTCTACTGTGGGCAGTGTTGAGAAGATATGGTCAAAATATCCAGAAGACAGTCACACTATTTTGAATTCACTGATATAATAGAATCAGCCTACGCAATGGTGGAATGGGGTGCTCTAAGAAACAGGGGAAGAAGGGCGAGGCAGTGGCTGGCTGATTTTAATGAACAAGTTTGTTCAGACAGGCATAGAAGACATCGAAGACATGCTGTGTGTCAGTTCAAGAGCACTTCATTCCCAAGTAATCCACGCACAGACAGGGGACACTAATGGTGTATACAGAGTGAATGAATGACCAACCACACACAGCCAGGAGAAATGAAAACCCAGGACTGGCCAGGAATGGCCTAGAGGATGAGGTGTGTGTGTGTTGTGTGTGTGTGCATGCGCTTTTCCATCTGAAGATCAAACCCAGAGCTTCACACAGCTCAGTCAAGTGTTCTGTCACTGAACTACTCTCCCAGTCCTGTGTATCATAATACATTCTATGTGGTTTAACCTATACTTCTGCTTATTTTCTAGATATTTAATTAATCAAATAATTGCTTAATTTGCAGTGGTGGGGGCCATACCCAGAGCCTTATACCTGATGGGAAGTCCTCTACCATTTAAGTATATCTCAGACTCCATACATTTTCCTCTCTTTAAAAATTATTGCTACCTTACATTTTTAGGAGAAAGGTAGAAAAAAATTTACATGGAAAAATTATTTAAACCAGTCAACTAACATGTAATTCTTATAATAAAAACTCATATAACCTCTTAAATTATTGGTATAATAAAGCTAAGTCTTGTTTGATTTTTATTTATTATTCAGTCTGACATATTGAATGTTCTAGCTTGTTCTTCCTTAACAAGGAGCTTAAAGCTCAATTCTTGTATGTACTATTTTGCTATTATTATTATTTATTTTGAAAAAAGGTTTCATGATCTGAGAGGTGACCTTGGTCTCACTAGGCAGCTAAGGATAACCTTGATTTCCTGATTCTCCTGCCTCCATCTCTTCTGTGCTGGAAGTGCAGGCATAAACCACCAGTCCTTATATATGTGGTGCTGTGGATAAAACCCAAGGCTTCAAAAATGGTAGGCAATCTCCCTACCCACTGAACCATATCCTCATCTATGGCTCACTTTTAATCACAAATTTACGTGCTGAGGTATCTCCAATATCTAAGGGATCTGAAACTCTTCTGACTCCTCAGACACCAGGCATATATACAAATCACATACATGCATACAGTCAAAATACTCATACACATAAATACATCTAAAAGATTTTTAAAAATTATATCCTCTTCTTGATGAACCATGAGTGACCCCTAATAAAAAGAGGAAACAAGCATCCTACTCACCATGTCTCCTAGGTCAAGCAGAGTTTTTTATCTCATTTCTTGACAATTACATTAAAGCCATAGCAACACAATCCAGGGTGGTAAGATGTCTCTGAGGATAGAGTGATTTTCTGCCCTGATGAGTTAGATCCATGGACTAACCAATATGTTGGAACGAAAGAACTTCTCTGAAATCTGCATATGCACAGTATCACATACGCACGTGTGCACACACACATACACATATATATACACACACATGAACACACGCATGCACACACAGAGACACACATAAACCAGTAAATAAAATTAAACATTAACATTTTTAAAGAAAGGATATCGTGTAGATTTACAAGTTCATTTTCTCCCCTTGCATCATACATACAGTGTTTCTCCTTTAATATTTGCTTGTTTTATAAATAATTCAAAGTGACTTTATAACACATAGGTATGAAGAATACCTTTTGAACATGTGGGAGATGCTACCCAGCAAGGATGGTCCAGAAATGCTGTAGATAATGATAGCAAAGCTCTGGTTGGCTATTCTGTTCCTTTGCTGTGATCCATGAACATTTTCTTCACTCTGTGCCTCCCCCACCTCATTGGGTGATTTGCATAACAGATTCGTTTCAGTGTTACAGCTTGAGAGCTGATAAATTACTTGTAAGTAGATAGTCAGAAATTAATCTTTCTAAATCAACAAGAACTATTGAATGTCCTTATATATCTTCAAAAAATTACCTTAAATGCAGAGGGAAAAAAAGATAATGTTTAGCATCACTTTGCGTTTAAATTTTTATAAGCCCCAATTAGGATTTCCTTCTACTGAGGTTTTTCTCATTTCAGAGGGGAAGTACTCTTGGAAACAATGCTTACATCTTTTTCTGCTTTAAACATTGTTTCTACTTATGTAAATATCTCTACCTTGCCATTACCTATGTCAGTGATACCCAAAGGAAAGTTTATTTCAGATGTATAAACTTTCCATATTTGGAAATGGGAAAATTAAATCAGATTTTTGTTTTGTTGTATGTTTGTTGTTACAATTCTAGCATAAGTTTGCCCACGGGCTAAGCTAATACAAACATACTTATCCTGCTACAATATATTTACTCCGTTTATTCCCTCTGTGTGTGTGTATGTGCATGTGTGTGTATCTGTGTGTGCATGCATGAGAGCAAATGTATACATGCATGTGTAGTATATACTTGTGTGTGTATGTGGGTGGGTGTGCATGTCAACTCAGTGTTTAATATCAAGCATCTTCCTAAATCACTTTTCCACCATAGTTTCTGAGACTGGGTCTCTCATTGAATGTGACGCTCACGGATTGGTTAAAAAAAATTGGCCAAAATCCCCAGATACCCACCGTTTCTTTCTCCTCAATGCTGGGATTTCTGGAACTTGCTATCTCACCGGGTTCTTTATGTGAGTACAGAGATTGAAACTCGGGTCCTTATGCTTACATAGCCAGCTCTTTCCCAACTGAGTCATCCCTACACATCCTCAGCTTTACTTATTCACTTTTGGAAGAATAGTTCATGATCATATGAGACATCCTGGTTTCAGCATCTCTAACAAGTTGATGGATAGATTTTAATGCAATTGAAACCAGAAGTCAAAAGTTTTCAATTATACTCCATTGTAATGTCTCAAAACCAAGCATACAACCAATATAAACATAGAATATTTTCGTTCAACAAATCCAAATTGAGGATTTAGTCTGTTGGAAGTGATTAAAAATGCCAATAAAATAGGAGTGTGGCATTCCCCTTCAGGAGGCCAAAGACAGTGCAGATAGCATATGAAGTTTCGAAATCGACGTGTTGAACCCTCCTCCCACATGGCAATATTAAGAGGTAGGGCTTTCTGAGAATTACAAGGTCCCTTCCTATAGGGTATTCATGAAAGGGGTTAGTGCCATGGAGAGGGCGATGGGAGGTATGTGTTGTGGGAGAATAAAGCAGGAAGATGCATACCTGGAAGAAGAATGGGAACTCTTTTCAAACACTGAATCCACAGGCACCTTGGCCATGGACTTCTCTGTCTCCTGCACTATGAGAAATAGACGTCTATTATGTATAATTCACTCACTGTAAGATATTTTAAGAGTCGCCTGGAAAGACTAAGAAGATTGAGAAAAATAAGAAATATGGAACTGGTGCCCAAATGAGTCATCTCGTAAATACTGGCAGAGTTAGAAAGTGGATAACTGAGATTCGTTAAAATAGAGTTGACCCCTGTTCTTACTGGTAATCTAACACCTAGCATATTGTCTGGTCTATAGTAAGCACTCAATAAACATCTGTTACAGGATTTAAGTGAACAAGCGGGTCATTGTCAGCTGATACAGAAGGGAAAGCCTGTGAATAAAATGGGCTTCCAGCTCTATCTGGAAGGGTGGCCAGGGTTTGTGTTGATGAGAGGAAATAGAACAGTGTATTACAAATGGGGACCTCAGTAGAAGCCAAACTCTGGAGACGAAACGAGAAGCGTGCTTCATGAGGACAACGAGTGAGTTTTGCAGACTAGAACTGGGGATGCATGAAGCCAAACATGAAATCTAAATGTTGCTAGGAAAGGTGGAAATAAATTTATGAAGAGTCTTAAAAACTAGGCTGAGGGCTGTGGACTTTACTAGATAAGTAAATGAGCAGTGACTGAAAGGCTTGATGGAAACATTGTTTTAGGGAGTTAACCTGGAGGTGGTGGGAAGAAAGGATCCAAGGACAGATGTGTGAGCCATTTGCAGGGGAGGTGGAGGCAGCAGCTCCTGCGGCAGAGTCAGCATTGGGGGGAGGGCAAGAAAGCCAGGGAGGAGCAGGTCTGGGAGAATGACCCAGAACTCTAAACCTTCAAGTATGAATGATGTGGGAGGGTCTATGAAAGATGGGGTGAGGGACCCAGAGAAGACAATAGAACTAGTGCCATCAATGGGCAGCTGCAGGAAGAAAGAACATAGCCAACTTCACAGGAGTCCTGCAGAGTTCTTCTGAGAAACACTGTGTCATATGCTATCAGGAACTGTCCAATAGATATTGAGTTCAATTAGGTATTTCTCAAATGCTTCTTTTCAGTCCAGTATATACTAGATCTGTAGAAAAGACAGAACATCATGGCTTAGCCCCGACAGTCTAAACACAAAGATTACTTTGCAATAAAGAGTAGACTGCCTCATGCAATCCTTTGTTATTGAAGGCAAGAAGCAGAAAAGTTCCATGGTATGCTTTCAAACCAGTGAGAAGATAAGAAAAAAATCAAACCACAGTAATTGTTGAACTGTGTGTTAGGAGGAACTGAGTCAGTGGCTTCAATACCCACAGCATGCTGGTGAAGAAGAGCGCTAGGGGAAATCAGGATTGTTTTCCACCAAGCCTGACAACCTAAGCTCCCTCCGTAGGATCCAATTGGTATAAGGTCCAAGTACTGCAACTTGTCCTGTGTGATCACCTCACCCTCTCAGAGTGATTTTTTAAAAATATATATCTAGAGCACATAGCAGTGCTGGACACATTAAACAGAGTATCTTAGTTAACTCATTGTCTTAGTTAGGGTTTTATTGCTGTGAAGAGACATCATGACCATGGAAAACATTTAATTGGGGTTGGATTACAGTTCAGAAGTTTAGTCCTTTATTTTCATGTCAGGAAGCATGGCGGTATGAAGGCAGACATAGTGTGGGAGAAGAAGCTGAGAGTTCTACATAAGGATCGGCAGGAAGTGAATGTCACCCTAGACCTGGCCTGAGCATTTGAAACCCCAAAGCCTGACCCCTAGTGATGCATTTCCTCCAACTAGGCCACACCCACTCCAATAAGGTCCCACTTTCTAATAGTTCACTCTCTGTGAGCCTGTGGGGGCCGTTTTCTTTCAAATCACCACATTCTTTTACACCTTTATGAGACAAACACATAAACTCTGTGTCTTGTACAGGAAATTAAGTTTCCTGGATGACAGAGCCAGTAATGAGTAGACTTATAGAGAACTCATACAGCCTGACTTTAAAGGCTACAGACGCATGTCTGCTGGTTATGAATTGCTCACTCTTAGGTGTATTTACAGTCCTCCAAATAGATTCAGAAGATTGGGGAAAAATAACGATATGACATCAGGACTGAAATGAATCTTATGGATGCCATGGGACTTAGAAAGGGTTTTCACACTAGAGTCTGTCTTTATTTGTATTGGTAATCTGACACCTACCACCTTGCCTGGTATGTAGTAAGCAGTCAACAGGCATCTAATAAACATCTGCGAAGTCACATGCGCAGGCATAGCTTTTGAAGATCACAGGACTAAATACTATTGTACAACAAACACGTGGCGCCACGAATTCTGCTTTAGAGCTGGGGAGTGACCTAGAGCTTGTGAGAGAAACATCTAAGTAATTGCAAACAGTAGCGAGTACAAAATACCCAAGAACACTGAAGGAATCAGCCTGACTGGCAGGAAGCAAGTGATGGTGGGAAGAAGAGTCAGAGGTAATCATACCCAGGTAATGGCTACAGTGCTGGGCACAAAGGTCTTTCCTTAATGCACACTGTATCCCAATAACCAGCCAGTCTTCCTTAGTAACAGCAGGCCTAGGGTGACATCTTCCCTCCACTCCCACTCAGCTGCGTATCTTCTCTAAGAACACTTCAAGCTGCTCCTTTGCCTAGGAGCACTCCTGGATCTTCCCTGTCATCCTCAATGAGCTCCATCACCTTCAGGACCAGGGACACTACTCAGGGGTGACAAAAAGTGAATAAGGGTGGCTAAGGAACAGGTAGAGTGTGGAGAGTAAAATTTCTGCTGGCAGGATGGAGTGAGAAGGAACAAACCCCGGTTAAGCAAGATGAGTTGCTAGCGCTCTCTCTATCCACACATCTGGGGCATGGTACATGTTGGATGAAGAAAGATCTAGAAGTTGTGTGATAACCAGGCTTAAGGAGAGAAGCTCTATGGCTGTTGAAAAGGAATATTTTAGAATAAATCAGAAGATATTTCAGAGAAAAGAAACATGCAATACTGCATGTGTGCCAATGGAAAGGCAGGAGCCACAATCACAGCCAGTCTAAGAAGCAGCATCCCTGAAGAAGGAAATCTGCAGAAGTTTCAGGGGGTCAGGACTGTCTCCCTGATTCTCTGCTGTAATCCAGAATCAATATAAGCTTAAGACATGGCAGACAGACAATAAATAGTGTTGACTAAATAATGCATTCATTTTTAATACTGTATTTATTTTATGTATATGTGTGTGTGCCTGCTTATCGCTACATGCAAATGGTCATACAGTACCATAAGAAGCTGAAAGACATCATCAGATTCCCTGGAACTGAAGTTACAGGTGGTTGTGAGCTCCTAATATAGATGCTGGGAACCAAACTCCAATCTTGTGCAGGGGCAGTGAATGCCCTCAACCACTGCACCATTTTTTCAGACCTCATAATGTACTTATTTTAAGAAGAAAACTAAGCTCACCTTCCCTCAAGCTAAGACTCAAGTTATGACTTCAGGGAACCCATGTGTTAATGAGCCACCACACACACCCTTTTAGAACACGAAAAGCAAAATAGGATAAAAATGGAAGAGGGGAAAAGTCTGGGCACCATTGCCCTCTTATCTAGCATAAATGCCCTGACACTGTGTAAGATCAGGGCTAGAAACTCTGGCCCAGGTTGGGGGAGCTGTGTTGGTTGCTTATTTCACTTCTTCTTCCTCTCTTGTTCTCTCCTGTCCCTTCTCCTCTCCTCTTCCCTCCTCTCCCCTCCGTCTCCTCTCCTCCCCTTCCCTCCTCTCCTTTCCTGTCATGTGCTCTTTTCTCCCCTCCCCTCCTCTCTCCTTCTCTTCCCACCTTTCAGACAGCAGTTCAGTCTGTCATTGACATCTCTGTGTAGGTGAGGAGGAAGATCTTGACTTCTGATCTTCTTGCTTCTGTCTCCTACAGCTGCAATTTCAAGTGTGAGCTGCCATACAAAACATACATTTAAATCTTTATTAAATATACTTTTACACCTTTTTAAAAAATTTATGATTCTCAGAATCACATCCTATCTTAGTGACACTTTGCCTGGTTTATGCCTGAGAAATTAAGGAATTGGCAAGAGCTAAATGAAGCCACCATTATTTAAAATGCACCATTTCAAATATTACCCAATCAAGTGCAAGTTCTTCTTAAAGACTCTTTATTAATTCAAATCCTGGGTGAGTATTGTAAATTTTTATTTCAATGACGAGAGTATGCCCTTAAGTACCTCTCCTTCTTTTTTCATCCCACAATTGAGGAATGCTGGTTCAAACATTCTGCGTCTCTTGGTGGGTGTTTGTAAGGCTTGTAATAGCTGCTGCTGAGCTGTTGTTTTGCCTCTGAGCTGCCCAACTGTGCACACTGAAGAAAAACGCAATTCTGAGGACAGAGACACAGCTCCAAGAACAGTTGAAGGGCTTTGTCTTCCTAGAGCCGTCAGGCTTCTCTGATAGGACTGAAAAGCCACAAAGGATGATGTGGGGAGTCATTTTTTAAATTAAATATCTCTTTAGTTTTTCAGTCTTTTTAAAATAAAAATTCAGTTAGTAATCACTAATTGAATGCCTCCATCTTTGGGTTGTTGCTCTGTAGAGATAGCATATTCTCCTTCTGGCTTCTCTCTTCTCTCTCTCTCTCTTGGCATACAAAAAACCTACAGAATAAGGCATTTAAAATGTTTTAAGAACTTAGACTTTTCTCAATAGTGAGACATGTCTGCTTCTGGCAGTATCAGTTACGTCAGAGAGGTAGATGGGCATTGAAGAAACTCGTTATAGAATTTGCCTTCAATGTGACAAGGCTATAGCCAATCTGGCAAGAAACTGTTCTTGGACTGCATGATAATATGCTGTATAAACTGGGCATGCAGCCGGGCAGTGGTGGCGCACGCCTTTAATCCCAGCACTCGGGAGGCAGAGGCAGGCGGATCTCTGTGAGTTCGAGACCAGCCTGGTCTACAAGAGCTAGTTCCAGGACAGGCTCCAAAACCACAGAGAAACCCTGTCTCGAAAAACAAAAAAAAAAAAGAAAAAAAGAAAAAAAAAAAAAACAAACTGGGCATGCAGTAACCACATAAAAATGACTGCTGAATTTGCCTAAAGAGGGTGAAACAGTCCTTCAGGGTTCCTACTTCATGAAAAGAGTCTGTCAGACATTCTGCAGGACACAGAAGAAAGTGACTGACAAACTGCCAATAAAAACAGAACAGTTTTTCAAATTTTCTACTTCATGGAAAAATCTGCAAGATAATATAGGCTGAAGATGGATATCCCATGTTACAGAAGAACTTTGGATGACTGTCCAGGTAGCATGATGTCTCTGTTAATTCTAGAGTTTGGGAAGTTGTTTATAATGTACTTTCTGTTTACTTCGGTAATATTATATCCTTCTGGAGTCTTTGATGGAGTTGAAGACTAGATAGTTATAGTTACAGCTTTCCTTACTTATGACTAAAAGATAAATTAGTATGAAAGATATGATAAATAAAATACTATAATTCTTGCTTAATACCTGTTTTGTTATATGTAATTTTTACTATGTTAAAGTTAAAACCTTCCTTTTATTTAGATGGAAAGGGAGAGATGATGTGGGATTCCCCTCTGTATGCTGTGAATATGTTTTATTATCATTGGTTAATAAAAAAAGCTGCTTCAGTCTATTGCAGGGCATAAAAAGGCTGGCAGGAAATCTGAATAGAGAAAGAGTAGGTGGAGTCAAAGAGAGGTCATGTAGCTGCTGAAGGAGAAAGATGCCAGAATGCTAGAACCTTACTTGTAGATCACAGTCTTGTGGTGATGCATAGATTAATAGAAATGAAGATGTAAGAGCTAGCTAGAAACATGCATGAACCATTGGCCAGTGTTAGTTTGTGTGATTATTTGGGTCTAGGTGGCCGGGAAACAAACAAATGGTCTCCATGTCTCTCTCTCTCTCTCTCTCTCTCTCTCTCTCTCTCTCTCTCTCTCTCTCTCTCTCTCCTTTCCTCCCCATCCCTATATGTGTTCTTTCTTTTTTCCTTCCTATGTTTTATCTAAATGCTAAAGATTTATCACAGATTAAATTTTTTCTTCCATAGAATAGGTTTGTAGTAATAAAGTGGTTGGATATTGAAGGAGAAGAAGAGGCAGAGGAAGTAACACTGAAGAATCAAGTGGGAATAGAGCATTCTGGGCAGGAGGAAGCATGCAAATGCACACCAGGATGCCGTAGATGACATCATGCTGTGTTTGCCTGAAAGTTCTCCAGATTGAGAAATAGCTACAAGCCCAAGTAGAACGCCCAATACTGCAAAGAAGAAGGAATTCAACACTGTCCTAAAAAGCAGGTTCATAATCTAAATACAGACTAGAAAGACAGAATATGAAATTCCCAGAAGAGGCTTAACATTTCAACATGGAAAAATGCTAGCATGGACGTGGTACATGATAGTACACTTCCTGGGTACACATGCAACCTAAAACCTTTGGCATTTCTTGAAGCCAAACTGAATCTCAATGTTAATTACTTTCCATTCTTTTTTAGATTACAGATTTGCATAATCATGTAAATATTGTCTACAAATAATATATATCTTAAAATATATGAATTATAACATATATCTTTGCAAGTGGTCTTCTTGATATGAATGTATATATGTATATATTTGTGTGTATGTGATGTGATGTGTGTGTGTGTGTGTGTGTGTGTGTGTGTGTGTGTGTGTGTGTGTGTGTGGAGTTCCCTCAATGATATTTCAAGGTAGCCCTTGGTCTCAGTAGTTGCTATTGGCTCATTTTATAAAAATGTTTCACTTTCTTTTTATGTTGGCAAAATGGAAAATTGAATGGAACATGCATGCAATTGTTCCACACTGATGTCTCAAAGCAAAGCGATTTCTGCTATTTATTTGCCAGAGATTGGTACAGATAATTTCATTGTATATTGATTTGAAGAGGGAGGGAGGAGGTTGGTCAGTTACAGTGCAGCCCTGCAATGGGGTCGAGGGTCAAGGAGCAACAGCCTCTTCTCCTGCACCTGAGATTTCCTTCTCTTGCAAATCCTTCTGTGAGCTCTGGGAACAGCTGCTGTTTTGTATTTCCTTCCTTTAGTGGTCGCTTTCACTGTCGTTTTTATTTTATTTTTTGAAACAAGTTATCAAGTAGCCTAAGCTGGCCTGAAACTTTGTATGCAGCTGAGCATGACCTGGAATGTCTGATCCTCCTGCCTCCTCCTCATGCATGCTGGGACACAGGTGTGCACCATCAGTCATTCATGCTGTGCTAGGGACCAAACTCAGGGCTCCATGAGTACTACTATGCTTGCCCTCCGCTGGCTGAGCCACATCCTCAGCCTTGCTTTGTCTTTTACAATAAACAAGATCCAGCATGCAAACAAGATTCGTGGTATTCTTTGGCTCAGTTATTTACTTCTCTTCTGTAAACACAATACCATGATCAAATGGGAGGCAGTACCTTTGACCATGTGGAGGAACATTGTAAAATTTAAGAGCAATATCCCCCAAAAAACATCACTACGCATTTTATCCATAAAAAAACCTCTATTTTTGGAAATACTTGTCAAACACATAAACCATTTCAAATTCCTTATGTGTTTTTTTTTAATTCTATTTTCAAATTACTGTTTTTAAATTTATGGAATATGTCCATTGTATATATTTGGAAAGTTGGATGAGAATGTATATTTATATATGTATATTTACATATGAATATAATTAGAAGAAAAGCATGGCATGCCTGCCAGAAGCACAAGCATACTGTGCCTTTTAGAATTGTGAATTAGAGCTCACAGCGTCACTGCTTCTAATCAAGTGTGGCTTTTTTCCTCCCTGGATGTGCATCTGCTATTTTCTCTTCCTTGATCTTTATGCCAGTTCTGTTTTCTTTATTACTATAGGAGAAAACAAAATAAAAGGTCCATTTCAAGTTGTTGATTTTAATTTTTCACTTACCACTAAAACCAGTTTTAGGTTTAGATTTCATAGAAGAAACTCTAAGATTTCCAGTAGGTCTTATTTATAGTTTGGCTATCTCATTTATATTACTAGGACCTTCGTTCGACTGCTGTAACAAACACCCAAACAGTGGCTCAAACAAGATAAAAATGTGTTCTCCCACATATAACGGTCTGGATCCCGCGTGTTGGGCTGTGGCAGCTCTCCAGCCTCATAGACACAGGCTTCCTCAGCCTAACTGCTCTGCCAACTTCAACTGTAGCTTCTATCTCCTGATCCAACAGGGCTTCTCCAGCTTCAGCCGGCCTGTTTGTATTCAGTTGGAAGGAACTGGGAAGCACACGCTTCTTCCTTCTGAGGGCATAATCTGAAATTTGTACACATAATTTCCATAATGATTTCTGGTAGATATTCAGACATAACCACCCTCTGGGACACCCCAAGATAGAGGTTTACACCTCATCAAGTATTTTCTACAAATAAAATGATATAGGCTTCAACACATCCAAGTGTTGATGACCTATCACAGGTAATAGATTATAAGGTATTATTTACAATAGTATTTTTATTAATTATCTAAGAATTGCATCGAATATGTTTTGGTCATGTTCATTGTCCGACTTCCTCAAATCCATCCTCACCTTCAAACTCAACCAAATTTGAATTTTTTCTTTAGAACTTTTCCCCACTGTCTAGTTCAATCTTTAAATGGTCTACAACACTGAGCCAAGATCAGAATAAAACAGCACAAAAGTGCCCCTCCATGTGTGTGGTCTTGGAATTTTTGTTAAGTTTGTTAAAACAACATGACACATTTTTTTTGTTGGTCAAAAAGAATTAGGCTTGGATAATTACCAGTTATGCAGAGTTTTACCTGCATAAATATTGAACAAGAGTATTTGAAAATCATGGAAGACATAGATCCATTCTTCAGGTAAAACTGTCTTATAGTTGTCTGAACAATTACAGTGCCTGGCCTTACTCTCTAAATTCCCTTATAATATTGCAATGACCAGAAGCAGCATCCACATATCTAATAATCAGCCTGCACTCCAGGGAGCCAGGTCATGCTGACAGTGTTAGAGCTACAGGATTCGTTGACACATGGTCTAACGTTCAGTATTTCAAGATAACACATTATCCATATCATGCGATGGTTTCCTGCACAGTGACCACAGTCCCTACCTCAGTATCTACATTGTCCCCATCTATCACCCCATGGTGCACTTTCTAGACACTTCTGAGGACAGCCTGTGCGTTGGTCCCAAGAGATTGGGAGCCTATGTCCTTTACACGTAAAAATCCTCCCTGGCTCTCCAGGATTGAAGAAGCAGACTGAGCATGGAGGGAGCCTGGCTATTCATCTTTTTCCTCTATATTCTGAACATAGGTGCTTTCTACTTTACGGATTCACTAGGATTGCTGTAGCTCTAGCCATTACACCTATATAACGTCAATAAGATGGGAAAAATAATTTTTGTTTGTTTGTTAAACCATGGTCTTTTTCTTTGGAGGCAAATCTCAAAGTGGGACAGCTTTTTCCATACCCTTTCCGGAAGGAAAGAAGTGTTGCATTCTTTCCATCTGAGAGCAGTTCTTGTGAGCTACTCTAAGCATGTAGTGGGCATGTGCTGTGAAATAAACCCTAACTAAAAATCTATCTCCAAATGCTTGGGGATTTGCCTGTGTGGCCCCATGAAGACCAGGTAGGTTCTGGAATTCTCTTTTTCCCATCAATACAAGTGAGAGAAGGTTGAAAAGCTAAATTCAAGTTCCCCAGTTCCAGAACTCACTAGAATTGGAGCTTTTCCTCAGGATTTCTCAAGAGGATACTGAGTCTTAAAATTTTAAATTGGGAGCATGGGGATCTTGGAAGAGGGTTGAAGGGGAGGGGAGAGGAAGGGAAGGAAACAGAGTAAATGTAGAGCTCAATAAAAATCAATTAAAATTTTTTTGAGTTGTTTCTTGTGTTTGTTTTGTTTGTATTTGTTTTGCTTTGTTTTTCATCTGAATGAATGATTTTTCTCTTAAGAATTAATTTCAGTTTTACAATGTCAGGAACATAGAATTGAATGAAAATTGTTCACACTGAGTCTCTGTCATCATTATTTTAAGTAAGTATATGTCAAATACTCACCACTTGCTGGACACTGATTAGATACTCAGACAAGATGATATGAAAGATCAGCAGATCATCTTCCTTCATGGAAAATAAAAAGAGACATATGACTATTATAACTTAAACAATGTGAGAAAAACTGCAAATATCTCAACAGGAGGAGAAGGGAGGTGACCACCATTAAGCAGGGTAACCTGCAAAGGTTGGACATCTTTGCAAGACAATGACCTGGTTGTGCAAATTGTGAAAATAGGGAAAACATTCTAGAATATTCCAGACATAGAGGACAGCCTGTGAAAGACCCTAAGGAGTCCAGGGAGACAGTGTCAAAAGAGCAGGACCCATGTACTTTAGAGTTTAGTCTCAGCATCTAAAGAGTGCATTGGGGGAATTTAGAAGAGAAAGAATTAGGCCTGCTGGTCATCAGCCTGGCATCACTTTTGCCTGTGTTGGAAGAGTCCAAGAGCTACTGTCCCTAAACCCTGTAATATTTAAAACACAATTACATCTGAATACAACCTACAATACACCAGGGAGTAATTGTGCTTTTAGGTCTGACTGTATGCCCTGCATGGGAGAAAAGTAGCGAACTGGATTGATGATCTCCCACAATCTTCTCTGTACCCCAAAAGCAGCCCTTTTCTCTTGAGCAGACTGGCGTACACAGAAAATAGGCTGAACAGGTCTCAGATTGGGTTGTTACTGTTTCCTATTACATTTACAACTTGACTTTCCTGTGCCAGTAGCCACAATGAGACCAATGTCGACAGAGCTGTTTCTGTCTCTTCCAAATACCCTGAATCCCTTATTTAAGCCAGGTCACAGATGTGGGCTTGGTAGCAGATTGTAGATAGTTGTAGGAAGATTAAAAAACATTCAATTGGACTTTGCTAGTATATTCTGAGATCTTGCTCTTGAAGAAATCTTGAACTCTGGCCTCTTCACACACCCACCTTTAGAAAAATTTCAGTCTAAATAAGGGACCAACTCACAGATGGCTGAGAGAAACTATGCTTTCTAGAGATGGTTAAAATTATTTCAGTTCAGTAAGAAAAGAAGATCAGCCCTAAAGAGATAGTTCAGCTGTTTGTGAAATATTGCAAGCATAAACACCTGGATTCAGATCTTGGGTGCCCCATTAAACCTGGATATAGTCATGAACCTCTGTACATCTGTACGTGACTAGCTCCAGAGGGATAGAGACAGAAGGATCAGTGACCTCTAGGTACAGACATAGACCCTGACGCAAAAGATAAGGTGAAGAGCTGCTGCCGTAGAATATTCGCAGTAATAACCTCTGGCCTCAGCACGCACACATGACATATTCATGCACAAACATATTACTCTCAACACACACACACACCAAGCCAGGCATGGTGTCATGAATTCTCATCCCAGCTCTGGGATGTAGAGACACTCATACTTCTGGTGCCTACTTAGGGTATTGGATGTATTCAAAATCCATCCAGTGAAAAACCTTGTCTGGCTTTCATACACATACATCCCACACCCTCCACACATGAACATATATGCTCATGCGCCACATACCCAAAAGAAAAGCGAATGCTGTGGCAACTAATGTATTTACAATGCACTTGTGTGCCATGTTAAGAAAATCTTTTAGCTGTTGGTTGTAATCATTTCTGGTGCCTGGTTGGGACTCAGGCTTTGTGAGGGCTGGGCAAACTTTCTTCCTGTCAGCTCCATCTGTGCCCCAGTCTTCACAGCAGCAAAGGCTTAAGATAAACAAAGTAACGTCCCCAGACATAAGGCTCCAAGTTAAACTGACTCTGTCTCTGCTGCAGAACAGACTCTGGAAGCTTTGGACGACCACTGAAGAATCTTCTGCCCACAGTCCAGCATTCTCGCCCCACTCCTCAGGCTTGGTACCCTATGTTTTCTCCTTGGTGATGGTAACCGCTGCTCTGGTCCATGGTCACAGACACAGTCCTAGCACCTACGAGAAGGTGAATAAGCATCATAGAATGAAGAAAAAGCCCCATTCCAACTGCCTCCTGCAGGAGCAGGGGATACTAATTCTAATGTCCCAGACAGACACAGTCTAGCTCAGTTGATATAGCGCTTGCCCAGCAGGAAGCCCTGGGCTTAATCCCCAGTCATGCAGAAGCCAGACAGCGTGGCACACACCTGAAACCTCAACTCAGGAAAAAGAAGGTCAAGGATCAGAAGTTTAAGGTCATCCTTAGCTGTGTAAGGAGGTGAAGAGTGCAAGATCAGGAGTTTGGTGTCGTGGTTATCTTTAGAATGAGCTCAAGGCCAGCTTAAACTACATGACACACATGTACACACACACACATGTGTGCGTGCACGCAAGTGCACAATTGAATGAAGAAAAAGAAATAAAGGGACATTTATATCTGCTTTTAGAATCTAAATTTGCTTCCATAATCAGCAGGGTTTCGAATTTTTTCCAAGAGCTCATTAAAGAGGAAGCATAGATGCTTATCTACAGGGATAAATAAGATTATTTTCATTGGCAAAAATATGTTTGCTGACCATCATGGTTCCTATTGTGGGTAATAAAGATATGTTTGAATCTAACAAAAATAAAGAAGAAAAGCAGGTAAAGCTGTCAGTTACGTGTTAAGATTGATAAGAAATTGATCAGGAAGCACTTGTGTTTTTCTTTTTCTTTCTTTTTTTTTTTTTTTTGATTTTCGAGACAGGGTCTCCCTGTAGTTTTTTGCTTCCTGTTGTGTTTTTCTAAACCCACCCACCAGCACTAATGTACATTTGGTAAAAGAGCTTTCTGTCTAAGGTTTCTCTCTCTGATTTCATTCTTCCTTATTCTCTACCTGAAATTAATTTTTGGACACATTGCCGAGCCCTGCCAATTCCGTTTCACTAATAAACGTCCCTATTATCTCTTCCATGTCTCCCCACTAGGGAGGGCATCTACAGTGAGCCAACAGCCAATGCACCTGGAGCCGAGGTCAAGCTCTGTAGTAGATAGATAGCCTTTGATACAATTAGACCTCCTGCAACCCTGAAGCAACCCTGACTCAGTCAGGATTTCCAGAAAGAAGTTCTGACGGTTGTATCTTGCTTGTAATTTAGTACTAACTCTTTAGCGCCTTCCCACAATCTTCTTCCTGTCACCTAGTCTTCAAGGCTAAAAGTTCTTGCCTAGCACTCATAGGACAACTAGGGCAAAAACTTAGAAATGCTTATACTAAGGCATAATAACGAGGAATTAGAACCATCACGAACACCATGTCAAGCTGATGAATGACATGGGCTTGGGTCCTTTTAGCAGACCAGGCCTTCTTCACCACCCCACTCTCCCCAGGTAGAGAGAAAAAGTTATTTTAGCCAAATTGGTGATTCAGTCACGTGTGGTAATCTAAGCCCTGTCTTTATGTAATTTAGTTTCTGTCTCGGTGAGTCAGAAATGTTTGTCAGATGTGTGTCTTCTTCACCTGGATTCGTGTGAAGTGAGGCCTACGCAATCTCAGAGAGGGTGGGACCATGTGGTTCCCAGGAGGTATCCTCCAAAGGTGTCCCTTCCCTGAAGTGACTGTCCTGAATAGTCTAGAAGCTGTCTTGGGTGACATGGCTTGTGTTTCTTCACTGGACCATGAGTTTTGCGAGCATCGCCCCTTGCACAGGCTCCTCCCTCCCTGCTTTTGCTGACTTTTAGGTCTTCCTTAGCAGATGACTAAGATTCCCACGTACGCCTCCGTCTGCAGTGGCCAGTTTCATTCCCTCTGGACAACTTTCTGTGCTGAAGTTACTAGACTACCTCACTTCACAGCATGCTGCCGACCGCTGAGGAGGGACCACACCACTCCAGAGCTGGGGTCTAGAGGGCCATAAATGCAGATGTTTCTTTTCTTTCTTTCTTTTCTTTTTCTTTTTTTTTTTTTTAAGTAGGCAGAATTAGTCTACTTAAAAGATGATTTTCAAGGTCTTTCTTGGAAGGGCAAAAGTCAGGGTTGCTTCAATCCTACCCTACCCCGTCTTCTAAGATTTGTCTCTGCTTACTTCACACTCAGCCCCCATCATCAGGGACTGCTCAGGAGAAGGAGAACAGAAATTCTACTGGCCCAGAGTACATTCCACTCAGCTACCAATGAGAACTGGGGGATCAGGAATTTCCCACCTCCCTAATTCGCCCAGCTTTCACTCTCTGGTTCTGTTTGTCTGGCCTGGTTCTCAATGGTTACAGAAATGAAAGAATTTAGAAAATCCGACTTCCTGACAGTTGTCTTGGAAAAGGAGTCAAAAAGTGGCAGCCTTTGAGATTCAAAGCAAACCCTTTGCATGCGTCTTTGTTCCAAACTCGGGACCAGCAGCTTCTTCTTCCCTGGATCCACCTCCTTAGGAGGCGGATGTTTGCAAAGCAGGAACCTGATGGCAGGGTAAACGTCAGGAGTTTACTCTGCTATTTCAAATGACTGCAAATAATTCCCACAATAATCACTAAACTGAAGCTCATTGGGTTCCAACTATATAGCAGATCTTAGGTCATTGATATCGTTGTTGTTTAACTTACCTTTTTGTTATTGTTGTTTTAATACGACTCTATAAAGAAAGAAATCACACATTGAGAAAAGAACCTAAGAATGCTTTGAAGAGGTGCTAAGGGATTTTCCAAGTCCCTTGGTCTAGAATAGTTTTTCTCTGAATGACTACAGTCCTGAGAGGTATACTCCCAAGGAAAGGGATTCACATAAAAAACAAAGCTCAATTCCTCCTATTCTGTGCTTTTCCTTTTCTTTCTTTTCCATTTTAATGCTCGCCATAATCAACCACATTGGCTTTAGGATTCAGGCAATGCTCGTGATTGGCATTTTCAAAATGCAGTTTTACCGCCTCCACCTTCCCTATCACAGAATTCAAATTGAAATTCCTCCAAATTCTTTTACCAGTTGGAAATCCGGCTAAGGTGATTTGTGTGTGTGTGTGTGTGTATGTGTGTGTGTACGCGCACAAGTTGTAATTGGGAGAGCTTGTGTATGAAAGACTTGAAGTAAGCTAAGTAGTGAATAAGACATCAATTAAATGCTGCTAAGTAGTTTTAAAGCTACTTAGGATGAGGAAATCCTGGAGCTGAAGAAGCATAGTGGCTGGAAGATTTGCCCCTTGTAAGAGGTTTTAAAGTCTTCTTAACTTTAGCTTTGCAGAAATTTCGTGTAGATGTTTGGACCCTTAATTTCGAGCTGTAGGGCTTTTGTAGCTCCGGATCTTTGTTTTGCTAATGGTTTAGGTAGATATGTAGAACTGGCTTTTTGGAACTTTTACTCCAAAATTTCAAAATAGTTTCAGAAGAGGTTTCATGACTTGTAGCTTCTTGGAGGATAAAGGACTTGAGTGAGCGAGCGGAAGTTCACTCCACGATGTAGAATCAACAAAATAAGCTTAGGGTTTTGATAATACGAATCAATAATTTTGAGATGAACGAATGACATTTCAGGGACTAGAAGTTTCAAGAAGTGTTGATGATTATAAAACCTAGTAAAGACAAAAATAAACAAAAAAAAATGTCTCTGCCTCTTTCTGCTCTTGTAGGATGGCCTACAACCCTTTAGACAGGATTTAAGTCAACCAAGAACCAAGTCCTTGGCCATGTTTACTGTTTTTGCTGGTCCTCACTAAACCATGCCCCTGGTATCTGAGACATCAGCGAAGGTACCAGGATGTGGCAGACCCTTTGACATTCTGGAAGACTTGATGTGTCAGTTACTGACGTGGTGGGTGGGTGGAGCTTTTAGGTAGTGATTTGTAGCATAAGTAATTATTAGACAAGGCAGACACTTTAGAAAACAGCATGATCAAGGTAAAGGTAAAAATGCTAAGTTAGGTTTTGTGAAATTAGAATTCTGGTCCATAGAATCTTCGTGAGGAAAATAGCATACTTTCTTGGCATTTGCAGGCTTCCAATTGGTTGCCTATAAATGTCTCCTGCAGCTCATCATCTGTGATATGGCTCAAAAGGTCCATGCTATGTCAAAGAGCTGGGATCATTTCTTGTCCCCACTGTGCACTAGGAATTGAAATAACTGTCTCAGAGTCATTTTCTTCAACAACTTCATTAAAACAGTACTTTTTTTTTTTTTTTTTTTCGAGACAAGGTTTCGCCGTAGTTTTGGGTTCCTATCCTGGAACTGCCTCTTGTAGACCAGGCTGGCCTCGAACTCACAGAGATCCGCCTGCCTCTGCCTCCCGAGTGCTGGGATTAAAGGCGTGCGCCACCACCGCCCGGCTTAAAACAGTACTCTTCAGAGCACACTGTCAATGAGCTGTTTCCCACATGGAAGAGTTTAGCCACCAATAGGTTCAAGCTAAGAAAAAGCAAAAATAAAATAAAAAATCAATATGTAAACAAGATTGTGGGAGGAGAGATACACACAACCTGCAGAGGGCGCCAGCATACCTTTCAAAGACTATGGCCTGTACCTATTTCATGAAGAATGAATAAGAAAGGAAGGCAGAGATCTCCTCATTTATCATCCCTCATTTGCTTGTTCCTCCCTCCCTCAGCCTCAAATAGATGGCTTAGACAGCAATCAGTGATTATGAAAGATAAACTACCACCATATAGAAGAAGGAATTCCAGAAAAAGAAGATGCATTGTAAGACATTGACAAACAAAGCCTGGCTTCCAAATAATTTCAGGATTCAACACGGAATGGAGGCAAGGAAACGAAGGTGGTACTGTGTAGAGCTCCTGGCCTGTCGATTACTGCCAGAGTAAAGGGAGCTAGAGGCAGAAGCCAAGAAGTATTAGTTTTCCCCTTTCAGAATGGGGTCAAAAGGCGATATCTCAGATGGAAGGTGATAGTCACTATTGTAGCCTACAGGATTGCTTCTCAAAAAGGAAGGAATCCGATTAAAACTGATGCCCATAAACACCCTAACATTTGGATAATTCTCAACAATTTGTAAAGCCCTTTTGTAAAGATTGTATCTGGCTTCATCCTTATGACGGTCATTTTATGTTTGAAGGTTTTTGGAGAGGTTAAGTGGCTTTTCCAAAGTCACACAGTAAATTTCAGATCTGAGTCTTAATAGAAATTGATTTCTAGTGATTTTTGAACACATTGTTGGTTGACTTACAGAGAAAGTGTTTTCGGGGATTTATTCACTATGAGAAAAAAAAAATTGCTGTTGCAAGCCCAGAAGATGTCAGCTCATGTTGCAAAGGAGAAAAAAAAAATCAAATGGCAGATATTCACAAAGCAAAATAAAGACAATTTCTCATCACACGCTTTGTGTCTGTAAGAAGCTAACAGGAGTTTTCACAAAACAAATGGCTAATCTTAACGGCACGCCAAATTGGCAGTCATGTCGTCTGCCTGATCAACCACATGCCACCCTGCTTGAGATTCCTCCTGTCACGGCTCCACGGAGTGGAAGCATTATTTCAGAAAAATAAATTAAACTCTAGGGCTAAAGTTAAAGGAAGAGTTGGGGTCCCGGAAGCTATCCATGTCCGACCCCTGCTACACATACCTGCACACAAGCAAAGGACTTATTTACAGCTGTCTACCTTCAGATTGGTGTCCCAAGCCAAAGATCCAGGTGGGGAGTCTGGAAAGAGCCAAAACAGGAAGAACCAGTTTGGGTGTTCACTCTGCAGGGAAGGCTCCAGCTTCTTGATGAGGCAGCATGATGTCATCGGCTTCTGGAGGGCTTTGAAGTGTGACCCAAGGTCAGACCCAGAGTTATCCCTTAGAGTCCTTGACTCCCATGTTCCAATGACTTGGGGATAACAAACAGATCCTTCAAGAGACCAGAAGGAGCAGGAGGGGCTCATGTAAGGAGTGGCATACAATAAATTCTCAATAAATAATTACTGAATTTGGTGATCCTTGACACTCAGTGGGACGAAGGGCAAAGAGATATGCTAAATCCTCCGAACAAATTATTTCTCCTGTCTAACCAGCTAAGCTAGCCCTGACGCCACAACCGTGGCAGGTCTGCCCACAACCATTGGAAAGAGACTCTATCAGAAATGATTTGGGTCTGAGTGTCACTTTGAGCATTAGAATTTATTGTACTTTGATTTGTTCAAGTCCTCCAAGATCAAAAATGGATTCTGAATGTTGGTTGTCAAATGAACAAAATGAATGGAAATCAGAAAACAAAGCTACTTTGGTTGCCTTAGGAATCATTCATTTGCAAAGTCTAATGTGCTATTATCATGACATACCTCCTCAGGTCATCTGCTAAATCTTCCATTTCAGGAAAACTAGTTTGTCACGCCTGGGTGTTACAATTATATGCGCTTATGTACATATCCAGTGTATATAATCTGCCTATAGTTTCAAATAAAGGCTTGACTGATTTAAAGAACACAAAACAGGACATTAAGATATAAGGATGTTGGAGTGTGACTGTATTTTAAAATTGCTTATGATACCCATGGCTTTGACTTCTAATACATCAATCCACGAAACCAAAAGTTGTTCTCCAGAACCAGTTCTGAGTGAATAAATAGCCTCCCATTGATTCTGTGAACAGGGAGCCCTTCAGGTTAGCTACCTTATGCTAATGGGCACCTCTTGCACAATGTTTATATTGGAGAGGAGAACTTGCTTTCCTGTCCCTTGAATTTGTGTTGAAATCTCCCACCCCAACCAGCCTATTTTGTTTGAATTTGCCTGCATTTGTCCTGGGAAAATGCTTATGTAAAGCCTGGCTCGCTCTGGGCCTCCCAGCACCGCGTTTGGGGGTTGTCCCAGTATTCTACTTGAAACTGCTCTGTTCGCTGTTGACCAAGACCTTGAAGAGTTCTTCAGGCTCTACCGGGCTTGAAAAAAAAAATCTATTTAGATTCTCAGCCTTTTTCTTTCTGCCAAGTTACTTTTATATTAGGCAGATAACTCCTGAATTGTTGAAAAGTTGATTCTGGCCCGGTTTCAAGTGTGTGTGTGTGTGTGTGTGTGTGTGTGTGTGGTCAGAGGGTTACCCAGGATCCTTGGGTTTTTGGCACAACCAAACAGGGTGGTCTCTCCAGCACAGAAAGGATTTCTGGGGTGGAGTGGGAACACCACTAAGCTTCAGAGAAAGTTACGGTCACTCAGTTTTTCCTTGTCTGTCTCCCATCGCTCTGTAGTATCTTTACTTAAACATTAGTCTTCAAAATTAGGATGTCAGGTAACTTAACGTTTCTTAGGTAGATGATAGATAACTGCACAAGGTAAATGTGACTTCATTTAAAGAATGAGAAATGTATGCGTATAAAGCAGCCAACTAGCTACTATGTGTTTTGAGCTAGGCTAAAGCCAGTCAGATCCACAAAAGGATTTAAACTGTTAATTCTCCCATATTGCTCAAGTAAGCAAAACCTAAGGCATTTAATTTTTCTAATAATCCCAGACACGGTTTCCTTATAATGTACTACACAATCTGTATTGATTACTCTGTCGGTGAGACACACATTTAATAAACATGTATTCCACAGTGAAGCATAAAAATCAAAGTTTAAATGACCATTTTTGAAAGCTACTCTTTTCCCCCAAGCATGTCAAAACAAAATGTCAGGGGTGGGGGGGAGCCTTCCGTTTCAGTTGTTTATAAAAGGTGTTAAGATGAGCAGCTCAGAACCAGCAGAGTGCCTTTCTTCCTTTCCCAACAGAGTCAGTGTGGAGGCGGTGCCACAAACCCACTTTGGAAAGAAATGAACTTAACTTAAGGTTGTTAAGGAAGAATACAATGCCGGGCGGTGGTGGCGCACGCCTTTAATCCCAGCACTCGGGAGGCAGAGGCAGGCGGATCTCTGTGAGTTCGAGACCAGCCTGGTCTACAAGAGCTAGTTCCAGGACAGGAAACCACAGAGAAACCTTGTCTCGAAAAAACCAAAAAAAAAAAAAAAAAAAAAAAAGAAAAGGAAGAATACAATTTTGTTCCTGAAAAACACAAATCTCCCTTTTACTTTAAAATAGTTCAATTGGTGAAAAGAAAAGCATTCAGTCTTCAAACCCTGATCCAATATTTGTGCTATTTGTAGGCATGTATTTATTATAGTAAAACATTTCATGTAACTTTGTTTTCAAGGACATTATTGGCACACGAGAGGAAACTGCTGTGCCGAATTTAAGCAACCAGTTCCTTGACTCTCATACCACCCCAAAATAGTATTTGCTAGCATGCAAAAAAAAAAAAAAATCTTACCATCTCTAATGTTCTTCAGAAGAGGTCTATAGAAAGCGAACTAAGTAGGAACTGGAAGGGGTGATTAGAAGGAACAGGGAATTTACGTTTGTAGTAACAGGGGGCTGTTGTGTTTGATTTGTTGTCTGCCTTAATCTGGCATGCTATTTCACCCTCCAAGACGCACATCAATACCTTCTTTATGTCTGGCTATTACCACTCATTTAAAAATCTATTTTACATGATTCTTTCAGCCAAAAAATGGACCATAATGACACAGAATACAGCGTGTGCTTCATAAATTCTGTAAGAATCAATACTTTGGCTGGGAATTTGTCAGTCTCTCAAAGTTATGCGCCATTAAACTTTACTGTTATTGCAGTGGACTCTTCGTCAAAGTTCAGTACCTAGCACACTAGAGAAGCGCTTCCAGAGCCAGGGACAGTGCAAGGGAGCTGAAAGACGCCTGCAGTAGACTCCAGGCCTTCAGAAAGCTTAGTTCGCAAAATGCAAATAGGTCAAAAGCTATCTTGATTATATATAGCCAGGTAGTTGTTAAGATTTGGGTTCTGTTTATCTAAAGATCACTATGTTATACCCAGACACACTGCAGAATGTGGAAAACATCCTTCCACTAACCACGAGCTTCATCTCCTGCCTAGTTCTCTGAGAAGGACAGCAGGCATGCTCAGAATAGAGACAGCCAGATGCTTCAGCCATTTTACTCCTTCGATTAATTTATAATGAGAACATCCTCTCTGGTTTTATACCTTGTTGGAGGCACTTGGTGATTGTCATAATGACTTCCTTTTCAGCCACACTTCTATGGATTCCACATTGAAATGGATTTATCAGCACCAAAACCAAATACAGATCATGTGCTGTTGGTGGTTTGGCTGTTACTGCCTCTCAAGTAGAGCTCCTCTGTGCACACCCCGCTGTTGATCCAGCTGTAAGCATCAAGTCCCTAGCACGCGGGACTTTGCCTGCTGGCCTGGAGGCCAGAGCACTTTGCCTTTCTCCTCTAATTTTTGTCTGCGTCTCTGAGGGGTCTGCTCAGAATCGGCAATGTGAGCACAGAGCTTCTTTCTTTGACTTGAGTGTCTGCTGCGTTGAGTATCTTACTCACACGGCATTGAAATAGCATGCTTCCTGCCAGCCTGCTGTATGTTTTAATAATGACAGTGTTAATGGAGACTGAGTCTTATACACACATGTACTATCTGGCACATAGTAGGCATTTAAAAAAATCATCATAGGATAAGTCTGTCATCACAGCAGTTAGGAGATAGAGGCAGGAGGTTGGGAAATTCTTGGTCAGCCTTGGTTATATTGGAGTTGGAGGTTAGCCTGTGCTACATGAAACTTGGTCACAAGCAAAAAATACAATAAAATTTTCTATGAGCAAAGGAGAAGGTAAACTCTAGAACTCTCAAAAAGGAATAAAACTATTACCTTATGATTGGGCTTCTAACAGTGTAGAACAGTGTAGACATAAATTTTGAAACAGAAGGAAGGGGCTGCAGTGTAGATCAGAGAGGTCAAGGTAAAAGAATCCTTATGACTTCCAGCACAGCTGCAGAATAAGACCTTAGCTCAATCAATTAATGAAACAAAAATAAATAAACTTAAGATAAAAAGTAGCAAGCCAGCACTCCAGAGGTAAAGACAGGTAGATCTCTGTGAGTTCCAGGCCAGCCTGATCTACAAAGAAAGTTCCGGGACACCCAGGGATGTTACAAAGAGAAACCTCATCTCAAAACAAACAAACAAAAAAACAAACAAAGGAAAGTAGCAAGCCAGTTGACAGAGCAGTTTTTGAACAAGCTAGAAACTCTTTGGCTTTACTCCTAGCATTGCTGAGAGCATGATGGTCCCTGTGTGTATTCATAGCCCTTAGAAGGTGGGAGCAGCAGGATCAGAGAAGTTCAGGGTCATCCTCAGCTATCTATGTGGTGAGTACAAAGCCACTAGGGATAAGACTATGTACAAAACCAAAGGGAACTAAAAATAAACACCATTATTTTCATCAGCTAAAAGAAAGTTTCTTTGTAGTAACACACTCCCAAACAATTTTCAAATTAGCCATAGACAAGATAAATAAATAAATAAATAAATAAATAAATAAATAAATAAATAAATAAATAAATAAATAAGCGGTCATTGTACGTTGTAATGTAGGGATTCTATGGAAACCTGATGGCTTTGAACAAAATGATTTTGACCAGATAATCTGCTGAGAACACTTCAAAGGTCATGTTGCTACCTGGAAGAGAGTCAGACACAGATTCTTTTCACCTGATTTCTTTCTTGAATTCTTTCAGCCACAGGTATTTGCAGGCTTTTGCCCAAGCTCTTTCAGTTTGTTCCAATAAGGAAGAAGAAGAAGAAGAAAAAAGAAACCCAGTGCTCACTTTCCAAGTGACTTTATTAATATAATGGAATACTACCCAGCCCCTGGCTAGGCTTTGAAAACATGTTTGTTATTCCTAATTCACATCTCCTGTTATCTTCAAATTACCCTTTCAAAAGCACTGTATCTAAGTTGAAAAGCAAGTACAGATAGGAAAGAAAAAAGATACAATGAACCCTAAAACACATCCTTGGACAGGGGTCATGTATTGGAATTAGAGCAGATTGCAGGTATTCAAACTTGCCTCCAAATGGATCTGGGGTTGGATTGAGTGCAGGCAGGGATGGGGGACCCTGTCACATAGAGAATCTTCTGCTTTGATGTTGACTTTTTCTTTCATATCTGTCTCTCTATCTGGAGGGGAGGGAGAGAGTAAGTCACCTCTCCCCTGTCTGGTCTCCTTTACCTACAGGCATCCTCCTCTGCTGGTGGGCTCTGGAGTCACACGTTCCTGAGTTTGAACTCAGCCTCACCATTCTCCTCTCTGAACTTCATTTTCATTATTTGTAAGGATGAAATTAATAACCAGTCATACCTAAAAATCTCTTGAGGGTAAGTGCTAATTAATATAAAATTAATGGCAAAGGTATACTCTAATCTTGGTGAGAGGGGAAAAAAGACTCTTCTAAGTAGGTAACTGATTAATGTCAGCCATGATGGCTATAATTACTGCGAAGAACTGATACCTGGTATTTCAATAGCACTTAGTGTATGGACTGTGCTTGGTAGGTTATGGTCTGTGTTACTTTACACGTCCTTGTTAGGAATTCAATGTATACAAAGAGAGTACTTACCTAGCATGTCCTGGGCTCTAACCCCAGCACCACGTAAACGGGAGAGGCAGTAGGATCAGAAATTCAATGTCATCCTCAGTAAATTAGTGATTTCGAAGCTAAGTCAGTCCACATGAGACCCTGTCCCAGCAAAGTACATAAATAAATAAATTAGAATAAAAATGAAAACTACATGACACAGAATAGAAAAGAATTTAAAGATAACACTAAAGGATAAACAAAATACACTGCTAAAATTTGTCTTATTAGTGGTATTCAGAAACATTACAGATTTATGTCAGTTCATTGGGTTTCAATTTGAGCCTAACATAATACTTCAAAATGTCTTACAGAAAAAAAAAGTCTTTTTTTTAACCTCTGAGGGAGTTTTGCTTTTCATTTTTAGGGAATAATGTGTGTTTCTATCCCTTAGTGCACACAGGTGTTTCAAGTATAGTTTCTTCAGTCACTTGCTGTTCAAGGACGCAAGGTCTAGAGACATGACTTCTCTCATCAGTACCATTAAAATTCTTTCACGTTTATTCTGTATTTGGGCTTATAGATAATTGTGTGTGTTACCCCGGTTGAATTGACCAGCAATGGCAGTTGAATATCTTTGACTTTCTCATACTTTGGCTGTATTGCATCATACATACACACCTTGAACCCAGATCTTGGTCACTTGCAAAGCTAGAGCTTTATCACCAAGCAACAGCCCAAGCCAGGTCTTGCTTTTTAAAGGTGGGACTATTACTTTTACTTTCTGACGTCATCATAAAGGCCTTGAGGAGATGACATCCTTCTAGACTTCAGACAAGGACACTGTTTAGGCTAGCAGCTGCCGGGTCTTCACAGTGCCTGAGAGTGCTGAGCAGACAGTAGGATGCTAATAAATGAGCCAACGAAACCTTTCAGAGAGTGTGAGTATTGTCAAGCATTACGACAACAGAAGTCAGTGTTGTGAATGGTCAGTGTAGATAGACACTGGAGCCAAAATGTACCCAAGCTCAAGGGTCAGGTGGATGGCTTACTGTCTGTGTGTCTGGAAGAGGAATTTGTGTTACCTCATCTTGCTACCCTCATTCATCTTGGTCACAAAAGGGCAAACAACAGCCTTCACCCCCAGGGGACCACTGAGAGGAAAAGGCGAGTTAGCACATGTGAAATGTTTGGTATTTCGCCCTACTCAGCGGCAGCCTAAAGTAACACATTCCGTGGTTGAAAACACGGAGTTGTAGTCTCTCCTTTAAAAATGTAGATTCAATCTACACTTTTAGCTATAATAGAAATTTAACACACAGTTATGAATTAAAAGAGATTAAGACAATTACAGAAATATGCCCCTAAAACCATAGAATCGTAAAATTCTTCCATTCTAGGTAGGTGTGCAATGAAATGATAATGAAATGAAAATGATAATGATATGAAAAGGGAGAAAACGAGAGAAGGAGAAAATGAGGACAAATCATTAGTCACTCAGTAGTCAGGATGAAGGTGAAGTATCCCCAAAGCCCTCCAAGCCCCTGAGTGATCTTCAGTCACCCCGTCCTAGATACCTTCCTACTCCCCAAAGCTGTCTCCTTCAGTCGCTGGGCCTTCTGACTATTGCTTGAAGGAACCCCCACACCAGCCTAAGGATGTCATCTCAGTCACGTCTCGGAGACCTACTTTGTCTCCTCTGACACCATCTGTGTCATGCCCACCCTCGTTCTAGCAGCTCGCTCACTCTTACCCACCCTCACCGTGTGTGCTCATCCTCTCTCAGTTTACCGCACTCTTCTGATACATTATAACATAATTTTATTTGTTTTCCCTTTCTCTTCCTCAGAGTAGCCTTACCCCAAAATAGAAGCCCCAGGAGAAGTGTTTTATTGACTTTGTTTGCTGCTGTAACGGCCATTCCCAAGAGGATACTTGACCCATAAGAAATAAATTTGTCCCATAAATATTATTCATTTATAAGGTTTATTTTAAGAATCATTTTGTTTCCTGCCATTATTTTTCCTTCTGTTTAAATTCAATGAAAAAAATTCTCTTTGCACACTGACGTCACTTTGGTTGTAGATTTTCATGAGATGATAACCTTGCCCTGGCCTAGTGTTTTTGCAAGAGAAAAAGATACAGTTCTCGGAAGAGCAAGCTTATGTCCCCTTGCTCAGTCACAAATTTCTCTCTTTCTGTTCCATGCACAAGATTCGTCCATGCACTCACTTACAGAAAAACCCCTCTGATTAAAATCTCTCTTAAAGGAACTAAATACACATACACGTGTGTGTGTCTGTGTGTGTGTGTGGTGTATTCATTTTCATTGTGAAGATACAAGAACAAGGGTTTCTGCCTGAATAAATCAACATTCATAAAGATCAATATACATTTTTGGTTGCAAATAAAAGGACAATATCATAAATAATAAATAGAAGAGAGGGGCTAGATAGTAGAGGGATAAGCTAATTGTGCACAAAAAGGCCTTATGTGGGGAAGCACACAGTTAAAATGTACATTGATTTGAATGTTTTGAAGACTTTGCATGTGTAGGAAAGGTTATTCAGTTGAACACAGCAGTGGTTCCTCTTTCTGAGTGCCCTCTGGCAAGTGCCTGTTTATGTACCATCACCCGTTTGCATCCTAAGGAAGAATCTGAAACCATCCCACCTAGATCCTGTATGTCAATATTTTAACGAGCAAGATGGAGAGGCTAGCCTCTTACAGATAAAAACTGTTTGCGACAAGCCTTTGTGAGCATCTCTTCTAGTGAAAATAAATTCTTTTTATTTCTTTCCCCTCAGCCCAGAGTGCTCAATTATATGATCTCAGCTGGAAAATATCATTTGTGGAGTTTTTGTTTTCAGCTATTTCCCAGGACTGTTACTTAACATTCCACTAAGTTAATTTTCATTGTTTACAAAAATGAACTTCATAAAAATTTCAGTTTAAAGAAAAATTTTACTGCAGTATTTTTTGACTCTTCCCAATAGATTTTCTTATTTACTCTTTAGTAAAGTACACATGGATTTGCTTTTCCTATTTTGGATACCTTTTTTAGTTTCTGAGTCCCAGGATTTAATGGACAGTACATTAAATTTTATTAAAGAAAAATCATTGTAGCTATTAGTATTATTTCTCTGATATTCTGCACATATATTCTTTTACTTCCAAAGCCAAGCTTGCCTTTTTGATTTTGATTTGTACTCCATGTTGGGTCTGGTACTGTGATGTGCTGTGTGGATCTGACAATGCCTCTAAGGATGTCTCAGTATGACCCATGAATGTGAAATGGTTGCAGTATTTCCTGCAATTATCTTTTCAGAACTGTGACAGAGGAAACAGGCTGATGGCCCCCACGGGATTGCCGAAACACCTAGTGAAGACCATTGTAATGTGGCTTCCATTTTAAGAATCACAAATCAGTTACTGTCATGGAATTACATTATTTTTGTGTCTTCTAAAATATTTTAGAATGGTTTTTATTGCTATTCTGTGACATTGTTCCAGTGCTTGGCTTGAATCATTATTATTTCTGGAGTTGATTTTTTTTCTTTCTTTTCTGTTTTTTCTCTCTTTTCTTTCTTTTCAGTAGAAAAGCTGTCACTAGGAAGCCCTGTTCTGGAATTTCTTATATAAGTTAGACTAAACATGGACTTACAAAGACCAGCCTACCTCTGCCTCCTGAATGGTGTGCTTGCCTTATGTACTTAAGGTTGATTAACTGATTGATTGATTACTGATTGATTTGTGTCAGGGGAAGCGTGTGGGCATTTATAGCATGTAGGTTAAAATGTGGTTGGGGGCTGGAGAGATAGCTAGGCGGTTAAGAGCACTGACTGCTCTACCAGAGAACACTGACTCAATTCCCAGAACCCACATGGCAGCTAACAGATGTCTGTAACTCCAGTTTCAGAGGACCCAATACCCTCACCCAGGCATACATGGAGGCAAAACCAATGTATATAAAATTTAAAAAAATAAATTTAAAAATGTGCTTCGACCATAACACATAAAATATAAAAGCAAATATTTCCTGTGTATTTGTCCTTCCTAAAGATTTCATTTTATTTCATCAATTGCATTAGACATAAAGGAACAGGCAAACACGTGTAGGTGTTATCAGTGTAGAGAAACAGATTGCATCACTCTCTGGAGCCTCAAAGCCAATACATGGTTAAATCTAGGGACAGCTCCGATGTTTCTAACTCCAAAGCAATGATCTTAGTGATTCTTCAGTTTTCACTAATTAATATCAAATCCACTTCTAAAATTGAGCACAGATAGTAGACAGTATTATGTCCATGAAAAGCAAGGAAAAACAGTTAAAGCCAGTATGTGCGTTCTGTATTGTTGTGAAGTGAATTACCGCAGAATGAAGTATGTGACCTCAATTTCTTCAGGTCACGAATTTTGGTGCAGCCAAACAGAGGATATAGAGCCAGGCTTTCACCCACTTGCCATCTCTGTGACAACCAGACCTGCAGCGACCTTAAAATCTCCCTGGAGGATTCTCACCCAAACTCACACGAATGGAAGTGGGCAACACCTCATCTCCATAAGCGTGCTGCAATAGGGCAGGAGTTCTCAACCTTCCTAATACTGTGGCCCTTTAATACAGTTCCTTGTGTTGTGGTTGATAAGATTACTTTCATTGCTACCTCATAACTATAATTTTGCTACTGTTATAAACTGATACAAATATCTGTTTTCTGATGGCCTTAGGTGACCCTGTGAAAGGGTTGTTTGATCTCCCCCGCAAAAGGGGTCATGACCCACAGGTTGAGAACTGCTGCACTAGAGGCTTCATGCCTTCCTAGGGTTGAGTTTCCCTGTTCATTCCATTCAAGCTGATGCTCCACAGACCAGCCCTGAGGATGGCAGCAAGCTTCCATTGTGAGCAATAAAGAGTGTCGTATATTCTCTGTAGCCTAATCTATGTGGCATCCCTTCTTTTGCTATTTTCCACTTATTAGAAGCAAGTCACTAGATAGATAGTCAACCCATACCAAAGGGAACTCATAGGAGCCATTGTCCAGGCCACCCCACACAGTAAAGAGCATGTTCTCTGACCTGGAGATGTAGCTCGGAGTTAGACTGTTTACCTAGCATGTTCAAAGGCCAAGATCCAAACCCCAGATCTGCAAAAGGTGTATTTAAAAAGCAGTCATGTGCCCTCAAAAATTATTCCTCTCAAAAGACTTGACTGATTCTCATCTGCAGGCTTGGTTCTAAAAAAAACTTCTAAAGTATAGTGTCCTTGCTCTTTCAAGCAGAGAGTAACCTTCAACAGAATCACACCTTCTGCAACCCAGAAATACCTGTGACTATCCAGGCACCACCTAGATCAAAATTCATTTCTTTTCAAAACTGAGCGTTCATTTCAAATATCAGGAAAGCGAATTGGTAGATATAAATGTATTTTATTTTTGCTTGATATGATAAAAAGAAGGTGGGCTCTGGAATCTTCTGACTATGTTTAAAAATATAACTCAAGATTGCCACTGTCTAAACACAGACGGTTGCGGCTGAGTCAGTTTCCTGAAGGCAATCCAGGGACATCCTGGTTCTTCCCCAGTGCCATTGTGATGATCAAATACAGTGACACAGTGGACAATATTGAGTTAGCAACAATGTGCAAAATATAAACACAATATTTGCCAGAGTTCCCTTCGGCTGCAGAACAGGACAGAATGTGAGGAACGGCTGTCTAGCAGACATTAACTCTCTCCTTACAGCACAGCCATCTCTGGGGTGTGGATGATAAATGTGATGGGCCGTTATTGAAGGAGCCATTAGCAGCCACATTTGCTGTTGGTTGACCTGTGTTTCAGCATGGGGCTGCCTTGACCGAAGTGCAGAGCCTTTGAGTCAGTGCACCCCTTCTGTAGCATTGACACACCCTGTGAGTCTGCACTTCCTCCAGCCATTTGCCTGGATTTAAGGCCACTCCCAGTCCAAATGGCCCTGTTGTGTGTGCCTCTGACTTGAAAGGAAACATTCTCCCGTATCATGTAAGAACTACCTGGAGATGAGGTCTACTACTGCCCCAGAAGCATGCATTTGCCTTTCTTCTTCAATGGACCCGATAGAAATCTCCTCTGATGTTTTTGCCTTAGCAACAAGATATTTTCTGGGAAGTGATTTAGGTAGACTACAACAATCTATAAGGGTCTATTGATTAGATGGAGATGTGCCTCAAACTTGATTGTGTGCAGTGAAGTACCTTGGAAGGTGATGTGATTGACAGCGTAGAACAGATTGCAGATGGAGGAGTTAGGCTACTAGGCCACTTCTGCATGCAGGTACACAAAACAGTAGTCGAAAAAAGACTAGATGGAGAACTATAGAAATGAAAGGGATTTTAAGAAGCCATGTTCTAGAAAGTATGCACCCTTGCCCACCATCCATGTACCCCAGGACACCCATGAATACTGCCGAAAACATTTGAGAGTTCTCTCCTTTCTCCCCTCTCTCTCAATTGCATGGTTCTCCAGCATGAAGTCACAGGTGATGACATCATGCCATCATGTAAGACATTGTTTAACGTATAAATTCACACAAACAAAAGGGATATTATATGAAGGTGGTTACTAGAAGACACTAGAGTGTTGTATGAACTTTGAAGATACGCTATCCCAATAAGTGTGGCCTGGTGGTCTTCATGTTTGAGATCACTTTGGGTAGTCCCATAGCTGACAGCAATAGTAATGGCATTGCTCATGTGGATCAAATACAAACAAGAATATGAACCCAAATAGCCATGTCTATAGTCTTATACTAATGTAGAATTATAACAGATACTAGGGAAAGATAAAGAGGCAAATTAGCAATTCCGAAGTTTGAATAATAAGGATAAAATGTACACTGCCATAGTAAGTCATGCACTGGCATTGTGAAAGCACAGGTTTGTGGATTTTTAAAATGCAGGTCTGTTGAAGATTTTGCACCCTGTCTTCTCCCACACCCTCCTGTTCTCTTTTCAGTTTCCAGGGTAGGTTTGCTTGGACCAGGAAGCATCATGTCAACAACATTTAAATAATATGATGCCAGGGCAAAAGATGGAATGAGTGGGACAGAACCGAGCCCTCGTTTCAATTGCCAGCATAGCCAAATGAACTCATTTTAAATAAAAATATATTATTAAATATTGCCAAGGAGACTTTGCTGAGCTTCCCT
Source organism: Chionomys nivalis (assembly GCF_950005125.1). Lineage (NCBI taxonomy): Eukaryota > Metazoa > Chordata > Mammalia > Rodentia > Cricetidae > Chionomys > Chionomys nivalis. Next base: position 56,142,623 of record NC_080103.1, on the reverse strand, counting down.
GTGATCTAAGCAAACATGAATCTTCCTGCAAGCAAAGAACAGAAAATTTTTTCTTTCTTTTTAAACCTAATGAGTCATTCCATTAGGCTGAGCATTATCCAGAAAATAGTTTGCTTTTTCATACGAAAAGAAAATTATGCCCTGATAACATGTTATGTATTCCAAAAATAATTCCTGATTTTCCCATGTGAACCAATTTCTAGTGACTCTGAAAGAATTTCAGTGACATTCATAAATCATAAATTTGACACAAGTAAATTTAAATTAAATATCACCTGAGCAGCTGAGTTTTTGTAAACCAGTCAAATACGTGTCAGTGTATTTAAACGCAGCATGCACTAGTGTTCTTTAGTCTATTGTATGTAAAAACAAGCCAAATGCTAATCATTTTAAACATTACTAATGAGGTGATGGACAAGCATACCAGGGGAGCAACCAACCTGGTCTATACCCTGGGCTCTAAGCCAACCAAGACTACATAGTTTTGTCTCCAACACAAGCAAACAACACAGACATACATACAGGGGGGAGGGGAAGAGGAGGGAGAAAGAGAGAGAGAGACAGAGACAGAGAGAGAGAGAGACAGAGAGAGAGAGACAGAGAGAGAGAGCTGCTGCAGAGAACCTGAGTTCCTAGCACCCAGGTCAGGAATCCAGAAGTGACCCACAACCATCTATAACTGCAGTCCCAGGAGATCCCATCGCCTCTTCTGGCTTCCACGGACCACCGCACTCATGTGCACATAAACATATGCATATAATCAAAAATTTAAAACTGACTTTTAAAATTAGCGAACACAAAATGCAGCATACCCAAGGTATTAAACCGCCAGTGCTATAACAAACTAAGAGTTGGAAATACTTAGAAATAACTGTTGAGTTCAGCGAAGCGGTGAAATATGCTCAGAAAGGTACCGCTTGTAGCTCTTTGAGGAACGAATGGGTTTGTTCCTTAAACAGGGAAAGTTGTTGATACGTGTAAAGGTCTGTATGTCCTTGAAACAAAATATTAACAGAGTAGAACTGAGAGATTTTTCCAACACCCCCCATTCCAATACTTTACTTCCATGAGACATAAACTAGAAGTGTTGAAGAGCTTAAAGCCATCCATAACAACTAACCAGACTGTTTGTTCCCGGTCTGGCATCTCACTCTCTGACGAAGCTGTAGCAATCCAGAAAAGTGTTTTTAAAGTCAGCTCACCTGAAACTCTTTTTCATGCTTTTCTGTAGCTAGTCATGCTGTTGGGTGAGATATAGTGACTTCAGAAAGAAAATCCAAAGTTCGGAAACTTCAGATTTAACCACTAGTACAATGACAGACACAGAGCACAGATTTCCTCCAAGAAAACCAGGATGGTGTATTCTGCACTTTAAACAGGAAAACCTGCCAGCAGCAATGGCTTCTCCTCCATGCACTGTGTGTCTAGAGTCAGGGTCCTCATCTCTGAACTTTCTCAACCTCAGCCAGTTCTCTTTTGCAGAAGTCATTACCATGATTAGACCCCGAAAGGAGGGCTACGATGTTAAGGTCATTTTTTCTCCTTAGGAACCTGGCACACACCCTATTAATCCCGCCAGTTCTTCTGTCTGTCTGGGTGATTTTCTCAACAGAATCCTCAAATATGGGCTAAAAATGCATAAATCACTGGATTAAACTTGTACTGAACGATGAAAGCTAAAATTGTGTATGTACATGTGGTGGGACAAATGGACCCTTTTATTATTTAACCTGAATGAAAGCAATAAATTTGAAACAGGTTTTGCTGACAGTATTGGTAATCCTGAGCAGATTTCGGAAGTGTTTTCTGAATGAACACTGGGTTTGTCCAGTAATCCCGTGAATTAAAGGACTGCTGGCTAACTCAAACAATCTGCAGAGAATCATGTCATTTTCCAGTTTGTCTTTCATTTTTGCTAAGAAAAGAAAGCTATCTAAGATTTAGGCTCTAATAAATAAGATCAGAAATTACGCCTGCCATTTTATTTACTGCGTAAGTTGTACCTGAGGTCAGCGCCTGCAGTTCTCAGTTGAGCCCCAGCTTGTTCCTGCCCTTGGTTGTTAATGTGTTGTGCTGTAGTGATAACAAGCCTGCAACAGCCTCCCCTTATCTTGCCTTTGGCCATCTTGGAACTTGGCTGTACCATTCTTTGCTTCCTAATAGACTTATCCCATTTCCTCACTGTTAATGACTTTCTTTTTATTTTTAAATTTTTTATTCATATATATTAACTGTGTAAAATAATTATTATCATGATGAAATTTTCAAGCCTGTACACAATGGCTTTTGGTCCTGTTCACTTCTCTGTCTCCCTGTCTCTTCAGGTCGTCCCTCCCTGGGATTACTTCCCGCTTCCTAAACAATCTTCCTTCACTTTCGCATCTTTAGCTTTGAAAACCTAGATGCTACGTGTGAGAGACAACGTGTTATTTGTCATTCTGGATTTGATTTTCATCATTTAATACAATGGCAAGCTGTCATTATCAAGTTAGCTTTTCTGTGCGGCATGTACTTTTTGGATAGAGCATGAAAACCCTTTTAAAATCTATTCTAGATTTGGTTAGGTTGAAAGAAAAAGTCCGAAACATGCTTAGGCCAGGGCTTGAAGTCAATTCTAATGATACTCAACACTGAACAATTCTTTTTAAAATTTTAACATTTACTTATTATTTATTTAGTGTGTGTGTGTGTGTGTGTGTGTGTGTGTGAGAGAGAGAGAGAGAGAGAGAGAGAGAGAGAGAGAGAGAGAGAGAGAGAGAGACTTGGTTTTCTCCCTCCATCATATACTTTAAACAAATAAAATATCCTACAGGTCCTGAGGTCCGCGTCATGTACTCAGGTTTTACAGTCACTTTACCCACCGAGCCATCTCTGGCAATTCGGTGAGTTTTTTATTATTAGGAATTTTGTTGTTGTTAGCAATTATTATATACCAGGGTTTTTATTGTTTTATTCATCTTAATGGAGTCATAATTCTGAGACACAGAAGTAATATCCACACTGTTAAGGATGATGAAATTCAGCCTCATAATTAAGGACTCTTCCTGTGGTCACACGGAGCCAACAGCAGAAGCAGTCGGTTAGGGCAGCTTCGTCTGGGAGCCAACACTCTCTTCATTCTCTTCTCCACCTATTCACTGCTGCACAGCACATTATCCTAGTAATTAATGTTTCCGATTGCTGACCGTATTAGTTCACAGATTCAGTGGGTCAGGAACTGAGGAGTGGTTTCAATGGGCAGTCCCTATACAAGCTCTTGCAGTGTGTCAGATGTTGGAGTCAGCCAAAAGAATGGTTTCCAGAATGGGTTCCTCCTGGCCACATTTCAGGAAGACTCGGGTATGCTTCAGCTGTGCTCAAAAGCCTTTGTCTTTCTGTGTAGACCTTTCCAAAGAGCTGCCTGAGTGCCTCTCTTAACAGAGCAGATGACTCCTTCAAGGCAGAATAAAAGCCATACTATCTTTGATGACCTTCTGCTATCAAAATCCACCCTCCGCAAAGCCTCTAATGACCTACTGACTATGCGGTCAGCCATTTTCTGTGTAGGGTAAGACTATACAAGACTGTGGACATCATGAAATAAGAAGTATTTAAGCCAGTATGAAACCCAGATAGGATAACCACTGAAATATGTTACATTCTAAGGAAACTCCATGTTCCCAGCATAAAATACATGACCAGAAAAGTTAGACATGAGAGTTTTTCGTGTCTGTACTTACAGATATGGAACAAAAGCACACTGCTGCAAAGTTACACAGACCTTCACTCTACTGATTCCGATCTTTAATATCCTTCAGAGCAGAGAATATTACTTTTATTAGATAAAAATTCCCAGAATAATATTCACATCATATTTAAATATAGGGCAAAAATCATATCCAGAAGGAGATATTAAAATTTTTCCCTGGTTATCAATCATTTTGTTCTCATCCAAATTATCATTTTACTTAGCACGAATTACCAAAGGTTGTCTAGACAAGAAGTCAGCATGAGTTTTGTACATGGCCAGATAAACATTTGCAGGTTTGTAGAGAAGTGAGTTCTGCTCAAATCTGCTGTAGGGCCGCAAAACCTCTATTAGGCTGTGGGAAAGAAAAGACTCACAACTGGCTAAAATAAAACTTTATTTATTTATAAAAACATAATAGGGATAAGGTGGTAACTCAGGGGTGGAGAGTGTGTTTGTGTGCAGAAGCCCTGGGACTAATGCCGAACATCAAAATAGTCATGTCAGTAACACAGACAAGAGCAATGAAATAAACAAATTAGTGTGGTTCTAGGGGGCATCGTTTATCAAGCCAGGATCAAAAACATTCCTGAGTCGTGCCCAATTGTTACCTTGATTTCAGGTAACTAACATTTACTCTTAGGTGACAGAATCGTGTTCAATTATGTGTCCTGACTGAAGAATTCTAGGAAACTTTGCAAATCTGTCAAGATAAAAAAAATGAACACGTACATACATATATATGCTACATAATAAATAGAATAAAACTTTACACATCCAATTATAACTCTAGAAGTATCATGACATTCTAGAGTTTAAACTGAATTGGGGTGGAGTTTTGATAGTTCTTATTTCTCTCTGTTCTGTAAATATTTTATAATTTTACTAGACTTTATATACAGTACCCAGCCCAGAGGAAGCATTCAATAAATTGATTAAGTGAATCAAAAATCCTATTTATTTTAACTTTTACACCACAACACTCCCCCATCCCCAGTCCTTTACTGCTTTTCCTTGTGTTTTTCAACAAGCTTTTTAAGGCATCTGATGATAGATGACGTTCACTGCTAGCTTGCTTTTAAGGAGCCATCCAACAAAGGATAAATGGCAGGTAAGAAACAGCTATTGGAAGGCAATTGAAGGCATAAAGACTTAAAAACAAATTGAAAAATTATAGAACAAAATGAACATTGACTTCAAATAGACCGGCTAACAGGAGCAACGAGGCATCAGATAATAGAGTAATTGGTGAGGAATTTATTGGCTTTGACAACGCTATTAAAGACCAGTTCAATTTAGCCCTTCTCATTTTTATTTCTGTTATTTTTACTTTGAGGGTAAGGAGATTTTTTAAAACCCACATTCTAATGTGGTTAGACCCAAAGCTCAAATGAATCTACCACAGTGTTTATCACTCATTTAAACAAATATGCCTCTATTTACTGGATCTTTATAATGTTTAAGAGCCAGGCACACACTGGCAACCAAGATCTGGACCTCTCCCCAGGGTGCCAGAGACTGACAAAGACTCAGGGAAGTACACAGGCCTCGTAAAGATGGGTAGCAGCATGAGGATCTATGAAATCACAGCCAACTTCATTCCATGTTAAACATTTGTATTAAACTGCAGTGTGACATGTCTGTGAGCCTTCACTATTTTCACTTTTCAAAACAAAAGTAACAACCCCAATTTCCTAGACACTTTTCCTGGAATACATTGCTTCATAATTATTTGCTTGAAAATGCTTGCTGTTAATGTCAGAGATTGAGTCTCCAGCCTCCAGGCAAGCATTTCATCACGCGGCTATATCCCCAGCATATGAAAATGAAATTATTAATAGTGTTTCAAGGGGGGATGTCTCATAGGTAACCTATTTGGTAAAATGCTTGATTCAACAAATTAAACCCTTTTTCCTTCCCTGAAGAATTTCTCGGTGCTTATAACATGAAAACAACAACGTAATAAGTATCAGGGCACACTCAGAGGGCAAATATTGCTTTCCAGAAAACAAAATAATTGTCTACCACCTAGCCAGTTATAGGGCTTGGTGACATGGATCTTTCATCCCAGCTCTTGAGAGGTAGGAGGCAAGACTATGAACGAGATGGTGAAGGCAGCTTCAGCTACTTCGGAAGTTTAAAGCCAGCAGGGACTACATGAGACCTTGTGTCAAAACAACTAAAATCTGTGTGCCTATAGAAGGAATTCTTTCCAGACAGGATTTGACTCACACAACATTTTTCTGTGTTTCATCACCTTCAGATTTGGATTTGCCTTACTGTAAGATGGTTTCTCTACTGCGCATCTCTAAGGAAACTTAACGCTAGTTTTTGCCTTGTTAAGGATTTCTATAATAGTCTGGCCATCCACATGCCTGTTCTGTGGGTCTTTGGAGCCTGAATTTTATGTGATTGGATTAGAAGAGAGGCTGTGATGCTGAGATAAAGCTCACAAGATTTTTGATGAAACTGAGTCATGAAACTCTAACCACTGAGTGGAAGACTAAAATACAAGTAAAAGGAATAAATACAGGTATAGGCGTCAGCCCAAACACACACCTTAAAGCTGTGTAATGGCCCTGAAGAGCAGGGAACCTGAACAGTTAGAAACGTTTGAATATTTGGGGAAGTAACATTCAACAGACAGCTCACCTCTAGGTACTCTACCTGTGGACGTTGAACCTAAGGTGAAATCTAAGAAAAGGGAAGCTGTTCCACAAAGCAGATGTGACCGCTGCGGAGGAAGAGAGGGTCCTAGGTGATAATGTCTCTCAAGATTACTGCTTCACAGTGACAAGGAATTTGGCAATATTTCTTGTACAGGTTTTGTTTGTCATTTTTTAATAAACCTTTGTCCCGGGGGGATATGTCTATAGGTGAATTAGTAAGAAGTCATTATTTGGGGGGGAATTCACCTCGTACTTCTCAGCATCAGATAAGACTGTCAACATTGCATATTCATTTACATTTTTCACAATGAGATTATCATACAATGGTGATCAAGCAAACACCTACAAAGTAATGGTTTTTGTTGTTTGTTTTTTTTTCGTTTTTGTTTTTTAAGTATGAATACTTTTAAAAGACATTTGTGAGAAGCTCTACAGGGTCAGGCTGGAAACCATCTAGCACAAATTGACTGCTTATAGGAAAGGGTGTCATTGGGGTATGAAAATGAAAATTGCTTCTTCAGCCACAGAAGGAAGGAAAACCACAGATTGGTGACTGACCGGCAACAGCACCTGCTTACTGGAAATTAAAACCATGTATTAGGCGGTTCTGATTTAATTGCCATATGGGGTGAAGCCCAGTCTCTGATGTAAAAGGGTCCCAAATTATAATTGGGCATCATGGATTAAAATTCAGTACCTGAAAATTTCCCCAGAAATGAATAGGCAAGTGGGACGGACTGCCGAGCCCAGGACAATGAGCTTCCCGCAGCTGACACTGGAGGCCACTTTATTTGGCACCCAATAAAGTTCCCAAGTGCTCTTTAAGGGCATTCAGCTGCTGAGGGCTTTATTTTTTTCATTCATCCCGTATTATGCTGCCAGTAGCAGACCCAAAGAAGTCCCTGAATCAGCTCTGTGGATGAAATTTTCTCAGGCTGAGTGGTGGGGAGGGAACTAGCCTTGCTTTTGGAGTAATCGTGGGACCTCTCTGGTAGCAGCGGCACCCTGAACAGCTACAGCTTCCAAAAATGTCTTTGACAGGAAATCTGGGGGATGGCAGGGTAAAAATGAACATTACGGCACTCGCAAAGCCGTTTAGCCAGGGGCAAAAAGTTTTCATACGAATTAGATCTTTTTCCTCGTCAGCCTGCAGCTTTCAATGCCTCTCGTGCAAATAAGGCTTGTGATCCCTTTGCACACACCCTACTGCTTGCAAAGTCCAGGCTGACCCTCACATTTCCCCTCTCTGCCTTACTAGCAGCGCACTTTGGGTTATATTTAGCCCTCTTTGGTTGGTTCTTTTTTATGCAGCTAGAGGAATAAAAGCCAGCCCATTCGCTATCTCTAGTTTTATAGGCATTGATACCCAGGGCATTTTCAGCACCAGTGTGTTGTCTTCCTTCTGTCAGTTCTCTTAATGTTTTCTAATTATAAAATCGCTTAGCATCCTCCCGCACGCAGGTATGGAAGCTGCAGGAGCCGTAGTTCTTCAAGCAGGGTCATGACCCTGTCTGAGGTTGTACACGCGGATGTAAAGTATTCTCCCAAGCCGAACAGGCTTTATTAATGTGACTTCCCCCACATAATTTTATTTAAATTTCTGGAGAGGTTAAAAGGTGGTGGGTTTTTTATTATTATTGTTTTGCCTTTGTTTTAGGACAAATTTTGCATGTTTCTTTGCCAGAAACAGGTCTTCTAATTATTTCATAAAAACTGCTCTTCATGGCAGGTCTGAACAGGGCTACAGTCAGGAAGGAGTTAAGTTACACTGCCATTAAAATCAGGAGCAAGGGATAATTATTTCAGTTCCAGCTAGATTTTCTAAAGGGGAAGTGAGTTTGGTGCTTACTCTAGAAACCTAAGGCTCTTATAAGAAAATAAAATAACCTCGTGAAGGCAAAGACTCAGGAAAATATACAAAATTTTTTTCAGTACCTGTTTTTGGGAGAAACTGGAGGTTCAGTAGGATCTCTAAAAGAAACATAGTACTATGAGGTAATTAACAGGAGAAGTTCTGGTTTAGCGTTGATGACCACATTTTACAACACAAGATGAATCATTTTCCCAGATAAATCTACATATCTGTTTAAATGTATCTCTAAACTGGTTTTCCTTTTTATTATGGAAATACGACAACTTATCAAACAGAAAGGTATAAGCACCCATGCTCCCAAGGCCAACATGTATCCACCTCACTTCCTTTCCTAGCCACACTGGGTGTGTGTCTCAGTAACCCCCTTTCACTCTCCTGCCTTGCCTTTCTCAGTCTAAACATAGAACCTGAGCACTAGAGCATTTCGGCACTCAATGAACTTGACTACCCGGGGACTTTTGCTATGATGTCTCCTATCTCTAATCCACATGTGAAGATAGAGACAGGAGGATTGCTGTGAGTTTAGAGCCATACTGGGCTACACGGTGACTTCCATCTCAGTCTGAGCCACACAGTGTGATCCTGTATCAGAAATAAAGGTAGGAGAGGGGTGGGTATGGTGGCACGGAATTATAATGACAGCGCCTGAAGAGTAAAGGCTGGAAGATCAGGAGTTCAAGGTCATCTTTAGCAAGATTTAGGGCAGCACAGACAGACTTCATGAGACACTTTATCACACATAACCACACATAGCATTCAATGTCAAGCATTTATTAGGAGATCATATCACTCAGGAAGAGAGTGTCTCTCCCACAACATGAAATGATGGGCAAGAGGGAACTGAGTAAAGTTGCCAGTAAACACCAGAAGTGTGAGGATCAGATGTCCCTACCCAGAGCTCTCTAGATAGCTGATGGGGTGCTGGGTCACCAGTGGACTCCCCAGGCCTTCACTCACACAGCTTCTAACACCAGCCTCCCAGGTCAAATTCCTGCATTCTTCTTCATCCTTTCTTTCTCTCCTTATTTATTTTCGCCTCTCTATAAATCATACATAATAATAGTTCCCACATCATAGCTTGTTAGAATTTAATGACAGCCTCCAAGGACAGGTGCCAGTTTAATGAAACATATAATTAGAATTTGCGCTATTCTAAAATTGGGTTACTTGGCAATAAGCAAATCACCCACAACCTCCATTGAGATGATGGGCACGCAGTCCTTTTCCGGGTTAGCAAGTGTGCAGTCGATTCAATCTGGTCCTGTCTTTGCTTGGTGCCAAAAATGTTGATGGAATGTTTCATTGTACTCACCCACATTTTAGGTGCTTCCACTGGACACCTGAGCGTGTACTCTGCAGCTTGGCACCTTGGCAAACAGCGTCAGTGTTGCTGATTAACCCAATAATATGGGTGAAGGATATGCATTTGCCACGCAATTAATTTAGGCCACTTTTTCTCTGTGTGTGTGTGTCAGTTTCTCTCTCTCTCTCTCTCTGTGTACAGTTATCATCCCTATTTGATGAATCAAACTTCTCTTTATATCACTAAGCATCTCTTCAGCTTCCAGTTCTTTGCCTCTAAGAAACAGAAGGGCAGGATATTAGTCCCAGTCCCCATCTTAAACTTTTTTTTTGTTTGTTTTGTTTTTTTGTTTTTTGAGACAGGGTTTCTCTGTGGTTTTGGAGCCTGTCCTGGAACTAGCTCTTGTAGACCAGGCTGGTCGAACTTACAGAGATCCGCCTGCCTCTGCCTCCCAAGTGCTGGGATTAAAGGCGTGCACCACCACCACCCGGCCTCCCTATCTTGACTATAGCTTGATCCTGTTGCATTCCAGGTGTGTCCTTCCTGAGGAGGCTATCATTCTCCTATGCCCTTGACATGTGGCCACTTGTCTAGCCTTACTTGTCTAGCTTTCTGCATCTCATCAAGTACTAGCTCTCTGATTCTTTGACTAACCCCTGTTCAGTCTCATCTTCAAACTCACATTGAATTCCCTCTCTTTGTCACTTGATCCTTGCCCTCTCTGCCCCACACAGCTTCCACAGGCATGGGTCTCTGCTGGTTTGGAAAAATCATGATCCTTTTATCTGGACCTCTATGTGAATCTGTGCTTGGTCCCACTAGCCTCAGAGATGAATGCTCTTTTGATTTGTTTTATTTTGTTTTGTTTTTCAAGACAAAGTTTCTCTGTGTAGCCTTGCTCCGTAGACCATGCTGGCCTCCAGTTTAGAGATCCACCTGCCTCTGCCTCCTAAGAGCTGGAATTAAAGGTGTGTGCCAGCACCACCTAGTAAATGCTCTTAAAATCTTCATTGCTGAGATCTTAAATCTGTGAGTTACCCATGTTCATCAAACACATATCTTTACCTGTACCATAATCTCATGTACCATGCTCTCAGACAGCATGGATTACTGGTTTGTTTTTTTCTAGTGTTTGCTTTGACCCCCTGATTACATTGACAAGCAGACACACCAGCCAGTTGGGCTCTGTTCTGTAACTAAGCCTGAAGGACCTCCGTGGTGTCTTTGGATAGATTCTACTTTTAGATTTAAACCTCTGTACACCAGCACTTATGAAAGGAGATTGTCGCTTCTCAAACCTGGTGTCCCACACAGGATTATCCAGTTAGGAAATTGGCCCTTTCTCTGTGTTCATGTATCCTACTTCCATTTCCAACCCTTCCTTTTCCCACTTCTTTAAGGCACTGAGATGAGGGTGGAGACTCTCAGTGGCTTCTGTTCAATCTGTTTCAGTTTTATTTTTAAATTATTTAAATGCCCAATTATTCCTGCTGCACTGTATGGGTGTTTCACTCTAAGAAATGTGCTGTACAAATATTTCCTTGTATGTTTTATTTAATTTTCTTTTGAATAAACCTGAATCAAAAAACGCTTAATAAGAGGAACAAACCATTAAGATAGCGCCCAGGGTTGATGGATTGCCTATCAAATTTTCTTTCTCTTTTCAAGCCATGTTGAATCTCCTGTTTCACATGAACCCAAAGCCTAGCACTAGCTTCAGGAAATATATGACAAGGGCTGTTATACTTTTAGGACCATTAGGACCTTGAAGTTGTACAACGAGTTAGAAAATCAGTTATTTAGCCTGGATAAAAACTTTGTGATAGTGAAGGAATGGAAGTTCATTGATAAAACGACCCCCCACACACCACACACACACACACTTATACACATACTCTTACTTTACACATAGTGATTGGCAAGGAGAGAAAAAAAAACGAGACAACATCAGAGTCCTGGAGTCTGTTGTAAAAGGCAAGGTAGGACCCTGGCAGGGAAGCAAAGAGAAAGTACCAACTGTCTGTAAAGAGAACTTGTTCTCACAAGCTGCTGATGGGAGCTGACTTTTCTCTGATGGCAGAACTGGCTCACCGGAATTGTAACACCCCCCCAATCTCCCTCACTAGTTACTAAAGTTACTCTTGTCTATGCTTTAATATATTTGTGATACATAGCAGAAGGTAGTTGTAATATTGCTAATAAAACAATTTTAACATAAAAGATGTAGGAATTACATTAAGTGTCATCCGAATCCAATGCCGCTGTAGACTAATTTATCTCCTCCCTAACCTTTCCTTTTATATTTTCATTAGCACATCATGGAGGCAATGAAACCCTTCTACCAGATTAAAGGCAAAGGTGACACATTCCAAAATGACAAGAATGATAATATGAATTGTTTTCAACAGAATTGCAAAACTCCAGCAGTAACAGTCAACAAACCCCTCCCATTTTTATAATGAAAATCAAACAGAATTGTAGTCTATAAAGAGGGAATAATTACTTAACTAATCAAAATAATACAGTTCATTATTTTCTTATTGCACATTTATGCTGTTTTCACTCTTGTAACATATCCATAATTTTTTTTGAAAATATGATTTACACATGATACTTGAAGAGCTATATAGAGAATCCTGTCCAGCTCTTCTTGTTGAATCAATGTCTTTTCTTCTTAATGTCAAAGGCATTTCCCTTAAAATTTTGCTTAAAGCCGGGTGGTGGTGGCTCACGCCTTTAACCCCAGCACTCGGGAGGCAGAGGCAGGCAGATCTCTGTGAGTTCGAGACCAGCCTGGTCTACAAGAACTAGTTCCAGGACAGGCTCCAAAACCACAGAGAAACCCTGTCTCGAAAAACCGAAAAAAAAAAAATTGCTTAAGACAGCATGTAGGCTGACGAGGGAAACAAATGAATATCTAACCTAATCTAAGTGTCTGCCTTTGAGGGTTCATTCTAAAGCAGGAAGAATTCCTTCCTGTCAAGGAGTTTAGCATTTTCTTCAGTGGTATAACCACTGCTAAGGTACCCAGTATCCTATAAACAAACCCTCACCCTTACTCTTGTAAGGGACCCTAACGAAAATTACTCACTCACTCACACACACACATGCGCACACCATGAGAATAGAAAGGGAACTAACTGGGAGGATTAAAGGAATCAGCCAGAGTAGGAGAGACGCAGAAGTGGGTAATGAGAGGTGGATATGATGATCATATACGTGTATGGAAAGTCATAATGGAAGCTTTATTATGTATAATTATTATATTCTGATTTTTAAAAAAGGAACATAAGAAAGAAATAGGACAAAAGGGTCTGGAATGTTTAGATTCTGCCAGGAAAAGGCTTGCAGAGCTTTGTGTACCCGTGGTTTACAGATCTAAAGCAATTCAAAAGAAACATTCTCATCTCAAAGGACACCAAGCACACTGCAACTTTGTCTCTGTTTATAAAATGCATTCCTTCTCGTTTGCTTGGGTTCCCTTGTCAAGGTCACTGGTTGGCAAAACCAGAAAGGATTCTTCACAAACATCCCTGGTCCTGGCCCTGGCCATTTCTTCCGCACAGATGGTGGGAGGCAGTTTCCCTAACAGTCCTGGGGACTGGTACTCAGTCTGCAGAAATCTCTCACTCCCCGAATAATGGACACCTGCAGGAGACTACTGAAATGACAACATCAATTCAGAATTACATTCAGAGAAAACTTTGGATCATAAAATAAATAAAAGCCCCAGTCATCTTTTGCCTTCTGGTTTCATGTGTAAAGTGTGAGTAGTACTTGACCTCTCCTGCGTGGCCTCAGCAGCAGCTTTTCCCCCTCTGAGGGGTGTTCAAAATATGCTATTTAAACATTAACCCATAAATAGAGTACAATGCTTACCAAAATTATTTTTTTCATCCATATTCAGAGCCTGTAGCCACCATTCTGGATTCTGCTGCTCTCCTGAGATGTGATTTAAGGGCTTAGGAAAATCTTTAAGAGACTCTCCATGAAATACATGGAGTTCTTTGCAACCTGTGTTTCTAGGTCGCCAAATCACTCTGTTGTTACAAATACTGTGTGTAAAATTACCAGACTGTCTAGTGGTCCATTTTTTTTAACAGAGGATACTGCACGGTTAAGCGTTGGAAGAATGAATGCTAAGTGTTCGAACTGCTTAAAATATTTTGTAACCATAAATTATTATCCAAAAATATTTTTCAAGTAGATAAAAAGAGTTGTCAATTCTGCCTAGTGAATGCCTCATAAGGGGCTCGTTTGTGGTTGAAAACTGAATAAAAGCAGTAAATTAGGACCAGACTTAACCAGAGAGAAACTGTAATCCACAGCAGATTCCCGTGCTGAATGAAGTATTGTTACGTGGATTTATCCTCTTTGCTTGTACAGTTAACTGGTCACATCTGTGGCCGAAATGCTGTCTCTGCTCACGGGGAGAGTAGGTTCTTGAAGCCGGAGGATGCAAGCCCATGCTGATTTGAGATCATGGTGATAACTATAGGATAAAGAAAACTATCCCACAGGGCTGCCTCGAAAAGGGCAGAGAGTGTAATGGATCTGAACTATTGTTTGGAGGCGCGAGGGCCACTGGACAGCGAGTGGGCCCTTGAGGGACTGTCAGAAACACTGGGGTGTCTGGTTGTCTCATGGTCAAGACAGGCCGTATGACTAAGAGAGCCAAGCATATGAGATTCCTCCTTCGTCTCTGGCTTTGTGTCTATGTGGGATTTGAGAGCCGACTGAAATACGGTGAATGTCAAAGGCTCATCGCTTACTATAAATATTCCAAGTCAGGAATTTAAATAGTTTACAGACATGGAAGTCCTTGATGATTATTTTATCGAGCACTGTAGATTTCCTTCTGTTTGTCAGCGGCCACCAAAATTAATGAGTACAACCCCGGAAGTCTCGACAGCAAGCCTGTTCAGTTTAAGCCTGGGTGTTTTTCTTTGTTATTACATTTCGATAAAGTAACTGGTTTACCTATTTTTTTTTAAATTAAGCTGTAGGAAGGCCAACAAAACATATCTCAATTGTTCTCTTTTAGAGCCCATTTTACCCAAAAGATTATTAATTTTGGTTTTTCCTAGGAGCCTTGTGGCTTCCCTGCCCCTGTGTTTTAGAAACATTATCACCTCAGATTCAGAAAGTAAACTCTTCAGTGGGTATTATTTTTAAAAATAGATATTTTTCATCATTTAACAGAATCCTTAAATATCTCTGTAATTCATTCTAATACATTTTATAAGTGAAAGGGGGAGACATTGTTTCATAGAGCATTAGGACTTGACTTTCTAGAACCCAACACCTTCAGACCCAGCATATCCACCTATTTTAAGGTTCGAGACCTAAGTGTGAAGTGTGGCCTCTCAGCCCCTTAACAGTTTTACAACCTTAGGTGTGAATTGTGGACTCTTAGCCTGTTACCATGTTTGCAGGCAAAACTTTTTTACTTGGGCTTTTACAAGAATGAATTTACCTTTTTTCTAAGATTGAAAATATTTAGGCTAATGAACTTTCTGTCGAATTCTGCCGCAGAAGTATAAACTAGGTTATTTGCCAAGGAATAGAGCGAGCAGTGGGGCTTCGGGCAGCACAGGCCTTACAAATGTAAAGTGTCTAAATACATGCTAGATTGATTGGGTTCCTGAATAGAGCTTACAATTACCATCTCCATTTAATTAAGAACAATTAAGACATGATTGGTCTTATCATATCTTTACAAAGATGTCTATTTATGAAGCACAACTAAAAAAAAAATCACTTAGAGATACACATGTTCCGATGTCACCAAAACTCTTCCTTTTACCCAGATAAGGAGTCACCAGGTTAAGTGGGTAGGGGTGTAGCGCAGACTGTCTACAAATGCTGTGTAGGTTCCATAATTTGACAACATGACGACAACACTCTTTGAATCAAATGCAGCTTTACGATCATCCTGTGCCCACTCCCTCGCGCATGCACCCACACCTGTAGGAACCCACATCTCTGCATCTTAAAGCTACATGGAGCAACCTTAGCAGCTAAATGACTACCCCAGTGTTGTCTAAAACTGTCGCAGTTCGATGAAAATAGAAATTTATTTCTACCCTTTTGCATAGCTTCTGCACGTCACAGCAAGTTAGCGAAGTAATAAGGCTTTCCCCTTAAAAGAAAAAGTGCTCGTTAGCATTTTGTAGTTCCATGTTGTGTTTCAGGGTCCTTCCATGCTATGTAAAAGGTTGTGGATACACTCACTGTAGCGCGTCAAACATGGAGAGGTGACAAGTGAGAGTCTCTTTGTTGTGGGTGCTGAGGAATAACCGTTTAAAGGTCAGTTTCACTAGAAAAAGAACATTTGTTTAATAAGTAACTCGTTTTGGGATATGCTGCACTTTTAAAGGTTACAGAATAGACCGAGTTGCCAGTGATGTCAGTGAGAAGTCTACTAAAGCCCTTGGCCCTATAAAAACAATTGTTTGTGGGATTCGAATTTCCACACATTCTCAGATAGCCTACCATACATTCCAAAGGGCTGAAGCTAGGGTTAGGGAGAGAGTTCAGTGGGTAAGAGTGTTTGCTGTGCAAATAGGAGGTTTTGAGTTCAAATTCCCAAAATTAGTGTTTAAGAAAACATAAAAAGGGTTAAACATGGTTGGTGGAGGAGATTGACCCCAACATTGGAGAGGAGAGAAGCAGGTGGATCCTGGGAGATTACTAGTCAGGCAACTTGGTGGAAATAGTAAGCTTCCAATTTGTGAGACAATTTGCCTCAGAGGCACAAGGTGTAGAGCCACAGAGGAAGACTTCTCTGGCATCTCTGCTCACTCATAGTTCACCCAGGCACACACCCCTGTACACTCACAGCTTACACACCACACAGCCAACACACACAATCTAAACTATCCATAGTGTGGGTTCAAAGACCATTGACTTAGGTACATTACCTCGGTTCTCAGCTGTTAAAAGTAACAGTGGGCGTTGGGTAGGAACACAACAGCAAACACGGGCACAGCAGAGTGGGGAGAATCAACTATGCACACACACAGATCAACTCAGACACACACTGAGTGCCTCCTATGTGTGAAAAAACAACTGTGCACACACGTATACACTCACACACACACATTGGGTACCTCCTATGTGTGGAAAACCAATTGTCACACACATATTCCCTCACAGACATATTACGTACCTCCTGTTTGCTTCACTCCTTGGGGTTTATTTTATAAGGAAGTCTGTGAATCACGTGTTATCCATTTCTCCTTGAGTTTCCTAACGCTGTGTAACAAAAATTGTCTTGCTACCAAGTCCTATATGAAAAGAAATTATTGATTCAGCTATACAAACAAAAGCTATTGATTTATCTTTTCCTATTCCAAGACCAACTTCCCCCCACCACCCTCTCCTGAAAAAAAAAGACAAAGAGAATTTGATTTGGCAATGAAGTGGAAAGTTAATCTGATATGTAGACAAAAGAGAAATAACAAAAAATTGGAAAAGGGGAAAAATCTTTTCATTATAGAAGGTTTTTTTTTTTACAGATCTGAATAAAACTGATAGTTTATTTAATGCAACTTATGTACTATAAAAATTTTTTGCCTTTAGGGATATGATGTAAAACAAATAAAAGCTGTTTAGCTGTTTTTATATTTAGCGTTTTATTTTGTCTTTTCGAGACAATGTTTTAAAACTGAAATAATTGTCTCTAGAGCATTAGCTCATTGCTTGAGATAAGCATCTGAGAAAAATAACTCTAAGAAAAACCTTCTGATCCCTTGATTGCTTATGAGTTGCAGTTTTTTCCCTCCACACATCCATTGCTAAGCTCCCCAGCTAAAATATTGTCTAGTGGCAAATAAGAAGTCCTCGGATTTTTATACTGAGTTGATTTTTAACACACAATGAGTTGTCTATTTAATTACAACGTGAAAACAATACATTTTCAAGGAAGCGTCAGAGATTCACTATTTAGATAAAAGGAAAGAGAGAGAGAGAGAGAGAAAGAGAGACAGAGAGGGAGGGAGGGAGGGAGGGAGGGAAGGAAGGAAGGAAGGAAGGAAGGAAGGAAGGAAGGAAGAAAGAAAGAAAGAAAGAAAGAAAGAAAGAAAGAAAGAAAGAAAGAAAGAAAGAAAGAAAAAGAAAGAAAGAACCACTGATATCTCTGAGTCTTTTGCAATTAGAAAAGAATGTGGCTCTCTTACTTCAAGCAACTTAGCATCGCATGGAGCTAGTCCCTTAATTTGACTTGCTGTTCATTTGAGAGAGGGCAAAATCTATTTCCTGGGCAATTTTGCAAAGCAAAGATATTAATACTTTGGGGCTTAATTGTATCCTGTGTTTAAACACACTATGGGTGAAACTCAGACCTCGGCTTAATTGCTGTGAGAAATGGCCTGATTTCGTCGAGATTAGGCACACGCTCCCGTGTTCTTTGACCTCGGAGAACCTCCTCCAGAATTAATCTTCTAAGGTAGAAGGATTGCTTTTCTGTGTGCAATGGGGCCATTCCCAACAAACGGGGACTTAATAAACTAACTTCATCCTTTCAAGTCTTTTCTGTCAATGTTTCTCATCTATTCATTTCACACGTCTCTTGTCCAGTGGCTTATTAGTAAATAACCCTAAACTTGGCAGGGGAATTGTTTTAATGGCATCTTTTTAAATTATAGGACTTTGAAATTTAAATTGGCTGCTTCAGAAATAAATCTATTAAAAAATCTTTCATTTTTACTAATGAAACATGAAGCACTCAAAATAACTCCATTCAAGTAAAGTCCACAGCCCTCTGAAAAGACAAACAATTCATATTTACTTAAAATTTTGCTCTGCAGCTTTATTTTGTTGAGTTCATCTCATGTATGAAAGTCCTTCTGCTTTCCCATCAGCCCATCCGGCTTGTTTTTATAAGATGTAACAGAATGTTCTGGTTCTAAAATATTTATATTAATCAAAGTCCGGGCTGTTTATATTTTTTGGCAATAGAGCTTTGCTTTTAAAGTGACGCTCTTGCCTTTAACCAAACAAAAGTGCCAAAACTGCCTGTCATATAAATTTCAACACGGTACAGTTGGCTATAGAACTGCGAAGGCAGGACCAAAGAGGAGCTGGTGTCTGAGCTGCAGGTTAAATGTGGATTAGCAGAAAGTGTGATGCTGGCCACATCCAGGATTCACCTGATGAAATGTCCTTACCCTCACTGCCTCTTAGAAACCCTCGAGCCTTTACTTCCTGCACTCAGGAGGCAGAGGCAGGCTGATCTCTGAGGTGGAGGCCAGCGTGGTCTCCAGACAGAGTTCCAGGACTGCCGGGGCTACACAGAGAAACCCTGTCTTCAAAAACAAAAAAAGAAAAGAAAAGAACCCCTTTGTGTTACCTGGCAGCAAAGTTTGTCTTCCAGTTCCATTTTCTGCATGTTTTGGGGTACTGGGAATTGAACCACAAGAACTGGTGAAAAATGAAAGCAAGTGAATCCTGGGGCTCACAAGACAAGTCGATTCGTTTCAGAAATGCTTTGCTTCTGATTCAAACTCATGTAGGAATGGTGGAAATGAATGTGTGCTACTAACCGGCTTGCTCTATTTGGGAGCAGAAGTAGCTCAAACTAAAATGCTAGCTTTTTCGGATCGTGTTCCTCCTTCTCGAAATCAGTTGTCGAAGTGTAAATCTTCTAGACAAGTTCAGCTCTTGTCAGGGAAAACGCCTTTGTCAAATGTATTTCGTTTTTACTTACTTGATTTTATACCATGTTGTTTTTTTGTTCTGTGTGTATGTGTAGGCATGCAGAGGTCAGAGGGCAATCAGCATACCCCCTGGAGTCAGTTTACTCCTCCCATCATGAGGATCCCAAGATAGAAGTCAGATCAGAGGTCTTGGTGGCAAGAGCCTTTACCTGAGGTGTCGCTCTCCAGCCTTACCATAGATATTTTAAATAGCAAGCTAACCTCCGTTAAAGCATGTCTATTATGTTTAATTGTCTTGACACCAAACATTTGAAGAGTTTACTTATTTATTTAAATCTTTGTTGGAGATGCAATGCCACTATGTAACCATGACTGGCCTGGAACTCACTATGAATAAATCCACCAGGCTGGCCTCGAACTCACAGAGATGCCCAACTGCCCACTTCTCTCTTAAGAAGTTTAATCAGAAAGCTT
Source organism: Chionomys nivalis (assembly GCF_950005125.1). Taxonomy (NCBI): domain Eukaryota; kingdom Metazoa; phylum Chordata; class Mammalia; order Rodentia; family Cricetidae; genus Chionomys; species Chionomys nivalis. The sequence continues at coordinate 56,122,918 of NC_080103.1, read as the reverse complement.
TCCATAAGCAGGTCTGTTCCCCAACAGATACTGTGTCCTTGTTGCTGTTGCTGTCGCTCAATATCAACTGTGTTGAGGCACTTCCACAAAAGGAAAAGGCCTGGATTCTCAGCCTGTAAAATGGAAGTTTATATGCGCATTTCCTCCAGGAGATAATACAATATGTGCACCTCTGACAATCAGGAGATATTCAGTAGCACAGCAGAAGGGGCTGAAGATCTCCTGTTCACTTCCAGCCTTTCTAAATCTTGGGTCCTTCCTGCCTTTGTTTAACTTGCTGTAACTCTTGACCAGTAGCTGACTGGGAGAGATCATGTCTGCTACCATTTTCAGAGGTGACCCGAGATTGTAGTGCTTGTCTTTTCATTCTGGCTTGAGACTGAAATCTCCAACAGCGCTCCCAGGAGAGTCCTTCACAGAGCGTCTTTCAGTGATCTGCTCAGGCTAATTCATTGCTTTTGGTCTTTAGTATAACAATGCCTGATTTCAAACTTGGGTTAAAATGATCAGTTTGCACACATATGCACATACACATTCACAAACACACTTAGAGGAAAAAACTGCTTTGTCAGTTGAGGGAAAACTTTGCTCTTTCTAATGACCACACTGGTAATATAAACTGGTGCAAGAACAGAACAAGTCAGGCTATCATCAACACAAAATTTATATCTCTAAACTTTTTTTTTTTTTTTTTTTTTTGATTTTTCGAGACAGGGTTTCTCTGTGGCTTTGGAGCCCATCCTGGAACTACTCTGTAGACCAGGCTGGTCTCGAACTCACAGAGATCCGCCTGCCTCTGCCTCCCGAGTGCTGGGATTAAAGGCGTGCGCCACCATCGCCCGGCCTTTTTATATCTCTAAACTGACTTATCTTTTTTATTCCATCAGTCAAAGCCAGTAATAATAAATATTATTGTTAATAAATATTAGTGTTAGACGGGCGGTGGTGGCGCACGCCTTTAATCCCAGCACTTGGGAGGCAGAGGCAGGCGGATCTCTGTGAGTTCGAGACCAGCTTGGTCTACAAGAGCTAGTTCCAGGACAGGCTCCAAAACCACAGAGAAACCCTGTTTCGAAAAACAAAAAAATAAATAAATAAATAAATAAATAAATAAATAAATAAATAAATAAATAAATATTAGTGTTAAACCATTACAGATTATTGTTAATATTTTGCTTCCAATTTCATACGGTGTTCGTATAATCTATATCCATGCATTAGCCTGGGCAAGGGGTTTGGGCTGAAGATAACTGAGGGTATAAAGTCCAATGCAGAAAAAGAAGAAAACATATCTATAACCTTTGCCCATTTCAATCAGAGAGGTGAATCAGATCAGTCTCCTAGTACGCCTTCCGTCTCTAGGTAGTGCTTCTTTTGGAGGAAGAGAGAGACAAGAGAGCTAAGGCTGGCAATTTGATCTCAGGGCATAAAAACGGACATTATCGGGTGAGATTCTCATATCTAGGCTTTATGCTGCATTAACCATTGGCTCTCCTTTAAAGTGGAAACACTCATTATCCTCTATTACCTCCTGGTTGAGTCCTGGATCACACATGCAATTTCTAATAATACACTAGGGATTTTTCTCATGTGTATTTATTTAGACTTTATGAAGTTATATCCACAAGCCAGCATTAAAAATATATTTTTAAAGGATTTGTTTTTCTTTGAAAAAAATTAAAAATTTTCAAAGACTCATGTTGTTCTGCTTTTAGGTAAGTCTAGATCAGCGTTCTCAACTTTCCTTATGCTGTAGCCCTTGAATATAGTTCCTTGTCTTGTGAAGACGCCCAAGCACACAATTATTTCTGTTGCTACTTTATAATTGTAATTTTGCTACTGTTATGAACTGTAACGTAATTATCTGATATGCAGGATATTTGATATGGTACACCAAAGGGGTTGTGACCCACGGGTTGAGAACCCCTGGTCTAGATGACTCAGACAAGGATCAATCAACGGCCTCCAAATAGCAGTGTGAATAAGTTATAAAGCAGATGGAATTTTTGTACATTTTACACTAGCTCTTTCTCTCTGTCCTGTCTCTTCCCACCACCCCAAGGAGAGATGGAATGAATGACTTCATGTGTGTCCCCTAGCCAAGCATTTCCTGGTAATGCCACTTGAAAACCTGTTTCTTTCCCTCTGTTGGCTGTCCATCACTGAGAGCATGAGTATGAATGTACAGGAAGCAGTTACTAAGCCTGCTCGGTCATAGGCCTTGGGTGTGGCCAGTCCTACGACCAACACCAGTGGCCACTTGTCTAAAGAGTCATCAGCTTCAAAACCTCCCACCAAAGGAGGGAAATGACAGGAGGCAGGGATGTGAGTGCAGGTGACCAATTTGTTGGCCTGTGAAGTTCCTCACTCAACACCTTCGTGTCCACGCTTTGTGGTATTGCGAGAAGCCATCTGATCGGGATTGGAGGCACCATGATGTGTCACTTGGCTTTTGTGACATTCTGAGTCATGTAGGCAAGAGAGGCATGTTGATAAACAGTAACGAAACATGGCAGCTGTCATAACACAGGTGTGTTCCTGGTGCTATGAAACCCAGGGAGGATGATTTCGTTTGAAAAGAAGTGTTTGGTTGGTAAACAACAGTTTCAGAGAAAAGAATGTGATAAATAAGCTATGTTATATACTATAAGTAAGAGCACTAGCAAACCCCACAGGCCAGGCAGAAGGAAGGGTGCAGACTCACACCCCTGCGTTTATTACCCAGGAGGTAAGCGACTTGTCCATAGGCTGTGTGGTAAGAAGATGACCATACGTATCATAATTTCACCTTAAACCGCAATCCAATAGGCAGTGCCTTGTACATTACGTGGAGGAGTGGAGACTTCATCCAAGAAGTGTGATAAGAACCGTGTTGTGTTTGTTTAAGAAAAATGGCTGCCATGAGGACACAGGATGTCTTAGAGAATGACAAATATAGAAGAATTCCCATCAGTTTGTGTGATCTTGAGAAGTGAAAATGAGCAAAAGCCTTCGTGGTGGCAATAAATGAAAGAGAGGGACAGGAGGTAAAATGGCAACCACAACAAAACAACAAACAAGCCCTCAGCAACCCGCACACAGGATACACGCCGCCTTCAAATGCAGACTCTCAGGCATGGATCAAAGATGGTGGCAGACAAAACACGACCCACTATCACTAATAGCAGGAAACAGAGCCTTGATGGAGACCTTAGAAGTGCCCCAGACACTGTGGTTCTTCTAAGCATGATGCATTGAGAGAGTACTATATAAAAAGAAGAGAGGGAGGATGCGGTCCACTCTGAAATTTGGCCATGCCTTTGTCTGCTGGGCGTGTAGTAGCACAGAAACCATCCCCCTGGGCTGGCTCTTCTTCTCCTGAAGGATAATTCTCAGGTGGCATGGCAAATCTTTGAGAGGGAGTAACGGACCTTACTGCTACACTGGTGGTCAGGAACCAGAGGCCTGAATATCTTTTAGTCAGTCCAAAGAACTGTACCCATATTGAGGATTATTCTTTCCTCCTCAGTCAAAGACTTCTTAATATATTTTCATGGACACATTGTAGTCGGATTTTTCTTTGGACCACCAACTCACAAAATAATGATATGGAGACTTATTAATTATGGAAACTCAGCCTTAGCTTAAGCTTGTCCCACTAGCTCTTACTGCTTAAATTAACATGCTTTTATTAATCTAGGTTCTTCTAAATGGCCCAGTTTCTTCTACTCTGTGCTGTATTTCTGACATTTTCGGTATCTCCCAGGCATCTCCTGTGGACCTCTATTTCTTCTCCCCTTTCTTTCCCTGGAAATCCCACATACCCTCTCCTGCCTAGCTATTGGCCATTGAGCTTTTTATTGAACCAATCACAGCAATACATCTTCACAAAGTGTCATATAACAATACAGCCCAGAGGTGTGCCTCCTACATTATTCCAAATCCAGTTAGGCTGACATGAAGATGGACCATTACAAGACTGAAGCATCTGCAGAGCCTGGTCGATGACCGGATTTTCATTTCCTAGGAGAATGAGCACCTGAGTCCGTCAGATGGCAGATTACCCCTTCCAGTTAAACAAGGCATCAGCACACCTACATAGAGCCAACACACCCTGACTCCAAGTGACATGCTCTCTGCTCCTAGACTTGTCATGTAGCTTCATTTCTGTCTTTCCCTGGTAATCAGGTCAGTTACTCTGCCAAAATAATCACATTGTACCAGTCCATCTGCTGGCAGGAGCCACAAGAACTATGCTGGCAACAACAACAGCTAGAAGTTTTCAGAGAGGCTTGTTTGGAAACTAGGACTTCTAGACTCATAAAACCTAGAGCTGGAGAGAGGGGCTCTTCGGTATGGTGTTGATAGGAATCTTTCCTGTTTCCACCCTTTGATCCCTGGGATGGAGTCAATTGTGTGTAACTACTTAACCATTGCTACAATCAAAAGTAAAACATCACTGTCTTCTTAAGTGGTAAAACTGGAGCCTTAGATGGCACCCTGACTTTAGCCTCGTGAGAGACATGAGAACCGAGGATCCCCCTAAGGCTTCACTGGAATCCTGACCCGTAGGAACATGGAGCTAATGAATGTGTGTGGTTTTAAGCTGTATGATAACCCCATACACAAAACACAGGTGAATAGCAGAGCTTCTCATCTTACTTCTTTAACACTTCAATATTTAGCAAGGACCCGTCAAACTACAGTCTTCTGGTTTCAATCTCTATATAACTCTCAAAGCCAGGAAAATCACAGCTTCCATGGTATCTCTTCCTATTTGGATGAGAATCCAGTAACTACAGGTAGTTAGCCAGCATTCATTTTACATTCTCCATAAAGCTGTAACTGGTAAAATCTGAGGCTGTGTAGATGACCTGATCTCTGTCTCCAGTATTGAATTCTGTTTGAAAACACATAAACAAATGTGTTCTAATGGAACTTTGTTTGCAGTAAGGTGTCTAATAGAGCCGGTGTGGTATAGTGTGCTGACCTCTGTCTATGACGTCCCGCTGCTATCAAATGCCAGTCATTGACAATACTATAAATATGGAGATGTCCACTAGTGGCTGGGCCTTACTGCTAACACCTCCAGAATCCCCATCTTTGTCTCTGATTCCTTGGAACAATGCTGGTGCCATCCGTCTGGGTTTCAGTTTTCTCAAAGCAAAGCCTAAGGGAAGGAGTCTCCGAAAAGTGACTGATTTGGGCAGCACTCAGGAGAAGAGGAAAGGGAAGGCGAGGGCTGGGGAAGGAAGTGGAGCAAGGGTGCATGGGCTTTGCAGAAAATCTGGGAGCAAGGTCACTAGAGAGAAATGCTCCTTTGCAACAGGGCAGTGGGGTGTGGGGAAGAAAAAATGCCATGCCCTTCTTCTAACAAATCATTGCCAGCCTGCCGCCTGGTTTGGAGAGTGTCCCACGCAATCCAGCTTCCCTCCTCAAAAGAGAGGACAGCTGTGGGTTGTTAGTCCCTTAATAGCTTTGGGATGGGTCCTTGCTTGTTTCTTGCCTGTGGTAATGCTTTTACCCAAATTAAACTTGTGTTCATTGCCTGAAAACATTTTCAATCACTTCTGAGAGACGGAAGTGAAATAAATGCTCAAACACACATGCATACACACAGAGCCATGCACAGGTAACACGCACACATGTGCACATACAAACAAGTTAATGATGCCAACAAGAAGGCAGAATGATTCCTATTCATCTTGGTTACATCCATGGTGGGTGTTGCTACCACTTTTATTGACCAATTTGTCAAACTAGAACCAACATTCCTCCAGTGGATCGTACCTGATGACAGTGTGGGGGGCTCTTGTGCAAAACACAGGCATGTATCAAAATGGAATCCAGAGACCTCAAGGTTTTCATTGTATCTGCTGCTCACGGTTCAATAGAGTTGTAACATTTGCCGGAATGTCCAACTCATTCAGTATCCATCCCATTCTACTCCTTACTGTTAGTGTGAGCTCCGAAAGGTAGAAAGATATCCATGCCCCTTCAATATCTCATCTATAAAATGTAGTGCATACAAATGCCTCATGAGGCCACAGCAAGAAAAAAAAAAGGAAAATTAAAACCATCATTTTGTGCTATAAATACACGTACACTATAATAATAATAAAAGATTTAAAAATTAAACCATTATTGGAGGACTTACAAATGTCCTTGGTGAATAGTAAACATTTAGTGAGTGCCAGATTAGTTATTGTTCTTTGTATTTTACTTATTGTGGATCGCTAACTTATCTATTGCTGAACCTAAATGAAGGTTTTTCAGTGCATCCATGCTTTGTTATGAACTCTCAATCCTGTTGTTGCTTAGCATGTTAGAAAATATGAGGAAATAATAGCTCTACTCTTGAGCAAAAGTCCAGGTCTCTTTCCTAGACATAAAGGAAAATTATGCAATCAGCTCTCTTTTTAGAAAGACACAGAATATGTATGCCTATATGAGATAATTAGATATTGGTAATTGATCACAAATCTTCATTTTTCATAAGGAAAAATTATACCTCAATGTTGTGAAGTTTGTCAGCTAGTGATAATCCAGAACTTTCGAAGAGGTAGACAGGACATAATGGAAGAAATTTACACATGCAGCGGAGCAATTATTTCTGTACAGACTCATGATAAGTGGTGCTCACTATAACCTTGCACATACTACTTTAGGTGATTTCAGTATCCAGTTGTTATACTTATAAATATACCTTAAACTTCATGTTGTGTGTGATGCATGTTTCTTATCATGTGTGTTCATGTGTACAGAGGCATTTTGGGTAGATATGTAGGCATATGTACATGCATGTGGAGGCCAGAACTAAAAAACAAGTGTCTTCATTATGACTCTCCACCATGTATTTTGAGGCAGGGTCTCTCACTTAAGCTGGAACTCCCACATTGATTCAGCAAGCTCCCGAGTTCTACCTGCATCAACCTCTGCACTGTTGGTATTATAGATACTTGTCTGCATGCCTGACTTCTCAAATGGGTGCCAGGGATCTGAACTCAGGTCTCTGTACTGCAAGGGCTTTTCCAATGTGTTGACTGAGGAGTTTCTGTCCTGCCCGGTTTCAATAGTGGTTGAGTCCCAAAGAAATCACACAGAGGTCTACATTAGTTATAAACTGAGTGGCCCATTAGCTCAGGCTTTTTATTAACTCTTATAACTTATATTAGCCCATTATTCTTGTCTATGTTAGCCACATGGCTCAGTACCTTATTCAGCAAGGCAGTCACATCTTGCTTCTTCTGTGGCAGGGTCAAGACTACAGAGGAATGGGCTTCCTTCTTCCCAGAATTCTGTTCTCATTGACCTACCTCTACTTCCTGTCTGGTTGTCCTGCCTGTACTTCCTCCCTGGCTACTGGACAATCAGCATTTATTTAAAAAATAATTGACAGAATACAGACGATTGTCCCACACCACCAATGAAGCCACCTCCTCGGTTCTTACAATCTAAGCTTTTTCTACATGGACCTTCATGACACGTGCCTGGTCCCTATCAACTGCCTGGCTCCCCTTCCTCTTTGTCTTTATAAATCAATGCTCAATAAGCAATGGAATAGGAATTGAGCAGCTAGGGAGATTTCAAGGGAACACCACAATTATGTGACAAGGAAAACATCTGGGAAAGGGTCATCACCTTATTCTCTCTCTTCATTCCCTGGAGAATAATGAGTGAATTCACTCCAACAAACATTAACTAAGACAGCGGATGCCAAAGCTTTCCATAAATCAGGTTGTCGCTCTGCTCCATATCTATCCTGTGGATGGTGTTTTAAACCTGTTAGTCTCTCTTTTTATAAATGAAAGTTAAGCTGGTATATTTATTTTGGATTATATTACAGAACTTTTCAGCAGTTAGGGTTTTTTAAAAACATTTATTCTACTTCCTTTCACTATTTAAAACCAGTGGATTGGCTTGAACACACCATAAGTTAGTAGGAAGTGGCATGCATCAGGTGAAAGTGGCTCTCACCTATTACGTGTGTTTCCCTTGGCAATTTAAATGTCGGCCTGGATAATCAGAAATATTAAGAAAGGCTGATTTGGGGGAAGAAGTTTTGAAAATCAATAAAGCACACAGTAACAGACAGTCTTTGGAAGACAATGATTCTGAAGGATTCAGTTAGTTTCAACGCAAATGTGATTATAGCCCCTCTGCATTATAAATCCTTGGATCTGAGAGATGGTTCAGTTGGTCTCATAATGTGCCTGCCTTACATAATGAGGACCTGAGCCCAATCCCCACCACTCACATACAGGCACTGGAGTGACAGAAACAGGAGGCTCCATATGGTTAGCTCCAAGTTCAGTGAGAGACCCTGTCTCAAAATACCAGGTAGAGAGAATCAATCTCTGGCCTCCACAATACATATTTACAAACATGCACACACAGACCATACACACGTGGACACATGCATAAATGCATATACACAAAAGAATTCTTTTAAAAATAAGTACTAAAAATAAATAGCAATTTGTTATATGAACTAGCAGAACTATTTAATATAAAGACAATGTATTTGACTATTTGCTTCAATAACCAAACCTTTATTGAACAAGGAGCAAATGTCTGGCCCCTTGAGGATAAAAAATTTAAATGGTGGCCATTGCCTTCAGGGAGCTCACAGTCTAGGATAGGTGAGGACACCTCCGCAGTTACCTGTAATGCTAAGTCACGAGTGCTATACTGGCAGTCTCCTAGGTGTCATGGGAGCAGGGAAACATGACTACCTGGCAAGCGTACCACTGAGAAACACAACTGAGTAAATATCACAAGACAAGTCAATCGATATCTAAATAAAGATCAGCAAAAGCCTTCATGGGGATAAATGAGGTGGGCATTTCTTTTTTCTTTTTTTTTTTTTTTTTTTTACAGAATTGGATATTTATTAGTTGGGTTATGGAATGGGAAGGAAAAAGGGGAGAAGGGGGAAGAGAGGAGAGAGAGAAAGGGAAAAGAGAAAAGAACAGGTGGGCATTTCTTAATTGTGAACTCCCAGTAAGAATTTGAGTGATACCATCTAGAGAGCTGCAAGATGGTGGTCCATGTGCCTAATAAAGCATCTTTCTCGTCTCTTCTCATGGGACCTAAGCCATGACTGTCAGGGTAAACCTTATTTTATGCAAGAGTATCTGAGTCATTAGGAAATCTCACTGAAATCATGAATAGTTCCAGGAGAGCATTGTTTCCACACAGCAGTGAGTCACATGCTCTGAGGTAGTAAATCCAGTACCGACGTAACTGTGATCATCACCCACTAATATTGACAACAATCACAGGGCAGCAAAGTGAAGAGAAGGGCTTGTCTCTTCAATTTATAAACTGTTTGGTCGGCGAGAAGACATGGTATGAGCTTGCAGTGAGAAGGTACTGCTTTGGCATCTGCCTTCATGTCTCGGGGCCCCTTATTACCACACTCAGCCCTTTATCTGACTGTCTTTTTCCTCTGGAGCTGCTCTCACAGAATGCTGTAGACTGTTTTCCAGGAGGGAAGTCCATGATGCAGATGCCAGAAATCTTCCTATTGCATCATCGGGCAAAAAGTGGAAGGACATGAAAGGGTAACAGTCCTTCCATAAGGACCTGATTCCTGATTAGTGAACTCACTCCCCACTACACAAGGTCCCCTGTGCTATTGTGTTACAAGAACACAAACCAGGCAATAGCACGGTCTCTTTTTCTCCCCTACTTCACAACTAGACTTTTTAGATCTCCTCTCTCTCTCTCTCTCTCTCTCTCTCTCTCTCTCTCTCTCTCTCTCTCTCTTTCTCTCTCTCTCTCTCCCTTTCTCTCTCTCTCTCTCCCTCTCTCTGTTTCTGGTGGAACGACTTTTATGTTGATGAAAATATTCTGACATGTTTTTGTTTAAATCTGAGAGGTAACACACGTCTTAGCTTTCTGCCCTAAGTTTGCCTCGGGTGATAGCAAGTATTTCAGTGTTTCATTGGAGCTCTCTGTGTGCGAGGGTGTGTGGGTATGGGTGTGGATATATGGAGGTCAGAGGTCAGCTATTCGTGTGGTCTCTCTGGCACTGTCAACCTAAAAGAAGGTGAAAGAAAACAGTGGTGCAGGGTCCCTGATTGCCTTGGAACCTGCCCAGTGGTCAGTGAGGCCCAGCGCTGCTATTCATGTGCCCACATCTCCAGTGTTGTGATTACAAGTGCGCTTCACCACCAGGATTTTAAAACCTGAGTTCTGGGGAATCAAACTCAGCTCTTAGTACTGGCAAGCTCTTTAGTTATTAAATCATCTCCCAGTCCTCAACTGCTGCTTCTTAAAAGCCTTCACTCTCTCTGCACTGGGTTTGACTTACATTTCTGAATGTTTAAATAACAGGATTCACTTTAAAAGGAACTCTGAAAAAAAAAAAAAAACTTAAGCACAGTTCATCCCTGGGAATTTTAGGCTGAATGAAAAGGTGCTTTCCATACAAAGAAAGCTAGAAAGCCATTCTTCCAAGGCAGGCATGAGACAATGAGAAAAGCCAGGCTTCCCTCTTCTGATCCTTCGTCTTTGACACCTGTCATGTGGCCAGAGGGCTGTGTGGGTGTTGAGTGGTGTTAGCAGTCACTTCCCTTCATCCTGCGGTTCTAATTCTCCACTCTTTGTCAATAACTTACCTTATTGTGCTCCGATGTATTTTCTCTTTTGCTCACTGCTAAAGAACTTTATTTACAAACATTCTAGTTGAATGGATTAAAGTTTGAACCACACAATCGCAACAGCGATCATCTTGATGAAAATACATGAATCCATTCTTTCCCAATTTTCAAAGCTCCATCACACATGTAACTTGATTTGATTCTCACAAGGACCTGCTGATTGGCATAACGATTTGACTAGGTCTCCCAAAAGTTTGCTCTAAGACAAGGATTCAAGTACTGTTAAGCTATTTCCTGGACACATTGATAGAAATACAGAATAATATATAAAGAGAAAATTCTCAAGTTTTCAAGATCTCTCCTCCCCTTCCTCCTCTCCTTGTCTTTGTCCTCTTCCTCTTTATCCTTATGCTCTTCCTCCTTCTTCCTTTCTGCTATGGATTGAAGCAGTCAGATTAGTTACAAACTAATCCAGAACAAAAAGAATCTGAGATCTTTGTCTCCAATCCACTTATCCATCTTTCTCGGCAGTCTGCTTACGGAAGTAACTTTGAAGCAGCGCTCGGTCTCTTTATTTGCACACAAAGCATAATTCTAGAGACAGAAATCAGTTCGCATCCTTACTCTAGGTGTTACAACAGGCACAATTGGTGCTCAAAAGGAAGAGCAGCATGATGGAGCAGAACAGAGTTAACTGAACTCAGCAAGTTTAGGTGATTTACCCATCCCAAATCACCCAGCTAGGCTCAGGAAGGAGACGGGAGCCTTTGAGTATTTGGGTGTGAGAGAATACAACTTGTAGCAGTCTCTTTTTTCACAGTGTGGGGTGTGATTGTGTGGTGGCAGAGACATACTCACCACGAGAAAAAGACTTTGTAAATATAGACAATACTTGAGATTTGTACACCCTGCGAGTAATAAATTTATTCAAAGCCTGTGGCTTTTTCAGAACGCAAAGAATATCCATATGCAAACCTTTCCGTAGCAAGCATTGTAATACTCCACCAGCTTTCACTGCTAAGGTCTGCAGTTCCGTTGGAAGCATTTTGTTCAAGATGCTGGAGCACATTTTAGTATTTACAAGTGCTGTAATACCTTTACAGACATATATTACAGAAAATTATGACACATAAGTGGTCAGGCAAACTCTAGGTAGAAATTCACAGTGCAAGTGTATGTCACCATTTAATAGCCTCTGCCCATCCCTAGAACTCACTCATCAGCCTCACAGTTGTGCAGTATTTGCATACAGATGTGAATATATTTTTGTGACTCACTCAATAAGCCCAAGTGGGGTTTTATGCACCCCTGAGTTTTCAATTAATGTTGTTGACAGAATGAATGGCTATTTATGTGCCCAGGCTTTCATGTTCATTCATGAGACACAATACCTAAGCCTTAAAGATCTCATCTAAACACCTCCCCTCTTAGGAGGGTGCTTATGTCTCCCATTGTCTCTCTAGGGCAGCATAAGGTTCAACGATTCAATCTAATCAGCCAAGTAGACCTGCCGTGCTATCATGCCTTTGTTCTTCCCTGGAGCATGATCCCACAATGTCGACAATAAGTCCAATGGCTGAATATACAAAGGTCTCAGGGAACCAATGCCTGAACTTAACTTTCCCAAGTGTGCCCTGTCCCTTCTCACCAAACCTAACACTCTTTCTAGGGGAAGCGTATTCACACAGGAAGAGTATTTGCCTACATGTAGTGAGTCCTTGGCAAATTTACCCATCCCGCAGCATACACAAGCTCCTGGCATGGAACTGAAATCCAATAGTGAATTTAAGCCATCAAGAGAGCCCTGAACTCTGTGTCCTGCTGATGGAACATGAAAGAACGTGCCTTCGTCACCTTACCCACTTCACGGTCTCCTCTCTTCTATCAGCAAAAGGAAGCCATGATGTGGAAACATTATCTGTGGAAGGTTTTTATAGTAGATGAATGAAATTCCACCTTTCTTGTTGAAAGAGAAACTGAGAATTCAGTCATTCATGTAATCAAAATCCACATTAGAATTTGTTTTTCGATATACCTTCACTGTTTCAAACACATTAGCTATACATCAGCCTTATGTATTAAGCAGGTAAATATTACTATCTAAATTTTCAGATGAGAAAACTGAGGCTCATTAAGCATAAATTATGTGCTTAAAAGTAGATCAATACCTATGTGAAAAAATAAAACAAAATTCCACTCAAGTGATATTCAAAGATTAGGATGCTAAAGTGTTTATTAAGCACAACCTAACAGTTCAGTGGGTAAAGACACTTATTGATAACCCAGACTGCTCACCTCTATTCCCTGAACCCACAAGGTGGAAGGAGAGAACAGACTCCACCATCTTGCCTTATGGCCTCCACACTTGTGCATAGGATAGTGTGTACACACACACACACACACACACACACACACGTACTCACATAAACTAAATGTAAAATAAATTAAATGAATGCATCTATTCATCCATGTAGTTAATAATATACTATACGAAATGAAGTAATTTTTAAAGGTCAAGCTACATTCTTCAAGTTCTGAAGATCCAAAGGAAAAGTACACTTTGTTTGTTTACTTCTGTGAAGCAAATTAAATGTGTAGTCCATGCATTATTGATGTCTATTATTTTAATTCCCAAGAAGTATGTGTATCAAATTGCCTTTACAAGAGGAACTATATTAAAACAACTTGTATTTACATGCCTTCTTAGTTTGTGCTTGAGTGTTTATTTTTCTGCTAACTTTAGGACAGTGATCTAACGTGACACTATTTTCAAAATCAGACGTGCAAGTGGCTGTTGTACAGCTCAGATGAGCGTTTATTCTCAAGGGAAGTTCAGGCTGAGATAGGAACATACTGAGATGAAAAGCTCCTTGCAAAGGGTACATGTGCAGATACTTACAGACCCTCAGACTAAATGGCCACCAGAGACCTTGAGTTGTAAGCCAACCCAACAGAAGTCTCCAGAGTCTTCACAGTTGTGTACAGCTTCTAGGGCAAAGTCTATGGTTTGAATCCATCTTTATTATCCTTTCTCAAGCATGCCTCGTTTCCCTTTGAAACCTTTCTCCTGCTGTCCTGGTTTATACAGATATGAAAGGACAGATTGGTCTACAGAGGACCCCAGGTCTTTTGAACTAGACTATTGCATAGATAGAGCTGTCTTGGCAAATCTCTGCTCTCTCCCCACCAGGAGCACAAATTGCTACCTAATGTGCAGTTATAGCCTATCCTCTCAGAATCTTAGGTCTAAAAGGAATTCGGACATTATCTAATACATCATGCTCCAGGAATATATTAGGGATTGTATTTCTGAGAGCTAACTGTCTTGACCAAGTCAGTGGTGGTACCAGAGATAAAAATGAGAAATGAGTTCTTCAGAGTAAAGGAGAAATATATATATATATATATATTTGTTTGTTTGTTTGTTTGTTTAAAAGCATGAAATGTGGCCGGGCGATGGTGGCGCACGCCTTTAATCCCAGCACTCGGGAGGCCGAGGCAGGCGGATCTCTGTGAGTTCGAGACCAGCCTGGTCTACGGAGCTAGTTCCAGGACAGGCTCCAAAGCCACAGAGAAACCCTGTCTCGAAAAAAACCAAAAAAAAAAAAACCAAAAAAAAAAAAAAAAGCATGAAATGTAATCAGAATAGCTCTTGGTTAAGATGGCAGACTGTACTTTAAAACATGGGATTCCTAAGTAAATTTTTATTTACTTAGAAGACTTGTGACAGCATACAAGAAGTCTGTCTGCCACCCTGTCTAAATAATGAGGTTAATATTTATTTCTGAAAAGGCTTAGATCTATCATCTAATGACTTAAATCATGGTCATTCCAGCCATGCTGAAACATTATAGTAATGAGAAGGAGCAGCCAGCCCCAAACAGAGAGGGAGGCTACTGATAGATGCTAAAATAATGAGGCTCAACCAGGCCCTGCATAGGTGACCGTTGGTGGGAGAAAGGGTTGACTGGTGAATGCTTTTCTCTGGTGCAGTGCAAAGCAGAGCAGGGTGATTTATAAAGCTCAACACATCGAAGAACAAAAAAATAAATCATTAAGTAGCACAGCCCATGATTCAACTTGCTTTTTTTTTCATCCCCTAACATGGGTAATAAATTGTGTGGGCTTTAATAATTTATAGGAGATGTTGTTATAATGTGAGAATATTAACTTTGCTGAGTCTTTTAATTTGCTTATGCTGTCAATAGTGCATTCAAGGGTTTCTTTTCTTCTACAGAACAGCCGTGCCACTGGAGCACAATTGGGTTTTGACACTCGAGAGACTCGTGGGGACTGGATGAGACAGTTCACGTTAGCACTGAGTGTATCAATTTGGTGCACACCCCTCAGGAATTGGCATGCCACAAAGAAAATTCAGCAGAAGGGTTTGAGAGCACTTAGAACCCTATTAGCACATCCACACACAGCCCTTTCCCCTAAGTCCTTGTAGGAGGAAAAGCCTGAATGAGGCCATTTTTTTTTTCTGCTATGAGCTACTCATACTTGCTAGGAGAAAACAAAAGAGAAACAAGGAAAGTTTAAAACTGACTCCTGTATGGTGGCATATGCCTGTAATCTCCGTTCTCAGGAAGACTAGGAGATCAAGGTTATCATCAGCTATTTAAGAAGTTGAGTGTCAAATGGGACATTGTCTAAAAAAAAATGCAAAGAAAGAAGGAAAGGAGAAGACATTAAATTAACAGAAATCAGTGTCAGGAAGACGCTCAAAAGAAAAAACAAAGACAATTTGGAAAGAGGACAAGAAAGACAGACAACTCTGTAGAGAGGCTATGGAGAGAGAGTGCTAGGGAGGTAACTTGGGAGATCCAGCTGCAGTCACCAAGCACTGCCCTGCCTGGAAGACTCGATGGCTGCGGGCAAAGGTTTGCTTCTCCCTGGACTTAAATCCCTGTGTACAGTGTCTCTGTTTTATTTCAAAACAAAGGAATAGTTCATCTGAAAGACTTAAAGATTTCACCCAAACAGCAGAAAACAACAGGATAAACTATGTGGCCATCACTAGGGGTAAATTGAAGAAGGCTGAGGATTGTCTGTTCTCACTTGAGGGTTAAAGGGCCTAAGGATGCATGGAAGAAGGAAGAAAAGTCAATATTTAAAGACCTGTCTCAGGTGTGATTTCCTTGTTTTGTGGGAGCAGGACCCCAAACCCAGGCTTCCTGGGTACTAAGGATAAGCCCCTTCCATGCTCAAGTTTTAATAGCTTTTCTCACCTGTTTGAATGTTGTAAAAAAAAAAAAATCTCCTTTTGTCCTAACATGCTCCAGATCTAACATGTCTCAGCCCTGTCCTGTCCTGAAACTCACTATATAGTCCAGGCTGGCCTCAAACTCACAGAGATCCTCCTGCCTCTACCTCGGTGCTGAGACTAAAGGTGTGAGCTAGCATGACTGGCTCAGGTTTCCTCTTACAACCTAAACTCAATAAACTCTACTATTCCATAGGGGTCACTTTTCCTTCAGCCTCATGGCTCCACTTCCCTCAAGTATTCAGGTTCAAGATCTAAATATTTTAAAAAGAGATATATGTGTTGGGGGCAGGGGTGATTCTAGTAATTAAGATGCATTGCACTGCGGTAAGTCTCTCTCAGAACTAAAGCCGTGTCATCCTGTAGGCTGAGCCACAAGAAGGAAATATTATGACATAGAGAGACAGAATCAGCAACTACCAGAGTTTTCAAAGGTGTTTTTAGCAGGGCACTAGTGCTACACGCCTTTAATCCCAGCACTCAGGAGGCACAGGCAGGCAGATATCTGTAAATTCGAGACCAGCCTGGTCTATGACATCAGTTACAGAACAGACAGGGCTATACAGAGAAACCCTGACATGAAAAACAAAACAAACAACATTTTTAAGAAAAGGTTGTTTTCTTCCACTTTACCCATAATGTGTTCAACTCCCAATATTAATGAACCCCAAACATCCTGAGTATCCTCACTTGTCGAATATTCCATAGTAAAGTGTGTTGTCAGAGAGATGAGAGAAACAGCTCTAGTATGAACAAGAATATTCTAAAATAGTCCTTCCTCGTGGCTCATCATCTCCAAGAGAAGACAAACAAGAAGATTGTTCTATCGAAGCCTTTCTCCCTCTCCACACATCCTGGAGGTCTCGGTCTCATTTAGTAAGTCTAAATACTATCTTTAAATTGGTTTGCCCTTATGGTTCTTGAACTTTAATTGAGAAGCATATTTGTCAATTTTTTCATGCAGCAAAATCTGCAGCCCTGTGAAGTTCAGGGCTACCCCTCTTGAAATTCCCCAGCTAGAGCATAGCCTGCAGATCAGCCCTATGGTGCCTGTCTTCAAGGGACTTTCCCCAAAGGAATGAGGATGACCACCAGAAGGGTCAGAGAAAAGAGACCACAGTTGCCTATCAGCAACTTACTTCCACAGCTGAGCTTTGGAATGGGTGCTAAGAAGTGAGATTCTGTCATGTGTTTGCTGGGACATATGACTTAGAGTGCTAAAATCAGAACTACCTATGCTTACGGTCAGGGCAACAAGTCCAATGTCTTTTAATACACATGGAGAACACAGAACATCGGGGTTCAGCAGTGCTAAGCATGACGGGAATTAATTAGGGACCTGGAAACTCTTGGCCTTAGGAAGGAACGGAGAAATGCTAAAGGAGAAGCCCGTTTACAAGTCACAGCACAGCGGGCAGGATAGAGAAGCATCACGTGATACCCATGCTCCTTGAGAAAGTTGGGGTGTTTTTGTCCACTTTTATCTCTCTTACCTTCTTTCAGTTATATGGTACCTGTATATAATCTCATTTCAAATTCCAAGATTGGGTTTTACGGATGAAACTGAAGCATGGGTCTTTGCTTTTCACACTTAATGTTCAATAACCCCTAGCTACTTTGCCCAAGGATGTGATTTAAAGTCACAGACAAGGACAACATAGAAGCAGCTAAGGTCAACCTAACAGCCCCTCCTCGAGGCTACAAACCCCTCCACATCTACCCTGCCCATGAAGACTGGGAAATGTTTGATGACAAGTCTGAACTCTAAATGTGCTTGTTTGCTTGGTGCTTGCAAAGTCAAGAAAAGAGAAATCTCTCCTTTCTGTGATTTATGTGTAATGAGTAAGAAACACCATTACTCAGGGGGAGAAGAGCAGATGGTCCCAACACAAGATGATTAAAGGGCACAGTTATGATGACAGTGACCAGTGAAGATCAGAGACGCTGGGAGAGCAAGGGAGCAGCAAGTATCCCAGTGGGGAGATCAGAGATGCTGGGAGAGCAAGGGAGCAGCAAGCATCCCAGTGGAGATCAGAGATGCTGGGAGAGCAAGGGAACAGCAAGCATCCCACTTGGGAGATCAGAGATGCTAGGAGAGCAAGGGAGCAGCAAGCATCCCAGTGGAGATCAGACACTGGGAGAGCAAGGGAGCAGCAAGCATACCAGTGAATATCAGAGATGCAGGGGGAGCAAGAGAGCAGCATGCACCCCAGTGGAAATCAGAAATGCAGGGAGAGCAAGGGAACAGCAAGCCACCCAAAGACACTAAGAGCAAAGGAGGTTCAATGAAGCTCTGCAAGTAATTAAATAATCTATGCGACTTCTTTATCAGGCCTACTCCCTCTTTGTAGAGGACAGATGATTGAGAAAGTGCTTTGCACACCCTGTGTGGCTCAAGAGAAGATGTGTATTTTCTGTGGAAATGGGCCATCATCACTCCTTTGATTTATTTTTAAATTGTTCTATTTTTGTGTGTACATGTACATGAGTGTGCATGAGCGTGGACACAAGGGGTCAATACCAGGTATCTTCTTCTCAGCTCTCCACATTATTTTTTGAGATGAGATCTCTTCCTGAACTTGAAGCTGACGGATTTACATCACACACTCCATCTTTGGGAATAGGACACCACACTGATTTGAGCTGCCTTGGCAGAAACATGACATCTCAACAACTGACTTACACCAATCATTTTTCTCCCCTATTTCCAAGATGACAGTCTGTTTCTATTGTCTATGAGGATTAGATTTTCAGGCTTGAAAAAAGCCATGCAAATTACCAAAATGTTTTCCATTTGAGACCTTATACATATTTGAATAAAATCAGCTCTGAGCTGTTAAGTGGAATAAAATGAAACAAGAGAAATCTGAAGACTCAAGTTCTGTAAGGGCTGCAGGAGCGCCATGTAACCCAATCTTTTTATTAATGGCTAAGTGCAAAGGCTTTCACAAATGAAAACACCATTTGCCACTTTTTGAATCAAGCCCTACACAACACTGTTTCTCTCCCCACACCCCGGTTTAAGTATCAAGATTTATAGCTTGTCATGAGTGCCCCTGTCTTTCTGTTCCCTCTTTGTACCTCTCCAACTGCTCGAGTGGCTTTTTTTAGTTTATGCGGAACTCAAATCGAGCATTCTGGGATTTGACTTTCAAAACTCTGCCATTTTCCCCCATTCTCTGCATAGCTGTAGGGCTTTGTCTGCCATAGAGCAAGCGACTCGTGACACTAAGAGTTCTGAACGCTCTCATTTCATTTGATCTTTCTGCAAAGGACAACCAAACGTTGGTCATCAGCAGATTGTTTTAGCTAATTATTTAGTGATTAGCAAAGATCATAGTAATTGATCCACAGCATGTGTGTGTGTGTGTGTATAAGCAGCAAACCTATACACAATAGGAGAATAAGAAATAATCACTGCACATACAACTAGGTTTAGCTTATATGAATCAACTATGTATTTGCTTTTAAAGCTTGATTTATTTACACCAAGTACCAAGAATTTGGCTATGCATTTGATTTCTTCTTTTTCTACTTGTGTCTTTGTTTTCTTTACTTTTCTTCCCATCATCCTCTCTTCCCTTTCATTCCTACCTCTCACAAACACACACTCATATGTATACACTATATTCTTCATGTTACATAGCTGTACAAACTTACACACAAATAAAGGTCTCAAGAGAAGCCACTTGGGATGCAAGTGCTCATGTGTTTATAACTTAGGTCTTTTCATTTATTTGTGTACTGGTCTGTGGTTTTCACATGCAGCTCGTGGCCACTGCAATCATGTGACCAGGATGCCTCAGAGCAAATAGTTGTAGATACTGACTAATCAAGCCTTCTAAACAAGGGTGCCTTTTGATCACCCAATGAACTTTTTAACTCAATGCTCTACTCTGCCTAAAAGAGTCACTGCTAGGAACTTTCCGAGTCCAGGGTTTTCTTCATGAACTGTATGTCTTAACTCCTTCCTTTCAAAGTCCCATAATCTATAAGCTAAGGTTTTTTTGAGTTCTGTCTTAATTGTCTTGGAGCCAATCCCATTTCCTCCCAATGACTGTCAAAAGTTATGCATAAGAGTTATGCTGATGTATGTCTCTCCAAATGCATCATAAGATATCAAGGATGGTTACACTCTAAGTAAAACCCAAACTACACAAACTACCAAAGATATAAATACACATAAAGTTTTTATTTCCCAACAGCTGATATGTCACTTTCTGGAGACTTATGTATATCGTTATGATAACAGGAACATGGTAGAGTTTATAATCTAGTGGCACATGGCAAATAAGTAACGATGCAAGATGTCTGTGGAAGCCATACTAGGGGCACCTGTATGTATTTCCTAATCTACACTAGGCCCAGGGCTCAGAGAAGGCTTACCAAAGTAAATGTCATCTCAACTGTAAATGGCAGGATGAATAGTAATTAACTACACCACAGCGAGAAGTCCAAAGCACCCCACGTTGAAAGAATTGTTCACCTGCAATTCCGAACACGCGAGAAAGCTCTCTCTGTTTGTCATCCATCCCTCATGTTTGCATACACTCAATAGCCCTTCTGTCGCCTGAACATTCAGCTATGTAATCGCATGCATTCGTGAGCATAATATTTCAGGAATCTCTCTCTTGGATCTATTTACCAAACTTTATGACATAGTTTAATGTCTAGCTAACTAAGTCAGTAAGAGAAAGAAAATACTCATCTTCCTTAGACCCTTCATGGTATGGAAATGCAAGTAAATCTAATGTCTCCTTTGGAGTGTCACAGAAAGAAGAGAGAAACAAAAGCCTGCTAATAGTCCCTTTTCTTTTCCCTACTCTGAGTCCCCAGGGTTTATTCTCAAGGGCTTTCTGAAGGCGATAAAGTCTTGAACCTTACTAAAGTGAAACACCTTCCTAATAATTCTCAAAGGAAGAGGAACGGAAGCGTGTTCATCTGTGAGCACCAGCTGACCCCTGAAGGGATGTAGAAGGTAAGTTTCACTTTAGTGCAGCTCTCATGGGTTCCTTTCTTCTGCTACACCAAGTAGCACATTCGTATATAATTTGCAGTGCTTGAGCGCAGATTGGCTCGCTCAGTACTCTTGCTTCCAGAAGACTATCTTCCTTCCTCTGGGTAGTGGGTGGTTCAGAAAGCAAGAATAGCCTAAGAGAGGCTTCCTTGCTTCTTCAGAGCTATGCAGGAGGCACCTTGAAGAGAAGGGTGGCTTCTACAACAGACCAGCTTCTCAGGATAACAAAAGTAGGGGTGTTTAGATTGTCCTATACACATCTGTCGTACACCCGCAAGTGTCCTTCTAGGCTTGGTAGCAAATGTCACAGAAATTAACAGTCCAATGTTCAAATAACCTTAAAAAATACTTGTTAAAACACACTTAGATTTCCCTACCACCATCATCTAGTGTGTATGTTCCTTACATTGCTTCTCAGCGTCTTCAGGGATTTGGCGCTCAAGGCTCCTACATTGCTAGCTTTAAGATTCTTTAGGTTTATAAAAATGAAATGCTGTTGTCTTTCTCTAAACACCAGAAGTTTCATTGTAGCAGTTACTTTTTTGGACTGCTGTGACAAGAGCAACTGGAGTCCGACTCAATAGTCTGAGAATAGAACCCATTGTGGCAGGCGTGTCATGGTGGCAGGAGTGGGAGGTCGCTGGTCACATTGCATCTGCAGCCAGGAAGCAGAGAGGACTAATGACTGAACTCAACTGACTTTCGATCACCTGACTCAGCTCAGGACCCAAACCCACAGCATGGATCCACTCATGTTCTCATTTAGCTCTCTCCAGAATCACTCTCAAAGATGTACCCAGAGAAGTGTTTCCTAGGCAATTCTCAGTTGTACCAAGGTGACAATGACTTTTAGCCATCACATCCCACTGTAAAAATCACAGGCTATATGGCCATCATTGATAAATAGAATTCCCTGTTGGGTTAGATTAGGAAAGTGCTGTCTCAAACTATGCCTATATTCCTTGCTTACACTAAGGTGTGTGTGTGTGGGGGGGGGGGCGGTGTAAGCCTTCATTCTCTTATTTGTAAAAAGAAGTTGCTCTAGTGAAAATGGAATAGGATAATGTCTGGGCAGAGTTTTTGAACTTTTAAAGCTGTTAAATAAAGCAGCTATTACCTTTTGCTATAAAACATTCCTAATAACACAGACCTCGCTTGTGAGAGGTCTAAATACAAAGCCCACAAAGCCCACTCACCCAGACCATTACACACAAGCCCTCTCTGCACAGGCCTTATGTGTGAATGCTCCTTGTTAACAAAGCACATTCTCCTATGGTTCTGTGATGTGTGCCAGGGTGATAGGTCACTTCATGTCCTTGTTAAAAACTACCCAATTCCAGTGGCACATGCACAACACTTTAAAGAAACCCTTTCTTGACCTTATCTCAAATGCAGAATTAGTATCCTTCTGAGTGGGACACAGAAATCAAGATTTTTAAGCCATCTCCTGGTGATGCTGATGGTGTTGATCCACGATCTACAGTCAACCAGCTGGTTTATTAGTGAGAAAATGAGAACATGAAGAAGTGAGTTACTATGAAGCACAACTGTGTGGAAAGGCTTCTTTCTTTCTGTTATGTGCAGCTGCCACAAAATACCCAAGGCTGGACACCTTACTAAGGAAAAAGGGTTTGTTGGATTCATAGTTTAGAAGGCTGAAAATCTAATCAGAGGCAGCCCTATTGACCCAGCCTCTTGTGATAAGAATTTTTGTCAGAGAAAATCTCATAGCAAGACAGAGAGTGAGGAAAAAAACAGTAGTAACCCACCAGTAGGCATTCCATCCTCTGCCAACGCCACAGGGAGAGCCAGTTTCCTAATGCATGGCCCCTTGGAGGACTCAGTCAAACCAGAACCAAATGGAGCACATTGTGTCTCATAGGCACTGCCCTGGTTCTGGTGACCTTTCTGCCTCAATAGAGAATATAAGTAAAAGTCAAGTTAAAAATGACAACACTTAAGAGAAACTAAAGATGACCTGTGCCATAAACATGAGACCTTGTGGATCAAATGCCTAGAAGGATTCAGAATGGCTCATGTGAAGCAGATGAATCAACCAGGGAGTCAGTGCTGTCCATTCAGCTCGTCTTACCCAAGTTCTGTGCTGGGATCCCTATCAGTGTAAACTGATTTTCTGTCAGATGACTGAAAAATGGCCTACGCAAACACATGAGGATAGTCAATCGTCACACGCAAGCCTGTACAGACTAACAGTTCAATTTAAGAATGGGCTCAGAACTTAAATAGGCAACTCTCTGAAAAAGAAAAAAGAAAGGAAAATGGCACACAAATGGTTAATAGTTATGGGTAATAACTACCCATTGGAGAAATGCTAATCAAAGCCACAATGAGCTCTCACCTCACACCTGCTGGGGTGGCTCCTGAAGATGTATGATTAGCACAATTAAGTATTAATTATCTTTGTTGATATTATTATGAAGCTGTGTATACCATGCAAGGAACTCGAGGTGCTAGTTGATCAGAATATCTCCCTGTCCTCAAGAAGTTTGCATAGTCCACAAGGGAGGCAAGGAAATGAATTATGATAATAACAGAATCTCAAAAGTCTGGATTTTGAAAAAAGTTTGTATAACTGTAGGTTCTCTCCCGCCCACCAGTTCCCGAATAACCACTCTGAGGCTTAATATTAATTACAAATTGTTTGGTCAATGATCTCAGGCTTATTACAACTTAAAATAACCCATTTTTATATCTTACCATGAGTCTTGCAACTTGCTATCTCCCATCTTGCTTCTCTGGAGGCTGTTGGCCTCTCCCAAACTCTGCCTTCTGTTTCCCTTTATATTTGCTTAGATTTCCCACCTGGTTCTCTTCTGCCTGGCTATCGGCCAAATCATCTTCTTTATTAGTCAGTGCTAATAGAACATATTCACAGCATACAGAAAGGCTTCCCACATCAAGTTTGCATCAGCTGCTCAATCACGGGCAGGTTATTGAACTTAACATGGACTTGCCATTGCCTTTGATGAAGATCATTAGTGCTACATCTGAAGGTGGTTGCCACAGTTACAAAGATGATGTGTGTAAAATGCACCACACAGGGAGAGGCTGGAACACAAATTTGCTCAATAAGTATATGCCCACATTGCCATTGTTAAAAGGGCTAATGGGTGCGAAGGCAAATATGGCACCAAGCTGAACTCAGAAATGAAGTTGGGTTTTGTTCAGAAAATCTAGAAAGGAGGTGAGGCCAGAGTTGAGTGTAGAAGTTCCCTACAAGACAAGACAGGAAAGAAAAAAAGGCTTGGTAACATTAGCAGCAAGGTAGAATGGAGTCAGGGATTTGCCAGTGAGTGGGCCTGGAAGCATCCAGGAGAGAGGGGCAGTCAGAAATATCAGAGACTGCGAAGATTAAGGGAGCAGTGGAGGAAAATTTCCTCCAGGACCAGTGAACTTAATCTGAATTTGTAAGACAACGAGACCCTTCAAACAGAGGAGGGGCAAGATCACATTTGTGTTTTGAAGTAGTAGGAATAAACAGTTTAATCTAACTGTGCAAAAATAACTATGAGTATCGTGTGTGGGGGATGGTTAGCACTTATGAACGTGGGCAAAGCCCATGAATGTCTTCTCAGCTAAATGACTCTTAAAACAATTTCCATTGCTGATTTAGGACACTTGCACAGATGTGAGAGCGTTCTTTTTTTTTTTTTTCTCCCTGATGGAATCTCATTTCTGTTCTAAATTCTTTACATCCTTTGTTTGCCCTCATTTGTGTTTACACCACCTGTCAATTTAGGATAATCTGTGATTTTAATGTGTTTTCCCCCTTCCAGATCATTATTAAATGTGCTAAATAAAACCAGACCCATCGCTGCCTCTGGCACTTCCTCCCAGAACACTTCTACTGGTTCAACACGCTGATTGTTATTGGCAGGATAGCTCTCAACTCCTTGCAACTTCCAACTTCCGTACTCTTCCCTAGTCCCTATTTGTGAAAGAGATAAATAGGCGAAGTAATGTTTTCTTTTCACTGGACAGGATCCAGGCCCTCTATCTTAGTTCTGTAAGCCTTACTTTCCTGATTTAATCTATCACAAACAGACACCAGCTAGGGCCGAAAGGTGTGTCACTAGTTAAATGCATGCCAATCAACAGGCTCTTGCCACGGCCTCACTTTGTGACTTAATAAGTCTCCTCTTCCTACTATAAAGTGAGTAGACCAAGGGGGGGGGGGGGCGGGGAGACAGAAAGAATATACAACCAAGCACTGAGCTTACTCAGAAACAGTCACACTATGCTGCCCAGTTTGACCTTAAACTCTTGGTCCCTGCCTCAACCTCCTGAGTAACTGAAAGCTTCTGCGACAAAGCCACTAACGCTCTTACAGTCCAGCTGCACTATGGCGGCAGATAAGGATTATTGAGATTTATCAGTAGGGTAGCCAAAAGGAGAGATAATCTAAGGAGCCAGGTCTGTCACAGCCTCAGGCTAGGTAGACTGTTCTGTGCACTACACCCGGATGTCCTAGGCTCTCCCAGTGTTTCTCTGCCAAAGTTCAAGCAGCACCTAGTTTCTCAGTGCTGCACCAACCCATGCTGAGCCAAGAGCACTTTCTTCTCTACCATGCTTACTTACCTACCTGATAACCACAGGAAGAACAGCTTTATGGGGAGCTCACAGAGACAATGGCATGATTTGTCCTTGTTTGACTAGCATGGCAAGCAAGGACACCTTACCAGGCAGGCAAGAGACAAAATATCTTCTGAGAGACAATAGTTGCCCCAGTTCCTAGAACGCTCCAGAGGGAATCAATGGGCCTAGAGACAGCTTTTATCCAAACATCTGCTTGCAGGCCTCGTTCACTGTGCACTTGACTTGGCAAGAATCTTGGAATGGAAGTGGTTGTTTTAGGATCTGCTCCTTTTCTCAATGGACTTGAGATGCTAACTCCACAACAGGGACAAAACCCTGTGACTGCATGTTTTCTTGAAGACCCCTTGCCTTAACACAGTTTGTATTGAAGAGTAAGGGGCTGGAGAGATGGCTCAAAGGTTAAGAGCACCGACTGCTCTTCCAGAGGTCCTGAGTTCAATTCCCAGCAACCTCATGGTGGCTCACAGCCATTTAGAATGAGATCTGGTGCCCTCTTCTGGCATGCAAGCATACATGGAAGGAATGTTGTATACATAATAAATAAATAAATAAGTCTAAAAAAAAACTTTATTGAAGAGTAAGTACACCACACATAAAATCTGGGAAACACATTCAGATGAAAACACCATTTAAGTGTTAAATATTCAGATAACTGTAAGGTACTTGAGATTAAGAAGAGACAGGGTAGTCTATAGGAAGCTAAATCTAGGTGGGCAAACTGATTAGGAAGACATAATCCAGGATGTATACTATCAGTTACTTTTCTTGCTGTGCTAACAAAATCCCTGATAAAAGCAACTTAAGAAAGAAAAGGTTTATTTGGGCTCACTCTATAAAGAGACACAATCCAGCATGGCACTGAAGGCAAGGTGGCAGGAGCTTGAGGTGGTCGCAGTGCATCTGTCAGAAAGGAGAGAGAGACAGAGACAGAGACAGAGAGAGAGAGAGAGAGAGAGAGAAGAGAGAGAGAGAGGTGTGTGCTGTACTCAGCTTGTTTTCTCCTAAATTTTATATCTCCCAGGACTCCAGTCCTTGGGGTGGTGTCGCTCATGTTCAGGGTATGCTTTCCCACTCTGGAAGTTTCTGGAAATGCCCTTATAAGACACTCCAAGAAATGTGTCTTCTAGGTGATTCCAAACCTTACAAATTAATGATAGATTAGCAGTCACATGTTTGTTTTCACTCACTTTTCTCCCCTATTCCCAAAAAATGACATCTTAGAGAGAATTCTTGTCATCACATGAATTCAGCTGATTGAAGACTTCAAAGCAGATAGCTAGAAACCACCCATGCCAATCTTTCTGCCTTGCCCGACTGTGCACCCAAATCTCCTTCTGCCCTTCTCTGACCTAGAATCAAGATATAAAACAGAGTGAGCCATATTCAGTGGTACCAAAGTCTTCTAAATGAGTCATCTGGTAATCTCCAAGTGTCTGCAGGCAGACCGTGTAATCCAGTGTAGAACCTGAGTATCCATATAGACCCTAGAACTCTCACGAGCTTGCCAATGGCCCCCTTCAAAGATGAATTTTAGTGGTCTAGAAAAGGACAGGAAGGCCCAAAGCCCACACCCCTTGTTTTCACCAGGCATAAAGCATAGATTCCAGATAAGCCTTCAGGTAAAATCAATAAAAGAGCCTTCCTGTTCTAGCCTGAATGTCGTAATGTCACCCTCTTTCTGGTCACTGGTAAGTCCTTTGGGTTCAATCTCTCGAGAGTTTAAAAAAAATAGCATCGTTTTAGACGATCCATCAAGAACGTTTCCTCAAATGCCCCACTGTGCAAAGCTGCTAATCCAGGGGTTTGCACTGGTGGCTATGCCACCTGAGGCTGGCTGCTCATTAATACCCTGGCCCAGTTCTCAGAGCTCTGGCACCGGTTTCCATAGGCAAGTCCCTGAGACAACAGACGCTATGACCCTTGGAAGGATGGGAGTCATGGGCACTCAAGTGTATCCCCCAGTTGGGTTATTCATTGCAGATTCCCAACTTGCCAGCAGAACTAGTTTCTTTCGTGGCTTTCGGTAATAGTTTCTCATTTCCTGTTTTGCTTTGCCGGGCTTGTTCTCCATCTGGGAGGTGAACAACCATGCATTTACAATGATGTCATTGATATGAGATGTTCAAGCCATGCAGAAAACCTTTTCCTTTCCAAGCACAAACTTGGCTGTATCTGTGTACCAGGAAGGTAGCAGAATTTGGGATGTGATGTCAGTGTTTCTTTAAATGGTGATTTTTTTTTTATTCCCTATTGCAAGTACCATTCCTGTAGCATAATCTAAAATATTCCCCATAGAATTACTTCCACAAACCAACACACTTCAGTAAGTAGCCCTTTCTAGGGGTCATTGAAACTAAATGAACAACAGAAAATTCTGCTCGCTCTTATTACTGATAGTGACCTAACATTACCCCTGAATATGGAAGGCTCAACACCCAGGGAAGCCCCCTGGTTAAAGATACACCTTCCATTTGATATTAGCATCTTTTATTTTCAATTGCTAAAACTTTAGAGCTACCTAACAAAAAGCTTTACTGTAAAAGCTTATGCTGCCTTTTTTCCTTGCCAATTATAAGGAGTCTGGCTTCCCCTTCTCAGCACAGGGTGGGCAGTGGGGGAGGACGACACAGAGGAAGCAAGAGATCATTAAGTAGGGAGAAGTGATTTATTGTTATCATAAGTAGTTTGGATGATGGTGCTTGTCAAAGCATTGAGGAACAGAGCTAAACAGTAAGGTTTTCGTAGAGGACGCAGGTCTCTGTCAGATGTAACGGTTCTGTGGGTTTGCAGCCCCCGAGTCCCTAGCTGTCTCTCACAGTACAGTCGGAAGCCCACTCGGAGACTACTGTCTAAATAAGATTGACTATTACAAGGTGAAGAGCGCAGAGCTCCCTGTGTAATGTCACCATTTTCCTTTTCATTCTGAAAATCCTTCCCCAGGCACTGGCACTGTTTTAAAAACAGGAAGGTGACCATATTTTTATGACAGCTTTTTTTTTCTTTCCTCCTCTTGGTCTGAGGTTGGAGCACAAGAACAAAATAGCTCTTTTTGCTCATTGTACCAAGAAATTCCCTCCTGGATCTATCAAGTGTGACTGTTCACCTAGCAAATAGCTTGGACATACCCAGACATAAACACCATATGAATAAAACATTCTGCAATTGTGGGATACAGTTATGTTTTTTTCAAAGACAAGATGTTCTACTCTTTTCTATGCAGACATCTGTAACAATCACCCTCAGCCGTGACACTTCCTTATTAACAGAATGAAAATTATTTTAATTATCTCAGTGAACTCTGTTTATTTTGACAGAACACGCATCACTCATCTGTTTTACCCATTTTTACTGTAACAAGTGGCAATACCTGGGTTCATTTGAGACTTGTGGATTCTTTTTCTTCTTCAAGGTTAAACCAATGCTTTCCATGTTTCAACAGAGACATTATTTAACTGTCTTCATTTCTGTTCATTTTAATAGGAAATGCTTTAAAATAAAGATTGTTAGTTATATACAAATTTGCACTGATAAGCAAAAGTTGCACAGTATAAGCAATTCTGTGTTAAATCACTTGCTTCTACACCTACAAAGAAAATCAATCCTAAAATAAAACTAATGCGGGCCACACAGGAAGGTTAAAGGCTGAGATGAATGCCTTGATTTATACACACAGGCTGGAGAGGCAGGAGGAACATACTGCTGTTTATGAGTAGACCCCCAAAGCCCAGCAGGGTTGTGGCTTTTTAAAGGTGTCTGCCTCTAGCCCCCCTGCAGAAGCTTTAGTACCTCATTGCCCCAGGCACTGACCCAGCAGAATTTCCCTGTTCACCAGCAACCTACAGCAATTTGTACTCATTGACACCATAGCAACTAATTGGTCTTCATGATCTGCAAACTTGCATCAAGGTCACTGGGAGGTACTGTGTAAAGTTCCTCACATCAGTGGGACTTCCCTTCCACAGCAGCAAGATTGTCAGGTATCTTCTAGGCTTTTAGTTACCAAAGTGGGAAGCTTCACTCACGTCTAGGCTGAGTGTGAAAGACTGTCATTGCATGACACCATTCTGTGATGGCTGCAAAAGGGTGACCTGAGCCATACCAACCTATCGTCAAGAAAGATCATTAAACTGCATTGAACTATTTCCATACATTAGACCTAGCACTAGACAGGATATGAGCCATGTGTATTGCAATTTATTTTTCTTTTAATCTTTATAATCCAAACTAAACCCAAGAAGCAAAGTATGGAATAATTAAGGAGCAGAGTGGAGCCAGAGTGTCTGAGTTAAAATCTTGCATTTGCTAACGAGGTCAAGATTTTAGCAGGTTGCAGACCTTCTCTGTTAAAGTATGAGATGGTCTTTCTGACATATATATATATATTATATTATATATATTATATATATATTCCCATTCCTAATACAGAGTACTCACAATGAACTTCAGTGGTCACTGTCACCATCAGGATCATCTTTATCCCGTATTCTGGAATTCAGGACCAAGGTTTGAGAAATTTTTTGTAGTGTGAGTGTTATTAGTGGAAGAGGAAATTCTTATAAGTAGTATGTGAGCAATAATTCTTCAATTCAGTACTTTGTGCTTTCATGCAAACTTTATAAACTGGAAACTGAAACTGGAGAAATGGCTCAGCAGGCAAGGTTCTTGATCCTAAGACTGACAAGGTGAATCCAACCCCTGGGACTTACATAATGGAAAGAGAACACTCACTCTTAGAAGTTTTCCTCTGACCTGTTTACATGTCCCCCCCATATATATACACACACACCATAAATAACATCTTAATAAAAATAAAAATTAAAATGTAAACCATATAACTTGAATATGATTTGCATATTTTCATGGATTGTGTTCAGAGGTCTTCCGGAAAACCCACGTTCAGTTCCCAACACCCACATGGTGGCTCACAACCATCTATAACTTAGGTTTAAGGGGAGTCAGTGTTATCTTCTGACTTCCAAGGGTACTGCATGCATGTGCTGCGCAGGTTTATATGCAGGCTAAACACACATATACACACAATTTAAATCTCAGAAAAAACATATAACAATAGTGTGAGTGAAAGTAAACCATGAACAGGTCAAAGAAGTAAAAAGCATGTCCGTGGATATCAAAGCCTATGAACATTCCACGGTAACACACTGATTTTCGAATCCAAGTTTACTGTCATTATGGAAGGGAAGCATTAGTTCTGTCCCTATCTCCAATGTTCAAGTAATTAGTGAGACTAAATAACACACCCTCGATATACCCAATGTGGCTTTATATTGATATGGGGGAAGGATTCTGCTCGCAATAAGGCAATTTTCATTGAACAGATCATTGAACAGAAAGATCTAAAACTATGAAAGAGAAATTAAAAAATAAACATGACCTGATTAGTCTGGTAATATTCCTAAGTAGGTGTTTAAATATATAAGTTCAGTGTAGGGTGGAACTGTGCTCCACAGGGACAAGCAGGAACGCAGAGTTTGGGAGTATCTGGAAAAGAAAAGGCTTTGCTGGTGAGATCAGCACCAGGAACAACCATGGAACAATGAGGCTGTTAAAGGCTAGGACTGCACTCTCGAGTCCTGCATTGGAATCTGTGTTAGGTGGGAGTGTTATCCCATGTGTCTTTAAGTCATGGGGAGCTACAAGGTTTCCTGTCCTCAAAAAGCTAAAATCTTTTGTCTCCTATCCGTCCAAAGCAGCAGCTTCATCCTAGAAGGCCGAGGGAGGGAGTGGAAGCAAAGCCCATCTTCTCACAGTAGTCCTTCAAGTCTGCTCCAGGTCTGTGTGGTGAGCAGCACTTCAAGATGGAGCCTTGATGTCACACCGTTGTATGCCTTGGAGTGTAGGTAGAGTTCTAACTTGTTCGAGCTGGTAGCCTAGCTGATGGCCCCATCACTTGTGAGATGCTTTCTAGACTCTTAATTTGTAGAATTGTGTGAAAAAGCAGAGGTCTCTGTGCTTTAAGCTTCTGAGTCTGGGTAATGTTTTTCTGCTGCAGTCATAGAGAGTTAATCGTCTTCAGCCTAAACTAATAAAAGGGCAAAGTCAGGCTGCTATCTGGTTCAAAACACAGCTGCCTTCACTCCATCACCTCGCCCTTTGTTCCTAACCATAATTCATTGCGCATTTGTGTTTGTCCCTCTGCAACTTGCAAGAATGAGTGATTATATCTCAAGACAAAAAGCCTTCCCACTCAACTGCCATTTCCCCTCTCAAATCCCAATTCTAGTATGGGGAATATAAATTAAAAAATGGAAAGAAGGGGGCTAGAAAGATCTCTTAGCCAGTTAGGGATCTGTCGTGCGAGCATGAAGACCTGAGTTTGGATCCACAATTCCCCACATCACAGTCAAGAGTTTGTCAGTTTAAACAGTACTAGGGAGTGGGGCAGCAGAGATAGGCAGATCCCTGGAGCTCATTGTCCATCAAGTTGAGTTAAATTGATGAGCTTCACTTTCAGTTAGACACCTTGTTTTAAAAAATTAGATGAAAAGCAACCAAAAAAAAAAAAACACCTATAGCTAAGCTACACACACTCACACATGCACTACACACAGAGAAGATAGAACTTTGTATAGATAGGAGATTTAACATCCTTATTTTAGACCATAACCAAAGAGGAATTGTGAGAAATGGTGACTTAAGACTCTAAGGTTACGCTGGGTGGTGGTGGCGCACGCCTTTAATCCCAGCACTCGGGAGGCAGAGGCAGGCGGATCTCTGTGAGTTCAAGGCCAGCCTGGTCTACAAGAGCTAGTTCAAGGACAGGAACCAAAAAAAGACTCTACAGTTACACTGATCTAGTATTTGTACTCACACAAACTCTGGCATCCTATGCCCTTCCGAATCGGCATTTTCAATGCAAATTGTGGCACACATGTTTTCCCAAGTTATTTAATAATCTTTGACAACACCCTTGCTGAGTTTTGTAATGTTTCTGACATGCTATTTCATTTTGCATTCATGATTCAAGTCCTTTAATCAGTATGGACAGGGCAGAATTTGAAGGGACTGCAAGTGCTTCTGG
The DNA here is from genome assembly GCF_950005125.1 of Chionomys nivalis. Taxonomy (NCBI): domain Eukaryota; kingdom Metazoa; phylum Chordata; class Mammalia; order Rodentia; family Cricetidae; genus Chionomys; species Chionomys nivalis. The sequence continues at coordinate 56,090,393 of NC_080103.1, read as the reverse complement.
CAAGTTAGTGGCCAGGGTAAGTGGCAGTCATTTTATTCTAAACCTCATCAGCCTTTTTCCACTTGAAGGAGCATTACTGATGATCTTTTCAGAAGGCAGAGTCTGAGTGGGAATCGGAGCTGGGTCTGAAGTAGAACCAAAGTTCTTCCTTTCTGTAGGCATAGCACTAATCTGGTGCTTCATCAGGCCAACATCGGAATCAGTGAGAACAACTTGGAGCTGAAGGCATCAACAAGGGTTAAGTTGGAACAAAAGGCAGCAAGAGAGTGTGGCTCCTTCAATGGGCATATAAAGAAACTCATGTGTGACTTACAGCCTACGCGTGCTGGTTTAGAAAAATAACCCCCACATGCTTGGTTATTTGAATGCTTGCTCCCCAGTTTATGATACTGTTTGGGGAGGATTGGATGGTGTGGCCTACCTGTAGGAAGTACATCACTGGGGGCCAGCTTTGTGGTCTCAAAAGCCACATACTGTTCCCAGCTTCTTCTCTCATTTTCCTGCTAGCTGTTTGAGATGTGGGCCCTTAGCTATTCCTGCCACCACGTGTAATACTTGGTTGCTGCCATGCTTCCAGACCATGATGGTGACAGAGGTGGACTAGTTTCCCTCTGGAACTGCAAGCTGCAAACAAACCTTTCCTTGGGTAAGTTTCCTGGGTCACCATGTTTTAGCACAGCAGTAGAAAAGTAAGTAATACAGTAAGTATTTCAGAATTTAAAAGCATCTATTTCCTTCACTGGGAAATTTCAAAGTTCATTGATACTAGTGACAGAAATAGAGTCTATTTGCAAACACTTTGGCAAGGCTACTTTCAGCCACGTTGGTTGTGACACCAGATGATTGCTGTGGGTTGCTTTGTAGTCCTCATGAAGGTATGTCTGGGTCCTGAGGTAGCTAATTTGCATGATTTAACCATAATTATACCTGACCATACCAGAGGGATGATCTACTTTGCTCAATGACTTTAAGACAGTTTGGTCCTCCATAGCAGGAAGACATGACTGAGCAGGTCCATCCTTGGCAGCAGATGGTGGCAGATCAGGAAGCAGAGGCTAGACCTCACAGCAAGACACTGAAGGTAGGCATGTGACAGAACGTTCAAATTTACCCCAAGTAACATATTTCCATCAGCGAGGGGCTACCTCCTGTGACTTCTACAGATTCCCTAAACACTTCCAACAGCTGGATACAAGTACTCACCACATATGCCTATGGAGGATGCCTTAGATTTAAGCTACAATAAATCCTGACCCCAGGACTCAAGGATTTGACTCAGTTTGGAAACAAGTTCTCTGCAACTCTAATGCAGTTAAAATAGGGTCATTGATTAGAGTGGGCTCTGTATCTAATGGGTTATATCTTTTAAAGAAGTGAATTGGAACCACAAAGCTTTCCCTTTGCCAGGAATGTAGCCTGGGGAGATAACAACAGAAGCAGAGATTTGAGAGACACACCTAAGAATAACAAGGATTACACACTGTAGGTAAGGAGCTAAGCAAAGTTACCAAAGAGATATACCCAGAGACAGCAGAAAGAACCTGTTCATGTCCATCCCGTCCTTGGTCTCAAAGTTCCCAGCACACAGACCTTCAAGGGAATAAGCTTCCAGTTATAGCTTCTATTTTGGTGATTCTAGGAAACCAGTACAGCCACCTAACTGTAAAAGTTGTAAGCTGGGTAGATGCACTGATCAAAGTTTAGCCATAACAATTTTAGCAGAGAAATTGGGAGGAAAAATAATTGTTGTTGAAGTTTAATACAGAACAAGCCATGACACAAATAAGTAATAAGGGACTGGGTAGCCCTCAAAGGTCATTTAAAGCCTCTAAGCCAGGAGATCTAATTCCATACATAGAAAAGACTGAATTGACAGTTGACGCATTCCTTTGTAACACTGTTGTTTTGTATCCATCAGTAAATTCCCAGTTTAGCGAGATTCTGGGAAGCTAAGAAGTTTCTCTGGAAATAATGCCAATAGCAACACTTTGGGATTTGGGGAGATGTTCAAGACATTTTTTCTCTGTAATATACTAGTCATCTTTATGCTGTGACACAACACACACTTGGTCATCCTTTAAAGGATAAAAGAAACAGAGAAGTGGGAGAGTTAAATGGAAAAGATGACTCAGGCCTGGAGTGTTGCTGCATTGGCAGAGCACTTGTCTGGCATGCATAGTGCTCAGCACTGTAGACAGACGCAGTGGTGAACACCTGATATCTCAGCATTTGGAAGGTGGAGGCAGGTCAGAAGTTCAAGGTTATCTTTGGCTAGGTAGCAAGCTCAAGTTTGAGCCCAGAATGTGCCAAGTGAGGCCCTGTCCGAAACCCACATACTCAAACATCTTTCACTCTGGTCCATTGCCTGAGCAAGGCAAATCTAACTAAGGAAGGGAGTAGAAACGCTGGTGAGAGAAGCGCACACATTCTCAACCCCCTACTTCTTCCCAATGTCTTCACTCTTGTTCCCCACCCTCTCTCTCTCTTTCTTTCTCTCTTTCCTTTCTTTCCTTCCTCCTCTAAATTTCAATGCCCCTATTAATAAAAATACATTTTGGACCCAGGTGGTGATGGTGCACATTTTTAATTCCAGCACTCAGGAGGCAGAGGCTGGCAGATCTCTGTGAGTTTGAGACCAGCCTGGCCTACAGAGCAAGTTCCAGGACAGTAAGAGCAATCCAGAGAAACTCTGTCTCAAAAATAGCTCCAATATTTTAATAAGATAATAATAGTAGTAATAATAATAATAATATTTAAAAATGCATTTTAGTTATGAAAATACTTACATACTTCCTGAGAGAGAATAATTAATCTCCAGTATGATCAAGAAATTTAGTAGGTGTTGTCTTTCCACAGAGTTCCCTCTTAGGCTTTATTATGATGTCATCATAATAAACCCACTGTCCCTTGGGTCTCGTGCCAGTGTCCTCCAGGCCTGAAGGAATGGATCAGCCATCAGTGGAAATATTTTACCTAAGGAAACAAACTGCAGAGCTGTCAAATCTATTTCCTGAGAGCTGAGCTTCATTTCATTCTTTAGAAAAAGTCAATTCTTGGCCTGTCTTACTCTTTCAGAGGCGACGCTCCCAATGTGCTTCAACAGCAGACTGACATTGTACCTTTTCTTTATATTATACTTGCATTCCTTGGAGGGCGATTTCCTAAAAAGTGAAACACAGAGCCACCAATGTGGAATGGTCTGCACTAAACCCCGGCTCCTGTAGCTGCCCAAACCTCTTGACTGTAGCCATCCACTGGGCAGCTTACCTCAGTGCTGGGCCTGAAGCAGTGGAAGGTAGGAAGGACACACTCCATCCCAAGGTTCAGGGGACCTGACTGTGTTAGGGAAAGCGGCTGGCATGGCAGGAGTTTACATCTGAGTCTTTTCACACCATGGTAAGTAAGGACACTGAGAAAACAAGTCAGAACCAGAAATGGATATACCACCTTCAAGTCTTACCCCTGGCCCCTCTCTCCTGTAGCTAAGTCTCAGTTCCAAAGGCTCCACATCTTCCCAAAACACCGTGGGTTCTAACTGTTCAAATAGGTGAGCTTTGAGGGGACATTCCACATTCAAACCATAAAGACATCTCTAAAACAAACCTTATTTAGAAAGAGTGTCCCCAATTGCAAGTGTTCAACTGTGGCATCTACGTATATAAAGTTCTTTGTTTAAATATCTTTCAGCAGGGAGTTTTATTCTTTCATTTGCCTTTGAAGAGTGACTAGCCAGTGGCAATCACTGCTGTATCTCTCAGATCTGACAGAGTTAACAATCCAAAATGACACACCCCTTAAATGATCAGAAGTCCTGTTAGGCTTCAGAACCTGAACTCAAATCACAGAGACTAAACACTCTTACAAAGCGGGGTGCTCCAAAGAACTTCCCTACAAAGCTTGACGGCATCCATATTTCACTGCCAACCTCCAAAGACAGCAAACAGAACTCATGACCAACATAGACTTACTGCAGAAAATTATTGCTTTAACGAGCAACCGTACTTTGATATGAGCTGTGAAGCAGGACAAGTGGGCTGGCCAGACGGCTCAGCAGGTAAGTACGCCTTCCATCAGCCTGCACACCTGAATGTGATCCCTGGAACCCACACGGTAGAAGGAGGAAACCTACTTCTGCAAATTCTCCTTTAACAGTCACACCTGTGCCAAGGCATGTGCAGTCACACGAGAGCACGCGCATGCGCACACACACACACACACACACACACACACACACACACTCACACACACAGTGGGGGAGATGGAGACAGAGAGAGGGAAATGTAAAAAAAAAAGTTAAAACAACAACCATAACAACAACAACAAAAAAAAAACTATGTAAAATCTGGCATGGGGGTGGGGACTTTGCTAAAAAACTCTGATTGACCGTGGGAGTAGACCTGGGAACTCTCTAAGTTTCTGGACTAGATGATCCCTGCAGGAATGTTCTGCCTCAAGCCTTTGACCAGTGCCTCAGAGAAAGCATTATAAATATTTGCTGATGTGTGAATGAAAGCCTTGGTACCTATACTTTACCAGTAGGAAGAGAAAATTGGCAGTTGCAAGCTTTAATGATGACTTGCACATCTGCGAACAGGGAATGGTGAAGACAAGGGGTGGTGGGTAGGTGGTGGGAGCCGCGTTAGAAAAAAAGGGGAGGGGACATCTCCACTCTTTCTACTGCAATGCTTTATCCATTACCATGATACCAAGTCAGATGCACACCCTACTTCAAAGGTTTTTGTAGCACCCTTAGTAATTTTCAGTAAATGTTAGCTATTACTCTTATTACTATTATTATTATTATTCTAGAAATGGGTTCAGAAGTCATGCAAACTAAAAGCGTATTTCCAAAGCACATGTAAGAATAAAAGCACATGGCCATTAAAAAAAATGCTCAATGTATGTATCCAATTTATCCAACCAGCTTGGTGCCCTTAATGACTTTCTCTCTCCCCATAATGGGCACAACCTTATTAAAGGTTCCCTACTCCAGAGTAGCTGCTTCATACCACCCCTCGAGAGCATCCAAGAGAGGCAGGCCTCTATTGAGCTGGGCTTCTAGGCCCTGAGGTGGGCCTGAGGTAGGCTGGGAACTCTTTATGCATGAAGGTGAAAATTATACCCATCAGTAACTGAAAGTCTGCTGTGTCCTCCAGTTCCACCAAGCACTTTGTGGTCATTATTTTATGGATCCCTACAACAAACTCACCAGCATACACGATCTACACCTCCATGCTTTCTGGAAAGACTCTGAGGCTCCAAAGATTAAATAATCTTTTCCAAGATTATGTAACAATCTTGTTTGGAATGGAGACAGGCTGAGACGTGAGTATACACTGCCACAGACAGACAGAGGGGGAACTCAGAACTGTAAGTTCAGCCTTCTGGGAGTGAAAAAGATTCAGAACATGGAGCTTTGAGAGATCCCAGAACCATCTCTGCTACAGACTAGATTCTCAATTTTGATGATGTCCTGTCATGTCCCGAGAGCTGTCCATGTGGCACGGCTCAACAATGGAAAGGTATCAACACCACTATCAAGACTCTAGGCAGTCACAAGTTCTTTTATTGAGCTCAACTTGAGCTTATAGCCTAGTCCTAGCTCATAGCTGTGATTTTATTAGGCACCAAAGTACAGAGAGCCATCATCGACCCATTGAGAATTACTACCAGTAATTTGTCTTCTTGTCCCATGATGACATGATCACATTGGGCTCTAAGCATACAGAATTTCTGAAGTTTCCCCTGCATCCTTTTGTTCATATCCAGCATCAGACATATTTTTCAAATGTCTTAATATTTTAAGGACTTCTAAAATCACTCCATTTCATTGTAATCTAGCATCTGGGGAGACAAGTAGAGACTGCACTGGATAAATAATATTGACTATAGTTCACATTGGTCATGGAAAGTGACTGTAAGATAAGAAAATTTACTCTGAGGGTATCTTCCAGAGAGTTATGAGTATGGTAGCATAGGGACATGATCATCACCACCATGTGTGGACTCTTAAAGAATTGACCGTATACATCTGAGAGAATGTGTAAACAATCAGTTACCAATAACTAACCAAGGGTGGCGGTACACATCTACAATCACAGAACCCTGGAGGCTAAGGTAAGACAAGTCCTAAGGCCAGCCTGAGCTACAGTGCAATGTGAGATCAGCCTGGCCTACTTAATGAGAACCTATCTAAAAGAAAGAAATGAAAATATGGAGCTGCAGAGATGATTTAGCAGTTAAGAGCACTTGTTGCTCTTGACCCCAGTTCTGTTCTCAGCTCCCATATGGTGGCTCACGAGCACCTGGAACTCCAGTTCTACGGGATCTAATACGCTCTTCTAACTTCAGCATGCCCTGAGCACACAGGCAACACATAGGTATACATGCAGGCAAAATACTCATGAACATAAATAAATAAATGACTAAATATAATCTTTATGTTAAAAGCAAAGACTGAATGTGGTAGAGATGCCTGTAACATCAGCATTTGGGTAATAGAGGCAGGAGGAAGAGAAGTATTCCATGGCTGCATATCATGTTCAAACACATGAGACTGGCTTGGGCTAAATAAGATACTATCTTCAAAAACAGAATGGAAAGAAGGGGGAGGAAGAAAGATGGAAGGAAGCAAGCATTTGATACCTTGTATGTTTTTTCTAATTGTTCTATGACTTCTGTTATCATGACAAGTAGATGCCTCCTCCTGATTAATGTTGATTGACATAAACACTTGTTATGCCTATGGAGTAGCAGTAAGTCATCTATGCTGTATTTTTTAAAATCCTGGTATTACCATCCAGTTTTAGAGACAAGCAAGAAAATGGACTCATGAGCATACTGTATGTATGTCTGCTATTTCCTCCATGGAATCTTCCAGTCCAGGCAAGTTGAAGGGATTCCTTCCTTCCTTCACCCAGCACTTCATCTTTGTCTTTCACGCCCCTGCCAAGACAACAGACTTAGGGAAAGCAAGAGGTTGCCACTTGGCAACCAGTGTCAGAACCTCAGATATGAGAGCACATTTTTAGGTGAAAATGATAATGGTGCCTTACTTCACAAATATCCAGATATTCTATTAAATGTTTTTGTTTCTCAGAGAAATAATATGATTTCTCTTAGGTGATGCTCTAGGGTTATTTAGAATCTTATATTTAGAAGTGAGGACCCAGATCACAGACTATATATCAGTCTCAAGTCTAGAGACTTTTAGGAGGAAGTCAGCCTTATATCTGCCAGGTAGAGAGGATTTACGGGTAGAATGTACTATGCAAGAGTGACCACTAGCCCACACACGTCTCCTAGAGACCTTGTTGGTTTAGACATAGGGTCAAAGCTTCATTTATTGATTCTACTTAAAGAAGATATTAAGAATATTTTTTAAAATAATTGGTGATAAACGTAAACATTGAATCATATAAGTTTCAAGTAGGAAAATGCTGCCCATGTGCAGACGCCAATTCCGTGTCTTTCCCCTTAGTATTAAATATATCATACTAAATGCCTGCAGGGATTGACAAACGCATCACCGCAACTGATAAAATCAGATCTGACACTGTATAAGGCAATATTTTTGAGCTAACGGTTGGAACCCTGAAGCATATTGTTAAATCCATTTAGTGGGTCATCAACAGTATTTCTCTGAAAAAAGAGAGGAAGAGATTATTGAAATATAGAAAAGATTAGATTGAAATAGAATATATTAGGCTGTATAACACTGTTAGGTAAAGTTAAGCTTTGTGTTGGGAATGTAAATTCCACAACCACTGCTTTTTCCCCATCACATAGAAGAGAAGCAGCCTTGGAACATAACACATAATAGATAATAAATACATCCACACATATGTATATATTCTTTTCATTTATAAAGCATGCTTCTTACTGCAGGACAGAAAGAACATTTTCATAAAATTGTTACATATGCACATTCATATACATATATTCCTATATACACACATGCCCATATAATAATGAATACCTGAAAAATGCCTTCAACATAATTTACTAGAAGTAAATTTGACACAAAGATCGTGTGTTTGTGTGTGTGTGTGTGCGTGTGTGTATTATATATAAGTATATGTGGGTGCATTCGTCTGTGCACACGCTTATAGAAGTCAAAAGTTGAAAGCCGGGCGGTGGTGGCGCACGCCTTTAATCCCAGCACTTGGGAGGCAGAGGCAGGCGGATCTCTGTGAGTTCGAGACCAGCCTGGTCTACAAGAGCTAGTTCCAGGACAGGCTCCAAAACCACAGAGAAACCCTGTCTTGAAAAACCAAAAAAAAAAAAAAAAAGAAAGAAAAAAAAAAAGAAAAGAAGTCAAAAGTTGACCTTGACCTTGGAAGGCTCAGAATGTTCATTTAACCTGACCTTTAAAACAGGCTTTCTCCGTACACGCTGAGCTCACCCATCGACTGGACCATCCAGTCAGAGGCTTAGAGATCCTTTCTCCATTGCCCAGCAGTAGGGTGACAGACATGTGTGATAGTGCCTGTCCTTTGTGTTAGTGTTGGGGACCCAAATTCAGGTCTTTGTGTTTGTGTGGTTGGCACTTTATCTACTGAGTCTTCTCCCCAGTCCCTGACATGGGGGTTTCCATGAAAATGACACAATGAATGTTTGTTGGATGATATCTGCACATCTACTAGAAGTTATGGGCAAAACAGCAGTGAGGGCAGAAAAACAGAGGTTTTGGGATCTAACTTCCCATCCTGCCCAAACTGGGCAACTCCTTCTGCCTTGGGCAGTCCTAGACCAAGGAGCAGGCTTGAGGAAGACAGATTCCGCTTCTATAACCATTCATGCATTTAAGCAGTATCTCTCATATATATAATGTATATACAGAGGGAGAGAGAGAGAGAGAGAGAGAGAGAGAGAGAGAGAGAGAGAGAGAGAGAAAATCTACTCCAAGCCCAGAATGTAATAAGCTCAGAGTCTGACTCTACCTCATTGGCTTTAGAAATTACATGTAGCAGCTCAATTGTAATTTTCAAAATGTAGAATGTTATGGTAGAATACCTTCATAATAGTTAAACAGACCATTTCTATTGCAAATCATACACCTTGGGCTTCAAGTTTCTTTCTAGGCAGTTTTGCTAGACTCTTAACTCTTCACAACAAACCTCACACACATACTTAAAAGAAGGCGGCGTGCATGTGAAGTATACATTAGATTTCATTAGCGACTTAAAGGAACTTTCAAATATATTAGTAGTTTACAATGCGTAAAGTGCTTCGCAGCTCTAAAGTTCACAATTGTAAGAGTAATTTTAGGAAGTGGCAAAAGAAGTCAATTTTGCTATTAAAGTGGATATAAAAAAATAAAATTTGTATTTCTAAAGAAAAGAATTTAATAGAATGTTAGCCAAGCTAACCAAGCAAGGCACTATCTACCTGGCTTGCTTCTGTGTGTTCTCTTAATTTTAGATGCTATTTTAAATATTTCAGTGATTAAAATAATGAGCCACACAACCTAATACTAGAGACTTGTAGATCGACATACATTAACTTCGAAAAAACAAGAAAAAAAACCCCACTTATTCTTATTCTTGCACTATCTTCACATTGTTACCACTTTTAAAAGATATTTATTTATGTGTGTGTGTGTGAGCGGAAGGGTGTGTATATGTGTGTGTGTGTGTGCGTGCTATGACACGTGTGAGGAACAGAGGACAAGTTTTGGGAGTTTTCCCATCTTGCTGAGGTAGGGCCTCTCTTGCTGTTTCTGCCAGGCCGCAGACTCATGGATAGATGCCCTCTGAGCTTTCGGCTGATTTTGCTGCCTCTGTCTCCCTGTTCTCGGGCTCGTCACTTAGGTTTCTGGGACCACTTGCAGTACAAGTGCTTTTACCTACTGAAGCATCTTCCCTGAACCCCTTTCTAGAGTGTATTGAGAATTTCTACCTTGCCAGAACCCCAAATACAGATTTAAGCATGTCATCCACCTGTTCCATCACTGTTTGGGATAATTAACACTTTAGAGCTAACTTACCCTTGTGATCCTGTTTCCTACAAATTATCATACATGATATTTAAGTGATGCCTGTTCCTCTGTTTCATTAACTGTCCTCCTGCTAGAGTCAGGACCACATGTTGTCTGTTTGTGCAGCCTCCCTGTCCACATTCCCAGCTCTGCATCTAATCCTCATCAGAGTTAGAAATCATAGCAGATTTACTGTTCTCTGACTCAGATCTGCATGTTAAGACAAATGCCCTTCTCTCCTGCCCAGCTCTGCCCTTGTGGTCTGTATTAGTGTGTCTCTGATTATAAAGTGCATGCAAACCCCCTGGATTTTGTTCAAGCATAGGCATTGAGTCTGTCGGCTGACATGGAATTGGTGATTCAATTCTGCATAGCTAAAGACTGCCTGACCATGTCAGAGCTGCCAGTCTAGGAACCACATTTTTGAACCACAAAACTGGGCACATTGACTCTCAAATTTTTCAGAACTGGGTCAGTGTGATGGTTCACTGATCAAAAGTACTTGCCACCAAGGCTGACAACTTGATCTTAATATCCCTAAGATTTGTACAATGCAAGGAGAGAATCTAGTTCTGTAAACTGTTCCTTTGACTGTCACATGTATACAATGTTATATGTGTGTGACACACATAGAGATAGATAGATAGATAGATAGATAGATAGATAGATAGATAGATGATAGATAGATGATAGATAGATAGATAGATAGATAGATAGATAGATAGATAGATGATAGATGATAGATAGATAGATAGATAGATAGATAGATAGATAGATAGATGATAGATGATAGATAGATAGATAGATAGATGATTGATAGATAGATAGATATAATAGAATAGATGTAATAAACAATTTAAACAATTTTAATTCCCCAAATCTTGGAATTACTCAATGATACTTAGGTCCTGCTCTAGGATATTCTGATTTTTTTTTATTTTAGAGACATGATTTTAAATTTGCAAGAAGTTTTAAATGTTCCCTGCTTGACTCTGATGTACAAGAACATTGGTCTACACCCCAATTCTGATAACCAGATGATTGACTTTTTTTATTTAGCTTAACTGAAGTCTTGGTGGTCTACAGAGGATCGTTATTGCCTTTATAATGGTTGTCCTTGTCTCCCTGCAAGCATGCCTACTGCATCATGCATGAAAACTTTTCCCTCACACTGGGACATGTGCTATTTTGATAAATTTCCCTGATACTGGTTCTACCTCTTGCCTCCTTTGGTCTTTGATTCCAAGCAGTAATAATAGTGGTTCTGAGACTTTCTACCTTAGCATGTTTTGCCTGTTCATGAAATTATTATTGTGAAGCACATAAATTTAAAAAGAATCACTCCCTGGTTACTTCAACGAGGTCCTTTCAAAGCACTTCTTAAATGTCAAGTAATATTCTAGAACCTGGTGATATAGCACTAAACAGAAAAGACCAAGTAAAGCCTCTAGCATATCAATGTCTATAAGCTAGCAAGAAAGACAAATAGCATGCAAATGAATCTCAACTGCGGTCAAGTAATGATTTAAAAATTATGAAGGATGGCTGGCAAGATGACTTGGTAGGAACAGGTGCTTGCTCTCAGTCCTGAGGTCTTGAGTTCAATTCCCCAAACAAACATGATGGAAAGAAAAAACAAATTCCTGCAAATTGTTTCCTGATATGCACACACACACAGTATACAAATAATAAATAAATGAATATTTTTTAAATGACAGAAACTATGCAGAGGCAGAGGAAGAAACTATTCTAGAAAGAGGCAAGAGAAGATGGGAAAGGCTCTGAGTGGGTAGCTTGGAGCATCCAAGAGAGAGCAAAGAGGCCATTGTGGACTGAGTGAAGTGAACCTTGTTCCAAGAGGCTGTTGTAGGGTAGCTAGATGGGCAGGGGCTGGGTCTCCTTAGACACATTAGACATATCCTTTACTCTGAGGAGAAGGAAAGTCTTTGGGAAATTTTGAGCACTCGGTGCTAAGATTGAGGTGGCTATAATAAAACTTTATTCATATCAAAATCCATTTGACAACATTTGTGGAACCTTTTCACTTCCTCTTCCGCTTGCGAATGCTTAAGGATATACAGCCATTGAGGTTTATCAGTCTATACCATACTCCACCTTTTTCCGAACCTATAGTGGTTAGACAAAGAGCATCATCAACTCTGTCGTTTCAATATAAAAAGAGAAACAGGAAGTTTTGTGAAGGCTACATATTCGTAGGATTCTTGTTTGGCTTGAATAGAGATATGGTCTTTGGACTCTTTCCTTTAAAACCATCAGATATGTTGTGCATCCTACTTGGATATCTGACAGACATTTTAAATCCAACATACTCAAGTGAGAGTCATTGACTTCTCTGCCAAACCGACACAGCTTTATTTCATGAATAGAATAACTACATATCCAGTTGTTCTAAGCAAAATTGAATTGCCATCTTAGACTACACTGCATCTTCAAGACCAACATATTGTATCAACCTGTCGGCTCTACTTCCAAAATGTCTTATCAGTCAACCTCTTTTGTAACCCCACTGCTATGACCTTTGTACCCCTGTGGACCAGGGAGATGGGAAGCAGAGCTCGACCTAGTTAACCATTTTCTTTTGCTCAACGAACAAAAGTTCTTCCCAGTGGGTTGTTTACAACAGACCATCTTCCATAACGTAACCTGTGATGATCTTGGCAGATTTTAATCATTCCATACAATTTCTTCACTTAAGGCACCAATTGCTACTCCTTGCAACTGAGATTCACGTAGGCAGTTTGGCCAGTTTTGTAGTAGAGAATGCACATGGTATACAAAGGGCTTGGCTTGAATCTCCAGCACCGAAGACTTGTGTCTTAGTTAGGTTTTCTATTGCTGTGAAGAGATACCATTATGGTGACTCTTATGAAGGAACATGTTTAATTAGAGCTGACTTACAATTCGGAGGTTTAGTTCATTATCATCATGACAGGAAGCATGGCAGATCCAAAATTGTAGGGCAACAGATTTGAGGTCCTAACAAGGGCCCTTTGCCTGGTCCACACATGGAACCTTATAGTACTGTCCTCAGATGGCAGAGGTTGTGATGGAAGGTCTTTGAATCATCTCTATAAGAATGCTGATCACATTGATAGAAATCCCTGACCTCTAATGACATCCACAAGTGCCCCACTTCCTAATACCATTACTTTGGATTTCGGATTTCAATATACAAATGTTTGGCATACATTAAATATTTGAGATACTGTGGCTGTGGATTTGAACCAGAATGGCTCATTTCCAGTGAGCATCCCTGATGCTCCAAATCACGTATTTATTCCTGTCACGTCTTCTTCACATGTGCCTTGGTGTGGCAACTGAGGTACCATTTTATAAATTGATTGACTGTATCTCTTCTCTGCTTTTCATTTTCACCGTCCATTCGGAAACACATTTATAGAAGAAAACACGTAAGAATTCCTTAAAGGCACAGCTTCTCTTCCCTCAAAGACCAATACTTAATACCTAGGCTAATATAGGTGGTTAACGTGTTGACTGGTTGGCATAAGGCCTTAATACAAGGACTCATTCTGTGGCTGTCTGACACTATATTAAGGAATTGGCTTTATATGTTTCATAAGCATCAAAAGAAACATGGGTCGATGAGAGTGTTCAGTGAGCAAAAATCTTGCTCTGTAAACCTGATGGACTGGGTTCAATCCCTGGATCTAGTATTGGGGAGAGGGAGACAACTCCTAGGGTTACTATCTGACATCCATACAGCTGTTGTACACATGCATACAGGCAAACAAGCATGCACACAAAACACACACACACACTCGCTAATAAATACTTTCCCAGGTAGCACATCTTTCAGAATCATAGCTTTGATCAGAAAAAAAGGTTTGTATATGCATTCGTGGGTGTACAGATGCGCATCACACATATCATTTACTTTTCAGTAATTAAAAGATTTTATTTTTATCTTTAAGCAAACAGATGTCTTTTGGAGTAACATGGGAAATTCTTGTGGGCTCTCGTGATAAAAATCATTGCTCACTGTCCCTTGCTTTAGGGGTATTTTGATAAGAAAGTCTGAAGCCTTCCTCTGAGGGACCCAGCCTCTAATTGGAAAAGGGAGGGAATTCTGATGGGAATGGATGGCTACAAAAGCTGTCCCTAATTTTTTTTCTAAGTTTTCCCCCTGTTCTCTGGAGCTTTAAAGCCATTACCCATACTTCCCTATTTCCTGGCCCAATTTTCCCAAAACTGAGTTCTTCAGAACCATTAATTTATGTTCTCTAGAGACTAAAGAAAATCTGTGCTCGAGTAAGGCCAGAAAACAGATGAAACTCCCTTCAAAGCATCTACTATGTATCAGGCGTCTTCTTAAACCAGTGGTCATCCTTTGCAGTGTTTTGAAAGCAAGCAACAAAACAACACACAGACTACACGTGGAGAGAGGACAATTCCAAATCCCGAGCGCACACCGGGGCAGACACCATGCTAGGGACTTTTGTGAAGGTTGCTTACCTATGAAGTAAGTCAAAGGTGGTTTCCTTTGCTGTCCACAAAACAGAACACTTCAGTAAAAATTATAGTCTACAATTCCTTTTTATTTGTTTCTTTCTTTCATTTCTAAAAACATTTTTAGACCCATTTATTTGTAATTTATCTATTTACTTTTGGGTTATATGCCTCACTGTGCATTTGGAGGTCAGAAAATAAGTGTAGAGAGCTCTTTTCTTCCTCCATGTGGTCCTCGGGCTGAGTAACAAGCACTCTTACCCATGAGCCACATTAACAGTCATGCTTGGGGTTTTTAAAGTCACTTATTCAATTATTATGTTTCTATCTATGTGCATGCATTTGTGTGAGTGTGTGCCTCATTTGGGCCAGTGCCCACACTAGCCAGAAAGTGTGAGATCTCCTAGAACTGGGATGGCAACTGTTCTGAGCTGCCTGGCATCGACTCTGGCAACAGAACTCAGGTCCTCTGGAGGAACAAGCACTCTTAATCATGAAGCCACCCCTCCAGTCCACATGTTTTAGATTTTTTGAGACAGGATTTTATGTAGCCCAGGATGGCTTTGAGTAGCTATGTAGCATGATTAATAAAAACCCAGATGCAGATACTGGAGTTCTACCTGGAAATGAAATATCACTGCATAGCTAGGTAGTTAAGGATGGTCTCGAACCCCCAGTCCTCCTACCTCTCTTCTCCAATGCAGGGATGACAGTTGCCCACCACCTTGTTATCTTTAGTTTCTGAGGAAACCATGAAGAAGGAAAACATTTAGACCCGGGCTCCACAGCTAGCAAGTCGCAGGAAATGATATGGAGCCATGTTCATCTGATTCCTAGGGTTTGCCCCCCTCTGCAGCACATGTGAAGTAGCTACAGGGATGAAACGGAGTTCCCGCTGGCACTGAGAGCATCCTCTGCGGGCATTCCCATCCGAGTAGGGAAGGTGGTCAGGATGCTTTGGGAAATAGAATTAGAATTTGAAGTTATTACTTACAAAAGGCTAACTTA
The DNA here is from genome assembly GCF_950005125.1 of Chionomys nivalis. Lineage (NCBI taxonomy): Eukaryota > Metazoa > Chordata > Mammalia > Rodentia > Cricetidae > Chionomys > Chionomys nivalis. Next base: position 56,074,918 of record NC_080103.1, on the reverse strand, counting down.
CCTTATTTTCTTCTTAGAAACAATAATTATTTTTAATAATTGAGTAGGATTTTGGAAAATATGGACCATTTCTGCTTGAATAAATTCTATGGTCAACATATGGACCATTACATCGAAACTGAGCCTCTTTTCTGTGGCAGAACATGAGAAAGGAATTATAGGCATTTCTGATTCTAATTATGACCTTACTAAGTTACAAGAAAACATGCAGGATACTCAGTGGATGTATAGTTTGTTGATCTGGTGCAGCATATTATATGAGGATCATATTCAACTGCATAATGCATAATGCCTAGATGTTCCCTGGAAAATTAATTTGATACAAAGTATATAAAGTTATAATTTTGTTGTTACTGTTGTTCTTGTTTCAAGACAGGGTTTCTCTGTGTAATCGCCCTGGCTGTCCTGAAACTCGCTCTGTAGACCAGGGTGGCCTGTAACTTATCGAGACCTGTCTGCCTCTGCCTCCCAAGTGCTGAGATTAAAGGCGTGTACTACCACCACCCGGTTAAATTTCCAAGTTTTAAAAAGTTGAAATCTTTTCATCCTTACATGTTCTCTTTTTTCTTTCTTTCTTTCTTTTTTTTTTTTTTTTAATTTCCCACAGAGACAAAGAAAACACAGGATTGCATAATTACAGCACTGAGCATATGGCAATTCTATTGAGAAATACTAACTGGGAAATAAAGCTTTAATAAAAATAAAGGTACAGAGCAATTTGCGCTCCCCAAAGCTAAATGTTGCCCCATGTGTTAGATGCTTTCCTCATCTCTGACAGAGCAACTGAAGGGAGGGAACATTTGTCTGGGCTCACAGTTTGAGTGGCTTTCTTTCTTCCATTGTGAGGAAAACAGCAGGGTAGCTCGTGTTCATGGGGGCTGAGCCTTCCCGCCGATCCCTCACATGATAGCCAATCTGAAAAGCAGAGAATATGAACAGAAAACTACTTTATTTCTTATTATGTTAAGAACCCACCCCCAGTGGCTTACTCCCTCAGCTAGGTCCTACCCCCTAAAGATTCTAAGACTCTCACAGCAGTATCCCCAACTGGACCACGTGTTTTAACACATGGTCTTGTGGGGGTCATTTCAGACTCAAACCTGGAGGCAAAACTGCACACCTCCTCTCTCACCTCCTCATCATTAGTTCATGGGTGCTTTCTAGCATTCCTGAGGGAAACAGAACGGGTATCCTCTGACTCAAAAGAAACCATCACTAAGTTTTTTGAACAATGGAAGCTCCTGAGTACAGTCTGGAGATATACCATCCCCTTCTGAGTGTCTTCAAACATGACACTTGTCATTCTAAACTATCGATTTTTATTGCGTGTAAAATGAGCCCGTCAACACGCTCAGGGTCTTGGATCTTATCTTTCCTCATTAAGTGTTCTCGAGAACACTACCCTCTGCACTGATCTTTCTCTTTGCTTTTTAACTTCAAAGGTTTGGAAACAAGAGTGCTGAAAAATTAGCACAAACATGATGAAATAAGAACTTGTTAGACGTTTTGCTGACTTGGCAGTTTTTGTGAGACTGTGACCAGTGCTCTGTCCCATGTGTGAACAACCCGGGGAAAGAAGTGCCACTCCTCTCAATGCTGTCTTAAGGCAGTTCTCTCCACCAAGTCAGGTGTAATTGAGCCAAAGTACGTATTCTGTTCTTGAAGTTGTCTTTTTCACAAAATAGCATTAAAAAGGAGGAGGGAGGAGGAAGAAGAAAATGAGGAGGTTGAAGAGAAGGAGAAGGAGGGGCTAGAGGAGGAGGGGGGAATAAATGAAAGGAAGACGGAGTTATAGACCCGTTCTGTCATGAATGTAGCTGCCTAAACCTTCAATAAAACATTATCAAGTCGAATCATACAATCTATTAAAAAAAATGTTGTCTACACGACCAAGTAGGATGTATCCTAGGTCCACAGGACCCTTTCATCATTCAAGAATCAATTAGTGTAATATATTACACAAGCTGGCTAGAGAAGAAATACCCTGCAATCATATCCACGGATGTCTAAAAAGCACTCAATAGAACCTAACACTGTGTTATGACTAAAAAGAATTTAACGATGAATTTAAAAAAGACCTTCCTTGCCTTAATGAAGAACAACTGTTTCTAAAGCTCTGGTTGACATTGTACAGAGGGATAAGAAACCCAGAGCTTTTCCACCGGGCTCAGCCCAAGTCTCCAGCACTGCTGCTCCAGTGTTGCCTCCAGTTCTAGCTACTGCATAAGACAGGTCAGGGAGCTAAATGGTAGGAAAGTAACCAACAGGAGTGGGGGGCAGAGCAGACACCTGACACTACCTGACACATATCATATAACAAACCAAAATCACACAATACTAGTCGGGAAAAAAAAACAGGCAAATATATCAATGGAACCAAGAAGAATGCCCAGAAATAGATATGAAATAGATCAACAGATCTCTGACAAAAGCAACATGGTAGAGTGAAAGGTACAGGTAGATAGTCTTTCAAAAAATAGTGTTGGGACAATTGAATATCTTCATGTATAACCAACCAAACAACCCAAAAAGACAATGAACATTTTCTAACAGCAGTCACAAAAGATGACAGAACGACATAGACAATAGAAAACTATTAGACTAAAATAAAATGTGAGAGAGAAAACCTGATGGCATTGAGTTTTGTGATTTCTTTTCCTTTTAAATGCAAAACAAGAGCCGGGCGATGGTGGTGCACGCCTTTAATCCCAGCACTCGGGAGGCAGAGGCAGGCGGATCTCTGTGAGTTCGAGACCAGCCTGGTCTACAGAGCTAGTTCAGGACAGGCTCCAAAGCCACAGAGAAACCCTGTCTCGAAAAACCAAAAAAAAAAAAAAAAAAAAAAAAAATGCAAAACAAGAGAGAGGAGTATAATCTACCAAAGAAAAGGTTAACCAGCCAGATCTGATTATAATTAGATATTTCTGCTCTGCAATAGATACTGGCTGTATCCAAACTCTGTTAGCTAGGAACCTAGGTATCTCCAAAGGCTCATATGTCCTTGGTCCCTAGAACAACAGGGACCAGAGTCTAGAGGTCACTGGGAGGAGCCCAGATCAGGACCTCTCTCTTCAATGGGTTAATCAAGCATGAAGCTACAGCTTAAAGTGCCACTCAGAAGTGGTGCCTACTTAGAGGAAGTAGCTCTCCAGGAAAGTGAGTCTGAAGCATATTCTGCCTTTGATCCCTTCCGCTCTGTCTTTCACTCCCACTAGCCATGAAAGAACAGACTCCTCTACCAGCCCAGCCGCCATGATGCTCTGCCTCCAATTATCCCAACATCGACAGGTCCAGTTGTTCATAGACTGAAACCTTGGAAACCAAAAACCCTAATGTACCTTTTCCCCCCATTAAAACACTTCTCCCTGGTATATTTTATTACAACAACGGAAAGCTGACAAACATAGAATGCTTAAAATGTACAAACAAAAAGCACTTCATCAAAGGTCAAGACTTAGGTACACAGACGGCAGATGGCCTTATGAAAAGACAAGTCACCCCATATTATCATTATACATTTGTCCAAACTCAGACTGCACTGAATGTGACCCTGATTAGAGCGGACCGAGGGATAGCGTGTGTGTGCCAATGTTCAGCAGCTGTAGCGAGTGTAGCCCTCACACAGGCTGTGGTAGTGGAAGCCACATATGTGGGGGTAGGGCAGACAGAATCCATCTATTCTGCTTTGTCTTGCTGTCCCTCTAAACTTGCTCTAAACATGGAAATCTATTCATGAGTGACAAGTATAAACATACATTTCTACAATTTCAAAACACATGAGGTTGAGGCAAGGGCACAGGAACTGGATTCCAGTACAGCCTCCGCCACAATATTCTGTCTCTCAAATACAAAAGTAAAATAAGAATAGGCATCAGAGAAGCCTAAGTCTATTTAGACCTCTTGTTCTTGCATTTGCTGACCTTTATTTCCAGAACGTTTATCAAACGGGTACTTTCGGGTATTTTTGTTTTATCCGTGTGTGATGTATTTGTGTGGTAAGATGGTCTGTGTTTCAAATGTGGAGGCTGGGGGATAGCTTTGTGGAGTCAGCTCTCTCTGCTTCTTTTAAATAGGTCCAGAGATAGACATACGGCTACCAGCCTTATAAAACAAGTACCTACCTTCTCCTGCCGATCCACTGGGCAGCATTTTTTCTCTCTCTCTCTTTGAATACATGAATGCATTCCTATAAAACATTGAGCATTACAGTTCTGAAGTTTCCAGTTGTGCCCACCACTCCGGGGATGGGGGAATCAGTGTTATTCGCTCTGCATGTGCCTGCTAGAATTTGTTGAGATATTTTTGTACTTGTATGAACATATATAAGTCCACAACAGGGCTTAATGGAGAGAGATGTATTGGGGGGGACAGGATTAGGGACTGAAACTAAGCAAGCATGTGGTACACTTACAGTCCTCAAACATTTTTTTTTCATTTTAAATATTTTAACTTATTTTTGGTTTATATGTTTATATGGCTCTTGACTATGGGGTCATTTCTCGAGCCTCATTACCCTCTTTAAATTTTAATTTATTTTTTATTTGGATGGATAGATGCTTGCTTGTCTGTATGTGAACCAAGTGCATGAAGTATCCATGGCAGCCAGAATAGCAGCTGTGAGGTCTCATACACAAAGGACAGGAACTGAACCTGGGTCCTCTGCCGGAGCAGTTAAGAGCTCATAACTGCTTAGCCACCTCTCCAACCTGAAACTGTCATTTTAAAAGCCTCACAAGAGGTTACAGCTTTCTTTCCGAGTCATCCTTGATTGTCTCTATTTTCTCTAGTTGTCCTGATGTGGATTTATCCTGTGGAGTCGTTCTTCCCGAGGAACGGGTCTTTCAGTGCCCCCCTTTGTCTATATTTCTCCCTTTAATGAAACCTGTGCATTGAGCACCCTTCCATATGTCTCTTTGGTCATATGTATAAGTTTCTTTCTTTAGGTACTAATGGGAGTTAATTTTAACATACTGTCAGTTCATTCTCCAAAGTCACCATGCCAAGAGACTCATCTGCAAAGCAAGAAACCCACACATCCAAACAATGTTTGATTCTCACTTTAAAAAAAGCAAAGCTGAGCGGTGGTGATGCGTTTCTTTAATCCCAGCACTTGGGAGGCAGAGGCAGGTGGATCCTTTTAAGTTCGAGTCCAGCCTGTTCTACAGAGTGAGGTAAGTTCCAGGACAGTCAGGACTGTTACACAGAGAAACCCTGTCTTGGTAATGCCTCCCCTCCCCCCAAAAAAAAACACCACCAACAAAAAACAAGTAAAGGAGTACAAACATTTGTTCATGTTTGTGAATTTGGGTCAGTTGATATAGTGCTTCCCTAGCAAGCTTAAAGTCTTGGGTTCATTTAGCCCTAGCAAGAAGCATAACTGTATAACTGGGTGTAATGTTGCATGCCTATACTTTCAGCAATGAGAAGGTGGAGACAGGAAGATCATAAATTCAAGGTCATTCTCAGCTGCATAGTGAGTTTGAAGCTATCCAGGGCTACTTAAGGCCCCCTCTTTTTAAAAAAATACAAAACAAAGAAAGAAAACACTTGTTTAGGTTAATTACTGCTTAGAGATTCTTGGAACCAGCAGTGTTCAGGCAGCAAAGCAGTTAAAACCTGCTCCAAAAGGCCGAGTTGCAGAAGGAGGGGAAGTGGAAGTTAGAACTGCACTACAGAGAGTGTTCAGATCACCTGGAGCACCACCCAGGCGTAGCTGCATACAGGTAGATCAGCCCTAAGCTGATAGAGCACTTCCTGATTTGTTCCTTAGGGAGTCAGTTCTTGAGGATGGTCTTTGAGTCTAAGATTTAGTCTGAAGATGTCTGGTGCAGCCTTTGTCTTCTACAACATCCTCGAGTCTCGGTTTTCTTATCTCTTATATGGAGATAAATTACCATTACCAGTTTTACAGGGTAGGGTTGAGAACAAAATGAAAATCCATATATGAAAATAGTCCTGCCGGCTGGTGGTGTCACATGCCTTTTATTTTAGCACTTGGGAAGCAGAGGCAGGTGGATCTCTGAGTTCGAGGCCAGCCTGGTCTATGTATTGAATTCCAAGACAGCCAGAGCTACACAGAGAAATTCTGTCCCGAAAAAGCAAAAACGAAAAACAAACATACAACAAACAAAAAAACTCTTAAATAGAGGTTATAGTTGTTAAATTGATCTATGAATATAGTATTATTTCAATATAAACCAAATACAATCCATTACAGAAAAACTGTGAGATAAGTATTGCTTCTTCCAAAAGGAAGCAGCAACTCAGCTGAGTGAACAGAGCTGGAATGCAGTTCGGCAGGCAGAGTGCTCTTCTACGGCAGGCAGAGTGCTCTTCTACCAGACACAAAGCCCTAGATTCAACCTTCAGCTGCAGATAGAGCAAAAGTGATGACACAGGCCTGTGATCTCAGCACACAGGAAGTGAAGGCAACAGGACCAGAAATTCAAGGTGCTAATAGTGAATTTGAGGCCAGCATGGGCTATATACAACCCTGCCAATGGTGATGATAATGACGACGATGGTGATAGCAAGTAACTGAACATCATACTTAAAAGAATTCCAGCATAATCAAAAAGGTCAAATAAAATCTTAGTATATTAAGAACCCTTATTATTTTTCAGCATATATTTTTTCACTATTTTATAGTGTACCAAGAATAGGAGGAACAAAATAATTGCATTTAAGATTAATACAATTAGGGGCTAGAAAGACGATTCAGCCATTAGAGTATGTGCCGTTCTTGTAGAGGACCCAAGTTTGGGTCCCAGGACCTAACATGGAAACTCGAAAGTACTCATAACTCAAGCTCCAGGAGATATGATTCCCTCTTCTGGCCTCCAGAGACCTGATTAACACACACACACACACGTGTACACATGCATATGCCCGTACACACAGAAATAAAAACAAGCTTTATAAAGCAACTTGAGTTTACATTCTATTTGAATGCAAAGTTTGAATGTCATGAGAGTTTGCCTCATTTAAACATGAAAGCATCTAGACCATAATAATCAAATTAGTCATAATGAATACTAGTCTAGTCCAAGGTTCACCCTCACAAGATAGCATGATGGGCTGCCTTGGAACTCTGACTTATCACAGGATGACAGCCCAAACTTGCTATTCCATGCCGTTTCCGCAGGCTGGTGACAGGACACATTCTGGGGAAAGCGATAACTGTGCATTTTATATCTTCATGTGTTGCAACCAATAAATCTTAGTCCTCCGAGAAGCACAGCCTTGCTTTGGGGTAAAATTGCAACCAGTGATGTGCAGTTCAGCTTTGACTGAGCTTTGTGCCTTCTTCCTTTTCATGTGACTCCCACCTATCCCAGTGTGGGTCAGTGGGTGGCAGGATGCAAAGGAAACCAGATGGGAGGGGTGATTGGAGCAATTGATAAGCTCGTATTTAGAGACTTCAGCTTTTAAAGACAGGCTGAAATGGAGGGATTTCAGAACAAATGCTTGTTATGTCCTAGAGCCGGCAGTGAGCTCAGAACCAAGGAGCTGGGGGCTTCTAAAGGAGTACTGAATTTAGAACCACCTTTTACAACAGAGATGAAAAGGTCATGCAAATTTGAAGTATTACAGAAGTATATACCCAAGAAGGCAACACCTTTTATATTATAAATCTGGACACAGAAAAACAGGCAGGGGTCACAGATGGAAGTCAAACAGGACGCCAACATCAAAACCCTCCATTTAGGACATTCGACTTCTGCCACCCCCTTGTTAGCCACAGGTCCTTGGTGCACATTGGGCTGACATGTCAGAACCTAACGCTGTATAAACCCTGAGTGTTTACTGTAGCAAGACAGAGCCAAGACTCACCATCTTTCTTCCGGAACACTGGGCTCAAGATCATGCCCAGATGTGCTAGGCAATTAGTTAAAATGTGAATGCACTAGGTAGAGGCAGGGAACTGAAGAGTTAATAATAGGGCTAGAGCTTTATCATTTCTGTCTTTGGAGAGAGAGAGATATTTCTCATCCTTCTTGAAGAGTAGGTTGGTCGGAGACTTTGTGACCCAGCTCGCACAGAGACACTACTATAAACCTAAGTTTTCAACCCGTCTAACCTGCTTAGTAATGGCAAGGAATGGATATTCTTAGACACTACTGCTCACAAGTGTTTGGGGAAATAAAAAAAATCACCTAAGATCTAAAATACTAATAATTCGGATTGGGAATGTAACTCAATTGTTAGAGTGCTTGCCTAAGATAACAGAAGTCATGGACTTGCTCCCTAGTACAACATAAGCCAGGTATGGTGGCATGTGCCTGTTGTCACAACTCAGGCAGGGTAATCACGAGTACCAGGTTGGCTACATAGGGAGGTGAAGGTCAGCTTATTCTACAGGAAACCCTGTCTCAAGATAAAATGAAAATAAAACAGTAATTCTGATTGGAACATAAGTTGGCTTCACCGAAAGAAACATCCCTACACTCACTTGGCGATTGACTCTGCCTGCAGAACAGAATAAATGTCTGCCTGCATTGGCCCTTGGACCTTGGGATCTGTGACACATCGTAGGGTTTGCCCAGACCATACCCCAACTCTGGCATCAGCCCCACACCAGCATCTCCGAAGTCTGACTATTTTTATTGACAATGGAAAGCTAGTGATTCAAACTATGCTGCAAAATTCAGGAAGTTTATCTTGGAACTGCCTCTTATTTCCCAGACTCCTCCTCCCTCTTCTGGAATGTTCTCTCTTTCTTAGGGCCCCTGGGTCTCCCATGGGCCAATTCAAAGGCTCAGAAGGTACATTCCACCTGCCCAGTTCCCTCTTTTAGAAACTACCCTGTCTCAAAGTGAACTAAGAAATTCCATTCCAACTCCTTGCTGTGAAGATCTCAGGGTAGATATTTGATGAGCGGAATGTGCATCATAGTGACTCACCCAGAAACAGGATCACGTTGCTTCTCCTACCCTCAAGGGTTTACATTTAGAGAGATCTGTTAACTTATCCTACAGGAAATCTCTTAGTGTGTGCAAAGTTATTTCTGGGCTGGAGGCCTTCCTCTTCCCTGGGCTTTCCTGACTTCTCACACTAGTACCAACTAAGTGTTTCATTTCCATTTCTGTCTTCAGACTATCTTATTAATTTGACTTCACTAAACTGGAAGGGATTTTTCTTCATTTTTCAAGAGTTCTATTTTTAAAACCAATTAACCCTTTCTGAGTCTGGACACAGTGCCAGCCATAAGTCTTACGTATTTGCTTTTTGCCCTATTCCCCTAAGGGAGGTTTATCAAGATCTCTGTTTTAGAGAAAACAGACTTAAAAGCATTAAACCAGTTTGCCTGAGGTCATGATAAAGAACTGTGAGTCAAACTGGAGTCAGGGTCCAGATCCCGCGTTCACAGCCCCTACCAGTCAAGTAGAAAAACACCAGTTCCTGCTCAAAAAGCCAGGTCCTGGTCTTAGGAATGGACAGAACACAGTGTGATCGGAGGCTAAGAAAACAGAGTGAAACTTTCTGAGATTACTGGTATGCACCATCATACCCAGTGTTCCAAGGGGCTGCAAATGGAACCCAGGTCTTCCTGAATGCTGGGCAGCATTCTACTCCCCAGCTCCCACTGAAAAATCATATCACATTTGTCCCTGATGATAAGAATATTATGTGCATTCCTTACAAGAACAGAGAACACACTTCTTTCAACAGACATTTAATTCCCATGTACATATGAATTCTCCAAAACAGTAGATTACACCATATTCTCTCTCTCTCTCTCTCTCTCTCTCTCTCTCTCTCTCTCTCTCTCTCTCTCTCTCTCTCTCTCTCACTTTCTTTTTCCCTCCCCCATCTCTCTCCTCTCTCTTCTGGTTCTTCACTTGAGATCTTAACAAATACTTATTGAAAATAAAGAATTGATCTTTCCTGGGAAAACAAGAGTAAAAGGTGAAAGATAGGTTTTGCTCATTGATAACCTAAAGGAGCCAAGGAGGAATAAGTTGAAGGTGTATAAAATCTTCAACTTTTCAACTCTCAACAAGCTCCAAGGTTGTACTTCTTACCCTATTCTTAACCGTGTTAAGCACCAGTTAGGTTCTAATGCTATCTTAATCCTTCTTTAACATCTGGGCCATTTCCCTGGGATTTGTCCAGTCCCCCCACCCCCCGGCATTCTATTTTCAGGCTTCCCCTCCCATCTTGTACCTGGCATGTGTCCCAAGAAGTGCTTCGGTTGCAGAGCGGAAATCACTGACGGTGCATGATTTAAATGAGAGGGGTGTGCCCGGCCACATTTTCATTAAAATTACAGAAAAATCCAAGCTGTGTGGCGTTTAAGGGAGATCAGAATAGAGTCCAAAGTGCTACCAGTACATTTTTAGTCTTTTTTTTTTTTTTTTTTAGCTCAATAAAGCAGCTGTCCTATAGTTGCTAAATAGCTTGGAAATTGTTGATCGTGGAAAAAGATGCGCACTGTGCCCCCCCTTCTCTCCTCATTTCAGTTTAGAGTTCATTACTACCTACAAGAAAGAGGGGAAAGAAAAATCAGACTGCTACAGTTCCTATCATCTCCATTAATATCTGCGTATCAAATCAAGAATCTGTTGCAAACAGCTCCGAAGCTGAAGATGCGGTACGGAGCCTTGCAGAGTCTTACATTTCCACCCACGGACCAAGGATTCCATTGGCTGATAAGCTTAATAAAACCATAACAGTTGCATAGAACAGCGATTTCGTAAGCAACATTCACACAAAATAATGCATCAAAGATGTCATTCTGTAGAGAAAGAAAAAATATAAAAGATCCAAAACAATCATGTAACATTAAGGATGCCAGAACAACCCTGGTTTTCTGAGGGACTGTGGGGTTGCTACTCACCAACCCATTATCCTTTGGACCACGAGATTCGTTATGTTCTAGCATTAGTTTGATGAGTTTTGGTATCTGTTCGAAAATCACAGTGTGTTCCTGTCATTAACCAGAGATTCTCATCTTAGTCTTTCCTAAGTTTCCTGAACATGGCAAATTCACATCTTGTCAGGACATGAATCAGAGGTAGTATCAAATAATAAAAAGATCTTTGCTACTTGGGAATCCAACAGGAAACCAGCTAAATAAACTCAGGCCAAAAGCTAATTCATTGCCCAAGTTCTTCTCCAAATCAAGTCTATTTTTATAATTATGTGTGTGTCAACACAATATCAGTGGAAGTCCATTTATTAACTTATGGTGGTGGGTCTCTGTGTGTGATGTCTTATGCTTCTGTATAGGTGCAGTCACAGGCAATGACCCATGTGTGGAATGTCCTCCCTTGCTTTCCCCATCTTTGAGAGAGGGACTCTTGTTATTGCTTCTGTGTACATTAAGCTAGTGTGTCTGTGAATTTCCCAGGATTTTTCTGTCTCAACCTCCCACCTCATCAGAGACTCAGAGATCGCAAGCATCCATCTCTTCATGTAGCTTCTTTGTGGGCCCTGGGAATCAAACTCAGGTACTCACGTTTACAATCCAAGCACTTTACCCACTGAGCCAGCTCCTCAGCCCCTGTAAGCCGCATCTTTATCTCCAGCCTAGACCTGGAGCTTCCATTATAACAAATCTCCCTGTGTACACTGGGTTACTGTGTTTCCACATTTAGTTACAGAAGTAATATATGAACATATTATTGTAAAAGGATAAAGTCATAGAGAAGAACACGGGATAAAAATGAAAACCTATCCTGACTCTAGTTCATACCACACTGTCAATGGATACCTGTGGGTGCATCCAGACTTACTAGACAACTTAAAAAAATATATGAATCATATAATTTTAGTGTTTTATTTTGTCTCATATGTAGGACTGTAATAATAGTAACAAAAAACTTGGTTTTCCTCATGAATTTTCAGCTTTTGAATGTTAATGGGACATGTCTACACAAAACCACATGCTGTAAGCAAGCAGTCTGATGGTTTGTATGGGGCTGTGCCCAGGGGTCTCCAGACCCTGCTCCCAACACTACCCTATCCTGTTCTTCTCTGTCACTCTGTGGACATCCTAAGACAATATAGTTCAGCTTTACGTGTTGTCTTGTCTCTTCAAATCATAGTCTCCTTCTTTCTCTAGTTTTTATCATTACAATTTGTTAATTAAAATGTATTATTTGTCCTGAGCTGATCCTCCGGTCTGAATTGTATTGACTGCATTCCTTTGGTGTTGGCCAGTATTTCCCTCTGTTCTCTGTAACTGCTAGAAATTGGTAGTGTGTGGAGACTTATCCAGATTATTCTGACAGAGGCTTATTCATTCAGATTCAATGTCAAATATGAATGTACTATATGCATATATGTATATATATTCAAGATTTTTAAAAATGCTTTTGTGTGTACATGTAAGTAAGTGAGTGTGTGCGAAATATGTGTACATGCATGTATGTGTGTGTGTGTGTTCATGTGAGTGCAGATGGTAGCATAGCACATATGTGGTAGTCAGAGAGAGTCTTGGGAATAGATCCTTGGCTTCTAACTTGTTTGAGACAGGATTCCTTTGTTGTTTTCTGCTGCACGTGATAGGGTAGCCAGCCTTCAAGCTTCTAAGGAGCTTCCTGTCCCTGCCGTATAAAACAGAAACACTGGAATTCTACAAGTATGCTACTAGGTGGGCTTTATGTTAATTCTGGAGACTCAATCTCAGGTCACACTTAGACAGCATTTAGTCCTTTATCTACTTAGCCATCTATTCAGCCTATTTCACTGGTAATAAAGTATTTTTTTCACAAACATGCCTTTCTTATACCTCTTTTTTTGACACAGGGTCTCACTTATAGTATCGGTTAGCCTGGAATTCCCTGTGTAGACCATGCAGATTTAAAACTCACAGGGATCTGCCTTCCTCTGCTGGGATTAAAAGTGTGCACCACCCACCAGAAGCCACTTTTTTGGAAAAAAAAAAATCTCTTGTATATTGGAGATTCCTCTTTCTTATTTGGCGCATAGGGGAGATGTGCTGTCTTTCCCCTTGATGAGCCTTCCGGTTTTCTTCATCTTGGCAAACAATGCTGCAACCAAACCTGTCGTGGAGACCTTTGTGCCTAGAGGTGAAAGGCTTTAAATAAGGAGCCTTCCAGTCCCTTTTCTTTTACGTATGCTCTCTACAGATCCAGCAAAGGGATCCCTTTCATTTGCAGGTCGAGTCATAGACAATTATTATTATATAGAATTCTCAGTCTGCTTCCTTACACAGGAAAGGGGCAGAGGTTGCCGCAGCAGTATCCAAAGTGGAAACGTGACCTACCACAGGAGACCCTGTACACCTCCTGGAATGCTGGGGTGAAGCATGTTGTTTATAACATAGGGAGGAAAGTGCCTGCAAGCGAATTTGTTAATGTGTCTGGAGACTCAAACTCCTTTTTTAGTAACAATGTTCCGAAGGAAAAGTGTTCAGACGCCCGTCTATTTATCACACATGGTGTTTACTCTCTGTAAAGCTCACCATCTGCCAAGTGTTTCCACCTGAATGACATGACATCACCTCAAATTCAGTCTGCAAAACCTGCATTCATGCTTTGTCCCACCATGGTGCAACTTTCCCCTTGGTTTTCAGAGTACCATCAGCTGTGTTCCCAGTCGCCCAGCCTCAAACCTTGACTCATCTTCTTCTGGCTCCGCTGTCCACAGCAGGCTAGAAGGTCTTTGCATCTGTTTCCTCCCTTACTCCTCCACTCCCACTTGGCTTTCTGGGGTTCATTTAACGACAGCCTCAATAAAAGTCTAATTGGCCTCCACTCATTGCTGGCCCTTTTAAGCTGGTCCTTGTTAAAAGATGAACCTTTCTAAGTCACAGCTCTGTTGATGACACAGCTCTGTTGCAACCCCACGTGCCCCAGTGAACTAAATACAAACATCAGAGCTTCTAAGTCCGGAGAGCTTCCAGGATTGGGCCACCACCTCTTCCTCTTCCCATCGTCTCCTCTTTTTCCGGGCTGACATTAATTCAGCTGTGCCCCGCCCCGTGCCTGACTCCAGGTAAAGCAAATCAGCTATTACTTGTTTTTCAAGACACTCTGGGGTAGAAAGAGGGACACCATTTTAAGGAGGGAGGTTCTGGAACTGGAAAGCCTGGATTCCTTCCAGTCCCTATCTTATCAATATGTGACAAATGACTCATCAGGTGGGTCTATCTTCCTCTCCAAAATTAGTCTCTTAATATTTGAGGTTGCCCAATACATGCCATCCTGCTCATTCCCTACTTTTCATATTACCCTTACTATTGCCATCTGCAAGCAATCTGAGGCTCATAGAAGTTACATCAGTTGCCCCTATTCCCAGACCTGATGAGTGTCCTACCAGGAATTCAACCCACAGGTCTGAGTCCACAGCCCTTGCTTCTTGGAAGAGTCCTTCATTGTATCTGGTTTCCAGGCTCATCTCTCCTACTGCCTGCTCCTTTGTACTCTGAGTTAGAGTCCAGTCTGGTTACTCACGGTTGCCCAAAGTGCTTCTTCCTTTGTCCTTCCCTTTCTTCCTCCTGTCTCACCTCTACTCTTGAAACCTCTCTCCACACATTTCATTCCTCTCCTTCCTCCTCAGCAGTGATCTCAGCTTCCTGAAATTCAGCCCCGTGGAGGTAAAAGGCTGCCTTCTTGTGACCCTGACTTTTGACCTTTTCTTCTCTTCTTCCATGAAAGCACAGCTGTCATTTCCCCAGGCCTGAGTGGACATGTCCTTGGTGTCTCTTCATATGTGGGCATCTTGTGTCTGTATCTACTGCAAGAATCGAGATATCTGTTCTGCTGAAAGCCCCCCTCCCCCCCCCACCCGAGATCACCCTGACTGTCTTCAGAGCTCAAAGGAGGTGACTTTAGGCTGCTGGACGCAGCTGGGAAAATCTGAGTGGGTGGATCGGTGTCTCCTTCACACACACCCACACCCCTTCAAACAGAGTAGCCCTTTTTCATTGCTTTTATATATTGAGAAAAATGTCTAAATGCATTCCCACAGTAAGTGACTAATGTCTCTCTTTCATTCGGTCTTTTCACTCCGTCTCCGGTAACTGGTGGGAAGGGAAATCTGTCTTGGAAAGCCTACCTCAGGGCTCAGCACCAAGGCTACGTACCTGAGGCTGGTCTGTGGAGGAAGGATGCAACACTGAACACGCTCAATCATCCTGTCTCAAACACATGATCAGTTCCCTCAATTCCATGAGATAGGCATTCTCCCCATTTTAAAGACATAAACATAGATGCCTACCTCTCTGAATTCAGGAAGTCCATGTTCATTACTGATCATGAGTGGCAGACGTCAAAACCAGATCATCTAGCTCAGACTTTAAATTTGCATGGGCTGAAGTTCAGATCGCTGTCTGCTTCTCACTAGCTTTCTCTCTGGCAAGTTACTGGGTCTTTCTGACTCCAGTAGTAAGAGGCACTACCATACCTCTAAGCAGTATGCCTAGGATAATCTGCTGTGTACCTGATAAATGGTTTCAACCATTGTGAGGCAGTGTTTCCACTGTATAGCAGTCTCTACTGCAACATCTTTTTGAAAGATCTTAGGAATTGTAACCCCTGAATCCTCTTCAGCCACAGGAACTGCAGGGCAGCATGCTGAGATCTGGCTGGGCCACTCAGCCTGTGTAATTTTATGCTGTTCAGAGAACGACATGACGTTTATTAGGGAAAGAATATAATTCAAGGCTCTAACATAAACTGGTGACCCAACCTGGTTTTATTGCACAGAGCTGTGGTTTGAGGGTTTGTGGCCCTGCAGAACTTGTGGATCGAAACCTAGTTCCCAGTGTGACCATTACCTTCGAGAAGGCAATTAAGTCAGAGAGTCAGGCCCTCTAGAACGGCATCATTGCCTTGTAAAAGAGCCACAAGTGTTTGTTTGCCTATTTGCCCCTATGAGGCCACACAAATCACACCATCTCTAAAGAGCAGAGAGGATCTTCATCGTACACCAAGCCTGTGGCCCTTTCATCTTGGATTTCCCAGTCTCCAATAATATATATGACTCTTGTTTTATAAACAACTCAGTGTAAGGCATTTTGTTACAGCATTTCAAACAGACTAAGACTCAAGGCATAGGATAATCTAGTGGACCTGTCCAGCTAAATATCATACAAGAAGCTCCGCCTCTGCTCCCTGCATTCTGAATGCTGACTCTGTCTGACCACAGATCATGTAGTTTATTCTTTTATATTCATTCATGTTTTATTATGTATTTATAAATATATAGAATGCCTTTTTAATTTCTCCACTGATATGTAACTTATGGCATCAAATTCATCCTAGCTATATTGTGTGTCCACAAGTATGTAGCGTGTGTGTTCTCATGTATGTGGGGTATAAGAGTACATAAACATGGAGGCAGAGACCAGAGCTTAGTTTGACTTTGGGTGTCTTGCCACATTGCTTTGAACCTTATTTTTTAATTTCAAGAAAGCCTCCTCTGAACCTGGAAGTCACTGATTTTGCCAGGCAGGTTGGTCAGTGAGATCCCAGGATCAACCATCTTGCCCCCAAACCTGCACGAGGGTCACACGTTTGTGCCCTTACAAAACACTTCACTTCACTTCACCAATAGCTCCATCTTCTCATGTACCTCTGGCTATATGTTTGAGAAATCAATAATGATCATTTGTTTCATTTCCCCCCCAAATAGTAAAGGCAATAGAAATGAAAAAAAAAAATGAGCTTAGAAAAGACTTCTGATGTGCAGAAATTTAGTAAAAGATGTTCTTCCTTTATGATTTTTTTTTTTTTTTTTTTTTTTTGGTTTTTCGAGACAGGGTTTCTCTATAGCTTTGGTGCCTGTCCTGGAACTAGCTCTTGTAGACCAGGCTGGCCTCGAACTCCCAGAGATCCGCCTGCCTCTGCCTCCCGAGTGCTGGGATTAAAGGCGTGCGCCACCACCGCCCGGCTCCTTTATGAATTTTTCTCTTCCAAAAACTGGCTTCTGTTCTCATCTGAGAACCTCGTCAAGATAACTGGCAGTTGTCACAGCCTTCCCAGTGAACACAGGGACTTCAAGCATGGACCACCGGATGTGCAATGGCTATGTGGAACACTCTACCACTGGAGGACACCTCATAAATATGACTTCAAGAGCACAGTGTGGCTTGTAGGTGGCATTCACAAGTTCCTTTCTGTCACTGTGTCTCATTGGTTCTCCACTTTTTAATTCGTCTATGAAAGGGGATTGCGTATTAGGATGTAGAAAAATATTTCTAAATGGCTCTTTTTGGGCATTAACCAGTGAGCTGTGAATCAGTATTTATCAGAAAAAGCAGAATGTCACAGATAATGAAATGTTACTTGTGTCTAGGAAACCATGTTTTTAAAACAAAAGCCATTTTTTATTTTTTGAGGTTGTAATATAACTACATCATTTTTTCTATTCCCATTCCTCCCTCTGACCTCTCCCCTGCTTCTACCATGTTCTCTTTCAAACGGATGGTCTCTTTATCTTTAATTATTGCTTTTTATTGTTGTTGTTGTTAATAGTGGTTGTGCGTATGTGTGTTTCTAAATACATAGTACAATCTGTATGTTAATTGTATGTATGTTTTTTGGCTGACAATTTAGTGTTGGATAATTAGTGTGCTTTTTTGGGGGGAAAGACTCTTTATTTCACTCTTAGCATTTCTTAGCTACCAATAGGGCTGAGGCTTCTTGAGTTTCTGCCTTCTATGTTAGCATGCTCATTCATGTTGTCCTTGTTCAGGTCACATTCGGGCAGCCATGTTGGTGAAACATCACAGGTGTAGCTTCTGACATGTCTAGGAAACGTGATCTCACAGCAAACTTCCAGCTCCCATCTGACTGCTAAAATCTTCCCACCCCCACTTCCACAGTGATTCCTGAGCCACAAGTGTCGGAGTTGTGTTGTATGAGTTAAAAGTGGGCCCCACAATTCTACATTCTGATCAGTTACGGTTTTCTGCGATGTTCTCCATCAGTTGCCAAGAAAAGTCCCCTTGATGACAGATGATGACGACAGTTATCTGTGGGCATAAGAACACACACGTGGTGATTACACTGGTTCAGTAAAGTGTCAGTTATAAGTCGTTTTCTAGGGTCCATGACGTCAGTAGCCCTGGGTAGGTGGCTGGATTTTTGGTACCAGGAAGATATTTCCTCTTGTTGAGCAGATCTTTAGTCCAATTAGAGAGCTGTTGGCTACCACCAAGGTATGCATGCCACTACTGCACCCTTAGGTTATTGTGCCATTGTGCCGTGATGGTCCTTTATTAGTGGCTCATAGGCGTCATAGCAGTGTAAGACTATTGGTTGGCTCCATCTTTTGGAAATTTCCATGGCATCTTCTGGTACCATGGAAGCTCATCTTCATGGAGATTGTTTTTAAGTCAGATTTTTGACAGGGACTTTCTGGGCCCTGTGACAGACATTCATGGTGTCTTCAGAAATAGGGACTTACCTTCAAGTTCTGGGGGCAACCAAGGACAATATCAATATCCTATAATGTTTTGGGAGTCTCTTGGGCCATCCTGACCAATAACTCAAAAGGGGCTTCTCATGCCTGGTTTTGTGGGGGGTTTTTGTTAGTTGACCTATGATTTGGGTGGAGCATTTTCATCCCAGATGAGAACATTTCATTTAAACTATGTATGTATCTTTATACACTGATATGTATTATATAATATATATATATATTTGTATATGTGATTTTTAGGAAGATAGCTAATAGTATAACTCCTTATGACTTTTTCAGGCATCCTTACTGCTATTCTACCTCCTTCTGTATTTATCTTCCCCCCTTTCCCAATTTTTCTCATTTCACCCTTCAGAGCTCTTACAACTAGCTATTCCCCTTCTCTGTAGCCTCCCTCCCCTGCAATGCCCCTTTCACTTTCCTGAAAAGTAGCTACATTATTTCATTATTTTATTATATACCACTCTGTCAACACACAGATACAATCTAAGTCACACTAGCATGCTTGCCATAGTCATAATCACTAGCAAGGATTTTCTGACTGATTACGCTCTCTCTCTCTCTCTCTCTCTCTCTCTCTCATGTGTGCAGGGTGGGGGATGGGAGTGTGGGAGTGTGATGCATGCATGCATACATGTGACCATGAGTACATGTATATGTGCGTGTGAGCATACAACCATGGAGACCAGAGATTGATGTGTCTGCTTAGATCACTCCCGACTTTATTGCTTTGGACTAGATGCTTACCAATTAGCCACTCTAGCAGGCAAATGAGGTCCGTGGCTCCCCTTTGCACTGCCCCACCCACAGGGTTACAGGCAAGCAGCCATGCCCTGTTTTGACATGAAGGTTGTTGATTCAAACCCCAGCCCACATGCTTGCACAGCCAACCATTTACCCATTAAGTCATATTTTTAGCTACAAAGTGATCCTTTGAAGAGTTGATTTCCAAGTGGAGGTTTCAGTTATGGGCTAGACACAGTCTCTAACAGTTAGCATTGGTCTTTCCTTGCTAACTCTGTCCATTTGGGGCTGTAGAAGGAAAACACAGGTCTAAAGAGACATGGTCGAAATGCAGGTTTTAAGTTTATATTCCTTGATTGGTTTGTGTCAGCATTGTAAAAGTTAAAGCTGTCCTGCGTCTTATATATTACACCCCACACTCCTGTTTGTTTTTCTAACAGTTAATGGTCTGTTCTGAGTAATCCGTACACTTTGTGACCTAGGACAGCTCACTAAGGGTGAAGACACCGTCTTTGACACTGCAGTAGGTTTTCTCTGTGTCAAGCTAATAAAACCTGTAACCTTACCTTTATTGTGTTGTACCCTCACTGACAGCAACACCTCTAAAAGGAAGCATTGCAGAGCCAGATTCACCTTCAGGTTCTGAGCTAGCTTCTCCCGAGTTGCTGAAGAAAGATACCCTGTGAGGAAAACACACGGAACGTTCAGGCCGTCTTATGAACGGGTTGTCTAGATTTTATTGCCACACAGGAAGGAAGGGCAGGGTCTTGAAAAATGTCAAACAAAAAATTTAACAGAAAATAAAACCTGGTAATGGTCAAATAAAGAATATTAATGTTCAAACAGAGAGAACTCTTTAAACTTGTAATCAATACTAATTTGATCAAAGATCATTTTAGAGTCTACCTTGGGTCAAACATTGTATAATTAAAGATGGGTAAAACATGGTTGACTCTTGGGAAGAATGCAGTTCTAGTATGAAAAGAAGATAGATATGCAGTGGTGGTTTACTACCGCAGGCAGAGTTCAAGGTGAAGTCATGGGGCTATAGGGCGGCTTTCTAGCACTATTAAAACATCATGAATAAGGCTTTCCAGTCACAAAAATTCAACTTTTCCTCTATTGAAATACTTCACATAGCATTATTGTAACACACACGATTATTCTCTCTCTCTCTCTCTCTCTCTCTCTCTCTCTCTCTCTCTCTCCCTCTCCCTCTCCCCCTCTCTCTCTCTCTCTCCCTCCCTCTCTCTCTCTCTCTGTCTCTCTCTCTCTCTGTCTCTCTCTCTCTCTCTGTGTGTGTGTGTGTGTGTGCAAGTCTACACAGCCTAGGGTATACACATGCCATGGTTTACCTGTGAAGGCTGGAGAATAACTCAGTGGTTCTCTCTATTCAGGGACCTAACTCAAGTTGTCAGTGCCTTTACCCAGAGAGCCATCACGCCAAGCCCTTAACCAGTGTGTTTGATTCCACCCCACCTACAAATCTCAAGACCATCTCCTTACCTTCTTTATTGCAATAGATTCAAAAATAAAGCACTTTTAAGTATATTAGGTGTATGCGGCATTTCCAAAACACTTTGCTGCTCCTTATCATGTCCGTAGGAGACTAATCTGAAATCAGCATATTGCACAAGGAAGTCAGGTAGTACTGCAGGCCTTTGGCCCTCACCTTCCACACCGTGATTATTTGTGTTACATGTTTGTCTGCACTAGGGAATTGTACTATAGTAACGTTCTCAGATATTAAAAGCTTTAAGGACAATGAAGGGTGAAGAATCCTTAGACCCTTTCTAAGGGAAAGTAAACCATATTTAAATCATTTACCCCACACAGAATATAGCAAGTAGAGTCAGGTGTTTTCAGTCAATGGCACCATTTCCAACATTAGTTAGTTGTCAAGTACTTAGTTAGAATTGTTTAAATATTATCTCAGGACTAGGTAGATGACTCAGACATTAATAGTACATCCCATTCTTTCCAAGGACCCAAGTTCAGTTCCCTAAACCCACCTCAGGCAGTGTACAACTGTCTGTAACTCTAGGTCTACGGAATGAGATGCATTCTAGTCTCTGTGGGCACCTGTACCCACATGGTGCAGATGAATTACAAATTAAAAATAAATAACTAAAAAAATAAATACTGTTTTTAAAACTGTTTTCTCATGTAGCCTGTGAGAGACCACTAATGTCACTGTGTTCTGCACTCATTTCTTTGTTCAGGTGAATTTGTACAATTATGGCTGCCTGTTCATAGGTTGATTTTACAGGCCAGCTGGCTAGAGACAGTCAAAAGTTTATGCCAGGTGTCTGGTATAATTAATATATACACACACTCACACACTTGGAAAACACCGACTTCATGCAGCCATGTGTATGGCTGCCTGGATATTTCCCTCCCTTTGTTCAAGGGTGTCAGAACAATATGATTGCCCTTTCTAAACTCCACCCCTTTTTGCTGTTCTTCTTATATCCGGAATATTACTGTGAATACTTACTAGGGATGCTAATTCATTATGAAAGAGTGTAGGGAAAGGAGTATTGTTGATACAATCTAGTTCAACACTTCAAGAAATAGGAGCAAAATGACTTCCGTTTCATGTGGCAATGGTTCCTAGTCCAGTTCTTCAGCTAAGTGATGAATGCAATTCTGTTGTTTTCTTAAATTACGCCTGATCTCTTGTGAAAGGGCCTGACCAGGTGGTGGCCTTGGGACATTTGTCTCTGTTACGACATCTCCATTTGTAGGCTCTGGACATCTGATGCCCATACTAATCATTAAAATCAACCTTAGAAGCTTGCTGTGGGAAGAGAATACATGCTTTAAGAATCAGCTTTTTTTGTCTGCCAAAAAAAAGGACCCTTTGTGTGATTTGTCGAATGTGTCTTTCTACAATGGGAAATAAATAGGATAAATGTTGTTCAGTGTGGTTTAGACTCTTGAGGGAGAATGGAGGGTGCCAATCTCTCTTTACGATAACTCATGTTTACAAAGCAAGAAGGTTCATGGGAAAGCTATTTCCTGCGGCTCTCCGCTCTTCTTGCTTGTTTGAAGCATCTCAACCACAAAGGAAAGTCTGCATACTGGTGACCATTTCTCTTTGGATGAAGCACTTTTTTTTCTAACTTCTATTTCCATGTTGCTTGTATCTGGAAAATCTTTGTATTTTACCTAATGCCCAACAAGCAGCTATATAACCAAAGACATATTTATCAGGACAGGGAGATAAGATGATGTTTCAACAGGCAAGAGTCCTGCTGTCCAAGTATGAGGACCTGTGTTGAACCACACACACACACACACACACACGCACACACGTAAGAGCAGGAAGGGGTCTGGAGGCTGTAACCCCTGCCTTGGAGAGGGAGGAAGACAGGGGGATCCCAGAACTTCTTAGTCAGCTTAATCAAAACACAGTCAGCTCTGGTTCAGCCAGAGACTCAGTGTCAAAGTCCTAAGCCAAAGAATGATGAAGAAGAGTACCTGATGTCACACACAGTCACAGACACACGCACAAGTACACAATGCACATAGACTAGGGTATATACACAATATTCATAATCATAAAAAAGTGAACAGACACCTATATTTTATATCTTTCCATATATCTTAGATTTCTAAAATATATAATACGCCAAAATTCACCCCATATTTTAATAAATATATTCCCGTGATTTCATAATTCCAGGATGCTTTCCAATTTGCATGCATGTATGTAACCATCCTAAGGACTTTTTTTAAGTCCCCGCCTAGATCCCTCATTTCATTCTGCTGCGGCAGGGCTGGCGTGCTTCCCTCTGAAATAATCAGCGCCGCTTTTTCCACAAACAGCATGTAGTAATTAGAACACACGTTCTGTGAATGCTGCTAAACCTTTTTGTGAATCAAATTCTTTCAATTCTCAAGAGTTTTCCTAACCAGGCATGGATTCAAGAAATGTCTCATTGATTGCCTTGCTTACCAGAGAGCAGGAGAAAGAGCTGTACTGTCTCCGCAGTCTGAGTAACGACATCGGGGCAGAGACAACTGAGATGTTTTCAGGAACGGCTTTTGTGTTAGCCCCTGAACAACAGGATCCTGTTATCTCCTCCCTTCACACCCTCTAGTCTCAGAGTAGCTGTCAATGTTATGTCTTTGATGAAGTTCATCTAATTTGTTGAATATATATATATATATATCAAATATATACATATATACATATGACTGAATCTTCAATCTGAAATGGATTTAATCTGAGTCAAGATTAAGCCATACTCATTTATTTTATTTATATTTGAGTTGCTATATTGTACCCATTTCCGAACTCAGTCTGCAGATATCTGAAATGAACCAGGCAGAGGTGTAATATCCTTGGTTCTTAGTGTGGACAACAGAGACAGTATTCACATTGAAAGGTACACTCTGTGACTCCCACTGTGTCTCTGTATGAGAACCTATGTTGTTAGAGACCACAAATCTCCAATGAGAGACTACATCCACAAGCCTCTAGCCTTATCAGCAATCAGTTGAGCCTTGGCATAGAGATGGCCAAGGCACCTTCCTTTTCTAGTAGGTCATGCCTGTGATTAACTTCTTCAGGAGCCTGCAGAGAACTGAGCTCATGCCAGTAAACATTGGGATACTGTAGGTGGTTCCAGGTAACTGTCCTTTCTGCCCCTTAAAAGCTAAGTCAGCAGCACTGAAAGAGACTTTCTCCTAGAGATATCCATGCAGGTTTGGTCATGTCTTCCCTTGCTAATGGAAAGTAATGTCTCCTCACTAAAGCTGGATGACTGTACTAGACAAAGCTGCCGAAAAACCTTCCCTGAACAACCACAGAAACAAGCACTAGGGCCTAGCGACATCATGCCCAGCCATGGTGTAATGCATCCTTTTAAATCCATTTTGAAACAGACTCTCCACAAAAGTGCACTTCACTCCCCAGAAACAATAGGACAGCTCGGTGTGGTACTCAGAAGGCAGAAAGAGGCCAGACGCTAAAAGGATGCGACAGCAAAACAGGTGTTTGTAAAGGTCTGTTAGCTCTGAGGAAGTAGTTTCTGTGGGCTGTGTGCTAGGCACCCCTCGACAACCCTTCACTCCAAAAAATAAATAAATAAAAAATAAAAAACAACTAAAAGGAGGGGGATCGCTAAAACCACAGACCTTCTGACACCGACTTGAAGTTGACAGCACTCAGCATCAGTTTCCTAGCTGAGCGTTTAGAAACTCCTTTCTCCTTGATTCATCCCAGAGGCCTAGAGCATCCTTCTCAGCTTAGGTAACCCACGTGAGCTTGAGGGTCAGCTTCCTATACTAATCCATAAACAGGAGCAAACACCTCACCTGTAATTACAATAGAAAGCACATTTGTAGTTTTTAAAAGATATCTCGTATAGTGTGGCCTTGGAGATAAATCCTCAGAAGAGGGGATCTGAGAAGGACGTGTGGAAGCAGAAATGAAAGAGGAGAAGCAACCCCTCCTCCTCAGTGGTACCAAAACACACAGCCTCCTGTTTGCTTCTTTATGATATGACCAGGAAGTGATTGACTGGCTCAGACCAAGAAACATTGTAACAAGGAGTGGGTTTTGCTGTAATCACCAGACTGGAAATCACAGAGGCAAAACCTGTCCCTGGCTGGGTGGAGGCTGTGAAGTGGATAAAATCAGAGAGGAGTTATGTAGTATGACCTTGCTCATACAACAGGAGAACAATTGATGCTATAATTCAGGTTTGTTTTTAAAGTACAATCATTAAAAAAAAAAAAAAAAAACCTGCTCAACGCATTTTTTCTGAAACCTCTCCCTTTGTGCACGGGCTCTGGCCACTAATCCTCTAATTATGTTCCTGTGTATATTTAATTTTGGTCTCCTGTAGAAGGAGCCATAAAAAATATTTCATGTACAGACAGTTTTACACAGCTGCGCTGCAGAGGCTATTGAGTGAACAGCTTCCTTGCAACTGTCTTTTGTCTGTCAACAAGTTCTTACCACCTCTGACATACTTCACTCTTCAATTAGTTGCCAATATTCTTTATTTCAATAAAAAGCAAATGTACTTCTAGAAACCAACATATTTGAAAATTTGTTGTAAAATCTGCATTCTTGCTATCCTTTAAAGTAAGTGTGGGATTTTTTTTTGGTTGTTGTTTTGTTTGTTATTTGCTTTTTGCTTTTCATAAAGTTCAGCATTAAGGAAAGAACACTGTAGAAATACAAAAGAAAAAGAAATGTAAAATTATAAGTTAGTGTCCAGGACTTATCGCCTTTTAAAATATGATGAATAATAAAATTTGTATCTACTGCATATTTATAAGGTCTGTTATATATTATTTATGAAGCTCTACTGTAGAATTTAATTTTTCTTACATTGGGTCATTTATCGTGCATGTGGAGGTGGTTGTGGCACCCATATGGAGGTCAAAGGACAACTTTCCAGAGTTTGCCTTCCCTTTCCTCCCATGAGATCTGGGATTGAGCTCAGGCCCTCGCCTCTGAAGCAACCGTCTCGCTCTATTTTTGTATTTTGATGAGCTGATTTAAACACAATGTCCAATTTCCAACAAGTCATTATTTTAAAAAGGATAGGTTAAAAAACTTTTGTGAATTTTAACAAAATGGTTCTCCCTCCAAAAATAATCTTTAAAAATCAAATCTTATATTTATGATAATATTCAGTGAAAAAGCACTTCATTAACAATTTGTCAGTTTCACCATGGAATGAAGTGTTCTTTCTAGGCAAATTTTCCAGGTTTTTATAGCCTGTCTCCCTCCTGTATATTGCAAAAGTCAAGCCAGGTAAAGTATTAAAATGTGCTTCAAGCAAGAACAACAGCAGCAAAATGTTTGGTGGTGGATGGCGGCACACACCTTTAATCCCGACACTTGGGAGACAGAGGCAGGTAGATCTGAGTTAGAGGTCAGTCTGGCCTACAATGCGAATTCCAAGGCAGTCAAGGCTACACAGAGAAACCCTGTCTCAAAATAATAAATAAAAAAAATAAATAAAAAGGCATTTTATAATCGATGAGGCACATTAGGACCGGTAACATTATTGCTACCAGATAGCATTATTGCCACCAGATCACAGGCTCAGTTTTAGGTAACTTGTTGCTAATTCTCCCTAATATTCCTCATAAGCAGCTCATACAGTTTCATCTTAGTTGGGATTTATAATGATTGGCATTAATTGTGAGGGTATCAAGTTGTTCTCTGCAATGTCTGTTTCTGGCAAGGGCTCCACCTTGCTATGGAATTTTACTCATTTCCTCCCTGTTTTTCTGCCTCCTTGCACCATGAAATTGGCAATCCAAACCATCACTGTTCATCTTTACTTTACCATCCATCCTCCCTACCTTCCCCCTCACTACTTACAGGGGTTTTTGTTTTGTTTTGTTTTGGAATTTGGAGAAACAGACAAACATATCCACCTGAGCTGTTTCTAGAGAGAAACCGGATCTGCATGAGGAGCTCATTGCTGCTCGTTTGGGTGGATATGCTTTTTATAGACTGTGGGGTGTATACTTACGTGATTAAATGTGCACTCGCCTAGTAAACATGCTTGCTCTCTCTGTCTCCTAATGGGATGTGGCCCTGTTCTCTTGATGCTTATAGCAGGATAGATAAACACAAAACATGTGATTACCCAAATCTTTAATTAGATTGACTCGGTGCTGTAAAGAAGGCATGCAGGATGCTCGGAGTATTTCCAACAGCCCAGAAACCTGTGTTGGGCTGGGAAGGCTCTCTGCCTCACTAAAGGCAGGAGGAGAGTAGCTTCAGTCTAGCAAACAGCATGCAAGAAAGTGTGACATTTAGAAACATTTTCTTTATCTCTAGAGTCTTCAGACTAGGTGAGGTGGATGGTTTAAAAGACCTGTTAATAAGTGGACAAATGGCTACCACTACCTTTAAAGAATTTCCAAATGTTCCTCAGCAGCTGAAGTGAACTCAGCTCATTTTCACCTTCCTCGTTTCCAGGGCATAGGAGACCTCTTTTCTCTATTCCCTGTGTGTTTTCTCTTTAATCAGAAGTATGCTCTTTTGTGCCCAGGGCAGTTGGGGGCTGACTTATCTTGATGAAAAGTTCCAATTCTAGACTGTTCCCTCGTAACAGTCTGATTGGAGAACATGCACCGTGGTGGTGGGAACTCCGCCTGTGTATTTGGGGAGTGTAGTGCTCTGTGTCCCTGTGAGACTCCAGCACAGAGCCCCACAGCATGGGTGGATGTCAGTCTGGGAGTAATAGAACTCTCCTAGTGCAATGGTAGCAGTTGTGTGAGTAGGGACAGAGAAAATAGGTGACAAGGAAGGACAGGGCAGCTGGGCCAGCATCTCTATCCTACCAACTAGGGCCAGTAGGAAGAGAGATGGAAGAAATACAAAGAAACAAAATGATTTTATGAAAAAGTCATCATTATAGCTACAGGTTGGTTTTAATAAGCCACATTTCCTAGCATTACAAAGTCTGGGCAAGAGTTACAACAGAGACCTCTAGATGAGGGCCAACAATTACCTCCTACAACCCTGGGTTCCTGTCTGTGTGTCACCTTTTTCTTCCAGTCACACCATCAGCATCAGCCCTGGGAAGGAACCCCAGACAGCTTGAGAAGTGGCCTCCAGTACTTTTCTACAGGAACTTTCTGGCAATTCGTACCTTTAAATAGTAACCCATTAAATAGTAATGTCTTAGGTATGAGGGCAACTCAGAATGGCTTTAAATTAAAGATTCAAACCTTTTTTTTTGTTTGTGTGTTTGTTTTTGTTTTTTCAAAACAGGGTTTCTCTGCAGTTTTTGGAGCCTGTCCTGAAACTAGCTCTTATAGACCATGTTAGCTTCAAACTCATAGAGATCCGCCTGCCTCTGCCTCCCGAGTGCTGGGATTAAAGGCATGCACCACCACTGCCTGGCTCAAGATGCATAATTTTTAAGGAGAGAACTATGTATCCTTTCAAATCTGTGTGTCTTAAAACTTCTTGGGGTGCCAGTTTCTACACAGATCTGCAGTGCAGATGGGTGAAGCATGAGCTTCTGGTGTTTTTAAAGTCTTTTTTTTTTTAAAAGACAGAGTCTTACTATGTAGTTCTGGGTGTCCCAGAACCCATTATGTAGACCGAGCTAGCCTCGAACTCACAGAGCTCCCCCTGCCTCTGTTGCAGGGGAGACTGCTTGTTCATTCCTGGCTGCTCAGCCCTAAAATAATGACACAGAAACTATATTATTTGCAATTCTGTTTGACCAATAGTTTAAGCATATTTCTAGCTTGCTCTTATATCCTAAACTAACCCATCTCCATTAATCCATGTATCACCATGTGGCTGTGGCTTACTGGGTAAAGTTCCACTCCTACTTTTGTCACCACTGGGCTACATGGCTTCCCCTGACTGTGCCGTCTTTCTCCCAGCATTTAGTTTAGTTTTCTCCACCTAGCTCTATTCTACCCTATCACAGGCCAAGGCAGTTTCTTTATTCATTAACCAATAAAAGCAACACATATACAGAAGGACCTCCCACACCATGCCTCTGCCTGCCAAGTACTAGGATTAAAAGTATGCACTGCTACACCCTGTGAGCTGAAGTTTATCTATCTCTTAGGTGATAAGAGTCTGTAGACCAGACCTTGTGTGGCAAGACCCATAAGTATACTAATAGCTATCATTGTGTTCATGTGTGGCATATACTTGGGGATTTAAATAATGCATGTTAAAAAAATTACAAGCCAGGTTTGGTGATATGCCGCTTTAACCCTCAGCACTTGGGAGGCAGAGGCAAGCAAATCTCTGTGAATTTGATGTCAGCCTAGTATACATAGCCAGCTCTAGACCAGATAAGGCTACATACATCATTAAGACCCTGTCTCAAAAAAAGGGAAACTAAACAACGAAAAAAAAAAATAAATTTCACGGCAACCTGAGTTTAAAAGATTATGGCTTTGGACATATTATTTAGAATCTTCTGTCAGAATACTCCCCGGTCTTTTGTGCCCACTCTGCCTCCATTTTAATCTGCTGGCAGTGGCGGCATCGGGTCTTATCTTTAAACTGGGCTCTCAAGTGTTGCTTTCGAAGCCTCCTGCAGCCTTCTAAAACCCTACAGATTCCTAAGATACATATTAAAGCAAATGGAAGACTAACTGTCTCCTGGTGTAGAAAAGGGTTTTTGATTAGATTTAAACAGCTGTCATCTCTGAAATTTCCCTCTCGAAATCACCCTCTGCTTTCAACCAGCTCTCACAGGTTGCTCTCTTGGATGGCGGCTGCAGCCTGTATCCTTCCAACTCGGGCTCACTGTGTCCTCTGATAGGAACTGATACATATTTAAGGGCATCTTTACTAGCTCAAAAACACTTGGCGTTGAGAAATTTTACTCAGTATCTTCTTTGCCATAATGAGTATGCCCAGCAAAATTCAGCCGCACAAAGAATGGTGATGCCTCGGGCGACACAGCTCAAAGTGGTTTTGAAAACTGTGAGGCAAATGTTACCATTTTTCAATGAACCTAGATGAGATGTAAGCTAAAATATATGCGTTTTTTTAAAAGCAGCTCGGACTTGTGGGAAACGGCAATTAAAAACCAATGGACATTGAACCAAGATTACATCATGGAAAACTGACTAATGTTTTAAGGATAAATATATTGCCGATAGTATCATTCTATATTTTAAACATAAAATATGAAATGCTGGGCTGAGTATTAGAAGAAATTTCCCCTGGAGGATTTACAGATTGTGAGTGAAATGGCCATTTACTTGTTAGTCGTCATCAAAGTGGATTGGGAACGTCTAAAATCATGTGAGGGCTGATTATGTGTGTTCTTGTTGGCATCGCACTCCCGGGCCACCCATAGGATGCAGCAGTGGAGACTGAAATGGCTCCGCCCAGCTTCAGGGGGAGAGAGCACACAGGGCCTAGACCCTTAGAATACATTTACGTGCTTTACTGAATAAAGTGGCTTTTGTAATTTTCCAGCTTTCGACCTCATTTATTTCACAATAATGAAGAGGAAAATATCTGTTTCTGGCATTGAAACAAAGGAGAATCATCATTTAGAATTCCCTTTTTGGCTGCATATACCTAGTTTTTAATGGAATTTGTACATTTTATATGTTGATGAAGGCAAAGACATTTTGTTGTTGTTTGTTGTTTGACACAGGGTTTCACTGTGTAGCCCTGGCTGTCCTGGAATTCCCTTGGTAAACCAGGATGACCTTGAACTCACAGAGATTTGCCTGCCTCTGTTTCCTGAGTGCTGAGATTAGAGGTTAGAGTGAAGGCATTCTTAACCAGGGGAAATTCGTTTTGCTGCGACACGCCTTTCTCTTATTCTGCTGTTTTCAGACAGATTCTCCCTCTGTCATCCAAGCTGGCTCCAATTTGCTATGCAACTTCAGTTGTCCTTGAACTAACAATCCCTGCCACCTCAGCCTCCAGAGACATATTGTGAGTAGACAGGCACCACGGCCCACAGCTTCCCATGTGATCTTATAGTGACTAGTATTTATCTTCAGGTTCATCAACATTTCAAAATCACATTCATATTTCAAGGCCTAGTGAAATTTCTTCTCTTTCAGCATGGTTATATTGCTCTCTCACTCTTCTAGTCTAGCAGTAGAGTTCATGTGCATATAATAAAATGTTCAATGTGTGATCTTTGCGAAGGAATCAACAAGGAATAAAAAAAAATCACATACTCAGCGAGATGGCTCAACGAGTAAGGGCGGAGCCCTGCAAACCTACTGACCTGAGTTTGATACAGAACTCACACAGGGATGGAAGGAGGAAACTGATTTCATAAGGTTATCTGTCCTCTAACCTAGACACACACGTGCACACACATGCACATACACATAATATACAGTGTGCATGTGTGTGCATGTGTGTATATGCAGAGAGAGAGAGCACAGAGAGATATACACCTACACGCCTGTCAATTAAAAATTAAAGAAATCTAATCAAGAAATCCTGCCTAATTTATTTTCTCTGAAGAGTCAAGTGTGTCTAACAATGGAGGTGTGGTATTCTTGGTGTTTTCATGTAATTTGCTTGTTTGTTTCTTTTCTTTTGTTTTGTCTTGAGACAGGGCTTTACAGTGTAGCTCAGGCTGTCTTTGTAGACCAAACTCACAGAAACCTGACTGCCTCTGCTTCTTGAGTGCTGGGATTAAAGGATTATGATGCCACCATGCTCTGAATGTAATCTTTCTTGGCATCAAAGACTGCAGCAGAACGCCTGTGTGATGGCACACTGTATTTCTTTTAGTGAGTTGAGCAGTCTTATAAGTTGTATAGTTGAACAGAGTTAAACTTATAACATATTTCAGATTTTAGTGTGCATGCACAATCTTAACAAAGCAAATTCACCTAAGATATCTGCATAAGAATCTCTTCCATACAGAAACTTTTTTCATTTTTTTTTGTTTGCAAAATTATATGTATGAGTTAGCTTTCTTATATTGTAAAACAAAGTAAAATTGTATATTAAAGTCTACTCCATGGGATTCACATGTAAATATATTTCTGTTCTTATATAAAGTTATATTCTTATTTCTTTAAATATGATACTACCCAGAGTAATCTATAATTAAAAATACAACTAATGGCTGGTGGACGGTGGTGCACACCTTTTATCCCAGCTCTGAGGAAACAAAGGCAAAGGTATCTCTATGAGTTTGAGGCCAGCCTGGTCTACAAAGCAAGTTCCAGGACAGCCAGGGCTGTTACACAGAGAAATCCTGTCTCAAAACAAACAAACAAAAGCCAAAACAAAAAACCTCAACTAATGATTATTTCAATATCTTTCTCTCAAAAATGGGAAACTCAGGAAGACCAAGAGATAACAAGAGCCAACATTAAACAATTTCGTTTTGTTTTTCAAGTCTTAACATCTATGATAAAATGACAATGCTTCTATGTATCTATGTTTTCTATTTTGTCTTTCTTTTTCTTTAGTGAGCAACTTTGAAAATTTTTCCCTATTCTCTATTTTTAGAATATCATTAACAAGCCCAAAAGCACCAGAGGAAACAGACTCCTTGAAGTATTAAAACAAGAAAAATAAATAATACGATGATCATCCAAAACTGCTCTATCTGGTCCTAACTAGGTTGCACACAGGTACACAACCATTGTTCACTTAAATCCAGGCACTGAAAAATGTAGATCCCGAAAGCAGTACTAAAACTCCGGGGTCAAATGACCTTGAGAATGACCAAGAGAGATCCTGCTCTCTAATCTAGAGCTGAGGAAGTCGTGCTGAGACCTGCAGACTCTGAGGGCTTGCGCACTCACAATGAAGCCCACCTTGAAACTGAGGCCACATGAGGAAAGACCATGATCAAGAGGGCCAGACTTAAATGCACCAGCTACAGCAGAGTGAGAAAGTCCTGTATGTCTTTAGTTGTTTCTGTTTTTATTTATTCTTAGGTTAAAAAAAAGAGAGAGAGAGAGACAGCAGACTGTAGCAATTAGGAAAGTGAGACCCCTCAAAATCAGGAAGAAAATCAAAGCAAAGACGTAGTCACTCAATCGTCCAGAAGGAAGGAGAAAAATGAGCTGCCGCTTGATGGATTAAATGCTGACTGAACCTAGGTTTTGGGAAGGAATTTTTGTGGTGAGGGGCAAAGGACGATACTAAGTTAACAGTGCAAACCCTGGTGAAAAATCAAAGACACTACAACCACAGGCACATCGTAGAATAAGGAGTCCTTGAAAGACAGGGCCATGTATTTACCATTTTTGCTTGATCTACATATCAAAAGCATCCTCCACCATCTAGAGAAGATCCTCGCAGGAAGATGTTTCATAGGGAAAAGTAAAATGAAAAGGGAAGAAAGGGAATGTGCTTGAGGCTATGTTCTTTCTTTTCTTCTTCCTCTTCTTGTTCTCATTCTATATTCTGTCATGAATCTCCGGCCGGTGCCATAAACTCATGCAAACCAATACCTTCCCAGAGCTCCACAAAGGCAAAGGACACTGAAGCTGATGGACAGAAAGAGGGGGAGAACTCAACTGGCCTATGACACACAGATAAAACACCCCACCCCCTATTTAATGGCTGCTCGTGTAATAAGAGCCTTCTGCACCAGTCAAGGGAAAACTTTTGCTAGGCTAGTCTTAGAACTATTTCTATTTGATAGTAAGGCTTCCTAAGTATGATCAATCAGTCATATCGAAAAATCTGAAAATCAGATTGCCAATGAGCCGAAACTAAGATGATTAGCTATTTGAAAACTCGCGTTATTCTGCGAACTTATTAGGCTCGTCTCCAGTACTCTGTCACACTCTTAACAAAGAGATTTTACTCCTTGAAAAAGAAACAGAAGTTTCTGCTTTCTGTGGTTTTTGTTTTTTTTTTTTGCTTTGTTCTTGATTTCTTTTTTGTCCAGTAATTTCACAAGCACTAATAGAGTTTAGACAGAGAAGTGATTTCATACAGAAAAAAGGTATTTAGATATAACAATCATATTTAGGATTTACTTTGATCTTAAACCATCAACAGGAATTTAAGTGTGAGACTTCTTGACTCCCACCTTGAAACTCTGAGAATGTGTGTTGACCACAACTCCCCCCAGCAGAACACCCGTGTTCAAACGCACTCCGTGTTCTTGTAACACCGTTTTCTGAACCTCACAATACAATACCAATGAAACTACTCATGGCTTGTGTCCCAACATCACAGTGAGACCTAAACAAATTAATGTGAAGAATGTTCCCAATACCACGCCTGAGATATTTGGGGTGAAACAGCAGTGCTGGTCTGTCTCCCTCCCAAGAGCCCAGCCATCACACCTTCTCAGTCCTCCGCATCTCTCAGTCTACCCTCTTCTGTGAGCCTTCCTCTGTGTCGCCTAAATCAAGCCTCGCACTACCTCAGCCCCTGACTAGAACAATGGTCACTTAATTTTCTCTTAGCCACAGATTAAAACATTCCTATGCTGTCCTTTAGGCTGAACTTTTTCTTGGACATAAAAATAGTCATATTGTTCTGCTGTTTAAATTTTTCCATGATGTCCACAAAACATAATTTAACCTCCCTAAAGGAATATACAAGGGATTTGCTCGTCAGAGTACGCAAAGCTAACTTCTTCCTCTCCTTTTCATTCCTTCCATGTGACTAACTGTTCCCCACCCTTTAACTGAAGTTCTGTCTTGGGGCTTGCTTTCCTCATCCCTCGATGATGTATTTCCCACCTTCTGACAGAGAACAACCATTTATCTTCAAGACATAGCTGAAATGTCACCTCCCATATGTAGACCTCTCAGGCACGTAGAGGAATTTGTCTTCCTGTAGGATTTGTAATTATATCCATTATGTTATACCATTTTTCTTCAATAACTTGTTTATATCTCTGCCTCCACACTGAACAGGACCCGCCAATGTTTAGCATAAGGCCAAGAATGGTATAGCATTTGAAAAGTATTTATTGAATTAACAATTACAAACAACAGCCAAAAAAAAAAAAATCTATAAATGCTGCAGTGGGTCAGTTCCTGAATTAATATGTCCCAATTTGCAAGTGGATTTTTATTTTCAATATATATTAACATACATACATATACAATATACATACGTATATAAAGAAACAGACTGAAACACCTATTGAGGGAAGTCTGAAAAACTGGAGCAACCAGTGTTAGTCTACGTCGATTCACTGAAGGTTGATTTTTATTTTTAATTATGTGTATGTGGAGGAAGGAGCACTCAGATGTGAGGGCAGGTGTCCACAGAGGCTAGAGGCATCTAGGCTGGGTGCTTCTGGAGCTGAAGTTACTGAATGTTGCGTTGTAGGAATCAAACTTGAGTTGTCCACAAGAACAGTACCCACTGAGCCATCTCTTGAATCAATTATATTGATTTTACAAGCAAGTGCCTTTATTTTTTTACTTAAATTTTTCAGGCTTGACAATACATTTCCTCTACTAGTTGAGACACAGCATAAACACAGAGGTATTTTGTTATTTATAGAAAATAAAAATTTTAGGTAGCCCGATTCTCTCTTCACAGGCTATCAAGAAGGAAAGCCGGGGACATGAGCATACAGGAGCAAACAGACTCTTTCTGTAAACCTTGTCTCCAACTCTGACTTCTCATTCAGAGACTCTGTATCTTAGTTTTCCTCTATCTCTAGGATCCTAGGAATTTAACGAGAAGGTCAGTGGTGGGCTCGTCTTTTTGCTTTTGTCAAGAAAATAAGAGAGAAAAGCTGATCTGCAAAGAGAGGTTCGGGGCTGTAGTCAGGAACTCCAGTGAGTGCCTAGCCTCGGGCCGACAGTGAATAAATGCGCCTCACTGGTGATGAAATACTAAATATGAGAACCTGTGTTTCTGGTTCTGTGCTGTCATAAAGCTGCTATTATTCAGCGTTTATTAGGTACCCACAGAGTGTGAGGCATAAACATGACAAGTAGAAAACACACAGTCCCTAACCTCTAAATTACCAAAGACAGATGCACAGGGAAGGAGGTAGACCTGGAAATTGCTTCCAAATGGTTGTTTGTAGGAGGAATCAGAAAGGAGACAAACTCAAGGAGGGGCCAGTGGGTGGACAGGATGGCATGTGAGGCAGATGGAGGCGTGAGAAGAGTTAGTGTTTTCATAAAAGGGAGAGGGTAAGAGGTCAGGCCAATTTCCAGAGTCGTAAGGATTGAGATGAAAGATGGACTGGCGATAATGAAGGACCCAAAGGGATGAGGAGGGTGGGGTGGCTGTCGTGTGTCTGTGTTGTCCTTGCTGATGAGAATGCCTAACTCCTCCACCTCTCCAGGCCGGGAGGGAGATAAAAAATATCATGGACCTTTGAAAATGAAAACCCAAAATCTTTTAAAATGGAAGCACCATGAAGAGCTTGGCCATTCCCTAGCTCTAGCTTCCTCAGTTTTGATAGCAAGCAACAGAGCCAGCTATGGTGGTACAGGACTGCAGTTCTAGTTATTTGGAAACCTGGATTCTGAGGACCCCAAGTTCAAAACCTGCCTAGGTTACAGACCCAAGTTCAGCCTGGATGATTAGGGTAGCCATGTCTCAAAACTAGAACAAAGACTCTGTTGCTGCAGAACCAGCTATTCTTTTTGTAGTGTACTAAATAAGCCCATTCTTCTTTCTTTTTTTTTTTCTTTTTCTTTTTTAAATAAGTATTAAAAGGGGTGAGAATGTAACTCAATGGTAGAGCATTTTTGTAGAATGTTCATGACCCCAGAATCTGAACCAAAACAACAAACTAAAAAAGCTAAAACAACAACAAAAATAAGATTTCAAAGAATTGCTCTGAGAATTGAAAAGTAGAAAGCCCCATCAGTGGCTTGCCTATTGTTTGAAAGACTCACTCAAGACATGCTACAATCTGAGACAACTCTGATACCCAAGGTTTCTTGTTTTTCCTGGTTATTCTTAGTGCTCTTGAAGGAATAAGACTTTGTTTCAGAATGACAAGACCAAGTCTAAATAAACATTCCCTAGCAAGCAAGTAGACAAGAAGAAACATCATGATAACAACTGAATCTTAACCTAGATGGTAATTTGTTTGCTGCCATTAGACACGGACCAAACAATAACATTAAAAATGAACATTGCAATGGGAGCCTGTTATATGATTCCTGGGAACCATCGAGGGCATAACTGTCTTTTCATCCTCGGAGGTCGTCTATATGATCTTATTTATAAGGAGGCTGTCAGTCAATTTCACACAGCCTTTCTCTAATGCTACCCCTCCCCCAAACATGGAAACCCAAGGGATCAGTAACGACTTTAAGAAAAAAAAAAAATAGTGTAAAGTTACACCAGGAGCTGCCACAGTGCTGCCTCCATGTGCTGTTCCCTTGGGCTCCGACAGTGAATGAAACTTATCTGAGTGGCCCAGTTCACTCCCACCCCAGCCAGATCTGCAGCCCTTTGTTAGAACAGGAGCGAGAATTGCCCAATCTCAGGGGGCAGCCGGTCTGTAATGACCCGCATTGTCCAAACACGCAGGAGTTCACTCTCTAGGAATGAAAACTCACGGCTCTTTTTCTATTTCTCTGTTGACAATGCAAAGCAGAGCTGTGGGTAAACCCCGTGTTTATTCCCGGGACGCCGGCTTCATAGGCGGTACAGTTATGGAGTCGGACAGCTTACTGAAAGGGGGTAAAATGGGATATTATCTCAGCACTATAGGAAGGGCTTGAGAAAGACAAAATATTCCCCATCCGTAGCCGTCACGAGCCTGGCATGCCCGCATTGATGATTTCATCAAACCAATAATTAATAAGCGTGAATTAGGCTAATGAAATCAGATAGGGTAATGAAAAGCAGCCTTCTCGTTAGCCTCGCTATTTTCTCCATTGTTTAATCTCTAACAGAGACTGAATTTGCCGCTCGGGACCTAATTGAGCCTATTTGACTTCTAGCTGATTTTTGAGAAGAGTCTCAGAGAGCTTTTAGAAAGCGGTATAAAAACGACTAAGAATCTTTACGGTGACACCTGTGACATTGGGAACAGATCAAATCGGACGCACCACCGACCTGTCCTGCTCCCTTCAAGACTAAAGACAGTGCAATAAAAGAAATGATAAAGAGAGTTCTGCAAATGGTTTTCCAAGGCTGAGTTTATATGAAGTGGAGGTTACCCTTCCCCCAATTACAGCGTCTTTGAAATTTAAAGTATTTTGTGTGTGTGCTTGTGTGTATGTGTGTGGTCCTGGTGCTGGTGGTGATGGGGTTAAATGCATGTAGAAGCCAGAGGATGACTTGTGTATCCTTCCTCTTCTACTTTGATTATCCATCCATAGTCTAGCCTGAAACTTGCCAAGTAAGTCAGACTAGCTGGCCAGGGATCCGCTTGTCTCCAACTACCTCAACCTGGGATCGTGCACCCCCAATCCCACTCCCCGCAGCGTTCTTATGTGGGTTCATTGTGCTGGGCCCCATCTTAACCGCTAGTCTCCACAGCTCAACGGCTGGAGAATTTTGACACATATATTTAAGTAAATAAACTCTAATAACCCGTCCCCTCCGAGGGCAGGTGCTGAAGCGTAATCTAGAAGAATGATAGGGTCAAGAATGGACACCAGAGTGGAGCTGTGAAGGCGTCCGCCTTAGGAGCAGTGACTTGCCGTTTCTGGCGAGAATTCACAGGCTGCGTTCCTATCTTAAATCTGGAGAAAAAGCTGGACCCAAGCCTGACGGGATTTGGTTTTTATTTGAATCTTCTGTTCTGAAGAAAGCTCCAGAATCCACAGAAAGGATCAAGGGAAGGAAAGTGTACGATTCCCACCCCTCTCCTGCAGGGAGCCCCACGAAAGGCGGAAATATCTGGGCCCATTTCCAGTGACTCCCCCAGTCCCCTGTCCCTGAATGGAAGTGAATGCAGAGAGGGAGGAAAGCATCAGCACATAAGGGGTTAACCTAGGCAGGATGTGTGGCTTCAGAAAAAAAAAATCAGAATATATTTCAAATCTGATAATATTGGATCTATTTTGAGATTACTTATCAGTTGGTTATTGTGCTAATAATTACCATTAACATTAATACTACATTTGGGGAATTAGGCGAAGAGCTAACAAGTTTGCACTGACACAGAGCGTTCCAAAAGCAATCTGAGTAACTTGTTTCCAGAATGCAGCTGTGCACGTTTCATTAACATCTTGCAGGTGGAGCCTAATTTTAGTTCAGCCTTGAGAAGGAGGAATTGTTTCCCTCCAGATACACACAGACCCGCAGCAGCAGTCAGGCAGGTGGGGCTCCACAGAACGCTTGTTTACATTCCTGTTTTTAAAAAATCAGATGATTCATGCTGTTAGCCGTACAGTTTCTCTCTGATTTTCACGTGTCTTTAACAGAACAGTCAGGCTTACATCTGACCTCCAGTTCCTCCCATGTAAAACAAAAGCAATGAAATCGAAAACGATAAGAAAATGAGCAATGGATCCTAAATATAGTGTAGAAGCCAGTGAATGAACACAAGTAAAATTTAGAAATACATCTGTTTGGCTACAAAGGCATTTTAAAAAGCAATGGTCCAGATCCTAGTTGGCTCATATATATATATATATATATATATATATATATATATGTACATATACACATTTCTTTCTGCCATTGCAATAAGGAAACTATTAGAGAAAGAAAGCTGTTGCCAGGGGAAGACAGATGAAGGAGCAGAAAGGAGATGGGCTCGTGAGGAAGACATCTTACTGGACGACTTTAAACAGCCAAGTTGGGAACTGCAGCACCCACATAAAAAGCCAAGCATGAGCCAAGGGTGGTGGTGCACATCTTTAATCCAGCACTTGGGAGGCACAGACAGGTGAATCTCGGAGTTCAAGGCCAGCCAGATCTACAAAATGAGTTCCAGGTCAGTCAGGGCTACACAGAGAGACCACCTCTTAAATAAACAAACAAACAAACAAACAAATAAAGGCCAGGCACAGCCTCAGACCTGAGTTCAGACTCCTGGCACCCACACAAAGGTGAGACTGTGTGCCTGTGATCCAGCACGCATGCTTACGGGAGGGCAGCAAAGGGAGTGTGAGGGAGGCACAGACAGGAGGATTGCTGAGGCTTGCTGGCTGCCAGGCTGTCTGAAACAGAGCCCTGGGCTCAGGGTGAGAGAGACTGTGTCCAAGGGATAGAGCAGGACCTCTGATGTCTCCCTTGACCTGAATGTGCATCCATGCACTGTGCACAGATGTGTACACACACACACACAATCACATTCACAAACACACACACACCCAAACAAAAACACAGACATTAATTAAATCAAAGGAAGGAAAACTTCCCCTCAAGAACTGCCCCGACCTCTTGGTCTCAGGGAATCACAGGCCCCTTACATTTGAGAAGTACGACAAAGCATTTTGCAGAAACAGAGATCTATCACTGACAGCAAAGTCTCTTTAAATGTATTTAGCAAGTAGCTGAAGCTTCAAGGCACAAGCCCCATCCTTTTGCTGTATTTAATGTGTGCTGTGAACCTACTGTGTGCCTCTCAGGACTTGAGAGCTGAGGGTTGGACTATAATCCAGCTGTGTGATTCTTCTTCTCTGTGGGGTGTTCTTGAACATTCTGTAACCTCTGCAGAAAGGGGGTGGCTTGCTATGAGACTCCTTTCTTTCAGTTCAGCCCTGTGGAATGGATGGAATTTGTAAGTATGCTGGATAAATGCCTATTGTTCTGAATCTGAACAGAAACCTCCTTGAAAGGCCTCTTCTGCACCTGGAAGGTCTCCATTCAAAGGCTTCATCTTGAAGTTTCTTTACCTGGGATGTAAGTTTGCCTGAGATGTAAACCTTCCTACTCAACATAAATGTCCGTTTTTCTCAGGTAAGGGTGAAGAACATCCCTGGGATTTCCTGCTCCCTTCAAAAAGCAAGTCTATAACTATCTTGTTAAAAACTACAGTTTTACGCAGAATGTTTTCAAATGTGACTTTTAGCACAGTGGTCTGTGTGAGCTCACTGCCTCAGTGACACAGTAGCCTTTGCCTCCATTTCCTGGCGTAAGTTTAACTTTGGATGGTTTGCACTTTTGCCTGCCTAGACTCTTTCGGGTTTCTTTCACAATTCCTTCCCAGTTTCTGATCTCCAGCCTTGTTGAATGATTATCTAATAGAATATTAGATTTTCTAAAGACTATTCTCTTATTCAGCACAGATTTATTAAGCACCAGCTATATTTTACACACTTTCAGATTTCAGAAATATATAATACGCTGTCTCCTTTGGAAATTCCAGTGCTTTGGGTAGAGACATTTATCTAGGGAAACAAATTCCAATCAGCTATTCTGTTTGTAAAGGAAGAAAATATTCTGTAAGATTCCAGTTTTTCAGAACATCTTCATATCTCATCTTGAGATATAAATGAAAGGGTGGAAAACACAGGGCGGTGATGTTTGGGCAGCATGACAAAAGACACACTTCATCCCCCCCTGTTTCCTCTACTGTCATATGCCACTCCCAGGCAGAGGTGACACTCAAGGGGGTCTGTATGGATGAGGAGGGAGTGATGGGACTTTAGAAATGGCCTTGGGGTGAAATGATGGAAGAGGTCAGAAAAGACAGAAAGAAAAAAAGAAAAAAAAATAGGTGTGCTTGAAGCCTGGACTAAACTAGCATTTTTGAGTAATCTAATCTCACAGATGGTAATTACTCATTTACCAGATAAAGATTATGAAACTTTCTTGAGGGTAATCCTGCCGGGAATTTTGAAAACATGATAAGACCCAATCTTCTGATGCCATCTCTTTCCAGGAGTTTGCAACTCTGACTTCCTCATTTCTTCCATTCTTCCTTAATGAGGGTCTGTCCCTGAACTCACTCACAAGGCTGAGAGGAAGAAGAGAACGGGACATAATTGACAACAGGAGAAAATGGTTTTCCTTCTTTCTAGCTGGGGTCCACATTATCGATAACAGAAGCCATCCCTTCTACCCTTACAATATTTCCAGTTTGCTTGAAGCCTCATTTGCAATGTGAATGCTGGCATCTACCCACTCCTTACACAAGGTTCCTGCGCCTGATGATTGGGGGAAATTCTAGAATATAAAGGGAGTTGTTTTAGCTATCTATCCAGAAGCTCCTGGCTGTGTTTGTTTTGGGTGGTGTTGTTTCTCTAATGTCCTTAGCTAAAAATTGCCAAGCTGACAACCCGCTTCTTTCTTAACTGGTCTTTTCCCTGTGCATTTACTCCTGTTCTCCTTCCCCGGCAAGCCTCCTTTTCCTGCTAAGTTCCTTACAACATACAGTAAAATATTACAGGAAGCACATGACTCTTTTTACTCTTGCTGCTCCATGCATTCAGAATGCTACCTAAAAGATATGTTTCCCATGCTTAATCTGAACCTCATTGAGTCACCTGCCGTGGAAGCCTCTACCAGAGCTCACCAGATGAAGTCCTTTCAGAAGCACTAAATGAGAATCCGGTGTTAGAAAGGGGCTTCTGAAGAAGTTCTGACCAGCACTGAGGCAACAGTGATGAGAGCCTTGTGAAATTTTTGCTTTCTTAAAAGAGTGCAGGAGCTGTGGAGAGTTCAAGTGTTTTCTACGAAAACCCTCAGTCCTCCCACTCCCACAGGCCCAAGTGCAGTAAACTTGTGAGACAGCCATTTGGCAGGGTCACACCAACCTCATGGGAGAAAGACAAGATAAATCCTGTTTCTTGGCTCTCTGTGAGAGCAAGATTTTGTCGCGTCAACTCCAAGGCTGCCATGCTTTTTGTCTGGTGGTTACCCTTAGTTCTAGCACTCATCCTGGTGCTCACTGGGCTCAGCTCTGTTTGGTTTGTTTAGCACAGAGATTGAATAAGGCTAAACAAAGCATTAGCCAAAACTCCTGTAAGTGCATGAGAATCTTTACAGTGGAGGAAAGAAACAATAATTTAAAAATAAAGACTATTTTGATTATACATACCAATATACTTGGATAATGTCTACTCTATTTTATTTTTAAGGCTTTCAGTTAGCAAGAGTTATTTAGACTGGAGCAAGGTGGCTTTCATATTTTCAAGTCACTTTCTCCTAGCCTTACATATATAAGGATATTTAAAACCAAATTAAATAATGTATTTTGAAAGTGTTTATATTCATCCTACTGCCAAGCAAAGATCCAATTACTTCAACATATTGAATTATGTGGGATAGCAGATTTGCCAACCAGTCTGTATCCAGCAATGCTGGACCAGTTCCTTGAACAACAGGTCATTGTACGCTGTGCTCCTTTTCTGATTACTGCAGGACAAAAACACAGGCAATGTAGGGAAAGGCGGACACAGAATAGCTAGGTGAAGGGAAACTGATGGTGGTAATGACAATAGGATCGAGTTATAAACTGTCTTACCCTGTGTGATTTTCTTGATGTTTCTAATAATCTTTTCAGTAAGATTATTAGTAAAAAAAATTGTCCAGTACTCTGCTAGACTAGAAAGTTAAGTGAGGTATTGAAGAATGACTACATGTAACTTTTTGCTAGTTTATTTAACAAAGTGTTCAATTAGATATCAATATTTTAAAAATTATCCCAGAAAAAATTGTATACATAAACGTATAGAAAGTTGAAAGCGCACCAGGTGCTGCTGCTGGTACACACCCTTAATCCACACAGAGGCAGCGGATCTCAGTGATTTTAAGGCCAATCTGGTCTACAAAACATGTGAGTTCCAGGAGAGCCAGGATTGTTATACAGAGAAACCCTATATTGAAAAACCGAAGAAGAAGAAGAAGAAGAAGAAGAAGAAGAAGAAGAAGAAGAAGAAGAAGAAGAAGAAGAAGAAGAAGAAGAAGAAGAAGAAGAAGAAGAAGAAGAAGAAAAGAAAATGGTAGCAGTGATCCCTATGCCTATGCAGCACCAAGACCCTGTTGCCAAAGACCATGCTCCTATTCATTATTCTTAACTCATTTGGCCTTGGCCTTTTCAGGCACTGGTATTTGAACCTCTGGTGTAAGAAGATTTTTAAAAGGCCGTTGCATGAAAATGTAAGCCTAAAATTTGTTACTTTTTTTTTTTTGCTTTGTTTTAATCAGAAAATGTTCACACAAGATGAACCTGGACTGGCACACCATTTCCCCTGCCCATGAGCCCATTGCTACCCTGGATGTCTCTAGGTCTAAGAGCTCATGTGCCCTCAGGTTTCCATATAGTTGGTGATGAGCCTCAGGCTGCCTCCCACTTTTCTCTCCCAAGTAAACTTAGTACTAATTGCTGCACGCAATGTGCCCTGTCCTCTGCAGCCTCCTTGGAACCTGGCTCCAGCTTCCCACCTGCCCTGTGTCTTTTATTTAATGAATACCTGATGACGGAAGTAAGAAAGAAATAGCAATATTCTGTTACTATATTAGCTGGCAGTTGACTGTTTGCCCCTCGGGTTTATCTTGGAGCAGCAACACTATGGCTTTCTTTCCTGTTTGAACTATAGGTCAAATAACTTAGCAACTGAGATTTTAGGAAGAACAGCATCCAGCCTCATTTATCCCCGGCAATGAGAAAAAGTGAGGACAATCACAATGAAGACTGCAGGTTCAGACTTTTAAACTTGTTTGCTTTCAAAAATATTCCTTGTGGATGGGAGGCGCAACTTAGTTGGTAGAGTGCTTGCATAGCATGGAGGAAGCCCTGGGTTCGATGCCCAGCACTGCAGAAACTGGGTAAACTAGGGTACATCCACAGTATCAGCACTCTGGAGGTGTAGGTAGGAGAACCAGAAGTTCAAGGTCATCCTTGAATGCTTAGGGAGTTCAACTCCAGTCTACCCTACTTGAGACACACACACACAAAGAAAAAAAAGTTTCTTGCTTGAGCAGAGAGTCAGTGAGCCTGTTTCTTTACCTCTTTAGCTTGATAAACAGGGAGAACATTAATTCCATCTAGAGAAGGCAATGTTCTGCCTCACTCCAGCAGGAGACAAACTGGTACCTGGCAGGGAAAATTATATGTCAAAAAGTGATAAAGAAATGATAAGAACTGGGCCCCAGTTATCGATTCATTCCACAAATGTCCTCAAGGGCTTGTAGTGTTTTAG
Source organism: Chionomys nivalis (assembly GCF_950005125.1). Classification (NCBI taxonomy): domain Eukaryota; kingdom Metazoa; phylum Chordata; class Mammalia; order Rodentia; family Cricetidae; genus Chionomys; species Chionomys nivalis. Next base: position 56,030,317 of record NC_080103.1, on the reverse strand, counting down.
GGTTTGGTGAGAAGGAGACATGCAAACAAATAAGTGCAGTGTTTGTTATGGGCAGAGATGGGCACCTACGCAGGGAAGCAGAGGCGACGCCTGTTGTCTTGTCTGATGAAGTCAAGTTGACTCTCTTGAGCTGAATCCTAACAGATGCCATACATTTTGTACTCAATTTGGATAAGACATTAAAGAATGTTTAACTCTATAAAATAAATTAGGAGGATTAACCTCTCTTTCATGAGAGTATAGGTCATAGAAGAACACTTAAGAATATTAGGTTTGTGTTAAAAAGATGTAGTGGCCGCAACATAAATGAAAGGAGGTGTAAGTTCTACATTATGCCTGGGTTTCAATCCTGGCTCCACTGTTGACAGTGTGAAGTGAACAAGCTGCGTAATTTCTTTCTGCCTCTGTTTTCTCCTTTGTGTAGAGGAAATGATAGGACGGTCTCCTATTACAGAGTTGAAACTAATAAAAAAGAAAAAACCAAAACGTATGGAAAATGTTTGATATTGTAAAACCTGGCACACAATGACGTAAGGTTAACTATTAGCAACATTACAGTAAAATGTAGTGTTTTTTTCCTGAAACAGCCACCTCAACAACGGGATCGTATATTTCAAAGCACTTACTAATGAAGACTTAGATAATTGAAACGAAAAGAACTCTCCAACCTAATATGCCTTGCATCGTTTTTGCTTCAGCTTTGCGTTCTGCCCCCACTCATCTTGGATAATGAAACCAGACCAGCTCCCATAATTGCCCTTCTGCAAGTAACTGATCAGAATTTGGTTTTTTTCAATTTTTCAGTGAGGATGGTCTTCCAGCTGCAGTAAATTAGCATAACAGCACCGTGTCTCCACGTCGTCAGGGAGAAAGGCTCCACAATGCGCTTTTATTATCAAACTTAATTTAGACTTGTGAATTGTAATTGTTTTTGGTCTTGGCTTTCATTTTCAAGATAAGGTTTCATGTAGCCCAGGCTAACTTGGAGCTCATTTGGGTGATATTCAATTTCTAACCCTTCTGCCTCCATCTTTTGAATGCTGGGATTATGGAAGCTGCTAGGGATCAAACTCAGGGTGTCATGCAGACTAGACAAGTATTTGACCAATTGAGTCACTTCCCCAGTCCCCCAAATCTGAAGATTTCTCCAACCATATTTTATTTCTTTACAAAAGATCCTTGCACAATCCCCACCTCCACCCTGCTCCTGTTAGGTAGATATTTTTCTTTTTTTTTATTTTTATTTATTTATTTTGGGGGGATTTTCGAGACAGGGTTTCTCCGTAGCTTTTCGTTCCTGTCCTGGAACTAGCTCTCGTAGACCAGGCTGGCCTCGAAGCTGGAACTAGCTCTTGTAGACCAGGCTGGCCTCGAACTCACAGAGATCCACCTGCCTCTGCCTCCCGAGTGCTGGAATTAAAGGCGTGCACAACCACCACCTGGCCAGGTAGATATTTTTCAAGTAGCATTTCTGAGATATGTTTTTATATGTAAAGCTTTTTGCAGAACAAATTCAATTTTTACTTTCCTTTCAATAAATTCAGTTACAGTTAAATGAATGGATACAAGAAAGTTCTGGTGTTTTCTCTAAAAAGGAATTTCTGGTGAGCAGCTCTACCTGTTATGGTTTACGATATCAAAGAAAACAGGATAGAGTCAGGAAGACTCAGTCAATGCTGAACTGGATTTAGTAAGAATTCGAGGTAGGTGCTGAACTTAAACTTTATTCTCTAGGAAAATTTACAGACTTGTTAAAGTAACTGAGAATATTTTGAAAAGACACCATTGGTTATTACACATTAGTAAAGGTCCATTGAAAACAAGACAGCCTCCAGGTAACCCACCATCTTTCCCGCTACAGAAGAGTGTGGACCTGGATCTGGCAAGTCATTTGATCAGAATGCACATTCCTAGAAGCTAAGTTAGAGAGAGATGTTAATATGTTTGACACTTTCAATTTGTTAGAGTCGCTTCCTTGGAAGTGATTAGGAGCAGACTTTGGAGTGGATGCTTAGTATTCACATAGCAGTTCTAAAACACATGGTCCAAGTCCATCTGTGAAACCTCTATCCATTTCCTGACCCTCAATTCTCAACTGTAAGCAAGAGTTAAAACTATTTAATCATAAGGATGCTGTGTTTAATAAGTGCCATCATGTTCCTCACTTGCTTCTTAACCATCCTTGAAAAAAAAACACTTAATAAAGTCTTTTCTTACTAGCTTAGTGCCAAACAGCTTCTCTCATCGCCCTGGGGAGAGCTGTTCAAGATATACAACCACTTTCTTTTTCTTTTTCATACCAGTCATTTCGAAGACAGCATCAAAGGCATTGTCATCACGGCCAAGCTATCATCTTCTTGTTCTTGGTGTCATGAGCGGCCAGCACAAAGTTTGACAACCGGAAACCACTCAGAAACCTTTTAACAAATGATGCACAATAAATATGGTAACATTGGATAGTCAAGTCAAGCTTTAAAAAAAAAACCAAAAAAACAGCACAAGTAATTAGAATGCTGGACCAATGCCAAAAATAGACTCTAGTATGGATGGGCATACAACTAATTTTTTCCACTCAAAATATTAATTCCAACAAGAACAAGACCCAAGAGATTTTATTAAGCAGACTTCTGTCTGTAAAAGTGGACATTTTAGTTTTATGAAAGTTCAAGGACCAAGAATATGATCAGGACGCCACCCCCTCCTCTAAGTGTGTTTCCTGCCTCTATAAATGACTTGAAATCGAGTGGTGAGCAACTGCAGCATACTTGCATTCTGCATAATTAGACCACATTTCAAGTAATGCATTCAGTTCTGACTGCCACGTCTAGGGGAGACACAGACAGACTGGAATCCATCCAACATGATGATAGGCCTTAAAAGCCATATCATAGTATAATGATTAAAGGAATGTTCCATCTGGAAAATAAGAAGATGTTGGGGAAAATGATAGCCATTTTCAAACAGTGCAATAACTTTCATGTGGAATAGGGATCAAATTTGTCCTATGAAGCTTTTCAGAAAGAAAAAAGACTCACACTAAAGAAAAGATTATTCAGAAATGGAATGGTTAAAATTAATGAAGAGCTTTATTTAAAATGAGAGTGGGTGCTAGAGAGACGGCCCAGTGGGTACCTCTGTCTGCTTCTTTTCAGAGCACATGAGTTCAGTTTCCAGCACCTACAGTGAGCAGCTTACAACTGTCTGTAACTGCAGCTCAAGTTATCTTCTGTCTTCTGTGGGTGCCTGCACACATGTAGTGCACACGTGCGCGCACACACACACACACACACACCATATAGATGATAGATAGATAATACATAGATAGATGATAGATAATACATAGATAGATAGATAGATGATAGATAGACAGATAGTAGATCAATCTTTAAAATCAATAAAAGAAGAATGAGTAATCTGAGAGCTGTATGCTCTTTTCAGAGTGATTTGGAGTCCCATTACTTAAGAAATGATTCCCACATGCACCTATAGGCGTAACATATATTGTTTCAATACACTGGGGAAAATCAAAGTAGGTTAAAGTTAACCTGTATCACTTACAGTTTCCATTTGTGTAATTATAAACATGTCTGCAAAAGTTTGCTTATCCAATACTAAGTGAGCATCATTTTGTGTCAGTTTTATGATGTTTAGAGGAAGCTTGAAGCAAATACAGTATACCTTTTTTTTTGAGACAGGGTTTCACAGTTAACAGCTCAGGCTATCCTGGAACTTACTCTGTAGAGCAGGCTGGCCTCAAACTCACAGAGCTCTGCCTGCCTCTGCTTCTGGAGTGCTGGGATTAAAGGTGTGTGCACCACCTCCATCCAGCAGAAAGCCCTACTTTAAGAGGCATATTGTTTGAAACTTTGTTATTTAAGATTAAACAAGTTTTAAAATTGTCAGTTTGCTTGATTCAAACATCACCAAGGAGTTAAGAGGTTTGAAAACATTTAAATCTCACCTCTGAGTCCATTGACAACACAGGTTCAAATCATATGCCAATGTCAGGCCTTTCACAGTCACTGAGTCCTTTGCTGTATAAACATTGTTTTGCTTATGCTAGTACTTATATTAACAGATAATATATTTGATTGTGACATATCCTAAGTCCTATTTATATCATTGTCTGTAAGATATACAATTAACAAATATTTTTAATACTTTAATCAAAAATTTTACCTCACTTATTGAGTGATTGCGCCAACTGCCTGCTCTTGAAATTGTAAGGGGAGGAGGAGGAAGCAAGGAGAGAAAGCAAATTACTAATTTTTTTCAAGAAGTTTACAGAACACTTCTTTTCTCTGAAAAAGAAGCAATGAATAGCCTACCGAATGTTTTAATCCGAACTGACATATGTGTTTGATTTGCCATTCAATAATTTAAGAGCAACATGACCAAGATACGCAATGACTTAATTGTAATTATTAAGGGGACTCTTGTCTTTTGTTTGGTAAACGTTTGCTGTAATTAAAAAAAAGGAGATTGAAATGGAGTAATTCTTGATGATGAAAGCTTTCGTGTCAAAGAATAAATATCAAGAGAAGAATCTCTTTTTGCTAACTGGCTAATTAGAAGAGGATGGTTTGCAAAAAGGAAACAAACAGAAAGCCGTCGAACTGCCCAGTCCTGCTTCCCGCAGCCCAATCCTGATTCAGCAAATAGGTATTTGCCAGTAGCGACGGGCATTGTGTACGACAATGACTGTGCTACTTAACTCTCGATACTGTTCCCACACCTCAGCGAGCTGAGCCCTGTGCGTGGGTACCTCATGAAGTCACCGGGTGCCTGAGCGCAATATTGAAAGCAAAGGGGGTGAAAAGAGTTTAAAGACTAGTGGAACTGGCTTCATAATGGCAGCCACGCCCATCTCTTAAAATGTACTTGGCAACGAAATTCGTGCCAATATGACACCTGTCTGCGTAGGAAATTCATGATGGGCCAGAAAGGCAGGCTTCAGAGGATCCCAGTAGTGGTGTTGTGACTGGTCTGGTCAGCAGCCTCTCCCAGAAGGGCTCAGGACTCCCTCTCTTGGACTACTTGTCAGTTTGAAAGGAGCTAGCAGTGGTATTCTGTGTGGATCCAGGACTCCTGATAAGGTAAGGCCCATTCAGTTCTTGTAGTGAGCTTAGAGGCGCATTATAAATGTCCTCCTAGAACTCACCTTTCAAATGTAGATTTAAGAAAAACCTGGAGCGTGGTTCAACATCCTGAACTGGAGGGACAGAACTGTTTGGCGCTTGCTCTACAAAAGAGACAGCCAGTCCAGGCAGGAGCAGTCTGTACCATTTCTGTCTAATGGGATGCAGAGAAATGAGGAGGAGGGTGAACGGTGCCTGAGTGGTGGGGAGTGACATCAGGGAGATGTGTCAAAACTGCTCCTCTCCAGGGGCCCTATGGCGGGGGGATGTTTGGTAACTACTCACATCCAGAAATTTAAATTTATGAATGAGAAACATAGTGATATCTTAATTACTCTAAGGATGTCTTTTTAAAAGAATTGTCACAGAAGGAGTTCCTTCAGAGGAAGCGAGAAACCAGAGGAGATGGCTTGATTGCAGAAGAGCCTAGGAAAGCCTTCTGTCCTAGGAGTGTTAATGTTCAGGGATCTCCTCGGCAAATACGAGTCTCCATTTCAATTCTGTTGTATTTGATGAGGACTCAGAAAGTCTTAATCAAATCTAGCAGTCATCACTGCTTCTCTCTCTCCTAATCTCCCCGATCTTGAATGGTGTAAGCCAGAGCTCTGAAAGTAAAACACCATTTGTTATAGCCTTTTCAAAATTAGGACTAAGCCCATCAAGACTAATTGTTTGTTAACATCAAATAAACAAAAATTTTAAGTTTTATGAATTGTTTGTAAGCTCTAATCAAGTGGGCGGGGTCATCTGAGAGGGGAGGGAACCCGCTGGAACAATATGTATAATTTGTCTGCATTATTATTTGAGATAATTACAAAGCAAACGCTCAGAAGCTGTCCTTTATCTTATACCATGAATGGGGGAGGGGGCAAAACAGAATGCCACCCAGCGATTGTCAGCTTCTCTCCAAAATATTGCTGGATTCACAATTGTCAAACATGAACATCCCGGAGAAGACCAGGGACAGAAGTGTCACATTGAATGCAGAGTGATGACTTCATAGGCAGGCAAAGAGGGGAGAAAGGACCAGTTTGCAGTCACAGAGAAATCAGCTTTAATTAATTTGAGTGCCAGCTCTGTGTATAATTACCCAGCGTGAGAGTTTGCATGCAAATGCGGAAATGCTGATTCTTCAAATACTTGCACTGGTTCGTTAATACGTTGGGACTAAGCAGACCTGGCAAACAGACAGGGGACAGCACACTGTGCCTGCAGGCTCGTTCCCATCATACTGTACTTAGCAAACAGACTTCAGATGTTTCTTCTTGCTTTAAATAATAAGCACAAAAATGCGTCTGATGTTTTCTTCAGTGACATAGCTCGCTTTCTTTTCGATTAAAATAAAATGTTTGGGTATTTATAAAAATGGAGAAGGGTACAGTAAATGTCACCATGACACTGATTTATCAGTGTTTGACCAGGTTTCTCAGCGCTTGGACCCAACATTTCACATAACTGTCTAACCCGATCACGCTTTGTAAATGGTGAAACAGCATTTTAAAAAGTGTAAATTTACAATTAAACTCTGGGAGAAACTAGGAGCTGAGCACGCCTGGACCGTCTCCTAGTCTATGGAATCCAGTCTATTGTGGCCAGCCTCAGCCAGGGCCAGAGGCTTCAGGCCAAAAAAACTGGCTGGCTTCTTTCTGAAAGTATTTAATTACAGTAAGTCCAGGGGTCAGAGCCTCCACTCTGCCCTTTGAATCTTACCAGAGATCAGATTCAACCTAATTCCTAAGCATTTTAAGCACATCCTACAGGGACAATCTATCTACATTACAACCCCAACGGTATATAATACTCCCTTCAGAAGATGGTATAGGTATTTCCCTACGCCATCTTAGGGCGCTTGGTCAAGTTCCGCGTGTTTCATTTTTTCGCACCAACACTGTTTCTTTGCCAACACGTGTGCAAATGTTTATGATGCACCTTTCCTGCCGGACATCCCACAGCACAGGAGAGCGAGCAAGGTAGACTCAGTCCCCACCTCACAACTCAGGTTCTCCAGGAAACACGGTTAGCATTACTACCCTGGAGAGCCTGCGCCATACGGAAGACCTGTGGCTTTCCATAAGATAGTTTTCAGGAAAGTCCTGGGAGACTGACTCATTTTCAGCCAATCGTTTACCCTTGTTCTTATATAAGACAGAGGGTCCTACCCCCATTTTAAGATCTAAGGTAAATTATGAAGACCATGTGAAGTAGTTTCTCAGGAAAGCCCAAAAGTTTTCTGGGAAATAAACTGAGGAGAAAGTTTCCCAAAAGTCTATGTCTTAAATAATAGTTGTACCTCCAGAAACAAAAATAGGCACAGCCTGTATTTGGATTTCTCATTCTTCTTGACCTAAGGAGGGCAGAATCTGAAAGACTGGCTTTCCACAGTTGTGAGTTACTAATGCTGTGGACTTGAAAAATGTGTCTTCATGAGGCTATCATGATCAGAAAGCCACTATCCGAAAGCAAAAATAAATATGGGCTCAAAGTAATTAGTATATGTATGTTTAAAAGAAAAAACTACACCTTGATTTCAATATTTAATGATTTTTATTTGTTTTCCATGTGGGCTGGTATCTACCACTAAGCTATGTCCCCATTCCTCTTGTTACTTATACATTTTATGAGAGTTTTGGTGTGTGTGCACATGTGATGTGCACACATGTGTATATACATGTGGGCACACATGTTGTGTGGATAAATATACTTTTGTGTATGCAAGTATGTACAAGCCCTAAGTTGACATTAGGTGTCCTCTTCAGTCACTCTACATTCTATTAAGGCAGGGTCTCTCATGCACCCAGAGCTTTCCAAATCTAGCTAGTCAACTGGGGAGCTTGTTCCAGAAATCTCCTAGCTATGCTTTATGAATTAGGGGATTAGGGACAGCCATTGAAGCTACCTTGCATTTACAGGAATGTTTGGGATCTGAGGACCCTCCTCACCCCTGCACAGCAAGTGCCATTGTCTGCTGAACCACCTCCCCAGACCCTGCTTATGTAGTTTAAATAGATGGGGTTACATACGGTCATTTCATGCTCGTTTATAGTGCCCTCTGATCTTTCTGCTTTTATTTTGAGACAGACTCTCATTAAATTGCCAGGCCTGGGGTTGCCTTGAACTTACAATCTTTCCAGTCTCCTGAGAAGCTGAGAATGCAAGCCTGTACTACTAACCCCAGGAAAACAAAGCAAAACAAAAGGCAGTGTGACTTCATTTTTAAGGAGACAAAATATCCAGCAATTCAAGAGCAATTAGCAGGGAGGTGTATTGCTAATGGAACTGAAATTGGGGAAAGACCAGTGAGTCAAGGCAGCTGCAATGTAGTTTGTCTTGTTCTTGTCGTGCCCAGAGAGGGGACTAGAAGGGGATCTTGACAGAGCAAAGTCTGAGGCTGGGGGAAGGAGAGTTGTGAGGACGCCTTTGATCTTGGTAAGGACATGGGTGAGGTCATCTCCTGGGAACAGAGGGAAGGTGGACATCACACAGCCATTAAAATGACACTACCTTCCTGCGGAAGAGAAGAAACTGCAAGTCAATTTGCAAATTTTAAAATTAAATTGGGAGGGAGAAAGGAAGGGAGAAAAGAGAAATGCAAAGTTTCTCTTAGAGGTTCCCTTTAGCCGCAGCAAGGTAAGAAGTGAGACCAAACTTGCAATCAGCTGATAAAGACTTTATACATTTTGTGTTTTCCAGTCCCAGGGCACAAAGAGTTTTTTTGTTTTATCAATGGGCAGGCTTGTCACCCACATCAAGGAATTGTGGGGAAGGTATATGTATATGCAGCAAGCTGCAAATGGTTTGTCTTCAGAGAAACTGTCCCTTGCTGCCCAGCCTTCTGCTAGCTAACCTTTGGCCTTGCTGCAGTGACGGGAGGCACTTACGTAACCACAGGGGAAGGCCTGTGTGCAGCTGGCCCAGAACTTCCTTTAGGCACATACCTTCCTCCTTACCTGCCTGCGCCTGAAAACACACGCATGCGCCATCAGATAGAGAGAGCAAGCTCCGAATGCGTGACTTCTGCTCTCCATGTCTGGAATGACCATCATCATTTTAGGTCAGGGACATTCAGACACGGAGCTAGCTCTTCCGGTTTGCCTGCCTAAAGACACAAGCAGAGGACAGCATTCATTGAAAGGTATGCCAGTGGGCCCAGGGCATCCTCTGGGCGTGACAGGCTTGAACAAGGCATAATTGGGGCACAGAATATTATGAGGGAGGGAGGGAGGGAGGGACTGCTGGGTGGGTGATTGGAGGTGGTAGGCGAAGGAACAGAGGAGAGCAGAGTACTGCTGGTCTGGTACTAGCTGTTTCCTGCAAGGTCTTATGTACGTTATGTTGGCCTCCAGCTTGCTAAGTGTCCAATGCTTACCTAGATCCTCTTCCTTCCACCTCTCAAGTGCCAGGATCATACGTCTAAACCAAGACAACCAAAACCTACCGGCTGCTTTTCCTTGTCTCTTCTCCCCCCTCCCCCACTGTCTTTACTATATGCTTCCAAACCTTTTCCAGAAACCAGATCTCAGGGCCCTGTTGGCCTGGTAATGGGGTGTGTAGCATTTAGCCAGTGGGGGAATATTAAAGATCTTTAAACAATGGAATGACGGTAATCTAAAATCAAAGAATCTTGAACATCAATTTATGTAGAGAACTGCCCCGTGAACAGGTATTTGAGGCCTTTCTTGTGTGTCCTCTATGGAAGTCAAACCTCTTAGACTCCAACACCTGAAGTTGACGCCAGCGAGAGGTTAACAGAAAAGACATTTCTTCCGTTGGGAAAGCACAGAGTATTGGCAAAGCAAATGTCTGGAGCAAATGCATTTAGCTATGGGAATGCATATAAATATGAGCAAAACTGCATTTCACGAGAATCTTACTGGCAACAATGTGTGAATCTGTGCGGATGAAGAAAGACCTTGAAGAGCATTAAAGAGACTGTTGAGAGAGAAAGTGCAGAAAAGGCTGAATACAGTGGAAATCCCCCAGAGGAGGAATTGATGATTTGCACATGAGCGTGGAAAGAGACGGGGAAGTTGTCATATCTGCTTTTAAAGCTTGGAGACAGCTTATTTAAAAAAACAAAAACCAAAACAGGATAAAGGTTGAAAAAGCACACAGGAAGCTAAGGCAAGTAGATCTCTCTGAATTTGAGGCCACCCTGATCTATATATCAAATCTGCGGCTAGCTAAAGCTAGACAGTAGGACTTTCAATAAAAATAAAAATAAAAATAAAATAAAGGAAAGATGAGGGAATGGACACACGGAGAGAAGACAATCAGAATGGGCTGCATTGTTTTGGGGGGTGCAGTTCAAAACTCATATCCAGAGCAGTAGCCCAAAGAATAGACAAGATTGGCAAGGGAGAGAATCAATCCAACATAGATTCCATGTACAGAGACTGGGAGAGGTTGGTGAGTGGAGTTGATCCTACAGGTTCCAAAGGAAAACTTGAAGGTCTGGTGAAGGAAGAGGACAAGGGATGGGCAGTTTCTGGAAGAACGGCCTGATCTGCGGGCAAGCAGGAGACACAGACAGATGTCTTAATGGCTTAGTCACTGATGACTTTCAGGAGAGACTCGGTGAAAGCCAGTTTCTTTCCTGGGAAGAGAAGGCAGATGCTGGTAGTAAGACTTGCTGATCATCTCTCCTTACTCTGGAAATTGAAACTGAAGCAGCAGGATGCTTTCTGGAAGCTCATTCTAAGAGAAAGGACCAGAAGAGGGCAGGCAGCTGCAGAGCTAGGCCACAGCAGTCGGCTTGCTCCAGCCCCATTTCTCTACCCTGTGCTGTTGTCTTGGTTTCTTTCTGGTTCACCCTTAGTCCATCAACTGAAGGTGGGTGGCAGGCAATTAATGGGGACAAGCAGATGATATTCGGTGACTCAGGCTGTAAATGACAGGCAGGTACTTCCTAGAATTCATGCCTTGGAATCAGGGGAATTTTCCCCTGAGAAAATCACCTCTACTCCACCCATTTGTTTCTGGTCAACTTTATCTCTTAGGATGTGGCCTCTCTTTGGTATAGGCCTAAGTGCACATTCCTATGTCACGCGACTAGCCTGTTTGGGTCCCTTTAGTGTCAAGGTGTGGCCCCCAGTCCTGGTGACTGTTAGAGGCTACAGAATTTTCAGTGTTGTTTGCCTGTTTAAGTAGCAAAGTCTGCACTCAGTTTCCTAACTTGTTTATGACTAGCTTAAGAACGTGTGAATCTAGAAAATTCTAAATGTATGCCTGTCTTCCTTTGGCCTTTTATTCTGAATATATCTGTTTTCTCTGGCATCCACATATTCAGTGCTCTGTGTATTCATAGCAGTCGGCTAGCAAATCGCACCATATTATCTGGGAGAAGAAAATTATTTTCTCCCTACTCAAATACATTTTTATTAGCCATGCACAAATTGGCTTCACCTATACACAGAGGCTTGCTTACATGAGCAGCTGAGGTGTGGTGTCTAGATGGTTGGAAGAGAATATAATTATGTGTTTATGTGCTAGGTAATCTCAGTGTTATCAGAGAGTTACGGCTGAGGAATATGAATGATCCACATGCCATGTCAACAGTGTTGCATCGCGTAGCCTTTGGCGTTCTTTCCAAAACATGAGGGGCCTTTTCCTGTGTCTAGCCTCAGTATCTCTCTTTAGTTGTAAGCCTTCCTGTCATTTATACAAAGATGCATAATTCTGTTTGAATATACAATGTATGTATAATCTCACTCTCCTCTCCATCTCTTCCTCCTCTCCTCTCCCCCTTCTCTTTGCCCCATCTCTCTCTCCATCCATCTGTCTATCTGTCTGCTTTCTCTAGCCCCCTCTCCCTCCCCTCCTAAGCGCACAGGGAGGCACCTTCATAAAGTTGCCCTGCATGGTTGTTGGTTTATCTGTCAAAGAAATTCATTACCAAGAGAATGCTTTGCTTTATATGTTCACTAAATTTTTTTTAAAAATGCTTTTTCATTATATTTATGCAAACGTAACTTGGCTAGCTCATAATTTACCAAATGCAAGCATTTGTCAGGGTTATTTCCAATCACTCAGGGGGGAGAAAAGTGCCTTGTGTATTTTGATTATTTAAAGCAATTTTGTTTCCATTATGAGTGTGTGTTGCCAGAACAGCATGACTGTCTGGATGGAGGAAGCGGGAGTGTGGCTGATTTTCCTGCCTGCATCTGCAGAAGCACTGATTGTTTAACCAGTGTACAGATAGAGATGAGGGCAGGAATGCTTTAGCGCGTGTTTATTCTCCTTGGTGCTTTTGAAGAAAAGGAAAATTGCGAATCTTCTTGTTTGCATTTAAATTATATACTAGACTTTAAGTTGGGGAACTGCTTAATATTCTGAAACACAAAAATTTGGGAATACATCCCTTAAATAGATGTCTATCATATGACCTCATTTTATTTCTGAATTTCACTTAATTTTTTCTTTTCTTTTTTTTTTTTTTTTTTTTTTTTTTTTTTGCATAGGTTGGGGGTGAGGGTTGGACCTGCACAGACATTATATCAAACTCTGAGAGTCTCAGAGATCAAAATTGACATTAAAAATTACCTGGCCTTGCAGAAAACTATTTTCTATCCTCACTAGATGAGCATTTGATTCTCCATAGGGACAGGAAGGGAAACAGCTAACCCACACCAAGGCTTTCTGGTGGCTCATGCGGATATAGTCTTACAAAGTAAGTGCAGGATCCAGGGTATTTGTAGGTTTTCTTCACTTTATTTTTGTTGTTTCTGTCTACTTGTCATCAACAGAAAGAGGCGTAAGTATTTTATAATCCTCAAAAATCATTAAATCCTGTCCATAAAGCTGTGACTCATCATGGATTAGAGTTCAGATGAGGAGAAGATTCACAGTCGTTTGGATAGGATACAACCTGTGGGTCAGGTCTTGGGTGGAGTTCGTTAACTCTGTCAGCACAAATAAAAGGCGAACCTTTCTCAGTCAGATGAGACTCCTCACCCCTCTGCTCAGTTGACTGACACCTCTCCCGCAAGTGTGACACGGTTTCAGACCACATCTCTTGTCCAGAGCCATCGCTCTGCCTCTCTTTTAAGACAACTCATTTGGTCTGAAGGAGGCAGAATAGCAGTGGCAAAAGACAGAAGAAAACACCACAGGGTTTAATTTAACATTAAATTAAAACAACCCACATTTAATATACTTCTTGTGTCTGTGGGAAGTTAGAGGGTGGCTCAGGCTACCTAGAATTCTGTCTCTACTCCATCGCCTTAATACCTCAACACTCCTTCTGTCAGTGTGTCTCCTCTATCTCCCACTGAGGCGAAGAGGAACTCAAAATTTTGTTATAGGAAAGTGGAATGAATAGGTATTAAAATTACACAAAATGCAACCACAGTGCAATATTTTAAAATGATCATTGTGCTGGCGCTGAAGCATATCAAGTTGGCCTGTGTACGTGAGGCCCTGGATTTTATCTTGAGAACTAAAAAGTAGAAAGTCAAACAAAACATTGAAAATCTCCTTTGTTTTCTCTTTTGGAGTACTTGAAGCCAGGACCTCATAGGAGCCAGCCCTCTGTATTCCCTAGGTTGACCTTGAACTCACTCAGCAGTTTAAGCAGACTTTGAACTTCTGGTCTTGCCTCCAGCTTCTTAAATAGCCAGGATTACAAGTTGACTCCATTGGCTTAAAAACATCTTGAAAAGTTCTAAAATTACCCATTCTCAAGCAATTTATAAGATGTATAAATTGATATTTAAACAAGTACGCTTAACGATGTGACTGTTACAGCATGGGATTGAAGAGAAACGAACTGGTTGCCTGTTCCCTTCACACAACTGATACCTAACTCATTGTGTAACTAATGTTTCCTCTGTGAATGTAGATTTAGTTAGTTAATGAATCATGGTCAAATGGTCCTTGTCTGTTTAAAGTCAGGCAAGTTGGGATCTGAAACCATGTTAGTGAAGTATTAATATTCTGTTATAGGAGCTGGAGAGATGAGGCAGTCATTTAAAAGCCTTTGCTGTTCTTGAAGAGGACTGAAGTTCAATTCCAAGCACCCTCAGGTGACGCAGTTACCCATAATGCCATCCCTAGGAGATCAAGTGTCCTCTTCTCACTTCCAAGGACATCCCATTCACGTTTTATACTCACATATGGTCACCCTCTCATCCAGACAAACTTTTTAAGTTAAAACTTGCTTATAGTAAATGCATTGGCAAATCTTACATTTGAAATGACGATTTCTGCAAAGATTATGTGACATCATGGATTGTTCATTTGAGAAATATTGTTTCACTGGCATATGGGGATTTCCCAAATGCCACCATATTTCATAAATCACATCTAGCAAAGGCATCTGTGAATATCACTCCTAAGCTTATCAGAAAAGTTCGTCTCTACAGCTTGGAAAACGATCAGGCTGGCAAGACAGATTCGCATCTTTCATTAGGTTATGATTTTTATCAGGACATTCGTATGTTGTCGTTGACAGTATCTCTCACTGGGTGTCTTCCTTGAAGTGACTGGCCCGTCTATTCATTTGTTACGGAATGACTTTGCAAACCTACAAGTCCTACCACACTGTATCTGTCCGCTGCTCCTGAAGTAGAGATAAAATTCATGGGAGGAGCATATAGATCAGCTCCCGACATTAACAGTTCACAAGTGTTTTCAGCAAGACAGAGCGCTGCACAGAGTTGAACTGCACACATGTGTGCATGTCCACATATGTAATGTGGGTATGCCCTTGTCCGCATACATCCAAAGGCCAGAGGCAGATGCAGATGTGAGATAACTTTCTCTATTGCTCTTAGCCTTATTGACCTGAGACAGAATCTCTACAGCTGTGTGTTTTAGCTATGCCAGTTGACAGTTAGCTCCGGGATCTGCGGTCTCTGCTCCCACGTGTTGGCATTTAAGGACCTGTAGAGGATTTGAACCCAGGCTCTCACACTTGCGTAGCAAGCTCTCTTGCCCGCAGAGTCATCCCGTCAGATGTCGCACTGCATTTTCGATGCACTTCCCCTTTGTCATAACTAGCATTATCAATACATATTCAGAGATTTGGATTTTAAGTTTTCATCATTCTTGAAAGACACTTTTAATGGAAGTCAGTGGTTTTCAGATTTCTGCATGTTTTATGTTGTTTTTGTTTTTCTACAAGCAGAAGGAAGTTGCGCCATGTGACATGCTTGGTGCCATTGCCTTACTATTAGGTGTTAGCAGCTCTGTATGCCAACCCTTTTTATCTTCAGTACAAATGTCAACACTGTGAAAAAGGCAAATAATGTCTTAGTTTTATTTTGAAAAGTGATTTTAGTTTGCAACCTGCCCCCACCCCCAGTATGGTCTATGGACACCTTGGGGTCTGCTGCCTTGACATTGAAAACCTGCTCTAGAAATCCAAAGCATAAGGGAGAGAGAGAACGGAATACAGATTTTTCAGCAGTGTTCAGTGCGTGTGGTCACAGAGAAAGCGTGGCCTTTTCAGAGCACTCTTTTAGGATGGGGAGACATGACTCAAAGTCTGTGACTCACGGATGTAGCCCAGGCTAGTCACTAACTCACAGTAATCCTCCTGACTCGGCTCCTGAGTGCTGGGATTATAGGTGTTTGAATGTTTTTTTGGTGGTGGTGGTGGTAGGACTGGGCTCTAGTCCCTATAATCCTGAGAACTGAAACAGTGTGACACATACTATTAAATCTTTAAATATTAAAAAATTCAAACTAGAAACAGATGGATTATCAGGCACTTCAAGGACTCTTCCTCACATGAGAGAATATCTGGGTTCTTCCCAGAGTGCCCAAGGGTAGAAATTTCTGCTCTACACTGGGGGGACTTTTGTGATGCTCTGACTCATTCTTCCTTAGAGCAAGTAAGCTCATCTGTACTGCTCTGTGGCTGGACCAAATGCTGTCCTGTTGGTACGACAAAACACTCTAAGGTGTCACACAGTGATAATAATTCCTGCTGTGAGTGCCAGGCACATTCCCAAGTAACTCTCACAGATGCAGCATCTCAGAGCAGCATGAGTGTGAAGTGAGAATGGAGAAACAGGTCATGTCTAATGTTTATGACCAGCTTCCTTTGGTGGATGGTAGAGCTAGGGGCAACAGGGATGGGCACAATTAACGGGTATTTTCTTAGCCCCTGCCACAATGCTGATCACTAAATATAAACCCACCACCTTGAGTAAATGCATAGCAATCTTACACAGTTGTCATAGTATCCTTACTTGTGAGCCTACCCAGACATAATACCATTGCATTGATGTTATCTCAGTGGCTCTATCTCAATAGCTCTACTATTATCCATATGCTCCTGATTGGTCTCAGAGTAGAAAAGTCATTGCCCATGGTTTCACACTAAGTTGAATGGTGGAAATGTGTACAAATTCTAGTGAGTTTGTCATGAACACTTTAGATATTTCCTTTCATGGTGTCTTAATATTAGGTTAATGTAACTATATAATTTAAACTTAGATACTTTTAAGAGTGAAAACAGGTACTGCCAATAATTGTGTCAGAGCAAGAAACATAAACTGGATTGTACCAGAAAATCTGGAATAAATATCTACCTTATTATTAGACAAATGTTACTAAGTGCCATCAAACTTCTGAAAAAAATAAATGCATCTACACACATCTTTGCTTAGAAATATTGACTGAACAGTATATATACACACACATAAAGAAATACGTATACTTCTCTCTGTGTGTCTGTATATGTCTCTGCACGACTCTCTCTCTCTCTCTTTCTCTCTCTCTCTCTCTCTCTCACACACACACACGCACACACACACGAGTTCATACACACAAGATAGTGGCTGGTCATTTCACATTAAATAAAGAGAAGGAAGAATGCCCCTGAGTGGGCTTAATATTAAAGAAATAAGTTTTCCTAAAAATTTAAAATTAATATTAAACAATCAGCATCATTTGATATATATTTTGTACACAATGAAACAGAAGGATCACCCAAGAGTCTAAAGGGGAATAACGAGAGTTTAGAAAACGAAGTCGGTATTAAAAGTTAATGCACATGACAAAGAGCTTACTGACTCATAGGAGAAAATCCCAAGAAATGTCTTGCATACTTGACTATTTCAAAAATAATGCTATGCCATTAGGAACACTTTTCACATAACTGTGGCTCCACCTCCCTCCAAATACAGGTATGGGCAAGCTTTCTTTCTTCTTTTATAGTTGCTTCTACTTCAGTATATCCTAAGTCTTCACTTTGTTCCAAGAAAATAATAGCTGTAATTTCTTTTGTTTCTTTTTCTTTGATACAAGCCTTCTCCCCTCCCAGTTTTTAACCTGCTCTGTTCCGTCTTCCTTTCTGTTCTGGTTTGTTCTCTTTCCCTCTGCAGTGAATTTACAAAAAGTTAGGCAACTGACACTATGATATTGGTTGCTTCTGACCAGGTTTGTTTTCTAAAATAAGCTGATTTAGAAAAATAGCATTTAATTTTTCTTCTATAAAATAAGTACTATAAACATTTGACCAACCAGAGCATTCAAAAAGCAAGCAAACAAAAACAGAGGAAAAAATATTACGTTTGTTCACAAGCAGTTGGGTTTTTCCTTTTTTCGATTTTGATTCTTAACAGATATGTATTCATATGGAGCAATGTGTACTAACTTGAACAGACATTAGATCTCAGTAAGATAGACTAAATAACAGTCCAAATAGCATACTTTATTACCATGAAAATTTTGTATAACCTTTATTTTGTTTTAATTTTTCATTACTCTGTGTGTGTGTGTATGTGTGTGTGTGCACGCATGCATGTGCGCATGTGTGCACGTGCACAAATAACATAGCTCATGTGTGGGCATCCGAGGTCAGATTTCAGGGTTCTTTTCTTTTCTTTCACCGTATGGATCCTGAAACCAAATTCAGGTCATTCGGCTTAAACAACAAACTCTTTAAGTCCCTGAGTCATCTCACTGGCCCAACATTTTTTTTTTTTTCTTTTTTAACATCGTCAGTCAATACTTTAAAACCATCCGTCTGGAGTCTTATTACTTAGCTGGACATTTTAAAAGGAGACTTTTCTCCTGACTGTGTTTGAACTAATTTGTCATCTTCTGAGGAAGGGTGTACTGAACTCTAAGCTTGGCACAATATCTGTGGTCTTCCCCACAATTTACATTCAGAAGAAGGAGATAGACATACACAGAGGTGCAGACACATCTCACTATTGGATTCTTGGAATGAGTATGCTTTACCTCTCTGTTTATTCTTTCATTAGCTTTTTATGGGACCAAATGTAGTTGGGAGCTGCGGGCCTCTTCCCACAGCCCGGCTCCCGCATGGTTAGCTTTATACCCAAAATAACAACACACGCATTGTATTCTTTTAAACACTGCTTGGCCCATTTCTATTCATGTGTGTAGCACCCCAAGGTGTGCTTACCAGGAAGATTCTAGCCTACGTCCATCCTGGGTCGGAGCTTTATCGCATCTGCCGGGGAGAGGGGAGCATGGCGTCTGCTCCAGAGAGCAGAGCTGTCGAGTCTGAGCTCACTTCCTCTTCCTCCCAGCATTCTGTTCTGTTTACTCCACCCACCTATGCTTTAACCTATGAGGGCCAAGCAGTTTCTTTATTACTTAACCAATGAAATCAACAGATTGATATGACACTCTCACATCACCCAACAAGGGAAGGAGAAAAGCCAAGGGAGACAGGTCTGCACCAAATCAGTCCCACAAAAGACTTTGCACAACTTCACTTGGTTCTTTAGGGATTAGGGCCATTGTGCAATGGGTCAAACAGTGATAATAACATGGCTCTGTCTGTCATGAGTACTGTGTTAGCTCCTGTTCACAAACCGTCCAGCCCGGGACCTGACAGACAAGGTCTGCATTCATTGGATATTTTCATCCTTCTTGATGTCATTAGCTCGTGTCAGAGTTTTATAATCCAGCAATAAACTAGAAAACCTCTTTTTTTTTTTCTCATCCCTATGTGGTTGGCACTAAGGGAGATAAAACAAAATATCTTGGTAAAAAGCAGGCACATTATAATCAACTGTGATTCATCAGGATCATACAAAGAACTGCCCAATGCCACCAACAACAAAATTAGAATCTACAACCTATACTAAACTGGCCTAAAACCACCAAAAGCAGCATTAAAGGATTAAAAACACACAAGAAAATCAATATCTGTCCCCAAAAGTATATATAGAAGGTAAGGTACATTTTGTTGTGTTCATGTGCAAGAGTGGAGAGAAGGACATTGTCTGAAGTCATCGAAAACACTAAATGTAGAGTCAAGTCAAACTTCATCAATCAGCATTTAATTTTCAAATACATAGGGCAAGGGAATTGTTCTTACCATAGGGCTATGAGGACCTGAGTTTCAACCTCAGCATCCCATCTAAAAGGCAGGCACAATGTGTGCCTGTCAACCCTAACTGGGGGTAGGCAAGGACAGGGAATTCTAAAGCTCCTGGGTCAACTGGTCAGTCAGTCTAGAAAAACAGCAAGCCTTGGTTTCAATGAGAGACCCTGTCTCCAAAGGAAAAAAGAAAGAAAGAAAGAGAGAGAGAGAGAGAGAGAGAGAGAGAGAGAGAGAGAGAGAGAGAGAGAGAGAGAGAGAAGAAAAGGATCAACTAAGGAAGGCAGTTAGTATCAGTCTCTACAAACTACACACACACACACACCACGCACGCATCACAATTCTCACTCTTCCTCTTGAAATAAGGAGAGCAGAGTTACCTCACAAGACTGTTCTGAAGACTGTACCGGATATGACTTGAAGGTGATTGTCGAAGCCTGTGGAAGGACTTAGTGCCCTTACAATAAGAGTGGGCTTCTTTTCCACTGTTGATCCTTGTCATTTTTCTGTTTTTGTTTCTGCCTGTCATTCTGAATTATCAGGACTTCCCAAAGCGGGGGCTGAAAATGGACGCTCCAAGAACACTTGGGTGCATTCAGCTATTCCAAGAGAAAGGCCTTTTAAATGACAGTTAGGAGCCAGTTATGTATGACTTTCTGAAGTTGTTTCCGGGAACCCCTGGACCCCTGGCCACGTTTTTCTCTCCTTTGGAGAGAGCCACACCGTGGTTCCCTGCAGGCTAACTACAAATCAAATGCCGTGTGTCATGTTTTGACATTTCCCTTTCAGAATTCATCTATCAGTGAGGCATAGTTCATGTGACTAATCTTGTTTGATTTGGCATGAGGTGAACTGTAGGTACGCTTCCTATTTTGACTAAAACTATTGAACATAGCAAAGGGAATATCCCACGTGTGTTAGTCATCCCTGGGTACAAATGCTCACAGGCCTGGAGTTCAGCTGCTCTTGCAGGATAATGGATCGCCACAATACCTCAGGTTTAAAGCACATACTTGGTTTGCATGCTGGCTTCGCCTGGAGATGTCTGTCACTGTTGTGAGAGTTTTGGGTTTCCTCTTCCCAGTGCCTGGATTCTCCATTGACACAGATGGGAATTTCACAGGACAATATATGGAACGCAGACGACAGTAGCAGGAGAAAAATGCATTTTATATGCTGCCCAACAGAGCATTTTTCTTGACTGTTTCTGTTATAGTCATTGACGATTGCTGAGAAAGGCGGATTTGCAAACCTGAAAACATATGTTCTCTGGAGGCCTGCTTTTCAAAAACATACCTTTACCCTTACATGTCATCGCAGATTACACGAAAGAATAATTATGGATCAATCTACATAATTTTAATTTTGTGGTTAGTTAATTATAAAAGCATACCTCCCTGGCCCTGCCAAGGGTTTGGAGAATGTGTGTTACTTTTCCTTCAAGCAGAAAGAACAGCAGTTCTTCCAAAAGATGGGCAATGTTTCCTTAAGAAAACAATGCAAAATGTGTCCCTTAGCAAAACTAAAGGTACGATGACCTCTATTGTAGTTCACGTTCACACTTGAGTCATAATCTGTAGAGCAATAAACTATTAAAAGTAGCACTCAGAATAACCTGTAAGAAGAAAAACACGAAGCCCGTTTATATGAATGACCAGTGTCAAAGTGTATCATAGCATCTTTTGGGTACCCTGTTCATCATTTTTCTGACTGAGAAAAAAAAAAAAAAAAAAAGAAAAGTCCTTGATGTGTTTTGTATCCATGTCATTATCTGTAAAAATATGAATGGACGGAATTTACATGCAAATCCTCATGGAGAGCCGGACCTTTCTTGCATGGTCAGCTCTGTCTGCTAGCCCCACCTCTCCAGCCTGGTCAGGACGGCAGTTGCCACTTCCTAACAGCAAGTTCTCTTTCATACAGAAAAGTATAATTTTGAGCTATAAAATGAGCACAAGTATTTTTCTATTACTCCGGATGCGTCTACTTGCTGAGTTTACATGGAAAGTCTAGCAGGCGGTGTTATTAAATGGCCTCAGAAATTAGCCCCAAAACAATTATCTTGGTTTAGCTAGGGGAAAAAAACTGACACCAGTGGCTTAATGAAAAGAGCGTTTGAGGTTTCGTGATTGAATATCGGTTGGACACCTCTATAGCTATTAACCCTTATGGGCAGGATTTCAGATTTTTTTTTAATTATTTTTAATTGAATTGTTTTTGAAAAACAGCAGATTAAGAACTGTCTTCTCCCCGGTGACAGTAAGGGATCCAAGGGCAAACTGTGAAATAATGGGTTCTTTCAAAGTTTGCTTTAAACCTCACTGTACTGCAAGGTTCAACATAAATTAGTGCTTCGTATTTAATAGATTTATAGAAATACTAAGCAGGAGAGAATGTCTCCAGTAACATAATCCACCACCCATCCCTTATAATCGTCTTTTCCCCCAACACCCAGGGCTTTCTTTTTATTTTGCAACAAATGGGATATGAATTAAAGCTTCTTACACTCTCTAGAGAATATTCCAGAGTAACTAGTTTGTTTTTTTTTTTTTTTTCCATTTTGCTCTCTTCCCCTTATAGTACCAGAATGCTGGCATTTGCAGGATTGCTTTCTTGCTATAGTTTTGACTACTCCAAATAATGTCTCTTTGGTATTTGCTATTCTCAAATATTTATTGGCTCTTATCATGTCAAATCTTAAAAGTTCCTTGGTCAGTCGCTTTAATCTTTCCTTCCAAGCCCCTTTCCCAACCTCACCTCCCTAGTCACCTCATCATTCAAAACAGTTTTCTCTTAACTCTCTCCAACCGTCCCTGTACTTCTGGAATCAAGCTTATCCAAGCTAAATGCACTTTTCCAGGTGGGTCATATATCACTTCCCAAGTCTGAGATGTGATGGCTCTTTGTACACAGCCCAGATGCTCCTGGGGTTCATCTTTTTTTCCCCTGATCATTGTCAGCACATTGACTTCAAGTGTGTTTGAACATCTCCCACTGATTCCCGAGGGAGTCGTCCTGTAAACAGGCAATCTTCTACCTTCTGGCCTGTGAAAGTCTGAACAGCAGAGCAAACAGGATTTTGTGAGCTGCATCATGAAACATGTCCAGGTACCCCATCCCTTCTCCTGCCGTCTGCAGAAACAAATCTATTTTCTTGGCGTTTCCAGTTCTGTTCACTGTGCTTTCCTGTGGAAATATCATGACCATGCGCATAGACAGCACCGCTGCTGAGATCATCAGAGTGAAAACAGAGAACTCAGCTTGGCTTAGGGGCCACGGTTCTCCTCTCTGTGCAACAGATGCTCGGAAAATGTCCCCGGAAAGGCCTTCACTGAAAGGAAAGTGGGGTTTATGTAATGACAGTAAGCTGGTTCTTTATATTTGGTCTGCTCCTTCACTCTAAATCACTGAAGTGTTTCCCTGACCATCAAAATAGTTCATAGTAGGTGAAAAGGGAAATTAAGTATGATATCCATAATTTTAGTCATGTATAAATTTCTTTAGGCAATGTCATTAAGAGTACTACTCTAAGCTGAGCAAGAGAAGACACATCTGTAACTCCAGCTACCTGGGAGGCCTGAAGCCGGAGGATTACAAGTTTAAGACCTGGGAAGGCTATAGAGTGAGTTCACGTCAATTTCAGCAACTTAGTAAGACCCTGTGCAAATCCAAAAAGAAAGAAGGATGTAGCTCAGTGAAGCACTTACTTAGCATGCTTAGATTCATTCCCCTGGAAATGTAAATAAATGAATGACTACTCCTCGACATAAAGGACTGTCTAGTGCAGTCATTAGATAAAATAAGCTTCGCCAAAATCAACCAAAAGGCACTTTAAGCATGTAACAAATATTCTCCATCACCCGCCCAGTGAAAAGGAAATCTAGTAAATCTAAGTGCCCTGTAAATGTGGGGGGAAATGTCCTCCAAGTTTTATAGACCAGTATAAATATATATCATATTACAAGATCCTAAGAAGCTGTCAGTTATAATAAACCCCTCTCTCTGATTATAGTATTTCAGAAAGTAAATTATTTATCTTTGCTGTCAGACAATAGCATCCATTTATCTGTATAATTCCATATGACTCTCCTCTTTGAACTTCCGTCAAAATTTGACTCAAGACCTGATTCTTAGCCTCAGAGTCACTTTGGTGCCTTGCAGGCCATATCAATTAGATAGACCACCAAACTCCTTTTCAATTTATGCGTGTTAAATTCTGTCAATATTCCCTCAGTTGTACATCAGAACCACAGACCTGACCCATGTTATCTTGAGCAAGAAGGAAACATGCTAGCTTTCGTAGCTACAGATATAATCTTCATTCTGCCAAGAGTCGTTCTCTTCCATCTTGTACTCATGTGGCATCCTCCAAGGAAGAAGTAATTCTCCAATTGCCTCTGCTCTCTGTAATTTAAACAGCCATGAGAACATCTTCCCCTTGTATTCCCAAAGTCACAGACCTGATCCTTACTGACCCGAGCTGAGTTCCAAGTCACTTAATGAAAGGTCAGTCACGTGGGATCTTCCAAGTTTTATTGAAGCTCCATAGTTTGGTTCAAGAGAACTTTCTGGGATAAGGGCAATTAGATGTAACTTGATTCTCCCAGTATTACAGCTATTTGTCATTCGATGCTGTTGTTGCTTGAAATGTGTCCAATATGGCAAAGGAAACATTGTGAATTTTATTTGGGGAAATTTTAATATAAGGAAAATAGATGTAATCGTGTATACAGTGCTAGAGTTTGAGTTTTGGAGCAATCCACTTGAGTTCATAGCTTGCGGAATGGGCTTGGGAGAGGCACTCCTATTTTTCCACCCCAGGGACATCTAGATGCCAAAAAAGTGATCAATACACACACACTCTTCTAAATACTCCAAACTTGAGAGGTTAGCAACTTTTTAAAAATTCCTTTTGCTTTTTTGAAGACAGGATTTCTCTGCGCAACAACGCCGGCTGTCCTGGAACTCTCTCTGGAGACCAGGCTGGCCTAGAATTCACAGAGCCACACTTATCTCCGCCTCCCAGTGCTGTGATTGAAGGCGTGCGCCAGCCACCTCCTGGCATTACCAACTTTTGAAATAATGGTTGAACTTCCTGTTACGTGGTTCACACCATGTACCTTACAAATTTTCTGTTGCTTTGTTCTTTCTGAATTAAAATGAATACAGAAAGGATTATGGACATTAAGTTTGGTTTTTAGGATTCACCATGGTAAGTTTTTGTTCAGCATCTCCTGCCTGTAACTGAATTAATGTTTTTCTGTAAACATTCTTTTTAGAGGCTGTGGTGGAAGGTCTATCCTCCCTATGCCAGGCTGCACACTCCTGACGGTTCTCACTAAGTAGCCCAGGCCAATCTCCAGTGTCTAACCCTCCTGCCTCTGTTTCCGGAGTGTCACAGTTACAGGTGCTCTTTAATTCCTCACCAATCTCCCCATCCCGCCTGTACTTTTCAAAAGAAAAATTAAAAGGCAATAGATGGGACACAATTTAAGTTCATGCATTTTTCTTACAACAGACTCAGCCGAAGACAAAAAAAACAATAATCATTTTCTAGTCACCGTCAGCATCAAACTTGTACAATGATAATCCTGCCAGGGTCCTCTCCCAGGGTCAACCCTGGCTTCAAGGTCACCTAGTGAGTCCAAGGACAGCAAGAGTCATATAAGGCCCTGTCTTTAAAAACAAACAAACTAAGACAACTAAGAAAAAAGAAAAGTTATCCAAAATGCCAACATACAGCTTTAACCACCTTTTGCTTTGGTCTGTGTTTCTGATGGTATTAATATTATTTTGAGTTCTTTTGGCAGTGGGCTTTTCTCAATTCTTGAGAATTGAGTCCAGAGCCTCACACATGCCAAGCACCTACTAAACATTGAGCTACACTTCCTCTATCTATGTTTTCTTCCCGGGAGGAAACCCACTGTAGAGACTCCTTGGCAGCTTCTCTTCACCTGGCAATGCCAGCACAGCATGCCGAATGACTGAGTGGTCTTCTATTACAAGGATCCAACGTATGTCTGAGAAAGGCAATGATGCTGTTAAAAGGATGTGGGTTTTCTTCAGCATTCTGGCAGGGATTTTATTTACTGCTGAATATCTGAGCCTGGAACAGTATCTGACATCTGGGATACATTCAATAAGTGTTTGCTGAGTGCATATTGATGCGGTTCCCTTCGAATTTCAGGCAGGCAAGCAGGAGATGAACTCATTTCTTTAAATTCTCGTCAACTCTGAGACTTCTGATTTATCTTTAGAGTTGTAGACAGAGGATGGTGTCTCATTACAGATTTATTTTAACTTATTCCTCCTGAAAGTACAAGTTGTGTCAAATCATGCTTATTTGGGCAAAAACAATTTCTATACACTAAGAAACTTGTAGCTTTGAATTTTGGCTGAATGTTACAAAACTTTAAAGTTTTGACTAAACAAAATCCAATTATGTGCTTGAAATCAGATTCTGGTCTAGTAAAAATCATGTGACCTACAGAAGTTACTGGACATTTTTTATCTCATTGCTGCTTTTTGAGATGCTTATGGGAGGCTGAGGAAGGAAAATAAGACCTACTTATAGGCTGTAGAGCTAGTTCAAAGCCTGCCTGAGCAACTAAATAATAGCCTGTCTCAAAACGAAAAGTAAGATGAGGGCTACGAAGGTGTGCCACAGTGGTAGAGCTCTTGCCTAACACGTATGAGGCCCTGGGTTCAGTCCCGAGGACACACACACACACTCACGCAATATACATATGCATATGTCTTGTGAGTTTGTTTTAACAAATTCCCAAAGAAAGAAACCTAAAAGACGAAGTATCTGTCCCTGATATGGAAATCTTCCTCCTTCATCAAAATTTTACCTTTACTCCATATCCTACATTGAACTCACAATCTAGTACTTAAGCAAAACTTGGAATTTCTATGCAAACCCTAGAGAGACTAGAGGTGCAGCTTAGTGGAGGACCACTGGCCGAGCATGCACAAGACTGGAGAGTTTATCCCAGCACCTCGCCTTTGCCCCAATAGAGGAAATCTCAAAGTTCAGAGAAAAGAAGGTAGAAGCTCCAGATAAAACTTATGGGGACACCATGGGGGCAACCTCTCTAGAACATCTGCTCAATTCCCTTGACATCAGCCCTTCTCCTCTTGCCCTTGCCCCTACTCAGTTTCCCTCTGGGTACTGCTGGCTTTTCCGAACTCTTTCTTCTTTAGCACAAACCTGGACCTTATAGGCCTTAATAATCTGTGCTCCTGTTTCAAGTTCGCTGGAGAAAGTGAATCAGGTTCACTTTCCTTGGGCGTGGGTATTGCTCCTCTGCCTCAAGTCCAAAATACCCCGAGAGCAGGGAAGGATCGTGGAGTTCAAATATGGACCAAGAGCTAACTCATCACTGACTTGGGGGTACCTTCTAAAGATCTACAAGGATTATAGCTTCCTCTAAAGCTCCATGTCACAACACTTGCATTTGTTAGATACTGGTGAACAAAGGGAGCCAAAAAAAGGCTTCCTGCCATGTAGTAGTAATTCAAGACCTGAGAAATATATACTTTAAATAATCTTACAGTCATTACTGGTTTTTAATTATTTATGGTAATTAGGAAACTCTAAACACATCGGTTTTAATTCTAATGCTAAAATTTTCTGTGTCTACTTTTCAATTTAAATGTTTTGCTGTTTGCCTACACTGGGCATCGTGGATTCTACAGAAGCAATTATAAGAACAGCCCCCACCAACTCGATGTTTTTGTTCTAAATATAAGGCCCCTCTTTGTGGTTAGTTTTTACTACGCATCTGTATGTAAAAATTTTAGTAGTTGTTTTCTTATAGTACTTTTCTGCCCTAAAGGAGCTGACTTTTAAAAAATTAAAGAAACACAATTACCACTTGAAATGCCATTTCAGGCATTTTTTTTTTGAGATAACTCATTATTATCTATGCATTCTATAGGAGGCAAAATGACAAAACTGGAGCTCAGTTGATAGAGGGCATGCTGAGCATGCCCAAAGCCAGAGTATGCATGCCTAACATTGCACAAACCAGGTATGGTGGTGTGGGCCTGTAACTTAGAAGCTAGGGGAACAGAAGTTCAAAGTCACCCTTAGCTACACGGTGAATTTGTGGCTAGCCTGTGCCTCATGAGACACTGCCAAAAGCAAACAAAAAGAGCCACACTAGCAAAATGGTTAATCTGAATTAGTGATTTGATAAGTCCATATCAAATCTTTTTCTCCTTTGTGGTCCATGATATATTTTTTATTCTTTAGATTCTGTTGTTGTCAAACTCTGTTGTAGGGCAAGCTAAGCCATTTTCTCATTCTCATTTAAATTCTGAGATTAATCTTCCCAATCTTGTTTAGAATTTGTTTTTTAAGGGAATTTATTTTGAAGGTGTGGCAGCCTTTGGTCCTAACACTGGAGAGCCAGAAGCAGGTGGATCTCTGTGCGTTTGAGACCAGCCTAGTCTACAAAGCGAGTTCCAGGACAGCCAAGGCTGTTACGTAGAGAAACTCTGTCTTGAAAAACCACACACACACACACACACACACACGCAGAAATAACTTACTCAGGTCACACCTGTGAACACTTGAACACTATAGTGCTTAAATCAAGCATGGCCATTGTTAATGAGAAGCAGTCTGACCACATTCTCTAGTCCTTGTAGCGTGTGATGAATGTCCAGGAACGGCCATGCTGGGTTTCATTGCTTCTATTGTTCGGATTTGTGTTCAAGTTGGAAACACAAGAGAAATGAAAGCCTCCTTTAATGATTGATGGGACTCACCTTTCACCTCCATGAGCATCTAGCCCGAAGCCAGCCACAGATATCACATCTACCTATACACTCTTTAATCCCGAGGTCCTAGGAAGCCAGGACTGTCAGCACAGACTCAAGGAAGAGCCCAGCTCTGTGGTCTCCAAACTTTTCTAACTAGAAGATCCAAAATATATCATAAACGTGGTTGAAGAATTCCACGGTAGCACATATCATTTTATGTATTTTATACTGCTTTAACCAACTGCTTTATTTTATCTCATTTTCAGAAATCTGCCACCATATCTGCAGAGGCTGAACTGTCAGCTGCACATTATGTGAGCAGAGAGATTAGCATGCAAATTTCTGATTTCCCAGTTATAACAGCATCTACTCTAGTCCAAAATGTGTAAAGTGTCATTTATTTAGTAAACACACAGTTCTGAATGCTTCAAACAAGGCAAAAACCACTGTCCTGAAAAGTGTAGTCTTGATACAAGCCCTTCCTTCCCCAAGGATGTAGATAATGGGAGGCTTATGCTGTTTTCCTCTTCTTAGTGAAGAACAATCTTCAATAGTGATTGGCTTGTTTCTCTATTTCTCCTAAGGTATAGAGACAGAACCTGTGATTCAAAGGAAACCCCTTCTATGCTATCACAGTCACCCTTTCCATGATTCTGGTTGGGCAAAATTAGAAGTGTATTTCCCCA
The DNA here is from genome assembly GCF_950005125.1 of Chionomys nivalis. NCBI lineage: Eukaryota > Metazoa > Chordata > Mammalia > Rodentia > Cricetidae > Chionomys > Chionomys nivalis. Next base: position 56,001,416 of record NC_080103.1, on the reverse strand, counting down.
AGCTGCAGTGAAACAGTCTGCTTATTACGACTTCCTCAACATCTCCCTCGCAGGTGGCTATGCTGTGAACAATGACTAAGAAGGCCTGTGTGCGCAAGTACAATAATTTGACTTTAGGAAGTTATTATCTGAGTCAGCCTCCCTCCTAGTGGAGCTCAAGGTTATTATTTACAGAAATGAACCCATGTGCTATGTTTAATACACTCTAGAACATTGGCACATACACTAAATCATGTTTGCTTGTTTAGATGTTTCTATGTTACATGCATTCAAGAGAAATACTTTCCACTGGGGCTAGAGAGAATGCTCAGCAGGAAAACCACTCGGGGGCTCTCGCAGAGGACCAGAGTTTGACTCCCAGAACTGACATGGGTGGCTCAAAACCACCAGCAGCTCCAGTTTCAGGGGACCCAATATTCTCTGCTCGTCTCTGTAGGCAACCTACTTACATGCACATACATGCACAGATACACACACACATAAATTTAAAAAACTTTATTGAAAAACATTTTTCATGTGATTTTTCCTGCCTTCTTCTGAAAAAATGTTTTGTTTTGTTTCATTTTGTGAGGACAGGGTTTCTCTGTGTAGCCCATGTTGTACTGAAATTTGTTTTATAGATCAGGCTGAACTTGAACTATGGCATCTGCCTGCCTCTCTCTCCTGAGCGCTGGGGTTAATATGATATGTGCCATTACAGCTGGCTTCCTTCTTCAAAATTTGATTTTAAATGTATGTTCTTCAACAAGAAACATTTCAAAACAAGTACTGTGAGTTTGTGCCTCTTTTTGAAATTATCTTAATATTTCAATTACTCTGTAATTCTTACTGCAACAGATATATTGTGCTCATATTAACTTTTAATTGCTTTATGACCTGCAACGTAGTGGGGGGGGGCAGTTATAACCTCATTTCACAACTGTTTCAGTCTGCATTTTTATTTGCTTATTTATTGATTGATTTTTCACTGAACCTAGGGCCTTGTGCATACTGAGCAAATCCTGTACCATTGAACTCCATTGCCATCTCTTTGCATTTTTGATAGTTCTTACTTTCTGCCCGCGGCAGCATGGCCTAGGTGTCCTGGGTTTTACTTTGATTCTGAGTTTTGCTCAATGACTTTCCCTACCATTTATCACTATTGACTAAGAAAAAAAAATGTATTTTCTCCCAGATGGGGGAGGGGTTTTTCTACACCATGCAGCTGACTCCTCCACTAAGGATCACTTACTACTACTATCTAATACTGTGCACAGACCCTTGAGAAAACGGACAGAAGAGAGAGAGACAGAACCCTGCAGTGCTTACACTCTAGAAGGAGATTCCTTGATCAAAGTATTTGAGGCCTAATGCTAATATGCTCTCTAGAGACATTAGAGTATCACTAGCTTGTCTCTCTTGATTTTCTCAGTAGCCAACTCATTGCTGTTTACACAGTCAAGGGGCACGCAGGTTTCATTGACTGTGAGAAATCCATATTTTCAAAGGGAAGCGAGCACTGGATCACATATTCCTTATTTTAACCTTGGAGCAGGTCAGAGTCAGCGCAGAGGAAAGGAATGCTGCCGGCTGCCAATTATTGTTAAGAGAACACAATGTGCGATCCACCCCCGCAGCCCTCTTTGATGTATTCCCTAAAATCTCTTGGTATGCCAGCTGTAAGAAATCCATCAGATGAATAGCTTGACAATAAATATCTGTGAAATTATCCTTGTCAGAGAAATGCTTGAGATGAGGTAGGCTCCTTTAACTTGGCTCGTCTTAGAGTTCTGCTGATATCATTACTAATAAATACTTCATGTTAACTGTGTATCACTTACATGCCAATATAACCTTAAAGACATAATGAAGACCAAGACAACGGTAACAGAAACAGGTATTAACATATCCTTTAAGCCCAGTTCCTTCACCGAAATCCCGGAATAAAGAGACAGTGAATGAACTACCGCAACAGCTGTGATTGTTGTAACGCCTTATTGAGAAGACAACACTTGGGAGTTTTGGACCTTTTAAAGGTAGTAAATAAAAAGATGTAGCTGGGTGGTGGTGGCACACACCTTTAATCCCAGCACCAGGTAGGCAGAGGCAGGTGGGTCTCTGAGTTCGAAGCCAGCCTGGTCTACAGAGAAAGTTTCAGGGCAACCAGGACTACACAGAAAAAGCAAAATTAATTAATTTTTACGCTTATGAAAAGTAACTATTAGAATTTGCTAGCCGAGAATGCTAGATAAAACACAAATCAACAATAGGTCTCAAACTGAAATAAAGTGAACTTTTATGATTCATTTTAGGGTGTTTATTTCACTCTCTTACCTAAAATATTCAGTTATCAATTATATATCTTTCTCTGCTTTTAGCTCAATCTCATGAAAGCAAGGAGTTCTAGTAATAGGGAAAAGCAAACACAGTTACCTTGTACTAGTGACTTCTTTGTCTGCTTCACTCGCTATGGTATAAAAGGTCATGCTCTCTTCTCAGTCCTCTAATCATGAAGATACTGAGGTCTGGAGAGGTGTAAGTAACATTCTCTGAGAGGCACAGCAGCAAGAGCCAACTCAGGGGTCAGGTCATTGCCACAGTCAGGTATGATAGCGTTCCAGAGACAGAGGTGGGTGGCGTCTTTGTGAGTTCGAGGCCAGCCTGGTCTACAGAGTGTTAGGTCAGCCAAGGCTACACGTTGGACTTAGACGGTGGTTCATGTAGGTAGTTAAGAAGAGTGGTTATAAGAGGCAGGTAGAAAGGCAACTTCTGCTGATATTCTAGGGGATTCCTTCCCCAGTGTCAGCCCACCACGAAAACAGAGAAAAAAGGTCATACTTCTCTAACCCTCCTGCCTGCTGGACTCCTGTCATTCATTTCTTTCCTTTTGATTCTGTTGAATGAATCCATAGGTTCTGCTTGTTATCTGAGACTGGACAGCTCAGGCTGCCCTAGAACTAGGTATGTAGCCAGACTGGCCTCACAAGAATGTCTGCACCCACCCGTTTCAGTGCTAGGACCAGAGCATGCAACAACACACCAGACTCACATTTTGTGTCTGACCCTGGTTTTCTCTCCAACCCAAGTCTCTGTGACTAGTGATCTTTGGTTGATTGTTGCTTCCTCCTACACTGTGGTTGGCTCAGAGTGCTCACCAGGGGGTGGGGCTAGGGGAGGAAAAGCAGGAAACTATAAATAAGCTGAAATCCATGAACATACTTGCTCCACGGATTGACATTTCAAGTTTTCTCCCCAACTTTGCGTCTTACGCCTCGTTGGGCTCTTCCTGTAAAGTTCTGTCACAGTGATGGAGCTGAGATCTCCTCATTTATAAATGTGAACTGTGAAAAGAAGGCATGTTTTTATGGGTCAATTTTCTTTAATACATTTACACATTCAAGGTCAGATAATACATTTATTTTTCCATTTGCTCAAAATACCATTATTATGGTCTGAATAAAAGACGCTGACCAGGAAGGCAGCTAGCAGCTCCAGAACTCTGGAAATGAGAACTTTTTAAGGTCTGACCATGGTTAAAATCAAAACAATATGTGTGCATTTTTATTTATAGTTACAAAACTCAGAAGGTATCTATTATTCCACAAGACAAGCAAGATATACCTACCCTATAGAATAGTTTTTGTCCAAATCATCAAATAAGGCTTTGATATACTAGAAAGAACTAGAGACTTGGGAACAGACTAAACCCCCATTTAGAATTCAAAATCTCAGTCTGGAAAGATAGACCACAACAGCCTTAGAAGTAAATTTAAATAAATAATGAAGTCATGAAGCAAACAAACTCATGCACCTTGCAATGCAGAAAATGCATCAACATTGCCCAACTGTGGTTTTAGGGTGCCACAGGTCTGGATTTAGGTCAGGACTGAATGCCAAGCTAACTGATAAACAATACAACAGGAGCAAGGCCGTCCAAGGGTGTTGATTCTTACAGCTGGGGGCATGGTGGGATCTTAGAGCTAGGCTCACCTTGTCACACAATTACCAGATCACTCTCAGCTGCTAGGAAGACATTCGAAAGCCTCACCCTAACTCTTGATCCACAGGGACAGCATAACATAACAATGCCACCAAAGAGCAAAATGGAAAGCCAAAATCTTTCCAGAGAACTGTAGAGGGAGCCCCATCTGGATGGGAATGAAGGCATGTTCCTTAGGGTGTTCACTGCCAGGAATCACAGGAAAGGAGCAGAGTTTTAGCACCTATTGGCTGCTATGGCAGTTAGGAAGCAGTACAGGAGAGACCCACCCAGTGTGGTCCTGTTCTTTCCCATCACTCACTCAGCAGCGTGGCTGTCTCCGTTCTCCAGGGTGCCTGACAGTGTGCGACATTTTTTTTAACCTTTGTTTTTTCTAGTGCAACCTGGTGTTCCAACACTTGTGTGGCTGACCTCATTTTCTTCTTGTTGTTTGGGCCTCACCTTACACCCTGAACTCTGGGCTCTTTACCAGAAACCCTTGGCCTCGTGACCTCAGAGATCATTGCTCTGAATGCCACCATCATAACAATTAACCCAGTTATAGGGTTGTAGCCAGCAGGGCTCGGGCTACTGAGGATGACGCTCATTCCACTGGGTGCTTTCTTAAGCCTGCTGCCCCAGGGACCTAATGCCCTTCTGATAACACAGGTGCCTCTGCTTTGGAATAATCAGGCCAAGAGAAAGAGCTTTCATAGAAAAGGCTTTTGTGTTAGCAACTGTAGACAAAGCATTTATTCATGGCCCAATGCAGCAGAGCAAGCCTGACAGACAGAAAACAAAACCACAACACCAGACAACAAGAGTTGAATTAATTAACTCACTTATCCTATGGTACGCTTCATGGCTGAGCGTGCGATCTTGCTCAAATGGCCCCTCGTTCTGTCACATGCTGCATGACACCAGGCATGTCATCTAACTGACTGGTGCCTCAGTTTTCACCTGTTACAAAATAAATAGATGAATGACTAAATAAATAAATAAATAAATAAATAATAGGTGTGTCAAGTGTGGGGCTGTACTAAGTCTTTAATTCCTGTGCTTGGGAAGCAAGGCAGATGGATGTCTGTGTTTGTGTTTGAGGCTAGCCTGGTCTACAGAGTGAGTTCCAGGACAACCACGGCTACACAGAGAAACCCTGTCTTGAAAAACTAAGAGAAAAGGAAGAAAGAAAAGAAAGAAGAAAAGGCATATACGATGGTTGTGTGTGTATTTGTACACACACACACACATATATAGCATACACATATGATCACACATGTCAACACATCTGCAACAACTGCTGGCACCTAATGACACTCAATATTCTCTACTATAAGGACATGCTACCCTATGTCCAGTTGCTGCTCAAAAAATTCATAATGGTTTGACAGAGTCTACCAAATCATTTCCTGTACTTTTGATACAAAACAATCAGTCCAGTAAAGAAAAGTTTCCTGCCTAGAGCAAAGAGAAGGAGTCCTGGTAAAGTCTTTTAAGCTGCTATTCTTAGGGCTCTGGTTTTCTGCTCCAGCTTTGCCCAAGAAGAGGATACAAGCGTGGAAAAGTAGTTGGTTGTGTTAACTGAAATGTTGGAGGGTAGACAATGTGTGTAAAATGACGCAGAGATCCCACTTCAGTACAGACCCTGTGAACTCAAGGTCAGAGCCACTCTACCTAGCTCTCTTAGCAAGACTCCAGGGTGCTACAGAGGTTCTTAGTAGGGTTTCTAGGCTTTTCTGGCATGACAGCATCCTCTCCTGATCAGCACTGTCCCAGGAATGTAGGTGCAATATCATGCTGGGACCTTCCCCTTAAATGACAATAAATTCAACAATGCCAGACGCTTTCCACTACCTGTGTCTACCCACCACCTCCACCCTTCTACCAAGTGGCAGGGTCTCATACTGAGAGCCATGACTTTAGCTGTATAATGTCTTCTGAAGTTGAGTTCGCTGCGGGAAATAACTTCTACCAACCAATGTAGGTTAGTGTTGGATAAAGACAACTGTTAGCCCACATCCAGGAAAGTGGTATTAATTCCTGTAAACTGTTAATATTGAGGTGAGATCACTTTAATAAAGGGAATCTTTGTTTGTATTTCTCTGACAAGATGCCAATTATTCCACATTTTCTGCTGTTAAAGAAGATCTCACTGTATATATAGTGCTAATAAGTAAATTATATTCATCTTAAAAGGGTTATGTGAGCCAGGACAGAAAAGCTCTGATATAATTTGTAGGTTATTTAGCAGCCGTATCTGAGATGGCAAGTTATTATTAACTTCTAGATAGTGGCTGTTAACACACCACAGCTTTAAACCATCTTCTTTTATTCCTTTGTGTTGTATCTGTGAACTTAAGTCAAACTCTCTGCCTTGGCAGCCTTTCTGTTAGAGCTTCAATACCTTTGGGCTTGAGTAGCTGCACTGAATAATCGTAACAGGGTTCAGACAAGCAGATCTGTGTTATTCAGACACAGATCCGGAATCCAGACACACACAGACATGACTCAAACGTTTTGTGCTCCCGTAGTGCCCACGGACTGTCCTGCTGCACAGACGGCCGCTCAGCTCGAGCCAACATTCCCATTTACTATATGAAAGTTAAGCCGTTCGGTGGGCTTTCTCCTTTACACTCCCTCCCTAGATGGGATATCAAGAGGATCGGCTGCTAGGAACAGAACCAAAGAGCTTTTGAAAGAAGAAATGCAGGCAAAGAATGCGGCAGAAGGGATGAAAGAGGCCGAGCCCTCAGCGGTAATAGAGGGGGAAGGTCAGAACCTGCACGCTGAGTGTGGAAAGGTGGGGTGATGGATTGGGGAACAAGAGGAAGAAAGACCCGGTGAAAGGATTCTGTTACCACAAAAAGGGGGAAATACGTTTCATATGCAGAAAAAAAAAAACCCACATAAACCTGAATGTTATGTTGCTAGGATATGGGCCAGTCTTCCAGCTATCCTGTGAACTGTGGGGCAGAGGATAGATGCGGGTGAAGATGAGACAAGGAAAATCACAATGGGGGGAAAAAAGGAGGGGAGGAAGGAATGAAGGCAGGAAAAGAGGGAGAAAGGGGAAGATGCTAGGTTCTGGAACAAGAGTAAAGAGAATCAAAGTGGCATGAAGTTGAGGAACAAGGCCAGCATAGACGGAGGAAACAGCCAAAGGGGGGGGGGAGCAGGAGGTGGGGAAAGGTTAATTAAAAGGAAATGCAGTACTAGAAGAAGTAATTGTGAGCCTTCCTTGGGCGGTGCAGTCATTGTACTTTTAGAACACAGATGACTGGGCAACGTAGTCTAATATTTCGAGAGCCAACCACTGAAATATGGAAACTGAGTTCAGTTCAGTGAGATGAAGGCTACGCATTTCACTCCCCTAGCCTAAAATCAACCTCACATAATATTAATCACATTAAAACATCATACTTAGATATGCTTAATTAAACTTTATAGAATGGCATTTTATTTCTTAAAAAACATGGAAGCTTTTGCATGTAAGCTTAAAGGTACATATAAAATACACACGGACTTATCAACAGTTTCTTTAAAACCCACAGTAATATAGTCCCTGACTGGATTACCTTTGGAGACTGTAGTTTTCTAAGTGAAGAAAAAAAATTAAGTGAAAACAGCTTTTCAATATTTCTAACCAAGAGGACAGCAATATTCAATCAAATTAGTGTTATCAGTGTCGTGATTATTTGAATATCTTTCATGTGAGAGCCAGTCCTCAAAATGAAAAATTTTCTTGACTTTGAAATCAAAGAATAGGTGCTTTTTCCTACTGTAATATAAAATATAAATATTAAAATTTTATCAAAAATTGAGCACACAAAAGAAAACTGTAAACTTTGCCCAGGATTTTGATAAAAATTTAATTTGTTTTCAAATATCTTATTATCTAGGAAATATATAAAACATAAGCTAGCGCCAATGCGGTGTACATTTTACTGGTGTCTGCAGGGCCTGCCTGCGTTGACTGCATGTATTTTCTTCGTGAAGGATCTTTAAAAGGCAGGGGCACCTATTATAATATCAGCAGGGGTTCCATGCTTCGGCCTTAGCCTGGTCTTCACCTGTTAGCTGTGTTCACTTGCTCAACTTCCTATCTCTTTTAAACTGGGAATATATTTCCTCTAGAGTTGGTTGAGCATAAAACGTTTATTCTAAATGAAACGTTTTTTTAAAAAAAGAACTTAAACATAGTTTAGTTACTTGCATGTACTAGGAAACACAGTTTCCCTTATTATTGGTTATTGTCTAATACATGGATCTCTCTTCTTTTGTTCTTTATTTCCTTAATATCTATTTCTTCATTGTGTGTTATATAGATAAGTGTGCAGGAACCCTTGCCTGTATCGAGATCAGAGGTCTGATATCAACTATTTTTTTCTATAATTTTCCATATTTTTTAAAACGTAAGGTCTCTCTCTGAACCTGGAGCTCACTGTTTTGCCTAAGCTGGCTGACCAGAGAACCCCTAGAATCTTTTCCTCTCCCTGAACTGGGGTTAGAGACATGGCCCGCCACATTAGGCTTTTCTGTGTGTGCTGGGATCTGATAGAATGTCCTCATGCTTGCACAGCAAGCTGTTTACACACTGAGCCATCTCCCCAGCTCTCTCTTCTTCACCTAACTAAACCTTCATCCTACTGGGGAAAGAAACAGAAAATGAAAGTAAGAAAAGAAAGCATTTGATTTTTCAAATCCAGCTCGTTTCCATCCTAATTGAAACCATTTTGAGGAAAAGAGAATTCAATCCAACATTTCAAGTCAAGCATCTGTTGTTTCTCTTGCACTTTGCCTTCAAATGGCCTCACAGGAGGAGTGGCAAATGGACAAAAAAAAAAAAAAAAAAAAAGCCTGCCACAGGTTAGGCATGATGGTACATGCCTGCAACCCCCAGCATTGGAGAAAACCTCAAGGTCTCGGCTATGCAGAGAGCTCTAGATCAGTCCTGGCCTTTGCCAAGATTGCTTCTCAAATCAAAAGGCCCAAACAGTTTGCAGTTGTAGCGAACAATAACTTAGTTCTCAGATGAACTCTCCAGGGAAGTAGGTGTTTTCCTCTTGTAGCTGCCATTATCCCACCCAGCAAGGAAGGAAGTTTGTCTGAATGAATAAATGAATCAATGGGTGAAACTCGCCATATTCTCGTTCATAAAACCATCTCTTTTGGTGCTCAGTTATTAGTCGTACAATCACTCTTAGCCAAGATTTATTTGTGGGCAAAAATCTTACACTTTTGAGGCTGGCCTGGGAATTTGCTATGTAGTTAGTCCAGTTTTCCCTTGGACTTAAGATCCCCCTGCCTCTCCCTCTCCCTGTCCCGTGACAGCAGATTGCAGATAAGAGCCTCTGTTCAGCCTGAAAAAAAAAAAAACGATTTTGACTTTCAAGTTCCTGAATCATTGCGTTCCCAGGAGCTCAAAATTCTAAGTTGTTGCTCACTTATCAAATATAGCATGTAGAGTCATCCCTGGGACATGCTGGCCAGATCACTGCTGCCGTTTAACCTCTTCTGCTGACTCTAGAGGCAATCTCCCGAATCAAGCAGGAAAGGCCTCGGAGAACTAAAATAACAGACACCATCTTTGCCAAACAGTGACATCAGCAGTAAGGAAGTCAAGGGGCAAACTGGAAGAAATGAGTTTGGAAGGAAAGCTAGCCTTGTAAGGAATAAAAGGAAACACGAAGATTGAAATACTTTCAGCCTAATGAACGGGTCTGACACTGAGGATCCTTGGAGGCAAAGGGATGAGATCAGGTTGAAGAAGGAAAGAATGAAGGGAATGAATGGAGGGGCCTGTGTGTCCAGATTTGGTGACTTGACAGAGAAAGGGCGGCCAGCAGCAGTGGGGGCAGCTGATATGAAGGCTCTGTGCTGTGACAGTCACGAGGGACCTGACCTGAGCATCCTCAGGGGTTGCTTAAAATTGTAGTTGACATTTCCTCCTCATCCTCTTCTTCCTCCTGTATCAGAAACACAAGAAGAAAAAGGACAAGTCGGGATGACCTGTCCTCCATTAACCTGCGGTGACCTACAGTGCTCAGTTCACCTTTCTCCCAGAACAGAGTTCCTCTGTGTGTCACGTCCACATACAAATATCTGTCGTGACCATATATGGAGAAGGCAGTGAGCAGCTCCTACGTCAGCTTATCCATCTGTCTCTCTGCCTAAGAGCTAGCCTACCTATCTGTGTATCTATCTATCTGTCTGTCTGTCTTCTTTCATTCATTTTCATCTGTTTGGCAATCATTCATTTGCTGTCTTCTTTCTTGGCTGTCTTTATTTTGAAGTACTGGGGACTAAACCTAGGGCCTTATGTGTGCTAGGTGATTACTGTAAGCTACATTCCTAGGTCCTTAATTTGTTTGTGTGTGTGTTCCTAGCTCAAGAGCTTTAAGCTTTGGGAAGATTTATCTGTATGTTTAAAAAGTGCCCAACTTATCTCTCCTCTGTGAGGTCTATTTTGGTAGCAGAGTCGATATCACCGAGTGATAATGAAAAACAATAAGGTGCATGACCACACTGAAGGAGAGGAAAAGACAAGGTCCGGCCTGGCTGGTGACAAATTGTATTCAGTGTGGGAAAACTAGGACGAGATATAAATCCAGGAAGTGGGAAATGAAGTATATTTCTCGGAAATTAAGTAGGTATTAGATACAGGCTAAGACTGTGATGAATCACTTTCAAGGATACGGACCTAAGTTCCTGATAGGTGTTTGTGCACCCTATGAGCACATAAAATCATTCATGTTTCTCTGTGTTAAATTAAGATATGTTCAGAAGCCTCTGAGGAATAAGTGTCCATTGGAACCTTGGGCATATTTGGGATGTGTAGGCAGTCCTAATTGGTCTTAATAATAAACACCCGAAGTCAGATAAGGGGGTAAATGCTGAATGATCAGAGAAGTAAAGGAACCAGCTACTAGAGAGACTTTTTACCTCTACCAAATTTTCAGGCCCAACTGTCTCTAGGGATCCTCAGACCGAATCCTCAGACTGAAGGCCCTGAGCTCCTGTCTCCTCCTGCCTTATATTCTTCTCTCTGCACAGCCATATCCCTTTCTGTTTCCGTCGCTAGTGTTGAGATTCAAGCTACATGACTCCCAAGTACTGGGATTAAAGGTTTGACCGCCACCATAGGGCTCTGTTTCTCTTTGAGACTGGATCAATCTCTGTAGCCTAGGGTGGCCTTGAACTCACAGAGATCTTGCTGCCTCTGCCTCCCAGGATTAAAGGTTTGTACCACCACTGCCTGACCTCCTATGGCTGGCTCCACACTCCGATCTTCAGACAAGCTTTATTTGTTAGATCACAAATAAAATATCAATATAGGGAATATTTCAACTCTCCTTCCATTTTTTTTTCTATGTCAGGTACTACTGGACTGTGAGGGGGAGGATCTAATGTACTCATTTTATAAATGCACACATGCTAAGTAGAATGAGATGACTTACTCAAAGTTGAAGCAGTTTCAAACGCAGGTGGGGTCTGATTTTGAACAGACGGTAACTCCTGAGCCAAGCTGTGTAAACATTATATCTTGTGTGTCTAGGAGAAAATTAACATAAAATGCTACTGCTGTGGGTGTTATTTTTTATTTAAAAATAGTATTATTGCATGTGGTATGTGTATGCAAGTATGCAAGACATAAGCACTGGTAATGGGGTGCTTCATTGTAAATTCAGTGTGTATAGCATGTCATGTTTGTTGACTCTACTCCAGGGCTGGAGATCTTCTCTCTTCCCTTACTGCAGTGCACCAAACAGGCTCCACGTGAACACATCTCAATGCACCTAACTCACAAGATATCTATCAAACAAAAAAAAAAAAAAAAAAACAAACTTAACACAGCAGCTGTGAGGCAGCTGACGACCAGAGAGGGCCTGAGATACTGGTGAGAACAGACAAGAGAACAAGCAGATGCCACTACGTAGGTTGCTCTGTCTCCGGCTGTCCTCTGCTAATCGGTCTCTGGTTCCAGTTCAAATCAAACCACATGCAATTATATCTGAATGATACATTTATATCTGAATGATATAAAGTCCCTGAGAGTTATCATATATCTTAGGTCTTTCAGATTTTATACCCAGTGGTCCTTGTACCTAGTTTGCTCCAAAGCAGGAAATAATTTGAAGACCAAGGAACTCTAGGGTCTTCATCATTTAGGTCAAAGTGAGCAGAAAAACAAAACAAAACAAATACGGATGACTGCAAATCAACCACCACTTCAGAGTGGAAGTCATTGGAGCTGATAACAAGTCCTCAAGCCGTCTGTCTTGGTAATTATAAACAAGAAAAGCTAACTTTGATATCACAACAAAACTAAAAAAGTACAAGTGGAAGTATTTTATATTATTTATTTTATTTTATTTTTGAACTTGTGTGTGTGTGTGTGTAGGTACCAGTAGTGACCAGAAGAGGGCATCAGATCCCATAAAAGTAGAGTTACAGGTTGTGAGTCACCTGACCTAGGTGCTGAGAACTGAATTCTGTTCTGCGAAAAGAGTATGTGCCTTTAACTTTGAGCCACATCTCCAGCCCCTACTTAGAGATATTATCTTTCTTAATATCTGTCTCTGAAGAAGTAAGCAGTTGGAAAGATATTATTATTTCTTTAGCACCAACATCCATGCTCAAACATAAGATGAAAAAAGTAAGTGTTCTCCTTCAGCCAGTTTGCTAAGTTTTTAACTTACAGAGGGGAAGAGTCAGTATTGCTGGTTAAAGCATAGCAGAACTGAGAGTTGTCACCTCCAGAAACAGTAAATTCCTGCACTCCAGTCTGTCTGCCACAGCCACGAGGAACACTCAGCACAGAGCTCAGACTGTGGTACCCTGGCAGGCGGTGTCATTCTCCAGTGCAGGATCATTTCGTCCTCACTGTGATGCCCTGAAAGAGATCACGTTTCTTCCTTTGGGTATAAATGTAGAGCCCAATCCACAAACTCACTTCATGGATTTATGTGGGGTGAGGGAGGAGGCAGTTTGGCAACCACCACCACCTCAGCCAGTGTCTTGCTCCTCTGTGAAAGCTGAGCTGCCTCTGTTTGCACACCCGAGCTCAGCCTGGGGGGTGGGGAGTCACTGTACTTCTTTTCTGTACCACCACCTCTAGGAGGTCAGGTGGTTGGCTAGTTTACTTTGTGTAGTCTGAAGAGATATTCCATGACTTTGCTTACTTCAAAAATGGCTTGAGGCAAAAGGAATGGCTTCCAAGACTCATCAGTGCAGAGAGAGATTTCACGGCATAGTAAACATGGAAGCAGAGTTCTTTTAGTAGACCTAGGCACAGCTGTCTTTAAAAGAAGTAAAGTAAAAGGTAGCTTTAATTCTTTTTTTTCAGGGCGAGAATCAAACATGGTGTTTTGCACTTGCTAGGTAAACATGCTACCCTGGAGCCACATCTCCAGCCCAACAATGTAGCTTTTGGGTGTATAGATTTAAATGACAGCTCAATTGCATATATGTAACAATTATTTGTGGGAATATTTTTGTTTTGATTTTTATAGCTTTAAATGTTCTTGTATGTACTGTGTGTGTGAGCATGTGTTTGAGGGTACATATGTGTGAATGCCAGCAAATGTGCCTGTGGAGCCCAGGGGTTGATGTCAGCTGTCTTGCTCAGTAGCTTTCTACCTTGGTTTTTGAGACAGTTTTAAACTAAGTCCATAGCTTACCAGTTGGCCAGATTGGCTGGCCACAAGCCCTAGGGTTCTCCTGTCTCCTCTCCCTCAGCTCCTTGGTTAAAGATACAACCATTCTGCTGGCTCTTGCAGAGGTCCAGAGGATTCCAGTTCAGGACCTCATGCTGTGTGGCAGGCACTTTACTGACTCAGCCATCTCCCCAACTCTTGGTCCTGATTTCTAAAATAATGTATTTAAGTTTCTTACCCCTGGATATGTATTTTTGCAAATATATGTGGTTTGCGATTATGCTGAATTGGCATATGGTAAAAGAACAATGTATTCCTATTAAAGGTGCAGGGTGCCAAATATTTCAAAGGCAATGAACTAGAGAAATAAGTCTCTCAAAACTGTTTGATATATATTCTATAAGAAGCCCTTGAAAATGAACATAGAAAGATGGTATGTAAGTTGTGAAAGACATTTTCCTGTAAATTAGCGTACTGTTTAAAGTTAAAGTTCAAAGGTTTGTAATTAACCAAACAGCACTAGTGCATAAATTTTCCTCGTAATTTAAATGCTGCAATAGTATTCTCGCTACTCTTTTCTGTGAAAATTAGTATTCCAGTTCAAATCGGACTTGATCATTTATTCAAGAAGTAAAAGTCTAGTGCTGGGGGTGTAACTCGGTGATACAGTGCTTGCTTGGCATGTACAAGACTGAGCTCAGTCTCCAGAATCTCTCTCTCTCTTTCTCTCTCTTCCACACACAAACACACACACACACACACACACACACACACAAATGCACTTTTACATAAATACACACAAATAGATGAGAAAAAATAAATTTATGGAAAAATGTAGAAGTCCCATGCTGTTTTTTCTTTAAAATTCTATCTTTGAACAACCAAACAAACAAAAAAAACCTTTAATTTACTAAAATGTGAGAGTGGCCAGGCAGTAGTGGTGCACACTTTTAGTTCCAACACTCTGGAGGTAGGGGCAGGTGGGCTGCAATTAGCCTGGTCTATGGAGTGGGTTTCAGGACAGTCAAGACACACAGAGAAACTCTATATCAAAAAACCAAAGCAAACAAAACAATAAAAAAAAAAAAACCAAAAGACGTGACTGCTTTTTGTACAAACTATTTAGAAAAGACAGAAGAAAGGAAAAAACATGGCACCCATTTCTTCTCTCTTTTTTTTTTCTGAGGTTTCATCACTTTGAGGAATCACTGAAGCTTTGACAAGATCAAAAAGGGCCAGTGTGGTATTATTATCTGTGAGAGAAATTGTAATAATAAGCAGCAGCCTGTTTGGCTAAAAAGTAGTTTTTCTTTCAATATTTTATGTACATGGCTGGGTGTGTGTATGTGTGGGAGGGAAGTAAGAGAAGCGATTAAGAAAGTGTGTACATCTAGAAACTCAAAAGAGCTTGAATGGTGTCTTTAGACAGAGGCAGATGGTCACACTTTACCAAAAAGAAAATTAAATCTCAAAGTTCCATATCAAGTTAGGAGAAGCTCAAGCCCTGTCTCAAAATTCTGCATTTGATGAATTTATTTTTATATAGGGAACAACAAATGACTCCTAGTTCCCCAGCCATTCTGGAGTTTAGCCACGTCCACTTCCTTCCTTACTGAGTAGTAATAGCAATTCCTTAAATTCATGGTGCTATCATTGGGCCTGACAGACAACTATTAGGCTCAGAGGAAATGCGACTTTTATTTAAGAACAGCAGAAATCTTCCTGAGTCAAATCGACAACTTAAATTATGAAAACAAGGTAGCATGTCAATGAGTGGGACTTAGGTAAATGAGGAATAGCTGAGAAGTGGGTAGGTTTCTTTCCTCTTCATCTCATTTTGTCTTTGTTTGTCTATCTTGTTCCAAGGTAGATGAGCTCCCAACATGCTGTTCCATTTAGAATTCAACTATCCCAAAATGCTTCTTTAAAAATAGTAAAGAAATTTTACATTAAAAATTTTTGCAGTATAAAAATTTTCTTTTTGAATTTGTAGCTGGCCGGGTGCACACCTCTAATCCCAGCACTTGGGAGGCAGAGGCTATAAATTCAAGGCCAGTTTGGTCTACAGAGCGAGTTCCAGGGCAGGCTCCAAAACTACAGAGAAGCTCTGTCTTGAAAAACCCTCCAAAAATTTGGTAAATCTATACAGACTGTTTGCCCAAGGCTGCTTTTTTCCATTCTTCTTTCTTCCGTTTTCCATTTTGATTGCTCACTGCGCTCTCTTTACATGGTATTTTTAAAAGATTTATTTTATTTATGGAATGTATGTGTGCTTGTGGGCATGTGATGTGTGTATGTATGTCTGCGTGTTGTCGGCTCCTTTGTAGCTAGAATTATAGTTTCTTGTGCGCTATCTAATATGGGTACTGTGATTCGAACTCCAGTCCTCTGATAGAATAGTAAGTTCTCTAGTGATAAGACATCTCTCTAGCCCACAATATGGTTCTGACAGCTGGTAGTTTGCTACAGAACTGACCCAAGTATATTAAAGGAGTGCAACAGACAAATACGATCATTTATTTTTTAGTAGAAATTATTGTGGGAGTAATGAATACAAGAAAGCCAAATTGAACTAACCACCTTTCTAAAGCAAATCTCCTTCACTTCTTCACGCTCTACTTCCTTGTCCTTCTTCATCTTCTCTTAGAATTATTCATTTTAGAAAGATTTGCTGATTTCTTTGTGTATGAGTACTTTATCTGCATGCATACCTGCATGCCAGAAGAGGGCATCTATAAATCCTACTATAGATGATTGTGAACCACCATGGGATTGCTGGGACTTGAACTCGGGATGTCTAAAAGCACAGCCAGTGCTCTCAATCACTGAGCCACCTCTACAGCATTGCTTTAGTAATTTCTAAAATTTATTTTTAATAATGTGCATATGTGTGTTCACGTGGTAATATTATGTGTCAGTACAGCTGCATCAAAACCCTGGAATCTTAAGTTGCAGGCAGCTGTGAGCCACCAAACGTAGGAACTGGCAGCCAAACGCATTCACGTGTTCCTAACCACCGAGCCATTTCTACAGCCCCGTGTTTTTTTTTTTGTTTGTTTTTTTTTTTTTTTTTTTTTTTTTTTTTTGAGAAAGGCACATACTATATTGCTGACTCCCGTTTGCCTGACCCACATTCCTGCACCCAGATGCATTATCTGTGTTAGGTGGTAATCTTGGGGCGGGGACACTTTCCCTTGGCTGGGGACTTATAGGAGCCAGAGCACATTCAGTTGGTCTTCTTGAGCACGTGAATGAAGTAGCAGGGAATGTAGGCCTGGCCAGGCTTGTAAGGCTTGAAGTCACCCAGCACGCTGTGTTGGCACTTGACCCCGAAGGCTGCTTGGAGCAACTCCGTGAAGGACGCCAAACAGTGTGGGTAGTAAGAGAGCCGGAACTTACTGTAGCCAGGAGAGCCATGTCTGCCAGAGCCTGGCACCTGCACTGTGTAGTCCAGGGTTACCATGTGGGCTTTGTTGTTCACTGCCAGCACTGACGTCGTGATGTCCTTGGTGAGGTCACTCTTATAGTAGATGTTCTTCCCCGGGGGCGCACAGCCTGTGCTGAGGATGTGGTCGTAGTTGCAGTGATCGATGACCAGCAGGCCCCCAGGCCGCACCATGCTTGCGATGTTCTTCAGCGCCAGCCGGTGCTCACTCTGGTCACCTTTGCAGTCTGGCAAGTGAGCAAAACTGTTCCCGAGGCAGATGACAGCATCGAAGCCATCTCCTGCTGGCACATCTTTGTCCAGAGTAAACCAGTTGGCTTCTTCAATGACCCACTTGTCGAAGGCGGGCTCCTGCCTCCGGTTCCAGCGCTCCTTAAGTGCATATTCAGCATCTTGTCACTGGCGTCCACACTTGTCACGCTGAAGCCCTCTTCCACCAGCATAATAGAGTACGCTCCCGTGCCACAGGCCACGTCCAACACCCGACGGCAACCATGCTGGCGCAGCAGCCCAAGCAGCCACGTCTTGTACTCTGTGGTGCGACTGCGGGTGTCCCCGATGTACAGCTGCCACACACGCGCGGCCTCCCCGTCCGCATACTGGTCCAGGAGCCCTTCCGCCGCCACCCCCAGGGAGCGGGTACGGTAAATGCTGTCCACCATCCTGACCTGCGCCTGACTCTCAGCCAGCCCCGTTTTTTAAAATCATTTTTGACATCATAGAAATCCATGTGTTGTGTATGTGTTGTCTTTCCCTGTTACCAGACAGTAACTTCATAATTTGTTCTTAAGACAGTATCCCAGGCAACCCAAACTGCTCTAAACTCAATTGTAGTTGAGAATGACCTTGAACTCTTGGTCCTTATGCCTCTGCCCCCAAGCACTTGAATTATAGGTACAACCCACCGTGCCCAGCTAGAATTTAGCTTTTTTGACCAACATTTGAAATACATAAATGTTTCGTATTCATTAAATGAATAAGCTAGAATCTCATGTTTGGGAGATAAAATGTTTTATCTTAATAGTATAAAGCCCGGTGTGTGTTGTAAAGACTCTAAGATGTCCACAGTCAGCCCATAATGCTCTAATAGTGACTGAGTTAATATTCTTTCTGAGCTTCATAATTCTATGATTTCTCACTGCGTAGAATAATATATGTCACAAGAATTACAGCAAAATCCATGCTTACTTCAAGAGTGACCTTATTTTAAATAAATCGTCAGTCTCAATGTGGTTTCTTATAATTGGCCAATTTCCCTGAAAAGTCAGTAAGTAAAATATATTGATTAATTGATAACTGCAGTTAGTTGGGTTTTTACCAAAATTTATTATACTACCACGGAGTAGGCACACAATAAATATCAGTCAAATATGTGAGGTCTAGTTAAAGGAGAGTTATTTTGTTTTTAGTTGCTCATATTGAAAAAAGAACATTTTCAATTAAACATAATAATTTGTTATAACTTTAGAATTCACATTGCGGAGATGTGGTTTTCAGCATATGTATTGTTCTTTGTTCTTTTTTTTTCACCTTCGTTTCTCTTTTCCCCTTCCTTCTGTTCGTCTGTTTCTGTCCTGAAAAAGTCAGTTTTAACTCATGAGATGGGGATGGGGAAATAAGACAGGCATCTGTAGGTAGTTGGTGTG
Organism: Chionomys nivalis; assembly: GCF_950005125.1. Lineage (NCBI taxonomy): Eukaryota > Metazoa > Chordata > Mammalia > Rodentia > Cricetidae > Chionomys > Chionomys nivalis. Next base: position 55,982,711 of record NC_080103.1, on the reverse strand, counting down.
GGACAGTAGGAAGGTAGGCATCCATAGGTGGGATGGGATGGGATCCAAATCTGAGGGGCTCTTAACTTCTGATAGAGTGAGGGGACCATTATGGTGGGTGTGGGAGTGTTCGGGTAACAAAAAGATAAGTTGCCCCACCTCAAGGTGATTGGCCACATAAGGAACTACATTAAGCATAAAGGAAGACAGACTCCTTTGTCAGAGAAAGTAGTAATGAAAATGAAATTAGAGGCCATGGAGGTCCCGTAAGACTGGTTTGGAAATGGAAGTCTTGATGGTTCATAAGTACATAAGAAATAAATATAGATCTGAATATGTGGATCAATAGATGGATTTTTCCATCATGTGTCCCTTAATTTCTGGGTCCAAAGAGAACTCTCCTTGTGCACTGGGTTCTCTTTCCTCCCCCATCTCGGTTTCTCACCATTGTTAACAGAAAACCATGGAGACTCCTTGGAGAAAGAGCTGACACTAGGGTGTAGCATGAAAAATAAAATACGCCAGAAGGAAGTGGGGCACACCTTTAATTCTAGCATTCAGGAAGAAGAGGAGACAGATCTCTGTGAGTCTGAGGACAACCTGTTCTACAGAGTGAGTTCCAAGACAGCCAGGGCTACACAGAGAAACCCTTTCTCAAAAAACCAAAAAGAAAAATCCTAGCCTGGAATATCTTGTTATGTAAAAGCACAGATGTTCTTGCAGTGCCAGAAACATGTTGAAGAAAAAAAAATCAGATTAAAAATAATTACTGTGACCATATCTGAGATGATTTGAAGATACCAATGTGTGATAACAATAGAGATATACAGATTCAGCTTGACCCAATTGCACCCAGCCTGAAGGAGATCCACCGTGACTACCCCAGGGTAACCCTAGTCAGTTTTATTTCACATGGTTTCCTGGTGAATGGCAAATAGATGAGGCTATTATTAGGTTTTCATGGGGACCTTTACAGCTGCACTCTGGTGCTAGAACTCGACCTGAATCTAATGGGATATTTAGTTTAAGATAAACCGGGTACGTTATGACCGAAATGAAATCAAGTTTGTCCTAAACAATATGCATGCCCTTCTTTGTGACTCAAATGTCAAGGGCCACCTGATCTTGCTGTCTCCTAACTCTGTCAATAAGTCCCCAAATGAAGAGCTGAACTCTGGAATCCTAATCTCTCTGCCTCTCTATCATCAGTTATGTGATTACAGCTTCTTGGGGTGGCTTTTCATTCAGGAAGATTGGAATGTTCTACCATAGCAGATTACAACTCACTAAACGAAATAAACATCCGTGTGTTCCTGCTTTGATAAATAAATACAACTTCATGTACTGCTCTGAAAATACCTATAAAACGAGAAAGGAGCCATTCTACAGTTAATGCTTTAGTCACAGGATAAATGTTAATATCACAAGTAATGTGTCACCTGATAGAATATAGAGCAATGAATCGCTGTCACAAATTCACACCAAACCTAGATGAACTGAATTTTGATGAGAAAGCAAAAGAGAACCTAAAAACAAGGGTTGATGAGCGGAGTAAGCTGGTAGGGGAGCTTGCCACCAAGCCTGGTATCCTGAGTTTGAGCCCTGATACTCCCATGGCAGAAGACAAGAATTGACCCCATCCAGCTATCTTCTGAAGTCGACATAAACTTTATGATATGCATGCCATAGCAGATTATGCATAAATAAATGTAAAATAAAAAATTAAAGACAACCCCAAACAAAAAGCATCTTACAAAAACAATTCATACTCTTTAAATTCATACCCAGTGAAATAGCTCATGCCTATAATCCCAGCACTCAGGGAGCTCTGGAAAAAGAATTGCTTGAGCCTAGAACTGAAGGCCAGTCTGGACAGCACAGTGTGACGTCAACCATCATCCCCTAGAATGAAGAATAGCACAGGACCTGATGAATAAGAGGTTCCCTGGCTATGTAAACATTTTAAGTGAATTGTAGCATACACGAGCCAGGAAGGAGGATTCTATGATAAAGCTACAGTCAGTGGTAGCAACGCTTGGCTTGTCTGTGGGACAAACACAGCCCAGATCAGAACATGTGAATTCATGGAGCAAGGTGGAACACTGTACCAGTTTTCACTGTGATTTGAAGTTGTTTATTTTAAAAAGTACCAAGAAGTCTACATTTTTAAAGAGAGGTTGGATGATCATCAGTAATGGTTCAATGTGTCCTAACTCTCCTGCTATAGATACTGAAACTTAGACATATTATTTAGCCTCTTTACACCTCATTTTCCTCATATATAATAATAACACCTTAAGTTAATGAATTATTATGAGCATTAAATGAACAATACATTCAAATTGCTTACAGCGGTACCCAAGGCACAGGAAACACTAATTGCTAGTCATAGTTATAATTATTGGAGAAAAAGAAACAAAGCAAAAAAGAAAAAAAAAAGTCAAGCAAAAAGTGCAAGAGGAACCAGCGATGTGATAGAGTATATCTGATTATTTTTTTCTGATAAATATATTTACTTAGTATATACCAGGAACAAAACTCACACACATGCACATTCCTTCACTTTTACACTCATCTGTATAAATGAAGACAAATTTTCACAGTATTGGTACACAGATTTAATTATAAAATTTTCTTTAGCAATTTGCCTCACAGTACTAATGAGCATTCAAAACACAAGTTGCACCATCTTGCTAATTGCTATTATTGTCATCGTTATGATATAGTGGTTTCAGAATTTGAGAGATGCATAGGAGGACGTAATTGCAGCTCCATAGGACAGAAACAGAAGAGCGAAAATCTCAGGGTTTTTAGGAAAGGATGCATTTTTCCAGGTAGAGAGGAAGGGAAAAGCATTTATCGACTCCCTCTGCTTTCTACTAAACTTCACTTGTTTTCAAAGTCACTAGGCCCACAGTCACTCAGCCATGAGCCTGCTTTCGAACTGACGGTGTATACAAGCCAGTCCATCAGCAGGAGTTGCAGCAGAAGCAGAGACAACCTCTCAGCTGGGTCTCCTGGACTCACCCCGCTCTCCCTCAGCCAGCTTCTCAGAGGTTAGCAGACTTATCTCCTGGGAGCGCAGTGTTCAACCTGCCTTGAGTGCTCAACAAGGCAGGGTCATTCTCACGTCTGAAGGACGTGGCATGCCTTTCAGCCTTCCGTAGCAACCCCATCCCAAGTGTGGTGCTGGTGCTAGCACCACCTGGGAACTTGCTAAAAGTGGGTAATCACATTCGCAAAGCAAACCTACTAAATTAGAGTCTTTGTTTTAACTAGGTGGGGAGGGTAGCAAATTAAAATTAGTTTTGAGAAATGGTTTCCGACAATATTCTTTAATCCGAACCACACAAAACCACAAACTGTCGCCTCATCAACGAGAGCCCGAGTAGGAGGCATAGCTCAGTGGTAGAGACACCACAGAGCATGCCCAAGGTTTTGAGTACAATCCTCCATCTGCAGAATTACATCTTTTCACTAATTTGGAGGTATCCTAAGCAATCTGCTGATGCTCTTAATTCTGCCTCCTTCCCACCCACTATTCAAATCTATCCTGCCAGTGAAAAGCCCCATAACTTCATGAAATTAAGATCATTTCAAATGACACTGTTCTTGCTAAACATTCCTTGGATTTGGGCCATACCATTGCATTCATTTTAGTAACTACTCATTCATTATGCATTGAATGAACACTTTCTAAATGTTTATTATTATCAGCACTGCTGCATGGTGCACATTGAAAATCCAGGCTTCTCCTATGTTCAGTGAGCTCACTGTCAGAATCTTGATGCCTTAACATTCTACAGGCAAGAGGTCCACACGGGAGGTGGGACGGGGCCACATTTGACTATGCCACAGAATATGTGCTTATCTTTTGCTGTTGAAACTACCTAAATGAAGTAACATGGTTGAATTATATGAAAAGATTTTGTGGTATGAAACGGGGGAAAAAAAGACAGTGTGTTTTCATTTTTATGTTAATGCTGTCTCCTGGAGTGTCTTCAGTTTTACAATATGCCAGCAATGCATCATTCTTCATTCAAGTAACAAACAGCACCATTTAAAATAAAAAGGCTCCTGTCTGTCCTTTTCTGGTGCTGTAATGTTAAGACACGAGAGCTATCAAATAAATACTTGTTAATTGAAGACAGTCTGGTGTTGGGGACCAGGTTTATAAACAGGCGGAAAAAGCATTACACAGATGCAGTCCTTTTCTCCCGGTCTTCGTGACACAAGGAAATATTCGTGAGTTCGGAGTGACATTTTGGGATCAAAAAGTTCCTCCAGGGTGCCATGGAAGCTTTTGCTTCTCTGTAGCTGATGTTTGTGTTCAGCAGAGACTGCTGGATCACAGCCAACCAAATGGGTTGGCTTGTAAAAGCTTTTATGGGTGAGCCTTTTGGAGACAAGTTTCATGGCCATTTGGTAGCAACATCTCAGCAGGAGAAATTTCACCAACACACACTAATGCAATTGTTTGATGAGAATGGATGAGGAAGGATAAAGGAGGTAAAATAATTAATAAGAATACAAGACTCTGTTTTTGTTGTTGTTGGTGGTGGTGTTGTTTGTAGTGAAAATAAAAGTTAACTTTCCAGCAGTTACAAGATAAGGTCTGTAGGTGACATGGCATACATCTGGTGGACAGCATTCTTCAGAGATCACCCACTCCAGCACAACACTGGAGTGCATTAAGGTTCCGTTTTACACCTTTTGGGAGTCCCTTACATCAATGGGATGTGAGGATGAGCCACCCTAGGAAACTTCAAAACTTAATGAGAATACTACTCACGACTAATGTAAGCTGGAACTTTACAGGTCTAATGTTACATGAAAAGTAAACGTTATTTTGAGTCAAGAATCAGCAACTTCTTTATATTTATAATCTCTAAATTAGTACAACTTCCCTTTATCTTAGTCAGCAATCACGCAGAAGATGAGCATTCCCATGAGATGCATAATTTCCTCTTCATCTTTAAATTTCTTTGGACAGAGAAGAAAAGCTCCTGCTTCTCTTAATTGAGCAATTATTGTTTCTTAAGTGAATGTAGAGTTTGAGAATAGTGCCAAAAATCTTCCTTTCATCCAGAGAGGAAGTCTAATGTAGGCATAGTAGGGGAGGCCACGTGTGACAGCACTCCCGCTGGAAACGCCAAGACCGAAAGGGAAACTCAATCCTCACCTCTCCGCATCCCCTGGCAACACCAAAGGCTCTAGAAGGGAAGCCACTTAGGACCAATTTGCATGTCTCCTTGGGGGCTTTGAAGAACTCTCCTTTAAGAACTTTGTTTTTCTCATTCCCTGTTTATCCAGACCAGGATTTTCAGGGAGCTGTAGAGTGTGCTATTTGAGCATTATTGCTAGGCTTCTATAAAGACATAAAGAAAAATCCAGTAAGAAGTGGCTCGTCATATCTCCTGATCTTAATGCCTGAAGTGGCTCTAACATGTTTCCTACAATGTTCTCCCAGAATTCAAGCAAGAGAAAATAGATTTCACATGCGAATAGTTCTGGAAATTACCTAGAGAGGGAACTTAGTGCTTTGCAGCTTAGGGTATTATTTAAGCAATGCGCATCATTTCAGGTTGTTCCTTCTACGGCATTCAAGTCCACTTCTCTGGCTCTCCCGTTTGTCAGTTTGCCAGACACTCTATGTGTCCTATATAAGAAGTCCCACAAATATCTGAAGCCAGCATTTGCACTATCTCAACCTACGGGTTTCTCGTTTTAATTAAGCTTCTCCTGGGAATATCTAGCTTCTCAACTTTATCATTAATGAGAATTTAACTTTTCAATAATGACATTTTGATAACCTGCTAATATGGAGCTCAATTAAAGCTAAAAGTACATAAGGACGATTTTTAAAATGGTCTTTTATGCTCGAGTTTTGCCTGCTTTTGCCATCTGTAATCCATAAGATGCCATCAGGTTGGGGCTACAGCAAGCATCTTTTTGGCTGCATCCACTAATGGAAGTTTTACTAGCCACACCTAAGCGATGATTTAAAAAGTTTGCTAAAATATGACTGCTGGCCACTGAAATAAAACATTTTAGTGGGGTACTATCATAACTTTAAGGCAAAATGCTTTTTATCTAAATCCAAAGGGGGGCAGCCTCTACAATTTCTGGGACCGTCTTAGATCACTTTGCTTCTTAAATACAATGTAAAATAAATTGTGTTAATAACTATTATACAATATCAAATTATACTAAAGACCTTCTGAATAATGGTTATAATTACCCATGCGCCAAAGTTTTCCTACTCCTCTTTAAAGTGATGTTGACTTGCATGACAAAGTTGACGGTTACAGAGTCGCCCAAGTGAAGCACACAGCTTAGCCATCACACCCCCTGGAACATGCCAGCAGCTTCTTCATGCTTAGCCATCTATTTGATCTGATAGTCTGCACTTTGCATCCTGTATTAGTTTGTACTGTCTTCCTTCTCTTGCCTGTACTCAAGAAATAAAGGAGGGTTTTGTGACAGGGCAATCCAAGTTGTGTTCCAATAGAGAGGCAAATAGTCCCACAGGCTCTTCGGTTGGCCTTTGAACATCCTCTCCGTCTTCTGAGTGGTGACTGGCTAGAGATAACAGAGTAGTAAAAGGAAAGAATAAAAAGGGTCAGTGATAGTCAAATAAAATAAAAATAAATGAACTGAGTGGGAAAGTTCAAACATCACATCTTACATCTTTAAACCTGGGGATATTCGTATGTGTGGGTGAAGGCAAGACTCCCGTTAAACTGTAAGCCGTGTTATCAGATTCATCAGGACTTGGTTGTAAATTTGACTATACCTTTTAGGCTCATAGAGAAATGGGGAGGAAGCATCTGATTAAAGTGTGCGCTGCTGCTGAGGCAAGTGAATGTTGCCATAGCAATTGAGATGAAATGTGCAAGAAGTGAGATAATTAAATCTAACCCTTTAGTAGGCTTGACAGTGAACGCTTTGCCAATAGGAGACGTTACCCACAGCATTAAGATAAAACATATTCCAAACGCAAATTCTCCTTGCTAGCTTTTTGTTGTCCCTTCTCAAAACACATTGTTGTGGGTAGCTAATTTGAATGTTCTTTTGGAATAATCAAATGCAGTTTTGACCTTGGTGGGCAACTGCTTAGAATTTCTTCTGGTTCACTGTATCATGGGAGCAGATATCTATGAAACAGAACCAGTTCCTCCCTTCTAGTTCTTAAAAACAAAAAACAGTGCAGGAAACCAAAAGCTGTCACATCCGAGCTGAGAATTCAATGATGTCTAGAGCGTGCTGCCCTCTTCAGGAGCTTATGCCTAAAAATACTTTAAAAATAGCAATTTAGAAATGTAAACACGAGTAGTGATATCAAGAACTACCATTAATAATCCTCTGTGAATAAGAAACACACACAATGCAGTAATGCCTTTCTAAGTATAGGTTTTGGGGACGTGAAAAGTTTTCAGTTAACAACCCAATAAATATAAATTTTGAACTGGGTTATGAACACTAATGATTGGATACAAATTATAAAATTTTTTTAAAAAGTATTTTTATCGGGAAATTTTGTGAGTTATGACAGAATCCAAATGTTTATTAAAAACAGAATATCTAATAGAAATGGATGTCTTATGAACTATAGAATGTAAAATAATAATTAAGAAAGCAAGGGTTCTAAAAATCCAAAAACATTTGAATACAATGTTTACAATAAAGACAAAGAGATATTTATCTGTGAAAATACAAATAAGACAGACACCTATCAAATATAATTTTACTTTCTAGCCAAGTGTCCTTTAAAACTGTAAACATTAGAATCTACATTTAAACTTTAGTTTTTATTTACAGAAAGATTATATTTTAAGGATTAATCTTTTAAAATCAACATTGAGAATAGTTTTGATATAAAAACTGCTTCCCTAGATAAACATTTTAGGATCTGAAATATCGGTATCTAACATATTCTAACAAATTCCCATTATTTTTCTGCTGTTACTTCCATTCCCCTTAGCCACTGTGCAGTTTCAAAAGGGAGATACTCAATATATTTTCCTTAAAATATGTTTATGATACCTAAAAAAGATAAGAAACAGAAAATTTACTAACCTCATCAGGATGTGACACAGCATATTTTCTCAAATTCTGATATGTTTCTATCTATTAATACAAAAAACAATTATTTCGTATCTAATGCAAAAGTAAAAATAAAATTAAATGTGTTTTAGAAACTTTAAAGAACATAGTGAATTTGAGACCCAACATGTGTGGCTGGAAACAGAACTCATGGGTAAAGCACTAGCCAGGCATGCAAGACCTTGGTTTGATCTCCAGTGCTTCAGGGGCTCTGTGTGTTTGGGGGAGCTTTACAGAATGCAGATTTGCTCTAATTTTTATCTTGTGATATATTGAGGACTTTGTGGTTAATCAATAGGAAGTAGCAAGCAATTGAAAAAGAACATGGGACTTCAATCTTCATTTCTCAGTTTCTACATTTTAATTTGTAGGTAGAAAAAAATCCAGTTAGAAATTTCATTTATGGTTAAGCAGAAACAATGGTCATTATGTTGATTTCAGAAAACTGGAATGTATCCCACGTTTTCCCTTAAAGAATTTTAAATATCTCTGTCACTTCAATATTAACTCAACTGAGCAAAATGGCAGAGTGAAAAAATATATATTGACTCTTTACTCTTATGCCTATAGCATTTATTTTGAGAAAATAAAGTGCTGCATTATGCATCTGAGAGTGCTTATCATCATAACTACTCAATCCCAGGCAGGCCTGTCCATGAGTCCCCCCTGAATGCTTGGCCCTGTAGCTGCCTTTCCTGCCGATTGGTGGCTGACGCAGTCACTTGACAGTCAGGGCCTCCATAAGTGAAGGTATCATGAATAATAATATTTTCTTTGCTTTCCAGGCTGTTTACAGTACGATGATACATTTCATCTTTCCCAGAATGGTAAGTAAAGAACTCTTCCTACATTTGAAACTCCCAAGCAAAAGCAAGCAAGAAAAAGTGCACGGTCATGAAGAAGGTGGACTATTGCCCACTAACTCGAGGGAACCAGGTGTTAATTCTGTCACTTTTAAATGCCTTGAGCGTTTCAAAGTTCTCACTAAATACTATGCAGGCTCTTTCAGGGGAAGAGAAGGTGTTGCCACCTTTGTTGGATCATAGTTAAACACAGTGTATTCAACATTTTCTTTCCTGGGGGGATTTATTTTAAAATTTACGCCGAGGCAGAAATAGATGTGTTTTGCGTTCTGTGTGCAGAGAGTGACTATATACCTGTGACATGTACCAAGAGCTGGTGATGAGGCCTCAGGATTTTCACTGTTACAGAAAAACTGATAGGAATTTATGTCTGACCAGGGCTTGGAAGCATCTGTGAATTTTAAAATGTTTGTTTTCTAAACCATTTATCACATCTTTCATGAGGCAGGGTAGCTACTGCGGGATTTTATTTAAATGTGCAACTTCATTGTCTTTATGTTTTTATGACACAGCAAATCATTTGGTTATAGTCTTGATTATAACCTCCTTACAATCGAAATAATGAAGAGAGGAATCCTACTGAATAAGAACTGGGAAAGAGTTCTCAGGTACTATATACTTCAAAGTCTTCTCTGAGCATCTTGAGCATTAGCTATGAAAACAAGGAAATATTCACTGAGGAAAAATATCACTTTCAAATAGTAAAACATTGGGATGTGTGAAAAGGTAGGCAGAGAATTTACACTAGATATGTGGTTGGGAGAACATCTCAGAGAGTCCACAAACTGTTGGGACTGTAACTCAGTGAATACTTTACATTTTTTATTTTTTGAATTTCCTGTAATAAATGCATATTATTTTTCTAACAGAAGAAAAACATACTTGAATAGTCAACTATTCAAAAGAACATGTTTAGTATTAAATATATACACACATAATTGAAAAGCATTTCTCTATGCAAAACTTTTAACTAGAATGACAAAATTAAATATATATATTTATAAAAATATGTATGCATAAATATCTCCCACCTAACTCTAGGAGGCACTAAAACATAAATGAATATTAATTAGGTAAAATATATCTTTAAAGTATCTAAAGTGATAAAAGCTATTCTTTTTTTTTTTTTTTTTTTTTTTTTTTTTTTTTTTTTTGGTTTTTCGAGACAGGGTTTCTCTGTAGCTTTGGTGCCCATCCAGGAACTAGCTCTTGTAGACCAGGCTGGCCTTGAACTCCCAGAGATCCGCCTGCCTCTGCCTCCAGAGTGCTGGGATTAAAGGCGTGCGCCACCACCGTCTGGCAAAGCTATTCTTTAAAAAAACATTTTCATTCTGGTACAAATGTGTGCCCCTAGTTCAGGAATAGCCTGTGATTTCACATTGGTGCTTAGGAGTGAGAGTGTGGTGCTTTACTTTTTCATATTAACAATAAATGCTCTCAAGTAGGAGAGGCTGTACCAGAAGATGAAACACTTTAGTCCACTGGATTAGCAGACCAGCATTCAACAAGAACCTACGACCCGCTGTGCAGTGTTTCCATGTGGAAACCATTGTCAGGTTGGAGGTTTGCTAGAATACTTGAGTGATCCTGTATAAAGACCTTGGTTCTATGGCAAGCTCTTATAAGGAATAAGAGTCAAAGACCATGGACATCTTTGCAATTTTATTTTTTGTGTGTGGGGCTGAGGATCAAGCCTAGAACATCCTGTACACCAAGCAAGTACATCAAGCAAGTACATCGTTAGCTCCAGGAACCCTTGTGTGAAAACTTACTTACCATAATAGATGAAAAGAATATGCAGTATCCAAAAATAACTACCGAATTTGAGAGGCCCTTGGTGCAGCAGAAATACCATTAGCGACTCACTGTCTTGTAGTAAGTCACACAAGTGTGAAAACATTTTGGGGGTTGGAAAGTTCTGGTTGGACATGGTGGCATCCATCCATAATCCTAGCGCTTGGGAGGCTGAGGCAAGACGATCACAAATTTAAAAATATAAGAAAGCATCGATAACCAACCAACTAGTTGATTAGGTCTGAGAGTCTGAAAAAAAAGCAAAAATAAACACACTTCTCGCCATTTCTATTAAAATTGTGTTCACCTAATCTGTTTTCATTATAGACCTCTGGAGATTTTGGTTTCACATAAGTCATGGTTCATTTCACAAGAAAAAGTAGTTTTCTCAATTAGCAAAACAGTAATTGATAGGCTATTTAGAACATTTATCTGTGTGTACTGATAACTGCCATTAGACTATCTTACTTTATTTCTAAACTCTTGTTTTAAATGTGGTCAGCTAGGATAGCTGTTAAGAGTCATTGCTTTTTTGCTTTTTGTTTGTTTTGGTTTGGGTTTTTCGAGACAGGGTTTCTCTCTGTGGCTGTCATGGAACTCGTTCTGTAGACCAGTCTGGCCTCAAACTCAGATATCTGCCTGCCTCTGCCTCCCAAGTGCGCGCCCCGCTGCCCAGCTGTTAGCCATTGCTTTTGAAGTCAGGCTGGCTGAACACCTGGCTGTTGTAACTTGCGCGTGCTCTGTCCTAAATTAGTCTCTGGAATAGTTTATAATCACTTTACAGTTGCTCAGATACAGGAACAACCTATTAAATCTGCACAAATACATTGCTAGTCTGCTAGTAGCTGCAGCATATAGTTCACAGCTCAAAGACGTCTGTACTTGGAACATAAAAATACTAATTAGTTAAAAGGGAGGGCAGGTTGGCAAAATGGTTCAGCAGATAAAAGAACTCTCCTTTCTAGCCTGGTGACAGATTTCTATCCACAGAATCCATCCACAGAACCAATGGTAGAACAAGTGAACAAACCGCCACAAATGTCCAATGATGTCCACACACAATGATACGTGTACCCCTGTAATTTGTTACCATAGAAACACACACAGTTTACCAGCCAGTGTCTGGGTGAGAAACAAACAACCAAGGAATGATAATGACCTCTGACACCCTGACATCCTCTCTGTGTCATTCAATAATATTCCCTTAATTCTCACCTTCAATCACAGATGGACATTATCTGGAATCCCCACCCTCTTTTTCTTTCTTACTTTTCCAAAGCAATATTATTATTTGCTGTTCTCCCAAAATATCTTTATTCTATGTGTTTACACCTCAACATACTTCATTGCTCATTTTGCACATTTTGTAATGTACGTGAATACATATTTATCTGTAATTATTTTACACAACAATTAATTTTTCATCCTCTATGCCACATAGCCATGTATACTGTTATATAATACTCCATTATATTCTGCACATTCGCACATTTCCAGTGTTTCACTTTTGCTTTTTACTATCATATATAGTCATTTCATGAACAATCTAAAACACATGTATCTAAGTGAATATTTGCAAAAATCTCTCTAGGACGATGGTTCTAATGCTCGGACGGTTTTTTTCCCCGCCCGGAGACGATTTGGTGATACACACAGCATTCTCTGCCTGTTACACTGGGGTATGCTAATAGATATCCAGGAACAAGAAATATCCCTAACAGACAGTGCTAAAAGAAAGGCATAGCCGGGCGATGGTGGCGCACGCCTTTAATCCCAGCACTCGGGAGGCAGAGGCAGGCGGATCTCTGTGAGTTCAAGACCAGCCTGGTCTACAGAGCTAGTTCCAGGACAGGCTCCAAAGCCACAGAGAAACCCTGTCTCGAAAAGGCATAGTAGAGTCCCGACAACAAAGCCATCTGACGTAAAGTCACTACTGCGACACTAAGAGACCCTGCTCTGCAATAGCTACTCAGAATGAAACTGCCAGCTCTCTGGGTACAAGGATTCTAATTTCATTCCTGGCCTCATGACTGCCACGTAGGTGTGAAGGTCCAGCTCCTGAGTGCTGGGATTAAAGGTGTGCACAACCACTGCCCAACAATGCAAGTTTAATTTTAAACTAAAAGTTTGATTAAGAGTTTTAATGCAAGACTTCGAAGCCCAGGAAACCAAGCTCAGTGGCCCACACTGTCTGTCCACAGTGCTCATGACCTTAAGTTATAGTCCCAAGCCAGGAGGGGGAAATACATAGTTCAAATATATCCCAACATTGTACCTTTTTGAATCAAAAGGAAGTCCACTTTGGGTGGGGTGTAGTGGCACAGAGGCCTGAGATTTTGGTGTTCAGGAGACTGAATCAGGATAGTTCTAGATGAATGGATGCCTCCGTAGCAAACCCTGTATCAACAAACACAAACATAAATAAAGCACTGCTTTTCTATTTAGACTAGCCTTCATAGCAAAACCCTGTATCAACAAACAAAAACATAACTAATTAGATTACCAAGAGACTAATACATTATCTTAAAATAGTGGGGCTGAGGATGTGTCTACTTTGTAGGTAGAGTGCTTATCTAACATGCACAGAGCTCCAAGTATGATCCCTAGAACCCCATGAACTGGGTATGGCATTATAGGCTTGTAACCCCAGCACACTAGTGGTGGAAGGAGGAGGATGGTAAACCAGTCATCCCTGGATGCATAGTGGATTCCAGGGTAGCCCTGTCTGAAAAAAGAAGACACAGAGGAGGAGGGGGGAGGAGAAGGAGGGAGAGGAGGATGAGGATGAGGAGGAGGAGGAGGAGGAGGAGACAACAATGTCAACCCAGGAAACTGTGTATTGATGACTATTGTACTCTTATATAGAAGCCTTCCTCATACATTCTTGTTTTCTACAGAGAAACCATTTATAGGAATGCTTTAAGGCAGAAATATATCAAGATGATTCAAAACTACTTGTTTGTGTAAAGTATGGTTTCATTTGGAAACTCAAGGATAAGCAAATCCTTTTATACTTCTGCTTCTGGAACTTCCCAGGGAGGAGTTTCACTCCTGTTTGACTAGCCCTGACTACCCTTATACATGAACAGCCGGTTAATGCTGAGCCACTTATAGCTGGTCTTTGTAAGGTTTGAATCCGGAAATACGGGGCGGACTCAGGAAATGGGAGACTGTATTAGTTGACAGATCCGAGAGCAGGCTGATTCTGAGCCTTAATCCCAGTTACTCAAGTTTTCATAGATCTACAGACTGGTTAACCGCCTTTGCAGAAGCTGATCGGAATGGAGTCTCTGCAACTCGCAGTGATCCCGATAGCTGCATTCACATGAGCGAAGGCCAATCCTGAGACAGACTTCCTGAGTGCTGCAGTCTTCCATGTAGTGGCTCACAACAACCGGTTCCTGGGGATCCTGTACTCTCTATAGTCTCCATGGAGACTGCACTCACAGGGTACACACATGTACTTGTACACATAACATTCATGCACTTAAAGATATAAAAATATTTAAAAGAAGAGTAAATGAGAGTGTGTGCCTACCATGGCTTTAGTTCAATCCCAAGAGTAATAAAAATAGATAGACAGACAGATAAATAGATAGATAGACAGGCAGACAGATAGATAAGAACTGAAGATAGACACACAAAAAAGAAGACAGAATACACAGAGAAAAGTCTACCTAAAAGCTAAGGAAGAGAGGAGCCTCTGGAGAACCAGCAAAGCTACCATTTTTACTTCAGACTTCTAACCTTAAAAACTAGGAGAGGATAAGTGCCTACTGTTTAGACTCTGGTCTGTAGCATGTGCAAAGGAAAACGTTATCTGTGGAGCATTCAGTAGTCAATCTTCTGTCCATGTCAAGCCCTGCTAAGTATTATCTTCCCAAGGTCCTCTTTCTCCTCCCCTTTAGAGATGATTGCCTTAGTTTAGCTTTATTTTTCATGCCTGCAGTATTCTAGTAAGCCTCAGCATTTCTTCATTCTGATAAAAAGCATTCATAATTTTCTAGCAAACTTCCTGGATCATGAGCTGCTTGGCAGCAAAAATCAGTTCTGCACCCTTTACCCAGCTGCAGTCTGTTGTCTACAGTTCCCAACTAATGCTGTGCATCAAAACCTTGGAGTAATTGATTGGCTGATTTTGAGATAGGTTCTCATTTATCCCAGGCTGGCCTGGGACTCGATTTGTCATCAAAAGTGACCTTAAACTCTGACCTCATGCCTCTGTTTTAAGTGCTGGAATTACAGGCATTCAAAAGCTGTGATACTTGGTTTAATAAGATGAGGAATAGGTCTTAGTATTTACTTAAGATAGAAGAGCAGCATTCTAGAAAAGACTAATAAATAATACAATCATAAGAGATAAACTCAACTTCATTCTGTCTAAAATCAAAGGCAGTCCTGTTGACCACCCTTAGATTTGGAGACAAAAGCTTGTTATACCTATCTGTCAAGTTGATTAAGTCATGCTTGTGCCTAGTATTTAAATTGTTCTATAATTTAGGAATTTTTTTAAAAGCAGGTATCTTTCTTATGTCTATAGAGCTTTCGACTAAGATAATAGAAAAACTAGTTTTGTTTTGTTTTTGGTTTTTTTTTTTTTTTTTGGTTTTTCGAGACAGGGTTTCTCTGTGGTTTTGGAGCCTGTCCTGGAACTAGCTCTTGTAGACCAGGCTGGTCTCGAACTCACAGAGATCCGCCTGCCTCTGCCTCCCAAGAGCTGGGATTAAAGGTGTGCGCCACCAGTGGGGCTCGGTGGTTGAGTGTTTGCCTAGCATTTGTGAGACTCTGGGCTCAGTATCCATAACAATACATAAATTATTATGTTTATCAGGTGATCCACTTTAAAACTAAGAAGGTGGGGTGGCATGTGCAGGAGCTCGCAGAGAGGCAAAGGCAGTGCATATGAATCAAGGTCACGCCCAAATGTCAGTTTCTAGAGGGACCATTTGCACCCAGATCTTAGTAGCGAGGAGCTCCTTGGGACTTGGATGAGCAAGTGAAGATGGTGGCTCTAAATCGACTCTTGGCTGTTCCCGAAACCTGTGCTAATACTGCTGGGGACGTGAAGAATTGCTGGTGCCTTGCTCTCTCTCTTCTGAGTGTCTCTTGTATCCAGTGGAGAAATATTTTACTAAATCTATTTGCAGTCTGAAAGGTCTCCAAACAAAATGAAATATTCACCAATTACTCTTTGGCTTATTTTTCCCTGGCTCGTATTTTGAACATCCTAAACTTTATAAATTATTACCTGGACTGAATCAACTGAAGGGGCACTGCTTCCAGACTTCTGTCGGCATCTCCTGCGAAAGGAGTTCACCATTTATGTTACCAAGATTTGCCTCTTACTTTGCATGCATGAAGCCCCGGTTCTATCCCCAGCATTTCCTAAAGGGAGTATGGCACATGCCTGTAACCCCAGCATTCAGCATGTGAAACAGGAGGTAAAACTTTCTAGGCTATCTTTGTCTATATAGCAAGTATAAGGTGAGCATAGGTTACATGAGGCCCTATCTCAAAAAATAAATTATTAAAAAAATCAACTGTTTATAAAATTTGAACTACAAGTGGCTTTTATGCTGAAAAGATCTTATAATGCTCTTATGTATATTAATTCAATTTTGGGGGGAGTATTTAAAATAAAGTTAATTCCTCTTTGATATATAATTGTTTTTTTTTTAAATTATAAAAATGTAGGTGTGATTTTTACAAATTCAAGATAAGCTTAGTAAAGATCCATGAGATTAAAAAGAATAGACCAGAAAAAAAGATATATTCCAGTATCTAAGTATAACTGTTGTTAAAACTTTGATACTTTTTTTGTGGCATATTATTTTGACTTTTTCTCATAATTTCATTATATATATCACAAGTACACACATATATACTTAATGTCTAGGGTCTATGTAATGACGAATTAGTTTGCACAGTGGGGAAAATGTGATTTACAGATTGAGTAGGCAGTGGGTTCAAATTTAATTTCTATGTCTGTTAGCATTTTTTGTTTGTTTGTTTTTGTTTTCGAGACTGGGTTACTTTGTAGCTTTGGAAACTGTCCTGAACCCTCTCTGTAGGTCAGGCCAGCCTTGATCTCACAGAGATCTACCTGCCTCTGCTTCCTGAGTGTTGGGATTAAAGGCTTGCACCACAGCTTCTGTAGCATTTATCACCTGGAATCTCTTGGTTCTTGTTTCGTATTCTTGAATATAGAAATATTTCTGAACCCACTCCCCAGCGCTGTTGTTAGCATTAATTAATGAAAAATGGTTAATAGAGCATCTAGAATATAGTAAATCCTCGATTGTGGTTAAAATCATTTCACTATTGACATAAAAATGACAAAGTGTAACTGTTTTTCAGGTTAAAAATTTCCAACTCTTCCAGTTCCGTTTTTTCCCATAGGAGGTTGTTCAATCTCTTTGTCATTCCTTCCCCTGAATCCTGGAGTTCTTCAGTCTTCCACTGGTAACTTTAAATGCTACTCCCAGAGCTGCACAAGGCAGTCTAATCGGCAGAAAACTGAGCTGGACTAACGACGACACCCTCCATTACTTTATGAACGCTCTAAATTTATCTCACAGTCTCAACTACTTCTGTTTTGTTGTTGCTTGCAACCATCACACCAGTGGCTCACTGCCAGGTGAGGCTCCTTTTTGTGCCCCCAGGAGGATTGTTGCTAAGTCACACAGCCTCCAAACCAAATTTAGGCAGTTGGTGTTTTAGTCCCAAGGCAGGCCCACACAATTACTCTAACCAAATTATATATTATTAAATTTTATGCATCTTTCAGTTGTTGAGAACATTTACATCCTGATTTTATAATCTAATACACCACCTTTTTTTTCTCATGTAACCCATCTGTGACAGGCATGTCTCCTCATGCTTTATCTCCCTCCCTGATGACATGTTCACATCAGACGAAGTGAAGGACAGAGGCCTCACTTCGCTGGAGTCTTCTCCATGTGGATACTGGTTCCTTAGCATGGAGACTGGGTGCAATTGCTCAACAAGTTATAAAAACACACTAGGAAACTATCCCTACACCTGAACTTTTCTCTCGTAAGGTTAGAAAGACTACAAATGCCTTGCCAAAATCTACACGTCTCCACCTATCACAAGGAAAAATTGTTTACTAACTCATCTAGGAAATGATATATAAAATAAAAAATAGATTTTTAATGCAATTATTTTTCCTAGTAATATTTTCAATGATCACAAAGTCTCATGTTTATAAATGTAATTTAGCTATTCTCCCTTAAACAACACTGCTGTCATAGATCTGAATTCTCAGGCTCTGCCTTTTTTTCTCTTTTAACATAAGGAATATTCTTTCTTATGCCTCCTAACAATCCAGATTTGATAAAGGGAACAATGAAAGCTTCCACCCCATCATTTAGAAGGTATCTGGTAATGATTCACAGAGATCAAGACCTTGTGCAGTTTAGATACAAGGAGGAGGTGGTCCTGCCTCAAAGGTGGTGTGACAGTCTTTGTTGACTCCTTGTGGGAGGCCTTATCCTCACTGAGGAGTGGATGGTGGGAGGGAGGGAAATGTGTGGAAAGCGGGAGGAGGGGAGGGGGAACTGAAATTGGGATGTAAAATAAGAAAAAAAATTGTTTATTTTTTTTTTTAAGAGAGACATGATGACAGCTAGGCCAGGCTTAGCATAAGTTCTGTGCTGAGTCCTGTCCCTGACTCTCTTGGTTCACATGCTAGCTGCGCACTTCTGTAGTTGAATGCTTATGGGGAAGTAACTCAGTCATAATGCAAGAGTCATGGGGTTAGTACGGTAATTAGAGCACATAAGTACTTACTTTCGATACTTGCTCTCATGTCAAGAATGTTCTCCATTGTCTATGTTCTCGGTGCTTTCATATATTTCTCTTTTCAGAAAGCTTGCCGAGCGATCTTGACTCTGTTCACTGCGCTCATGTTTACTGAGTAGTACTTGGTACATGCAAGGCCCTACATATGCACCAGGGAAAACGGCAAAGTCCCTTTGCTTGTGGAGCTTACACTCCAATGCAGAACAAAAACATTTCAGTGTGTGAAATAGCAGCACCAGCAATTATGAGACTGAAAGTCAAAGGGCAAAAGATGTCAGGGAGAACTGGGAGAACTGTTTCCCAGGCGGGGGTCTACGTCCTCTGGGAGCCGAGATAAGAATGAACCAATGGCGAAGAAGCATTGAAGAACAAAAACCCTTTCTCTTTTTCTTTCTTTCTTTCTTTCTTTCTTTCTTTCTTTCTTTCTTTCTTTCTTTCTTTCTTTCTTTCTTTCTTTCTTTCTCTCTCTCTCTCTCTCTCTCTCTCTCTCTCTCTCTCTCTCTCTCTTTCTTTCTTTCTTTTTCTCTCATGAATGAATCTGTCTTCAACTTCAAAATCTGCACTTGTTCCTTTGTGGCTCTTCTCCCTGATTCCATGTCATAAGATGGCATTCTTGCTTTTTTCCAGCATCTTCCAGAAGCCCCCAGCTCATGTCTTGCTGAGTGCTTATAGGTCCACACTACCCTCTTCCACTCCCTCTTCCTCATATGTTCCCCCTCTTACAAATGTTGCTTGAGATTCAGAGCCTGTCAGCGAGTCCCCGTGTGGCAAGCTGGCTTCTTTGGTTTCCTCCCCGTTTTCCTGCTCATTAGAACCATTTGTGTTTGCATAGGCAGAACACTGTTTAAATCAAACTCCGAGACCGCATGGCTGCTTTCCCCCAAGGTTCCAATCATTTCCATTTTACCTACTGGTTTCTGTCAGAATTGGGTCCTGAGTAAGAGTCTCCTGAACGCTTACTCTGCCTTCTGGGAAATGAAATTATCAGCAAGGCTGGTCAAGAAATTGTCAGTGCTTTGCTTTCCAAGGAACTCAAGTTTCTGCCGATACCTGGAGACTGAAATCCCCAATGCCAAGATGTGCTGCTGCTCTGTCAAGTTTGTGGTCTGTAGGAGAAAAGAATCCCAGCTCTCCTGGCCAGAAAGTCTACAGTGCAGTCCCAAATTCCTATCGTGTCTGGGCTTGTCATTTACACTCACCTAGAATTTTCTCCAGTGTCTCTCCAGCCACGGGTCATTAGACTCAGAGTTTCCAACTAGCAAGGCCTATTCAGCAACCTTCCAATCTGCTTGGCCTGACTATAATTAAAATAGAGGTCTAAAAATCAATTAATATTTATCCTATGTTGTAAAGTGTTTGCCAACAAGCAGGAGGTCCTGAGTCTGCTCGTTCTAACCTAAGCAATTGTAGGTGGAGGCAGAAAGCAGCTTCTTTATTAACCAATGGTATTCACAGTTTACAGAGGAAACTGTAATTCCACATCATGCAACAGAGTCAGAGATGGTGCCAGCCGCTCCTTTCCAGTGCTGGGGAGGCTGAAACGGGCAGATAGAGCCCTGGGGCTTGCTGGGAGTCAGGATATTATTGATAAGTCTGAGATCAGAGAAAGACCCCGTCTCAACAAGCAAGTAAAACTTGGCATTGATCTCTGGTCTCCACATACAAATGTGAACATACAGATTTACAAATTAAATTGTTTATGAGACCAAACCATATGACCATGAAATCAAGACGTTTCCTTCTAGCCTTGATATTGACAGGGCAAGCGTGAAACAATAGGAAGTACTGGGATGGAGGGTTGCCTCTGAGGCTGACCAAGCCACACACTGGGCTGAGGCATCATCTCCCAACTGAAGAGCCTTTGGGAAGAAAAGATCTGGAACCTCTATTTTTACAGATGAGAAAATTGTAGCCAGAAAAGGTTAATTGACCTGCCGAAGGTCTCACACACAGCTCGTTGGGGACAACACCACAGCTCATTCCAACTGTAAGGCAGCACCCTTCTTGGGCCGGTAAATTTCATCCACACCGTATTATTCTGTATGAACAGCCTAGAGGGTTGTTTCCACTTCAGCGGATGGAAATCAGAATGCCTACCCTCCTACCTCACAAGGCCTGAGAAAACCGACAGAGAGAACAGGCGTGTGGGGGGTGTATTATGATGGTGATCGTTTTAATAGTTTAACCTCTAGGTTTCTGTGGAGCTTTTCCTGTTCATTGAAGTGATTTGCATTTTAAATTCTACTCCCTGTATTGAAACACGTTTACCCTCTTTCAGATTCACAACAAATTGCAGGCTGCATCCTCTAGGTTTTGGCAATTCCCGAAACCAGGTGTTATTTTACTTCTCTTTGCATTTCTCAGGGGAGGCATGGCAATGCGCCTTCCTTTCAGACTTTACTTTTCTCATCTGTTAAGGGGACGATCATCCCTTTCTCTCACAGGTATGAAAACTTAAGCTAAGGACACTGTCATATCAGTGGCTGCTTTCCTTGACTTATTTTTTTCTTGTTTCCTTCCTCCCTCCAGTCTTCTTGATGGCAGACAGCATTTATTTATCTTTTATTCCTCCAGTCTATCGAGTCTAGCACTTACTAGCTGCACAGTATATTTGTTGAATGAATTATTCACCAAGGTGAAGAACGCAGAGTGGGACCGAAGGTACAGCATTTTGTAGGTCAACGGGTTTCCACCTCTGAAGAGCAGATAAGGCCTCAGAAAGATGCTGAAGGAGCTGGAGAGGGGACGAGGATGAAGCAAGGCTGGCGTTGTCTCGCATGAATCCCAGCAAACATAAACCTGTTTCTAATCGATAGATTAGGCTGCTATGGGATGCTGCTTTTGGAAGAGAAGCTTTTCTGAAAACTGAAATGAAGACATGTACCAGGATAGAATATATGCTTATACAGTCTCAAAATGCAGTTTCTTATATTTTGTTTCTGCCCGGGAAAGTTAACTTCGCTATGCCACTTTACTTTCCGCAGTTTTCATAGAGCTGATGGGCAGCAGATACCCCAGCAACACCTGCCATTTCCACAGTATCCTAGCCCAGTGTACAGGACTTGGATCCAGGTACCGAGGTACAGCAGAAGCAGGTGCAAGCAGGCCCAACATACCTGGCTTGACTTTTCTCTGCGTCTGGTTCCCTCTGAGCCATACAACTGCCAAAGACTCTACTGCCAAGGCTGAAAAACACCCTTAAAAAACAACAACAACAAAACTCTAGCTCACTATTCGGAAGAACTTATACCTACCGTCTAGACATTAACATGTGATGATGAGAAACACACGGTCTCGCTGAGATCTAGAAGCAAGCTTCCAGGCCAGAGCAACTTCTGTAGCAGGATTAGAAAGAGCAGGCAGAGCTCGAGCCAGGGGCCCTATGCTGGTCTCTCCTTTTACATCCCAGCACTCCTGCCTTCCGAGGGAAAGATTAAATCAGGGTAAACAAGAAAATGTTTAATAATGCGTAACTGGTCCGCTTAGACTTGGACACCAATAGATGAAAACAGATGCATGTCCTAACCTACCAGTGAGCTACTAGCACATGCCAGCAGAAGGTCAGTCCTGATATCAAGGGACCTTCAAATGTCTGCCCAGCAACAGATACCTAAGTGATGCTGGCTAATGTCCTCCCGCCCACTTTCATACCTGTTAAATCCGGTGGACACACACAGTGGGAACTCCATGAAGAGGGTCTCCAAGTAGCCCAAGAAAACCATCCCATTTCTTTATTCTACAACATGCCAGTGAGGACACTGGTTCTTTTTCTTTCTCTGCACCCCCCTACGCACTTTTTTTTTTTTTTTTTGGTTTGTTTTAATTTTTGGAAAGAGGTTTTTTTTTTTTTCTTACCCTTAGTTGTCCTAGAACTAGTTCTGTAAACCAGGCTGACCACAGAACTTACAGCTCTGCCTGCCTCAGCCTCCTGCGTGCTAGGATTCAAGGTAGAAGGCACTGTTTATTTTATAGTGCCAGAATTCATTTTATATCTACAGATCATGACTGGACTTTCAAAAATTAACTGAAATTGAGTTTCTGCATTTGGAACCCAGCTGTTGATGAATGATATATTTTAGTCATACCCAGCTGGCCTGAGATCTTTGTCTCCTGAGTTGATGGCTTTGTCTGAAAGGGAAGGTTATCCATGTATGATGCAACTCTGTCAGCTATCCAATAATAAATGTGCCGCTCGAGCTGATGGAAGAAACCTGCAGCATTCCAAGGGGGCTGTTCGTTATCCTCCACCAAGACTGCTCAGAGACTGAGATCCTTCTTCCTCATAAGGATTTTATCAGTTGGGTGGTTAGAACACACAGATGCACAAGGCTCTTGGGGTCACACACACACACACACACACACACACAGAGAGAGAGAGAGAGAGAGAGAGAGAGAGAGAGAGAGAGAGAGAGAGAGAGAGATTGGGGGAGAGAATGAATATATCTTAGAGCTAGGCATGGCATGACAGAATGAGGGTAGACACCTTTAATCCCAGCACTCCAGAGTTGGAGCAAGTTCCAGGGCAGCTTGGTCGACATAGTAAGATGATCTTCAACAAACACAGGAACAAACAAAAGCCTAAAATTAACATTAAGCAAATGTAACTGAACCTGCACTTTATATTATGAGACTATTTTTCAGATATTTTTAAAATAGCTCCTCAAGATCAATGAGCAAAACTGATTAATAGTCCAGTTAGTTTTTATTATGAAAAACAGCATCTGTGGTTTCTTTGAAAGGATGAACCAAACAACTCAGTGGTCATGTTTCTAAGACTTCTGCAAAACAAAGTGATTTCAAATGTTATTTACCAAATCCTGAATAAAGTGAACTGTAGCATTCAAATAAGAAATGAATAAAAAGGATTCAGCTAGGTGTAAGCTCATCAGTTTTTTTTTTTTAATTAAGAATCAAGAGAAGTATTTTATTCTGTTGAGGACTATAAACAATGGAAAATGTGTTTTTCCTTTTTTCTGTATGAACATAGACTAAGCAACTGATGAAATCACTCATTCAACTTTAAGAACTGACTTTTATCTTTTATATTTTAGTTTGTTGGATTAATAGGCATACGTTTGAAAAAATTAGAAAACAAACACTACAATTAATGGAAGTTTCATCTTATTATTGTCATTTATAAGAGCCTTGTCTGATGACAAGAAATAAATATTTTCAGACAGGGTCTTAATGAGTTAAAAAATAAAGCCTGTGTGTTGCTGTGTGCAAGAGAGTGAGAGACAGAAAGACAAGCAGGCAGGCACGCATGCACACTCGCTCGTGCACACACTCACGTACGCACACACGCGTGCACAAGAGTGGATAGCTGAGAATAACTGTGGGTGTTGGTTCTCACCATCCTCTTTATTTGATCCTTGTCTCCCGTTTCTCAGCACTCTGGGGGACACGCTAGCCCTCCAGTTTCTTTTCTGTGTAGACTAGGCTGGCCTTCTAGTTTCTTGTTTCCAATTCCCATGTCCCTGCTGAAGTTCAAGAATTATTGACGGGCTCTTCTGTACCTTGTTGTATAATGGTTTGAAGAATATGAATTCAGAATACAGTGGCTCAGTAAGAGTTTTTGTACGTTAAGCCATCTTCCAAGTCCAGACTCCCCAATCTCTCTCTTGAACTAACTGTGTAGGCCAGGACAGTCTTGAACACTCCTTTATCTTCCTGCCTCCATCAATCTTGGTCAGCTCACTCTAAACGTGGCCAACACAGCCATAGATACCAATATCAGTTTCCAAACAGGAAGATATCTATAATGATTTCCACTAATGGCATCTACCCAAAATGAACAGGATAATTGTCCTAATAAAGTTGTAGCAGTAAAGCTACTGGGTAATTCTTTAACAAAACAGTTGGCAGGTGTTCATGCACTCCGAAACAAAATGAAAGAAAATGCCAGATAATTGAAAGTTGGTAAAACTGTTTAAGAGAACAGTCTTCCAACAGGACTACAAAATACATATTTTTAGAAATTACATATTACCCAGTATTTTGAAGTGTTATGAGGTATTTTGTGGGCCAGCATTGTGATTTGGCTCAGTGGGGAAGAGTTCACTTATTATATATGAGATTTTTGTCTTAATCTTTAGGATCACCAAATTATATACGTGTGTGTATATATATATTTATATATATGCATATATAAGTATATATAAACAGGTATACATGTATATATACATATATATAAAACAATGTAACTTACAGATACTTTTTAGAAAGTGAGTGCATATTTCATAAAGATGAGCATATTCCATATAGATGTTTTTAATTTTTGCAATAATTCATGATGATCATGTTTCCCGATTTATACCTGGTTCAGTAACATTCCATGAGAAGTTGTGTTAATCTGTAGTCATACTAGAAATCTGTATGAGGAAATAGACACTACAAACTAAAATTAAGAGTAGCATCAGACAGGAAACACTCTGAACTGGGATGCTGAAAACCAGCTCTTCATTCATTCAGGTTTTGTAGATTGTCTGGATCCTAAGCAAACACCCTCCTTTGAAAAGCAAAGCCTTAGCATGTGTGGTGCTATCAATTACTTGTGGTTTTAAGTTCAAGCTTAGCTTGTTTGCCTTAAAACATGCTGTGTTTAGCTGTCTCTGCCATGAGTCTTACTCATTTGTTGAGCTATGGCTACCAAACACTGCAGCTTGTAATAATCCTTCGAACGTTGTTTGCTTCTGTTTGTTGGTGGTTGGAAGTGTCTAATTTCTTTCATGTGTCCTCCTTTGGTGAAGCATAATTATGTGGTATGACATGAAGCAAAAATAATGAAAAATAGTATTTACTTCTGATAAACACAGAGGGAAACTGAACGGAATCCAAGAACGAAAACAAAGCTTAAGAGAAGACATTAAAGGGTTGGGGGTGGGGGTAGCGGCCAGCCAGGAGAGGAGAGAGCCAGATACTGTGAACTTCAGCCAGTTGGTAAGCTGAAAGTTTCATAGTATGGACTGTGAGTGACAAATATGTGGCTGTCACATGAACCCTCTGAGCACATTTACTACTGTTCAGTACATTTCTTCATGTCTTATGCAATAACATGAAATTCACATGTTTGTTCAGAATATATAATATTAATGTCCAGTGAAGCTTAAAGCTAAGGTGCTCAAAGGTCCCTGGAGGAGAAAAGGATAAAAAGAATGTGGGGAGCAAGTCAAGTCCTTGTGTGTTTATATGTGTACATATATACTTTCATGCATGTGTATATGCGTGCTTGTGTGTACTTATGTAGATGTGTACTTTGTGTGTGTGTGTGTGTACTTGTGAATAGAGGCCAAAGATCAATGTCAGTGCTCTCGGTTTGTTCTGCACCTTACAGTTGAAGACAGTGGCTCCATGAACGTGAAGCTTGCCAATTTGGCTAAACTGACTGGCCTTGCTAAAGGTTATGTAGGGATGCTTCCGTTTCTACCTCTCCAGCACTGGGACTATAAATACATACTGTCATGCCAGCTTTTACACGCGTTCTGTGAGATCAACTCAGGTTCTCAGGCTTGCACGGCAAACATCTTACCTTCTTCCTAGCTCCCAAACAGCCCTGTTGCTCTGACTTTGACTTCCCACAGAATAGATACATGGGTCAAGATACACTTCTTTTTTCTTTAATGTCATCATGAGAGAGCATGAAACAATAGCAGAAACTGGATGAGTCATGGCAGGGGATGCTTTGCTAACCAGAGGAGGCAACAGGGTTTGTGGAAAGTGCTATAAATCCATGCTTGCACATTTGTTTACCAAACAAACAGAAAACATTAATAAAATTCCTGTTGGTTTGGCAGGACAAAAAAAAATGGTTAAAAATGCATTTCTGGCTCATGGAAGTAAGGTTTGGGCTTTGACAACTTTGTGAGTCATAACGAGCTCTGATGGAAGTACCATCCTATTTACCAGAATGTACAATTTGTTAAGGATGTTTTGTCTTAAAAGAAAACTTGGGTTTTGGGCTTAGAAACAAAAAATTGCATTGAACCCAGTATCTGAGGTTCTCCTGTGTCACGAAAGTGACTGGGACAGGAAGGGCACAAGGGAGAATGACTGTTCTATACCAAGTATCACAGCCACCTCTGTTTCAACATTGCTGAATGCAGGGTTACAAATGCCAATAAATACTCTCTTAGTTGTGTGACTTCCCATCTTCTCAACACACACACACACACACACACACACAGGTGTGCATATAAACAATAAGTTCTAGAAACTAGAAAACCCCTTCAACAAATTGGTTGTGATAGTCTCTATTAAAGAGAATGTACACATTTAAGTACAACATTTTTACTAAGTTAAGTTTTGGAAATTACTCAGATTTTGATTGCAATATGTGAAAATTTACAAATACCTCACAAAAATATTTCAGTGAACTAACTAAAACAAGCTATTTAAAAATTTTCTTCCACTTGCTAATAAGTAACCATGGTATGTATAGTTACCATGCATGGTGATAAATATATTCTTGCAAGATTTCTAGGTTATTTTACTTCTAATGTTTTAAATCTGGACCAAGTAACCTTGAAGCCGACCTAAAGTGTACAGAGGTAAATCCACAAAGACAGCATCATGACTCCCATTTATCCCATGCGCAACTGCAGCTGCCGAGGACTGCGGAAGCCACTGTTCTTCAGAAGGCTTCCGAGAACAGGTGACGTGTTTCCAAATTACCTCAGTGGTTGGTACACATCATGCTATTCTGAGTTACCGTAATCCTGCTACTTCCTATGTCATGTAAAGTTTAGAGGCAATACATGTGGGCTGACTGAGGATGGGGCTCAGGAAAGAGTGCTGGTCCAGGACACGGAGGGGCTCGTGGGGACCATCCCAGGATGCAGGCAAGGAGGTGGTGCTGGCCAAGGAATTCCAAAAAGGGGTTTCTTTACTAATTTCTCTTTTCTTCTTCTTAATCTAAAAACTTAGAAGTTAAAACTTAAGACTTCTTTAGACTATTGTCTCCAAAGGTGTCACAGTTCTACTTTGTTAGGTTAAGGATTTTTACAATTGTATCAATTTGCTGTTTTCTCTCTGTGAAATGGCAAGTGTCACAGGTGGGCTTTACATAAGTGAGAGACAGGCACTTGAAAGGTTTACCAAATGCCACAAAAATGCAATGCAATTCTACATGTAAAATTAAGACCTCTCTGTAAGTGAAACCCCATAGAATGTGTTGAGAGGCGTGTGCTACAAAACGGAAATGAAAACTAAATGAACTCACCCTAAACCAGGACAACAGGGAGAGGCGTGCCCTACAGGAAAAACAATAAATACGAACCAGCAGATGGAGTTTCCCAAAGCAAGGACCTAGCAGGCAAAAGAAAGAAAAAAAATGAGTTTGGCAATGGAAAGACTTAAATAAAAGCTAACTTTTTTGAACGTTTAAAGTTAAAAGTGATAAGAATCTGTCATAAATTTTGTAACTTTGCCAAATTATCATGGGATTATTAACTGTTTGCTTTATTTGTGAAAGTTAAAACACACACACATCTTCAGAGGAAAAAGAACAAGATTTAGTTGAGAAAGAAATGTGTAAGAGCTGTTAGGAAATAGTGAGCAGTGAGAACTTCTGAATGGCATGCCTCGCCTGTTGAGCATATTCAGGGAATCCTCATGTCCCTTAGCTTTGTGGACACGGTGGACTGGTGTCTGTTCCTACCTCTCCTCCGGGCATAGCTGTTTGTTCTGACAACTTTTTTCTCTTGGAGGGGGCATGTTTGCCACTAAGTAGCGCCTACAGCAGCACATCGAGGAAAACAGTTTTCTATGACGACTCAATAATTGCCTTTATTATCCTTATGTGTTGAAAATTAGGTCAGATTACAATTTTAGTGAAAATGCAAAATTGAAAATGAATATAGAAAATAATGTGTAAGTCTCTCTGACATGAAATCACTGGGTATTGCCCAATGGAGCACAAATGGCCCTCTAACAGGGGCCCTGTGCCAGCACTGGGCGATCAAAGACCTCCCAGGTGGCAGTTACACCAAGTCACCCGGTGATGTCAAGGACAGGGCATCTGATCCTGTCCTGTAATTTCTTGGTGATAGTATGCTAGAACACAAATCTTTCGATATGAATATACACATACACATGTGCACATATATATTTTACAGAATTTAAATAATTCATCCAAATAAATTATTTAAATGATTTAAAAATTCCTTTGTCAAACAGATTAATGGAACCTTGTTATTCAAAAGATAAATCATTTTATATGAAGTGGCGAAGATTTCAAGGGCTAATAAAGGTTTTATGAGAGATAAACTTTTAATGAATTAATATTTTGCATGCACTTATTTTCTATGCACACAAATATATACATATATGCTTATATTGATATTTGTATGAACATTTTCTGACTGATTTTTTTTCCTAAAAAGGGAAATAGAGTTCACATTTCTTAAAACAAAGTGTTCTTCTAGATTTGGGGCGTCGGAACTGATTGCTGCAATTCGCCGAGTGAACTGTGAAATAGAGCTATAAATGTTATTTGTATAAGAGATAACATAGGCTGGGATTCTTTTCTCTGCTCGTAGTTTATACGACTCCAGCAATCATTACTCAGGGATAGTTTTATTCACGTCATTGTTTAGGTTTCAGGTTTATCAGGCCTACAGGACTTTCTTTTGAACAGTCTAAATCAGAGTAATATTTTTCTCCAGAAAATCATGAACTAGTATTTGTACAACATGGCCCCAAAACCCTGAGAACAATTTTAAGGATTTTTCTGAAGTTCAGTGCACATTCTTCAGCTCAATTTCAATTTCATAGTTTCAATCTGAGATTCCACTGAAATTGAACTGGTTTATTTTATAATTAAAAAGAAGGAAATCATAGTAAGAAAAATATATAATATATGGCAGTCTTGTTTATTATAGAAACATCCATAAAGAAAGAAACATGTTCTAACTTTTTCTCATTACCCCGACGGGAATTGCATCTTTAATCACACAAAGCACAACTGCTTTCTAATTTTGTTTAAAGGGTTCCAGTACTTACGAAAACCAGATCAGGTTATTATAAATCTAGTGCAAATTAGAGTCACCAGGCTTCCGTCAGCCTTATGCAAGGGTTCTATGTATATCATAAATTTAATGGTATATTAAGACACGCATCTGTTTCAGTTTTGTAGATGTTAATAATCTCACTATAGACTATCTAAACATTTCTTTCATTAACTGGAAAATTTAAACATAAACTTGCTTCTGTTGTAAGCGACAATATTTTATAAATGCTTTTTGAAAACCTATAAATTGATTCAAGTAAAGATAGTTCTCTAAATATTTAATTCAGTATCTATTTTTGACATTACATAATTTCTTTCTGTACATAAGCATATGCTATCCTTGCGATCTTGAATCTGTACCTTCATAAAATAACTTGGTATTCATATGTGTATATGTGTACTTATAGGCATAAACTTTAAAATCATTTTACAATAGGGCATTAGAGAGAAAGTTTGCACTAAATAATGGCATGGAAATGTCAAAATTAATTATTTCAGGTATTTCGCGAATTCTTTATTTGACTACATAAAGATTTATTTACTGTATGACTACACACAGAGAAACACACCAAAGCATCCCAAGGAGTCTCCCTGGGATTCATATTATTTAAGAACAAGTCTCAATTGCAGATTCCTTGTCCATTCACATTTTAAAGCTGGTGTTTGTATTTAGCCTCTCTCTGATTTTGTTTTTAAAAAGCTTTTTTTTCTCTCACTATATCTATCACCTTTATCCTTGAGGCTTGTCACTTCAACTACAACAGTAATGCAGCATCATAATGAATCATTGTGCTTCAATTACCATTAGATAACAAACAGGAAATTAGTTTTTCTTGCAGTGCATTCCATATCGTCTGAACAATTTAAAATACACGAATTCATTTGCACCATTAATTCAAGTATTAAAGACATAGTAGTAATTAAATTGGTGTCATAATTATATCTCCATAGTGAAGGTGGGAAGAATCTTGGCACACTAATAATCCGTTTTAGTTCTGTTGCGATCTGTGATTTTAGTAGGAAGGACAATTGAATTAAAGGGTAGATAATTCAGAGAAACACACAAAAGCGTCCCAAGAATAGTTATCCAGGCAACAGTGCCGCACTGTCTCTTTAATGCACTGTGGCCGCACGGGTTATAACAGTGATTTATTTTTAACCTAAAGCAAAAAATATTTTGTGATTTTTAAAAATCAAAATACTTAGAAATATTCACACACACAAAAATCTCATCATTATCACACCATTTCAGGAATCCTCTGAGAAACAAATGATTTTAATATGATTCCAAATTTGAATATTCGTCTTAAAGAATAATTAGTTCCATTTTAGCGTATGTTTATGTATTGCAAGAGCATGTGCTGATGATGCCATTGTGTGGTCTTGGACCAAGGGGATGAACTGCAAAGATTACGGCAAGGTGAAAACTCAATGGAATGATTTAAATCATTGTGGAAAGGGGGCATTTTAATATCTTATCAAAAAAGTATATAATATTATCAAGAATCTCTGCAGTCTTTTACTTGGCAAATCGCTATGCTGGTTCTCACATGTTCAAATTTGTTTTACCAAAATAGATAAAACAAATAAGTATCTTCAAAAATAAAATGGTGATGGCACTGTAGTTCAGCTGGGAGAGTGTCTGCCTAGGAGAACCTAAGAAGCCTTGGGTTCCTTTTCCCGCACTGCAGAAACTGGGCATGACGGTACACATAGTTAATTCTGCATGTAGGAATTAGGAAGAAGGTCAGGAGTTTGAGGCTATCCTCGGCTACATATTCAGTTAGAGGCTGATCTGGGCTCTATGACATCCTGTCTCAAAAAAAAAATAGAGTTAAAAAAATAACCTAGTTATATTAATAAGGAAATACAGCAGTGAAAAATGTCAGTAAAAATTAAAGGATGCAATTAGAGGATCCAGCAGATCCAAAGTTTTACAACTTTAAACCATGAAGTAGTTTTAAAAATGAAGTGCATCTTATTTATTTATTTAAATATTAAGACTGTATATGACAACTGTTTTATGCTGTACAGCTATGAGAACTTAGTTTTAATCTGAAAACATCAGAAAATGATAGAATGATACTTCTGACTTTCTAGAACTCACAGGGGTCATCTGTGAGTTTGTGTTCTTACTCTTAGAGCCTTTAGCAATTCCGGTCATCCTGCAGTGGACTACGACAAGAATAGACAGAATCATATTTCCAGAGCCATGGAAAATCCCATTGTGAAGAGTCTGTGAGGCTGCTGTTCAGCTTGGAGCCGCCAACACCGTTAACATCTCTTTGCTTTTGTTCTGCACTCAAGTGATGTATGTATCATGATTTACCAGGAGTGACACACGCAAAGACTTTGTATCTTGGTTTAATTTCAACAATTTTTAAAGAAACTTAAAGAAATTTCATCTTTGTGGTTGACAGTGGTGAGGTTTCCAGGCATTAAAAAGAATGGAGTGTGTTCATTTCTAAACATACACGTTAACAAGGAAAAAGTGCTTGCGGATACTTATCACAAACAAAATAATGATGGGAAGTTGGGACAGAGTCTGGAGAAGCAGCGCACTTCTCTGTCTTTGTTTGACAGAAGCATTGATAGAGGAAGATCTATAAGACCCAATTAGAGAAAATCCTCATGGTGCAGAGATTAGCAAGAGTTATGGGAACAATCTATGGAAAAGAAAGACTTTGACTTATGAGAAACTCAGTGGAACAATGATTATAAGGGATATCATTTTTAATTTGCTTGCTTTCAAGTGTCATAATTGTAATAGTATAAAATTTTTATAATCCTTTAGAGATAGTTATGCATATTTAAACATTTGAGTGTATAGAAAAACTCATACAGCCACTTATGGGTGGATATTTTCTAAAAGTATTAATTATAAAATGATGGCCTTAAAATGCATATGATTATATATTCTGAATAATATCATTAAGTCTAGTACACCATAATCATATTTATATTATGCTTTTCACTTTCCTAAATTTTGAGGCTGTACTGCCTCCTTTTAGGTAAGGCTTGGCCTTCTTGGACAGAATTTACTGAGCCTGAGAGTTGAGAGAATAATTAAAAACGTATTGGCTTGCCAAATGTTTTCATATGTTTCTGGTCTCATGGAAAATGAGTTTTGATTTCATTTTAGCTCCATGCATGACAAAGCAAGAAATAAAAAGAAAGCAAAAAAGGAGAAAAGAAACAAAGAAAGAAAAAGGGAGGGAGGGAGGGAGGGAGGGAGGGAGGGAGGGAGGGAGGAAGGAAGGAAGGAAGGAAGGAAGGAAGGAAGGAAGGAAGGAAGGAAGGAAGGAAAAACAAAGCCAGCACAATTTCCAACCAGTTCTAGTTAGACATGTGACTCACACTGCACTGGACTGCTCTAGAACATTCTGCCAGGGGACTTTCTAGAGGAGGGAGCCATTTCCCCACCAAACATCAAATTGTAGTGGTCAAGAAAAGAGCACCAAGTTTAATTTAGGCTATAATCTAACTAATTTGGTTCCTAGTTTTGAACTAGAAAGTGGAGTAGTTTTACACACCTTTTGTTTGTTTGCCTTTTGTTCTGTTTTTGAGAAAAGATAGCTATGTAAGTCAACTATGTAGCTCTGGCTCTCCTGGAACTCATTCTATAGACCAGGGTGGCCTCGAACTCACAAAGATTTACCTGTCTCTGTCTCCCAAGAGCTGGGATTAAAGATGTGCACCACGATGCCCAGTTTATTCCATAGCTTTTGTGACGTCTCAGGTTAAAATGTATTCTTTATGAGCGTCCCAGACTTCCCTCTGAGATAGTTCTCTTCACTGTTTTGCTACAGCCATGATGTTGTTACAAACACAGTCAAGCCCTAACATCTCTCCATTGCAACTTCGTGTAGCCTTTTTAAGACTTGGCTTATTTATACTCAAGTTTGCTCCAGCAGGGCAATGAAGAAGCTACCAGCTGGATTTACTGTTTTACATCAATCCCAGTACTTTGCCACTCTGTCCCTTTCCATGTTCCTCCATTAATTTGTTATGTAAACTGTCACTATTCAGACTGTATTTTGACAAATACCTGATCGTTTTCCTTATAAACAAAGATATATGGATGGCAAACAACTTTGAAAATTAATGTGATTTCAGTCTCAGAAATACATAAGCCTATTGAATAAAATAATTTCTAGTTTCTAGAAGTTGCTTAAATTAAAAACATGCATTTCTGCAGTTGGGAAAACATGTATGGTAAAAATGTTTGAAGCCCACCAATCTCTCTAACCACAGAAGCTAATGAGTTCCTTCTGTTTTCTTTGAATGAAATCACCATGAGTGGTTAGATGTTGATTTAACATAAAACAAATGGAAATGGGTGTTTCTTCTGTCCTTTGTAAAATTTATTTAAAAAAAAACAATTAGCAAGTATGATGAAGAAGTCAATGATTTTGCCATTACTGAAATAATACCAATTGAGTGGCTGTGTCCAGTCCATTGGCTTTTAGGAACAAATAACATATTCCAGTTCTCCTGACCTTGTTCACATCTGTAGACACTCTTTAGCAACTCCGTTCATTTTTTTCTCCTTCTGCTACCATCACACCTGTAATGCTGTAGGTTGTGTTTTGAATTGTCATGAAGTGTCA
Organism: Chionomys nivalis; assembly: GCF_950005125.1. Classification (NCBI taxonomy): domain Eukaryota; kingdom Metazoa; phylum Chordata; class Mammalia; order Rodentia; family Cricetidae; genus Chionomys; species Chionomys nivalis. The sequence continues at coordinate 55,948,530 of NC_080103.1, read as the reverse complement.
AGTAAGCTATGTTTTCTGGATGTGGACAGGCTCTGTGAAGTGTATCACATTACTGTTCCTTCTCGGTGTCAGGTCTGTGGCTAAGAGCTTAATCTTGAACATTTAAACTGAATTGATTGGGCTGCCAATTCTTTTTTGTATACCTATACAGAAAGTGGAACTATTAGGATACATAAATAATACGTAATTAAAGAATTCTTAATATTTAAGGTATCTTGGAAAAGGGACATCACTACAAGTGTGTGTGTGTGTTTTGACATAGCAAGTACACATTCTTAGGGTGAAAATTTTCTGAACCTTTGAGCTGTAGAGAATACACTTCCTATTGAATCAAAATTGGAAGTTCTTATGGGTCATTTCATATTCACTAGAGTTTTAACTCATTTTGGCAAACTTTCCTCATTTTAGGTGTGTGTGTGTGTGTGTGTTGTCTCCTTAGAAACATAGTGGAGAGTGACTCACTTTATGTCCTGAGCATCAAAGAGTATCAGACGTATAAAATGTAGACAGTGGTTTCTTTCAGAGATTCTTTCTGAGAGAATTAAATAAATGAGCCAACATATGGCCAGCTTAATTCAGGCAAAAATGTCTATTGATTACTTGCTAAGCTCACTAAATAAAAACTTCAGGCTAAGTTTTGCTTCCCCAAAGAAAATAGGATTAGACGGGTCTGTGCACTCACTGGGGCTTCCTGTGAGTCAGGCCAGATGAATGCAAACCTTGAAAGCTGAACAAAAGAAAGAGCTAAATTTTTTTGGCAAATGCAAATTACTAGTAGTTTGACATACTGTGTATTACGCTCTCAAATAAGCCATTTTTTTAAAAAAAGAATGTGATATAAATGATCTTTGATGTCTGAGAATCATTGGCCTGCTTTCTTTGCACCTTCTTTAAGTAGGCAGACTTAACTTTTCTAGGAGGACCTGCTCCTTGTACTGCTTTTGACTAGTGGGAAAATGCAAGCACACTCATGTTTTGCCTGAGCTCTTCAAAGGTGTATATTTTGCAGACTGCTTTAACTCTGCATGGAGGATATTGGAACTGATTGACCTGAGAAATTCCAAGTGAAGTGTCTGTACCATAAAGCACAGGCACTCTAGGTTGTCCATTTTACCAGCACCCTACCCACAGTAGAAGCAACAGTGCCATCTCTTCTGAATCTGAGAATGATAATGTGATTTGGATATATGGACATTTAACTTCAGATTTTCTGCAGTCAAGAATGCAATTGACCAGTATTTGAATGACTTTAGTGCTGCAAATATTTGGCTCTGAGACAAAATGCAAATGCTAATTGATATTCAGAATATTCGAGTCTTCAGAGCAATCTCCTGTTGACATTTTAATAACATTGTTTGGAATGATTTCCGAAGTGTGGTGACTGCAACACACCCGCAGTAACAAAAAGTACATATTGTTTCTGAAAGCAGACAGCTCAAGTTTCACCCTGTTTCCTAGAGGTTGCAAATCTGGGAGAATCAGCTTCTCGCAGGCAAATGGCTGAATTCATTAACTCACTCAATAGTTTATGAATACAATGGAAAACTTACTGCTTTCTGCTTAGAGATCTTGTAATTAAAAAAAAAATCCAGATTTGATTATTTACCTCCCGGGCAGAAGACGCTTACCCAGTTTTTAAACGCTTATTTTTATTTATTTTCTCCTAGCATGATATTCTTGTGGCTTTGGTCCTTTCAGCTTGTTTCTGTCGTTTGCTAACACTGTCAGCAGAGAGAGACAAGGAAGAGTTCTGAGAGGACAAGAGCTTCTGCGGTTTCTATGTAAGGAAACGGGAGATAGACCTAAGAGACTATGAGTGCTCTAGCAAGCAAAGCCTTGCAGTCTCCTTTCCTTCCGTTGCATATCCTGGTGAGTTTAATCAAAAACAAACAGAACGCTCTTGTGAAATATGGTCAATAAAGTCAAAGTTTAGCTAGCTCTAAGTAACTACAAAGAAAAAGTCATCGCAATTAAAATAAAATGCAACTTTCGTTAACGAGCGCGCCGGAAATCTCAGGTATCAAAGACGCATTAGCCCCGGAGCGTCCCCTGCGCGCCGCAGCCGGACGGAGGCAGCCGAGGCGAACAGACCTCCTTTCTCCTGCGAGCAGTCACACAAAAGGAGGGCTGCGGAAACTAAAAGTTTCGGGGCCTCCGGCTCGGGGCGCGCGGAGCAGAGAAAACCTGGAGAAGGGGTGGGTAAAAGACGCTTCCAGAGCGTCCGGGCGCAGTACTGGCAAGGAGTGAGCTCCTGGGTCTGGAGGGAAGAGGGAAATAGGGAGGGGGATCCCGAGCTGCAGGCTCCAGTGGCCCCAGTGGCTGGCCCCCGGGAGCCTGAATGCCAGGCTCTCCCGTACCCCCTGCACGGGGATCCCCAAATAAAAGCGATGTTTGGAAAGTGCGTGTGTGCGCTCGGGCTGCAGAGCATACTGTGGGCTCGCCGAGAGTGGGGTTGGGGGTGGGGTGCAGAGGGTGAAGGCTGGATACAGAACCCCGGGACCTGGCTGGGGGTGGGGGCAACGCCAGCCGAAAAGCCAGGGGGAGGGGAGGGGAGGGACGGGAGCCTGCGCTGGCGCCCCTGGGGCGCGTTCCGCAGCCGTGCGCGCGCGTCCCCCGCCGCCGCCACCACCACCACCAGCGCCTCCCCGAAAGCCCTGCGGCCGCCCCACCGGGCCGAGCCCCGGCCGGCCAGTCTTGGGGCGGCTGCTCGGCCGTCGCCACCGCCACCCGAAAGGCTAGATCGCCAGTAAGTGTCCCCTTCGCTTCTCCTCCTCCTCCTGCCCTGCGCTCGGGCGCCCCGCTGCCGCAGCTGCTCCAATGGAGTGGAAAATGGCCATTGGGCGCAATGAGTTCTAGATTATCTGCTCCGCGTTTTGTACTCAGCTGCCTGTCTTAGGAGTTTGCACAAGCCCCTTAGCTGGCAAACGCGGGAAGGAGAGACGGATGCTGCGCCGCGGTCTGTGCTCATATGTTTATATGATTAGCAGTCCTGGGGTGGGGGTGCTGGGGGTGGGGACTGAGGAGGAGGAGGAGGAGAAGGAGGCAGGAGGTGACTCCAGTTCAGCCCTGGCTGAGTCCGTGTCAGGACTTCGGGCTCCCCGCCTCTCGCTCCCTGCTCTCCTCGCTCTCCTCTAGCTCTCACTCTCTCCGCGCTCACACACACTCACACACTCACACACGCACACACACATTCACAGGCACACGCACGCAGAGGTGCCCGAGCGCCATCGGGAGCTTACCGGAGGATTCTTGGCGATTGTTGAGGGGACCAGCCTCCCTCCGCGGCTGTGCATCGGCGCGGCTCTTCCCTGCTCCTCCCGTCGCTCTCCCTGAACCCGAGTTCCTCGTCTCCTGCGGCCGCAGAGCTCCCCCAACCCCCAGGCCAGGGGCCCCGAGGTGTGAGGAAGGACCGGCGGCAGAGTCGTGCCCCAGGCCGCAGGGGCGGCGCGTGCTCCGGATGCAGGTCCTGCCGGCTCTGCCCGTGCGCTCCGGGCTTCTCCGGACAGACTGAGGGACTTGGCCTCGCTCCCCCGCGCCCCCCCCCCTCCCGCCGCTGCCAGGAGACTCCCGAGTCGGCGCACCTCCGCCAGCCTCGCTCTCTCATCCCCGCAGCTTTTGGTTTTGAATTTTGATTTTTTTTTTTTTGCTCCAAAGGGAGCGTGCGGCGGTAGGCGCGCGCGTGTGCGGGCAAAGCCCCCTGTGTCGCGGAGCGGCGTGTGGGAAACTGCAGGAAGATGTTGACTTAATCCCCCGGCAGCCGCCCGGGCCGCTGGGCTGCTTGGCTGGACTCGGCGGCTGACGGCGGTGGAGACTCGAGCCCGAGGACAAGCCGAGCCGAGGAGCCGCGCGGCGCCGTATCCGGCCCGCCAGCCGCGGCCGCCGCCTCCCCGCGCGCGCTCAGCCAGCAGGAGCACCCCTTGCCGGTCGCCGCGTACCCTCTCTGGCTCCCGTGTCCCCGCAAGGCTCCCCGCACCAGATTGACCCTTCTCCTGGGCGCATACCGAGGTAAGCGCCAACAATGTGCCTCTGTGCCCGACTTCGGAGACCTGTTTGCTGGGCGCCTTCTGATGGGGCTGACACCTCCGGAGGTGGCCGTGTCGCGGGGGCCAGACCCACGCTGGCCACTCGTGCGCAGCCCTTCCCGCCGACATCGATCCGCAGAACTCTGTGCGGTGCAGCCCGCTCGCCGGGCCGCGAGCGGCTATTGTCACGCTCACGGGAATCAGCCTGGCTGCTGGGGACCTAGAAGGCGGGGATGCGGGTTTGCTAGGCAGCTCCAACCTAATCGTGCATTTTGGGGGGCATTTCTTAAAAAGCTTGGGGACCAGAAGGTGCCCTTGGTTCTTTACGCAACGGGGCTGTGGAGGGGGACTGTGAAGTGCGTTTTGGCCCGGGCTGTCCCGCCCCAGGTGTTGGGCCTCAGGCTCGGCAGGGACTCGTCCGTGGGTTGGCCCTGGGAGCGAGTCCCGGGGAAGGGGACCATGGGGGAGGGCTTGGATGAGTTGTTGCGGGCTGTCGTTTCTTGTCGTTGGTCAGGTGGTGCGGAGAGGCGAGGATGAGAGAAAAGCACAGTCCGATGTGGCCTCGCTGGTTTTGAGGCTGGCAGCGATTAGGGGCTCCTGCTGCCGGGGCCGGGGGGTGCACGGCGACGGGGAGAGAGGGTGGCGGGGCCCGGGGACTCGGCGGGCCGGGGCCAGGGCAGAGAAGCTCCCGGACCGGCAGTGAGAGGGCAGCAGCGGGCCGCACTGGGCCTGCAGGAGAAGTTAAGGGGCGTGGGCTCCCCGGCTGCCTTTGGGGTGGGGAGCCTACTGGCTCGTGTGCAAGCCCCCGGTTGGAAGCAGCAGGGAGAAGGAGTCGTGGGAGGAGCGCGAGGGGAGGGAGACCCTTGGGGTCGCGGGCGTGGGCTTCTGAATTCAAGACCTTCCGCCACACCACAGGGACAAGGGCGACCCACAGCGAGGAGGCGTCTCTGAGTGTGCAGGACTCGGCAGTCGGGACCAGCAAAGTTTTTTTTTTCCTCTCCGCTGAACTGCAGGGTTTGGATTAGAAGAAATCGCTGGAAGCTTTAGCGAGTGCGGGGCTGTCTCTAAGCAGAGGCCGAGGCACGTGCGTCTTCTTGGGTGTTTATAGCTCTTGGTCCAGCCTGTCCTCTAAAAGCAACGTCCTGCGCTGCCCATCAGAGCCCTTCCCTGGCGTCTGGGGACTCCTCCCCCTCCCTTCTTTCCTCTCTTTCCCCCTCTCCGGGCCCCTCCATTCGGTTCCTCCAGAAACAAACTGTGTTGTCTCACATTCAGACGGAGGAAATGTTTCCCTCCTGCTTCAAGAAAGGTGTCAGGCTGCTTAGCAGCTTCTTCAGGCAGCCTGGGCGCGCCTGAGCCTCAGCGGCAACCAGATGGTTGCCCTTACAAAGGCCAGGTTTCTGAGGAGCGCCCCCCCGCCCCCCCTCCCCCGCCGCTGCTTTTTCTTCTACATTTTCACGGGCCTGAGTTTCCCTATGTGTTCCCCTTTTCCTGAGGCGTCGTTTCTTCCCCAGAAGCTGGTTCATTCATTTCTCCCTCTGCAGCCTAAGTCTTGAGCCTGCTTCCGAGTTGACGCTGCCTACTTCTAGTTCCAACCTTGAAGAAAGGCACGCCCGTTTGGTCAATGATTGCCTATTGGGAGTTTGCTTGCTAAGTCAGGACTGTGGTGGGGGTAAACCTTAAGAAACAGATCCTAAAGAAGCACTAATTACTCCACAGAAACACAGAAGTTTTTGGGGGTGACCGTGACAGCATCCAGGTAGGATAGAATTGTCTGGAGCCTAGCCAAAGGTAGTTGTAATTGTAGTGTGCTTTGATGCTTACTAGCTATCCTTCGAGACTCCTAAGAAAATCTGCTTAAGTTCAGGTGTGTTTTCGAACTTTGTCTCCCTTCCGCCCCCTCACCGTCCAGCAAACTGGTGCGTGATGGAATCCCAAGGAACGCATGCTCTGCTGCTGAGTTCCTTTTGTTGTGGCGCTCTAAAAGAGGTGCCATTTCACATGCTGCACAAATTGTTTGAATTAATGCAAGTGTGAATTCTTACCGTTTGAAGGGGACGATTAGCATATCAAAGGTTTCTTAGCTTCAGCTCAATTGAGAAAACTGCCGCCTGTCTTCCTTTTGCGTCCAAGCCGAGGCCCAAAGGGCACTGGGAATTGTAAAGGGTCCAGGCTGGAAGGAGCATCCAAGCCCGGCTGCCGAACTTTCCCTGTTCTGTAATTATGTGGGCTAAGAAACATTGTCTCTTGCTCTGGAGCGCTTGCAGATGGCAAGACAATTATTTTCTCTTGATAAATGGTTTGTTCTTAGGAAAGCGGTGACCTTTTGTTTTAGGATAGTGGTCTGTTGGTGTTTCTTTTGGGGTGCCCTTAGTGAAACATTCTGAGAAAGCCTTACTTACTGTCTAACCTAAAGCTTTTCCAAAACACACTTTGCTCTGTTATTACAATTAGAAGGACTTCCAATTAGTCTACACAACAGTAACTATTTTGTGATAAGACACTCATTACTACACATCGGAAACTTTTTTATATACTTGCTAAATTAATAGGAATAAAAGGAAGTAGACTTTGTTGAAAATCAAAAGCCCATGTGAGCTTTATTAGCACGACTTTTGATAGAAGTATCAGCTTGGAAAAGGTTTCCAAGTGACAAAGACATTTTATGACTTTTATTTCAATAGATGTAATTTTGTTTAGATACCGTTTTTTGTTTTTATCTTCAAATTTTTGTCAAACACTAGACACTTTTTTGTTTGGATTAAAGATGTTTTTCAAGAAAAATACCCAGTTTGCTTGGTTCAGTTTTCCCCCATCTATAGAGCACTATGTTGTCTGAATTTCTTTTAGCAACCCAGAACTTGAGTGAAGAAAGAAATAAGAAACTCATCTATAGGGCATTTGTGGAGGGCAGAGAGGTCAAGAGAAAACTCTTTTTCTTCTGAGAAAAATTACTTGTATTTATTTCACTTCAGTTTTTTAAAACTGATTTTTAAAGATAAACAGAATGGTTGAAAATTGTAAGCTCCTCTCTCTCTCTCTCTCTCTCTCTCTCTCTCTCTCTTCCCTCTTTTCTTTTCTTTTCTTTTCTTTTCTTTTCTTTTCTTTTCTTTTCTTTTCTTTTCTTTTTGGTTTACCTGTGATGTTTGCTTTTGACCACGAATTGACATTCTTTCCTTGGAGTAAAGATATTTACTCAGGGTTCGGACTCCTAGCTTCTATTTTAATAGTGGAAATGAATTCTAATATAACCGTTTGAGGGGGGGAAACCCCCACCATTAATTGCCTAAATATTTTAGCCTTTTGTTTAGTGGGATGGTAATTGTTTTCAGATCAAGATGAGTATTTTAGTGCCTTCCCAATGGAGAGCATCACTCTCCAATCATTTTATGATAGCTGTTTATCCGCTTGGTTCACTAGCCAAAGAAATACTGTAGTATTGGGGTGGGGGTGTAATTGATTGTAATTGTGACTGCTGTGCTCCAGTTGTGGTTAACGCCTTTGCTTTGAGTGCTAAGTGTTCTCGAGAAGACACACCATCTTGAGTGCTGTTAGTGATCATCCAGAAATTGACTTGAAAATATCGTTCTTCATTTTATATGATCCTGAGTTTAACAAATCTCTAAAGGTGTAAAAGGCAGTGAAACTAGGATTTCTTAGATTTTAGATGACAAAATTGGGCCACTTAGAGAAAAATTAATGTGCAGTTGAAGCTCTTCAGCCGCCATTTGCAATCACCAGGCTGCTATGTGTTGGCAACAGAAAACGAATTTAGAAATGCAGATAGCCCTGGGAGCAGGTAGTTAGGGAATTCAGAATATTGAATCATGTGGGCTAGAACAAACCAATTACTTCAAGTTTTGACATGAGAATTTCCAATAAATAACTTCTGTTTTCCAGGCTTTTCGCTCTGTTTTATTAGTGGAGTAACATCAAAGCCACCAGCATAACTTCCAAATGTCACGAAAAGGAGTATAAACGCAGAGATCTCACACACAGTCCTGCGAGTCCTAATTTCAGATGAGCACTCTGGTGTTTTTACTGCTGCGGTTTCCACAATCAGCTGAAAGCCCGGGCTTCTCGGTGTTTCTGAAAACATGCAGAGAATGCAGAGTTTTAAAACCAAGTTTACTCAGGGTCAGGGCTTTGCTTGATCAGTACTGGGGCTCTGTGTGCTTTCTTAAAATTTTTAGGGTGTGTTTTAGTGTCCTTAAATCATATGGGGTATGAGAAAACTGACCGGGATGTGACGGTCAGAGTAACAGGCGATCTGCAAACGCAAGTCATAAAACGTTACTGCTTTGTTTTCTATAAAAATATTCATTTGACCTAATGTTTGTGAAAAATTATTTAAACGATGGTTTATTAACAGTTGTAGTATGCACTAGAGACAGCATTAGAGATTTATTGCAGTGTGTGGACTTAACACACTTGTACCCATGTATGAACGCTCCATTTTCGTTTTAACAAAAACCTTTTCCCATGTGCCTAAGTGTTGAAAACTAGAGCTCAGGTTAGGCAGGTTTTGCTTGAGAATCAGATACAGTTTTGAGAATGGAGAATGGAGCACCCTGAGAAGTGCTATTCTTAGAACTTTCCCTGCAAGAGGCTTGCACTTTGGCATCTCGATTCCTTGTATCTGCTTTGGAGTCTCCAAGGGCAAGGGGCTCATTTGACACCTGCCTGCTTTTCAGCAGAGGAGATCCTCGTAAAACAAAAACATAGTCATTTTCGGGGCCATATGTGCTAGAAATCGGGTACATGTGATGGAGGAAGGTTATGTACAAACATGCCTATTTAAATGGAAGGTTTTGATAAATTACTAAAAATAGCAAGTTTTGTAACTGGGTGTAAAAAGGACTTGGATCCTTCCAGATATCTTGGTCAGTTCAGCTCTTGTGCTTACAGGTTCACATTGCCTGAATCCATAACTGTTTTGGAACTATTTTGAACAAAGATTAAAACATTTCTACTTGAAAGCCAGAGGGAAAATCATAGGTTGGTTAGCCTCTCTGTTACATAACTCTGGCTCTTGAGATCTACCCAAATACTCACCTCTGCAAATAATTCTTGATTAAAGGTTGAAGACATACTTAATCATTAGATTACTATAATTAGAGCGATCTTATCAGAAAAATAGATGGACTACTTTCTAAAACCTTCTATTGTGTGAGCTGTTCTCCAAGATGGGGTAAAGAAGTGACCTTTTTTTCTTCTCTTCCTAAAAAATGCTTTAAGAAACAGCTTAAGAAAATGATGTGTTGAATATACAGGTAGATGGTTAATTATTGAAATTAAATACAGTGAATTATAGCACTTAGCATGCTGACCTGGTGTGGTCACAAATAAAGAGTCATTAGCACCAATCAGACTTCAGGTAGGTACTTGAATCTGTTGTGTAGGTTTCCTTAGTGTGTGTTATAAACTAGAAAAATTCCTAGTAATTTTGGTGTAAGTCGTTATTTTTAGGCAAGTCATGGGCCGTAAGAATAGGAAGGTCCAATCAACTAAAAATACCTTTTAAAAATCAATATTTTAGGTCTATGGTCTGATAGACTAAAAGCAAGTAATAGTTTGGATTCTTCTAAAATAAATTTCAGTTCAGTAAGTTTTGGAAAGTTTATTATTCTTTCCAGCCATACCCACAACCCACAGCAAACTTCTTATGTTTGACAGGCAAATGTTGCCTGGGAAGAAGAAGTAGGAGCCAAGCTCCTACTTTCAAATAAAGTGCAGTCACGACAGACACTGTGGAAATGTCTGGAAAGCACAAAGCAAATCCAGATACAATTTGTTTAATTACAACAAAAATCCAGCTCTATGAAAGTATACTGTTTGTCTTCATAGAGGATTTTATGCATTGTGTGGTGGTAAGTAAAATCCCATCACACTTGTATAAATTTGTTCAATTACTAGAACAGCTAAAAGAAAAAAAATCAATTTAGATTGAAAAGCAACAGAAATTAGATTACCTTGGTTAGTAGAAACTTGCCAGCGTTGTCGAAATTGCTTAATAATATCAAAAGTCACCATGCTTTGCAGTGTGAGGGCGTTGGCTCCTCTTGTAATATGTGTGTGTTTGCCTACTGGGTAATTTATTGTTATTGTTATTATTATTATGCATCCTTTTTCTTTTCTCTTTCCATTTTATTCATGGCAGTTGTTAGGTAACGCACAGGAAAATGTACTCTTGGGTGGTGGTGTTATTTGCTATAAAGGTTGCTTTTCTAGAATCTTTGATCAATTGACAGTTCAAATCAGTGTCATGAAATGCTGCACATGATTTGAGGAATCTGAAGAAGCTTCCTCCATCAGAAAAGGCGGCCAGTTGGCATCCACAGGACCACATTTTAGGATTTCTTTTTTATCACCAACACTAGGCTTATACAGAATCCTCGATCTTAAATTCTTAGCGCAATAAAGTGGTGCAGACTTCATTGCTGCAGATAGCCGGGCACCTGTTTTATGAGCACCTTGATTCATTCTGGCACTCAGCTTTGCCCGAGTGCATGAATAGTCACCAGCGCTGCTCAGAAGCCACCCGGCTGTTTTTAGGTCATGAAGTCAACTTCCTGGAATTTCTAGGGAAACCAGTTGAAAGGAGGAGGACAAATGCCACTTTAAATAGAGATGTTTAAGTCAGATTTCTGCCTGAGGGTAAAATTTAGGTCTGTCTTTTCCCGGATGTAATGTCTCCCTCTGCAGAGCAAAGCATTAATCGGTGCAGGACAAGAAAGAGTGGGACGAGAACCGGTCCCTGTGTCCTGCCATTGATGTCTTCCTCTCCCAACCTGCAAGGACCATCTTATAAACATTAAAGACAGACACAATATTGCACCTCAGTCTCTGAATTCTGCTGCTGCAATTCATTTCCTACAGCTGGGTGTGTGATCGGGGAGACGAAAACCCCAAACCTCTAGATGCCTTTTTAAAGAGGTGAATGCAGTACTTTATAAAATTAGAAATGCAGGGTTGAAAAATAGGTGGGAGAAGTACCCTAAAATATGTGACCAAGTCTTTATTTTAGAATACATTAAATGATCTTGATTTTCTTTTTAATTGAACGTAGAAAAAAGAAAAGGACATAAAACTGTTAATTATTGGCTGCGAAGGATGGCAGAAGTTGGTGAGACACACCATGAAATCAAACCAATGTGGTCTTGTCAGAACAAAAGCATACAGAGCATCTGTCTTTTTCTGATACACACAATGGGATTTTTAGCGAAGAAGTGGTAAAAAGATGCGCCAGGGTAGACCTAGTAAAAAAGGCAGGGTTTACCCACCAGGGCAAACTCTTTAGCCCCATGTACACATGAACAAGCAATTTACATCCCGAGCATCTTTATTCATTGCTATTTCTGCTATTTCTAGATAGTTTTATGCTAGGAATGAATGGAAGTTTAAAATGCAAATCAGGTATGATCATGGCATGACTCTTTAAAATGATTTGGCGAGTTCAGCTTTGGTCTACTGTTGAAGGTGTTCTCAACCGTTGGACCGTGCATTGTGCATGCTGTCCACTGTTCTCGTCCTCTCTCTGGTCCTGATACCTCCGTCTATGCCTTGAACCCATTACTGCTCAGGGCTTGGATGGCTAAACAATCTAACCCACTTACTGTCAAAATGGCCGTTGGCTGGTGGGCAGCTGAGGTGATGCTGGTCCAGACTGATGCTTTCTTTTGTAGACTGTGGCAACACATTTATTTATGGAGGGTGCAAAGGACAGTTTTGTTGTCTTTTAAAAATAAGCTTTGATTTTAATTGTTTTCAAAAATGGAAGTGTTGTGATACTGCTTTTCCATCAAATGGGAGAACCATTGCAAAATGTTGATAAACTCAATACTTAGCGTTTATTTTCTGTAGAATACCATTACGTAATCAGTTCTCAGCTTCCACTTACATAGGAAAGAGGTGTTAAAAATGATTTTTCTGTCTTCGCTTAAAAGCAACATTTATTTCTCTCCTTTTTATTTCTTCACTCCACACATACCTTCCACAGGGAAATTTTATTCTCCTGCATTAAAAGCCTCTGTCTTTTAGTGTTTGGTGCTGTGGTTATTGATTAGAAATTACATTTCTTACACATCCTTTTCTCCACTCATTTCCACCCCCTCCCCCCACGTACTAGGAACGGAACCTAGGCCTTGCACTTACTGCTAATCTATGTTCTCCCTTTGTGTTCCATCCCCAGCTCCTTCCTTGTGTTCCTAATATTTGGATTCCCAGAACTGTTTTAGTCGCTAGACTCCCCGGCTGTCTTGTAGCTATCAGGAGCAGCCTTTGGTAATGTTACCTATTTATGCTCCTGTATATTCTAGTAGGTGTTTGTGTGGTCACGTGTTGCTGAAGGCTTGCTGTGACCTGACACAGGGTACAGTGGAGACAAGATAGGCTGAACACACTCCGTGTCTCGTTGGCCATGTTTAAAAAGATGGATACAAAACAAAACTGCTTCATTTAGTTTCAGATGCATCAATGAATAGAAATTAGAGACCAGACTCACGATGCCCTAGGCATCTCTGTCATGGGGAAGATAATGCATAGCTAGTTGTGCCTTCTCTGTTTACTTCAATAGACAAATAAAGAGAACTGTTAATACCTTTTGCTTTCCCTGTTGTGAGTGCTGTGGTACCCACAAGGTACCCAAAAGGCAGTTTTCATATTGTTACTGGTTTTAAAATACGTGGATATCCTATGTTTTAAAATTCCTTTGCCTAATTTTCTTTGTTTCCTTGGGGTAAAAAAAATCTAGTGACATAGAATTTTTGTTTCTGTAATTAGCATGGAAATTAATCCATGTCTATATTTTTGCCAGTTTTCCAGTACTGAGGTTGAAATCCGGAGCCCTGTACATGCTAAACAAGTGGTCTGTCTCAGAACCAATCCTATATCTTATAATTTCCATTTGCTCATTAACAATTTTGGTTTTAGGCATCACCTTTGTGGGGTGTGGTGGTATAAGAATGTAATCCCAGCACAGGAGGCTGAGGCAGAAGAATTGCTGTGAGCTGGAGATCAGTCTGGTACCGTGATCCACTGTATCAGAAAATCAAACCAAGCCAAAAGAAACAAAAGTTAAAAAGGAAACAGTTTTTATAAGCTTTTCAATTAATGTAAGGCAAATCAAATTAGAAATGGCTTGTTTCTGTTCATTATTTATGTATTAGAAAGAGGTGGTGGGGTGCCGGGACGGAGAACTCACAGAACTGGCAGCTTCGGTCATTTTCTTCTCAGAGATTTTTGGGTTAACACCTTGTCCCCCAGACTTTGAGACTGTTCTTCCCCCTTTCCTGTCATGTGTACCCTAATTTATATAAACCTGGTGGATGGGCGTTTGGCAAAAGTGGGTCTTGGGTAGAGATGATTTAAAAGAAATTCCGAAATAAATACTACAAAAGAAGTAATGGCATTTACACTGTAGATAACGGTTTTCTAATCTTCATTTTTATGCTAAAGGAATAAAATTTTGTTTTAAAAAGAAAATACTCCTCAGTTTTGGAGTTCCCGAGAGAAAGAATAGGAATGTGAGGTGTATTCATCTCAAACAGTTGTTGTTGATCTGAAGGTGTGTCTCCTTTGCCTGTTTGCTTTGTGTTCAGAAGGTGAGTGGAATCAGTGGGTTGGGCACTTGGCTTTAAGTTGGTTAAGTATAAACAAGGGTTTTTCTTTTTTTCTTTTTTGCCCCCCCCCCCATGTGAATAGCCCTCGGATGACTGCTAAGTTTGGGCATGCTGCCAGGCAAGCTTCTTAACCAGGGTGGAGAATATAATAATTATTTGTCAATCACAGATTTTCAGGAACCACCATTTTACTCAAAGGAGAGAACAATGTAGGTAGTAGCAGTGTTTAGCTACTGCAAATACTTTTGCTAACTCTTGTTATTACCTGCAGAGGGAGCTTGTATATGAGAAAAAAAAATAATCAGGGCACATGGCATTGATAATTTACTCTTTGAAAAGTATGGTAAAGACTTCTAAATTACTTTTGTGTGTGAGTAAATGCTGGTTAGAAAGTGAGTCATTTTGAGGTTAGTCAAATTCCAGTGAAATTTAGTAAGTCAATGCTTATCATTTCCTGTATTCATAGAATACAAGTATGCTCCCAATTAGTAAAAATATTAGAAAATCATAAAGATAAACGCATCCGGTTGATTCATTTTGAGGCTTTATTTTATTTTGATTGAACCTCTAAGAGAGAACATATTTGAAAAGTCTCTAGACCCATGCCCATTAAGGAAGAGATGTCTAGGCTTTGGGAACTTCCCCAGGTTATATACAATATTACTAAACAACCCATAAACACAGAGTAGCAAATTGTATCCCTCTCCACGTGCACTCAGTCAATAGGCTAAACGAGATGAATGTGTTCTTGTTTCAAAAACAATGAATGATCACTTCAGTTTAAAGACTTGCCAGAGCGAGCAAATGGGTTCAGAGACAAGACAAGGGGACCATCAGGAAGGACCTTTCAGAAGGGCATGAGGAGGGAATTGTTGAGATCTTGGAAAAACACTAGTGCAAGCTGGACAGGCAATACTTGATTGAAAACTGTGTTCTTTGCATAAACTGTGCCAATGGAATTTCCAAGCTATTCAAAACTGTTTAAATTCTGGGTGTGGGCATTTTGACTATTAGGACAGTAAGTTCGCAGGCCATGCTCATTTGTGTCACACTGCCTGCATGCATTTGCTTTTTGTAGTAAACTTCACAGTATCGAATTCTGTTGAAAATGCCAGCATCTCTCTCTTTTTTTTTTTTTTTTTTTTTTGATGAAGTCATGTTTGAGAATTTGCTCATTGGAGGGATATGAAAAGGGTTATCCACTTATGTATTCTTGAAGAGAGATGTAATAGTCTCTCTCCCTCTGCCAAATTGGCGTGACAAACATACTTATTTTGTATTTTCAAAGGCTTTGATTCTTAATGAAATTCACTGTATTGAATATATTATTCCATTAGCTAATCTTTACCTAATGTGCGGAGTCAGATCATTACTGTTACACAGAGTAACCCTGCAGGTGAGAAAAATGGTTTAATAGAGAGATTCTTGGCACTGACATGGGCTTTTGTGTAAATGTTATACTCTGTGTTATCTCAACAAGTCTGTGCTACAGCTTTGTGGAGCATTTTCATAACAGGCAACAGCAATTCTTCTTCAACAGGATTACGGTGCTGTGCGTCAAACAGGCATCCGCATACTCCTCTTCAGTAGCATTATTGATAGGCATTCCTTCCTGCCAAGTGTGTGTCATTGTCTTAAATAATGCTATGCAGCGACATTTCTTATCCCAGTGGGTAGGCGCTGGGAAGTGGAGCCTGATGGTACAGTTCTATACTGTCTCCCAGCTGATGCCCCAGCCTCCTTCTCAGCGAGGTAAGGGTTACTGCAGGATTTATTCCAGGAAGACTGGGAGGAGAGACGCAGGGGCTGTCACAAAGTGCATAACTTCTGTGATGTTATTGGAAAGGCACAGCTAGGGTAAGTGCTACTTGTATTGTCTTAAATTTAAAAGTAGAACATTTATTTCAGTGATCCTTCCCCTCTCCCCAGGTTAGTGAAATCTGAGTCCATTGCAAAATGTCTTCAAATGATCTTGTAAAAATACTGCCGGCTCTTTACAATATTGGGAATGATTTTGGAAGGCATTGATAGCTGCTTTTTCTATTAGAAACAGCCTTGACGGTCTCTGGAAGTTGTCAGATAATCTTATTCTATATTCTTGAAGACTATACATTTATAATATAGTATCTTGTGTTCATTGGTAAATGTATGATTTTAAAGTAAATATGTATACATTGGTTTCACATTCATTTGAGCAGACTGATTTTTTTTTCTAAAGCAAGATATATTATGGATAGACTATATTTAGGAA
Source organism: Chionomys nivalis (assembly GCF_950005125.1). Taxonomy (NCBI): domain Eukaryota; kingdom Metazoa; phylum Chordata; class Mammalia; order Rodentia; family Cricetidae; genus Chionomys; species Chionomys nivalis. The sequence continues at coordinate 55,932,640 of NC_080103.1, read as the reverse complement.
TAAAACAAGTAATGAGTATACTGTCAAAATAACTTTCTTTTTTCTCTTTTTTTTCAAAATAACTTTCTTAATAAAAGAGTTATAAAATGGAAGATACTCATTTTAAAAAGTATATTTTTGATCTTCCTTAAATCATGAGTCAAATATTATGTCAAGTACTCTAAATAGAGGCAGAAAACATAAACTCTAAATAGTAATCACAGGCTTGTTTGTGGGTATTTTGAAACCAGGAATGAAAAGTTATGAATCTTGATGTTTTCATAACTGGATGAGGAAAAACACTTAAAATTTATTTAAAATGTTTCAATATTCCTAGACTTTAAACATTAATATTTTTATTTTAAAGATAAAGTAGTAAAACTGTCACTTATTTTCTAATTGTTTCAAATGATTCCTTTTTTTTCTGTCTCAGAGATTTCCTCAAGTTTAAGTCTAACAGAGATTTAAAGAATACTGCTTATTATGTGTACTTTGATAGATTTTTCTGGTATTCAGATGAGTCTGTCCATTCAAACCGTAAGAAATAGCAAATGATTAAGGTCATAGAATATAAAATTTCTACAGTGTTTTTTAAAAATAAAATTAAGAACTTCAATCTTTTCCCTATTCATTGAGATATTTTAGTTTTGCCTTTATATCAAATCAAATACATCTAAGAAAATATCAAAAACTCAAGATTCAAAAACTGATGCTGTATGTCTGTCTTTAATGTATGTGTGGTTGCAATACTTTAATGTAAATATGATTGGTGAGCCTACTGTTTTTCATTTCCATGTTTAAGAACGAGAGTAACACTCAGTAAAATTCTTTAATCACGGAATTTTATGTTATGGTTTGAAAGAGTTAATTTGTACTTATTGCTCCTTAAGTCAGGGTTGATTTTGGAAGGCATTTTTATTATAACAAAATATAAATCAAAGCAGAGGGTTCTATTATTTATGCCAGGTCCCTCAGTAAGAGATTAGTGTAGATTCAAAGAAAATCCTTATGCAGTCATTTTAGGACCTGCGTAGGCTTCGTGACAAAGCTGTTGTGATCTCTTAGTAGTAACAAACCAGTGTGAAGCATTAATACCTGTCCCGTTGAAGTTATTTGAATTGCAATTTGAATTATTTGAAGACAATCTTTCCTTTACATCTGGGGTTTGGGATAACAGCTGCAACACATTAAGATATTAGCAATAGATTCTAAAGCCACTTTTCTCTGATTATAACCTCCATAAAAATTTAGCCTTGATTAATGCTTAGAAAGTATTTTATAGAATTATGATGACATAGAATTCATATAAATGAGGTGACAACATTATTAACAAACACGGTGGCCAAGTATATTGTTTATGCTTTGTTATTTTTATAGAAGAGCCCTCTCCTGTGCCCATTTGGTGGCTTAGAGATTGATAAACTCTGTATCCATTGCAGAGAAATTGTTTATTATTATTCTTGTAAAGGCACGATTCATATTTTATTATATTTCAGATATTTATGACAAGTTATTTAGATTAAGTTTATATAAAATTTATTCTTGGAACCTGTAATAGAAACCATTAAATGAGAATAGATTTAATTTGTTTCAGCTGCCATTACATTTAAAACGTTTCCAAGAATAAAGCATACACATCCTATTACTTCTATTATTTTTTATATACTGTGTGTGTGTGTGTTGGGGGTGGGGACTTATATGCCTTGGCACACATGCAGAGATCCATAACATTCAAGAGCGAATTCTTTTCTTACACAACCAGGATTCTGGAAATCAAATTTAGGTTACCTGCCATGGCAGCAAGTGGCCTGGCCCTCATCCTGCTCACAGAACTCACTTTTAAATACTGCAATTTTCAAAATACTTGGGATTGATTTTTAATACTTTAAATATTCTTGAAAGTCTAGAGAATAAGAATTTGATCTGTTTGAAACAATAGTCAATTAAGTAGTTTGTATTATATCTGTTGTTTAAATATTTGAAGGATTTTAAGAATGATAAGGCTGAGGCTGGAGAATTGTTATGACGTTGAGGGCAGCCTGGGCTACAGCGCGAGAACCCTGGTGTAAAAGTCATAGCAAGCAAACAATAAGCAGTGCTGAAAATGGGTCAGTGCAGTATGGTCTCTTTTCTACTGTTGTGTGTTAATTCTATGACAAACAGAAAGGAAGGTTCAGGAATATTGGAGTCATATCACCATGACATTAGTGTTGAATTAAAAATAAATTGGAAACACAGTTTTGATGTGTTAGTGTAATTTATTAAACCAATGTTGCCTGTTTGTGAAGAATAACTTTTAATTTCTGCACACTTATGAAACTGTTCTGGTACTATCAGAACACTCTACCTCTTTTTAAGTATTTTGTGTATTACTGTAATACTTTGAAGATGTCCTCATATAGGGTAGTTTCTTTTTTTAATCAAAATTGCTTTTTGGTAAATTGATATTCTTCACATCCCACTGAATTGCTGATGTTTTTTTTTCTTCCTCAAAAAGTATTTTTCTGTGGGTTGGAGAAATGACTTAGAGGTGAAGAGGACTTTCTGCTCTCACAGAGGACCTGGGTTTGGTTTCTGCCCATTCTTAGCACCATCACTGGGCGATCATAAGAGCCTGTAACTCCAGTTGCAGGGTACCCCAAGCCTCTGGCCTCCGTGGCCACCTGCACACACATGGTGCACAAAAAACCACTAGCCTCACTCACATACATAAATAAAGATAATAAATAAATCTAATTCTTTAGGGAAAATATTTTTCCATTCACTCAAATAATTTCTGCTATCCCCCCCCCCCCCAAATGTGAAATGTACTTTTAGTGACTGCTAGCAGGGGATAACAGAATGAAACACACAGTGATCTCGTGTGACTTCAGATGCATTCAAGTCCTCCCTGGCTAGGAGAGAAAAACTCCACACCTCATCCATTCCCCCCTCCATGGTCGGCATCATTATGAAAAGTTCCCCTGGATGCTAACTGTGCTGATTATTCATTGTAAAGTATGGATGGCCTTTGTCAGTATGCAAAATAGTAGAAGCTTCCACTGGAGCTCCTTAGAGGACATCCGGTGCTGTGTGGGAACTGACGCTTTCAATTTCTTTGAGTCATGGAGTGGTTTTAAAGGGACTGGGGAACTAGATTATGTGAGAGGGTTGGCCTGGGGAAGATGCACCTCAGTTGATTTGTTTTGGTCATCCCCTCCCCCAATTTATGTTAAATATTTAAATGGTTCTGGCTGGGACCTTGGCTGATCCGCTTAGTCTTTGGATACAAGCAGGCTTGACTATATGTTATTTCTAATCTATAAATTAGTGCATTTATAAGACCCAAGTCTGTTTTTTCTCTCACGTCTCATTTTCTGTTAGATTCTGCGACCTTAGCGAGATTATGTAGTAACTCCATTTTGTTGTCCTTAATTTGTATTTATGAATACAAATTATTTCTATTAATAAGAAGAAAATTGCAAAGATTTAAAAAGCGTATGGGTTTCTGAGCACAGAGCTTTGGGTAGGGACCTGTAATGGATTAATAATGAAAGATCCAGAGAGTCAAACTGCTGGAAAATGCGGGGAAGAGTCCGACAAAGCAGGATACAGTTTGAGCTAATAGCCATTGTTTTCATTGTCACTCTTTAGTAAGGTGACTTTGGAGAACACCCAGAGCTCTCTGAGTCTTTAGGTCCATCCATCTCTGAACGTTCATTCTTTGTCTGGGAAATTGGTGCTTTTAATGCCAAGTGCTTATGATAACTTTAAGATTTTTCATCATTTCAACACACAGTTTTATTTTAATAGGAAAGGGGGCTAAGGGTGTAGATCAGGTGTGCTTAGCATGCTTGGAGCCCTGGGTTCAGTTCCTGGCATAAAACCCAAAGTAAAATGTAGATTTAAAAAAACACCCAAATTCAAGATTTTGTAATCACCTGTTGCAGGACAGGAGGGACAGCTTTAAAGGGGTGGGGTGGGACTCCAGTCATCTTTGCACTTAGCAAAGGCTACTAATTCAGTAGAGGTTAGAAGTTCACTATATCCAAACTTGAAGTTTGGACAATGGCTGAGCACCGCAGTTGGTAAATATAACCATCTTAGAGCTGGCCGATTTTGGTTTAACTTATGTAGATTTAGCAGACTTGACAAAAAGAGCAAATGCCATTCACAGTTCTAATAAAACCAGAAACCTACCTCTTCTTTTCAAAATCTAGAGCAGACAGATAGATACCCAACCAATTTGCTTATTTTCCTGAATGGGAAATCTTTCCATGTTCGAAATTGTTTTACATATGAAACTGTTAATTTTGCTAATAACTCAGTTGAGTTTTCATATAAACAGATATAATAGGGTCCTAGGAGGGTCATAATGCTATGCAGACACAATAGAGTTCTATGATGGTCATAATAGTGTATTTGAATGAATAAATCCTGAATCTTGGCAGCCCTGTCAGCCTCGCTCTGACTCATACAGCTTAGCATCCTCAGGCTACAAGATATCACCAATCCGGAATGATTCAGCTATTGCCGTGTTTTGATGACTTTTCTCTCCCAGTTTCGAGAAACTGTATTAATGTGTCCACAACTAGGAAGTTTCGATGTTGTAAGCCATATTTTCAGAGGCTCTCCCTCCTCCTGCCCCGACAGGATTTCTTTGTGCTGTCCTATCCTGGAATTCGCTCTGTAGACCAGGCTGACCTCCATCTCACACAGATCCTCCTGTCTCTGCCTCCCGAGTTCAGGGATTAAAGGCGTGCGCCACCATGCCTGGTCAGAGGCTTCTTAAAATACACTCTATACTTTATGTATCTTTGCAGAGATCTCGTTCCTGCATGGGTGTAATTTGTAAAAGTAAGTTACACTCTTCTGTCTCTGAGCAGCTGTCTTTGGAGGTGTTCCTGTGTGAGTGGCAGGCCAGGGCTGGGGTTTACTCTAATAATCCACAGTATTTGCAGTGCCTTGGATTTCACCTTCAGGATGTTATTTTTGGTTCCCTGTAATACCACAGAGGTTATTGTGGCCGCACATGTGGGTTCAAAAATTTGACAGAATTTCTGGTACCAAGTTGGCCCAAATTACCAAACCAAAAATATGCATTTGCTTGCACCAGTCTTCGAGTCTTGTCTTTTAAAGTATTGGGTTTTAACCTTCCCAAGAACAAGCCCCCTGGCAAGCACATTTTATCTACTTTACCATTAGTCTGCAGCTTCAGTTTTGTTTGTCTTAGACACATGAACATTTATTAAGGCCCTTCCTGAAAAAAGGTACTATCACGTGAGCTTCATTGTACACTGAGCACGTGACCAAATGCGAGGAGTGTGTGCAAAATGGAAAGGGACATAAATGTCAGGTTTGTGCAAGAGGACTGCAAGATTTGGGGCCTTCGAGGTATACAGAAAGTGGAAGGAGGAACTGTTAGTTTGGGATGTGTGTGTGTGTGTGTTGTGTGTGAGAGAGTGTGTGTTTGCCCTGTTAAGATGGTGCAAAGCATAATTGTTTATATTTTCAATTGAGAGTATTACATCGAATTGCGAGTTTCCGGACATTGTGTAGCCATGAAACAGAGTGGCGGGATATTGGAAGGGATGGAAACTTAATTAAAAGCTGTAGATGACAGCCCTGGTGAGAGACAGCGATGACAGACAGATGTTGTAATGGTTGAGTGTAATCCAGTAAGTAAGGAAGGAGTGAGGAGGAATCTAGGACCAAGGTTTTAGCCACACCCCCTTCACAAGGGAGAGGACTTTTCCTGTTTCTTACAATACTTAGAGCAGCAGAACTGAGTCTGCTTCAAGCCCACATGCCCTGGTACTTACTTACTGTGATGCTTGAGGCTGGAATATAGGACTTTGTGCATGCTAGGCAAGCGCTTTACTCTTGAGCTATATCTCTAATCGCAGTATATGCATTTTAATGTGATATTTGTGCAAAAATAGATTTTTTCCATCCTTTATATCTATCCCTACAAGTGTTTTTGGGGTGAACTGCTTTGTGCGTAAGTTGTGTGTTTTTCAGTTGCTTGTATAAAATGAGTCATTGTATAGTTTTCAGGCTACAAGGCTTAGAGTTTCCATCAATTCATTAATTTATGAGAGTCTCGATAGCCAGGTATTATGCTCTATTTCAAATGAAATATGTACTTTTTCCTGGATGGATAGATACATTGAGATATTTGTCGTTGTTCTGGTCTTCCTACTGTTAGAACAGCTCTGTAAACAACCACATGGGTAAACAACCTGCTCAGTAGTCAGTATCCACAGGTTTCCGTAGTTACCAGTCTGTCCTCTTACAGGTAGTTTAGAAATCTCTCTGCCCCTGAAATTTTTTTATTCATTGCGGCTCGTCTTTACTGAGTTAATCTATCTCATTTATTATCATAAATCTCTAATATTAAATATTTATTGAATCAAATGCAATTAATTAAATATAAAAATTAAAAAAATAGAAAATGTCCCTACTAACTTTTGTTCCATATTGGGGTGAAAAAATACTTAGTAGAATTTCAAAGCTTGTGTGGTGATTTATGCCTGTATTCTCAGCACCTCAGTAGGAAGAGGCAGGAGAATTACCATGAGTTTCAGGACATTCTGGATGGTATTATACAACTTGCCTCAAAAATGGCAGAAATAGAGAAGTCAACCCCAGTCCTAGATATTAGGGTGTTAGGTTTGATTGGTGGTCCATTCTGGTATGTTCATTAAACAACAGCCTGCCTGCAGCCGTCAGTGGCCTCAGTCACAGTGGGCTCTCACACTCTCCTTTTGGTAGGAGGTGCTTGGGATCTACAGCAGGCTTCACCCTTGCTAGGCTAAAGCTGTCCCACTGAGCAATACCCCAGCCATGGAGTTTTGTTTCTAGTGGAGGGCAGGAACCTTTGCCACATCCTCTTTCTCTGACTCCTTCAGCATTCTTGGAGTGAGTACTTTGAGTCTCGTGATAATAATCAAGTTTACAGCTTAAGCAGCTCAGGATTCTGACGGATAAAGCAGTGGTAACTAGAATAGGCATGCCGTTTTGGGTGTTTGGGACTCATCTCAAAGCTGTCTTGCTTCTAGGTAGTGGAGCAGGGCGATTGGTGATGCAGTCTGTTAAGGCGGAGTTTCAAATTCAGCTTGCCCTCAGTGAGTGCTCCCCATAGCTGTCGCTGATGCAGATTTAAGCTGGTGAATGGTGGTTCCAGTACTCAGATGGCCCATGTCTTTTGGCAACCATTTTCATCTTCCATTTTTGTTTTGGCCAAATTCCCCTTTTCTTTCCTCATTTCTGATCAAGGCTAAATCCTTCCCCGTTTATAGTCTCTCCGTGCGAATCTCTCTTTGTCTCTGTCCCCTTCACTGTTTGTCTGTCTATCTCTTTCTCCCTCTCCCTTCCTTCCGCCCTCCTTTCCTTTCTTCCTTCTCCCTGCCTGCCGCCGTTTTTATTATAGGATTTTCAAGTTTTCGTAGCTTAGATGATAAATCAGTAATTACCATGTCAAAATTAAGGTCCAATACTGAGAACAGGAGACCTTGGTGTCTCCCTCTACCTGAAAATGCCTGAACACTTTGGTCACCCTTTCTTGTAAGTACAGAAGGTAATGCTTTCACCCTTCCCCTTTGTGCTGTGTTGCCTGATGGAGTAAGACTCCCTCTCCTTCAGCCCTGGCTCCAGCGTCCCTGCTCCCAGCACACCTGGCCCCAGAACGTCCCCAGCATTAGGATCCTCCCACCTATTAACGTCTCAAAAAGGGAGCCAGTGGGGATTCTTGTCAGAGGGTCCCCGACTTGGGCTTGCTTCTCTTCCCTTCTGAAAGGATCAGTCCTGCTGGGGACAAGATTCAAGGTGATCAGCATGAGGTAAAGCGAGTTAGCTGTGCATTCTTGTTGGTGGTGAAGTGCGAATGTCATTGTATTTAGTGGGTCGTGGAACCTAAAGCCAACAGCAGTTCTTAAAACGAGATTTTATTTTTAAGTTTGCAAGATAAAATATTTCAAGAAATGTTTTCATAATATTTTAATAAGTCTGTGCTTGGACTATGACCAAACCCTGTTACCACTGAGTCATCTAGCAGCCCGTGAAACAAAGGCATTTAATTTTTACACGAGATACTAACACAGGTGGTCACATTTTTGGCATCAGAACATGTTCAGGAATGCAAAGAGCCAGTTGTTCACAGCGCTTTTCTTCAATGGGTGATCATACATCATCAGTGGATTATCTTTATCTTTTAATTGTGAAATGATAGGTTTTTTTTGGAGGGGGGCAGGAGGGTGGTTCCCTGCCTTCCAAAATGCCTTATATTAAAATCTGATTAGCGTCTCATTGTGTTCTTGCTTTCACAGCAGAAGTCTACTGTAAATTGCATTAGATGAAGCTGAGTAATAAGTATGGTTTGATTTAAAGTATTAATAAAATCTAAATTTGTACATAAAACTGTAGGATTTCAGGATTTTAATTTAGTGAAATGCCAGAATAAATTCCTTGTGTTTAGTTTGAGGAGCGTTTCATGAGAAACGTTTCTTAACCAAATTAGGACAGATGTACGTATCACACCATTTACAAAGTCTAATTATTAAAACCTGTTAAAATTCATATTTAATACCTGTGTGTCTTTTTATAAATGAGTTGCTTAGGCTTATTGTCAATGTTGAATTTATGTATTATGGATAATTAGTTTGCAAATGCTAGTATGATTTCAAAGTAGCCATGCTTTTTCAGTAGTCTCTGTAAATCACAGACTGAAAAGCAATGTGCCCACATCTGTGCATTAGAGACAGGATGCCTGATGGGTTCCTGGGGTTACAGTCTAACACTGAGTTTATTTCTCAGTCTTATAGAAGTGAGGTGACCCAAGAGTTGTTATTGAACTGGGTAACTGATTGTTCTAGCATTTGTGAGGAAAATGTGAACATTTAATTTTTTTTCATTCTTCAGTCTGGGTTTGAATGGACTCTGGGGCCTTGTTCGTGCTAGGCAAGCACCATGCCATTGGCCCACATTCCAAGTTCAAGTTCACATTTTTGTTTAGAATGGAGATAAAATTGTTTTTTTTTTTGACTTAAACATATATATTACATCTGTTCAATAATACTTTAGTGTTAAGGGGATATTTTATTAATAGACACAGTTATTTTTCCTAAATATTAAATGTGTGGAAATGGAAGCTTACTTTAAAACATTTGCAATAGAAAAAAATCACCAAGATTTTTTTAGGTGTATTTTGCGACACAGATGTCTAACCTGTTCCTTATACAATTTTCAGTTTTTATCTAAACGCAAAATTAGCAGATTCAGTATTAGCAGCATCGTATAATTCCACATACTTCAGTTCTAAATTGTTTTAAATTATGAGGGTTTTGTGTATGTGTGCATGTACATTTTTGTATGCGTGTTGTCTGTGCAAGTGTGTGTCTCTGTAGATACTATTACTGTTCTAACTAATTTGCTCAGGGACTATTTTGCTGATTTGGATTGGAGCTGCAGGTTTTGTTTCAATCATAACTCTGTGCCTCTTTGCTTTGAGATCCAGTGGTTTTAAATTTTTCACTGGAGGGTTTTGTTTTGTTTTGTTTTTTTTGACTCTTGTAGATGCTGAAAATGATAAGATAATTTATATTATACCAGTAAGTTCATCTTTCTGACAAAAAACTCATTTTTGTTTTATTAATGCATATTCCTCGGTATTAATTGAATGATAGCCCTTCCCAGGAAAAAAAATCCCCTTTTTGAAATCTTGCTGTAAATTTGTTCCTCGTTTAGAATGAACTCTGTCTTTTTGTACCCTTCAGTGCCTGAATCCCACTGACTTCCTTAATTCACCCTCTGATTAACGACATGCCATGCTACACTTTGTTCCTCTGCCTTTCTGCTCTCCCTCTTGGCGTCAGAATGTTTCCTGTGCCTTTGCTTGTTGCGTTCTCAACTGTATCTGGCACTTCATGAAGGGCTAGATGGGAACGTTATCACGTCTGTTTTCAATTAGCTCATGATCTTCTGAAAATGATTCTTCAGGCACTTCTTGATAGTGGTGAGTGCATTGTACCGTGGTTACAAAGAGTCTTGTTCCCTGGTGTGTGTTGGAGCAGGGTCCAGTTAGAGAAAGTCAGGTAATAAACCTACACGGGGTGGGGTGGGCCAGAGAGATTCTCTGGCAGGCAAAGAACAAGTGGCTTGCAGTCGGAAATAAGAGCGCAAGTGTGTCAAATGTGATCCAGACATACACGGCTAGCAAGCCTAATACTCCTAGATTTTTACAAACTGGGAAGCATAGAGAGACTGACCATTTTCACATATAGATGTGAGATGAGAGAGAAATGAATTCAAAACACTTTTCCCCAGGGTTGGTTAGTTTGTTGTCCATGTGCTGTGTTAATTACACGTGTGCTCACTACTCATCACGTGAACATTACAGCCAAGAACGGAAGTCACGCTTCACCAAGAGGGCTTATCTTCACACCACATGGATGGTAGAATAACTCCTGTGTCGGCCCGTTTCCTTCTCTCTTTTGGCGTTCTTGTGTTGCTATGGTACCCACCTTCACCCCTCACAAACTGTATGTTCAAGAGTCTTTTGGTGTGGTATGGAGGTGCTGGTGATTGAATCTTAGACCTCGCCCATGGTAAGCAGATGCTCCAGCCCTGAGTTCAATTTCTCTTGACAGGTTCTTTAAATTGTGTAGGTGCATTGGGAACTTCCTCTGTAACCCAGAGTGGTGTTGAGCTTGCTACCCTCATGCCTCAGTCTCCCAAGATACTGGGGTCACAGACCTTCCCCACGAGGCTTACATTGCTGTCAGGGGACTTAGGCTGAAGAAAGATAAACATGGACAATTTTCATCTAGAGCTTAGATAACTAGTTCAGAGAGTTCAGTTGAAGAGTTGATATAAGATGACCCAATAGCAGCTATGACTCAGAATGGCGGCAGGAGACTGAAAAGAGAGGGGTTTGTTCCTGCTTGTCTGATTGACTGCCTTGGCATATTGGTATCAGGTGTGGACAGAATATATTTAGGTAGAAAGGAAGAGAGATCTTAGAGGAATAAAAAGTTTGTTGTAACGTCACTGTGACAGGCACATTCACAACTATTGAGGGAATAAATTTGGCCAAGTAGAGTACTAGATTAAGTATTTTTGAATTTAGATTGTTTCAGATGTTTTACTAATGTATTTTCATTCATTTTTAATTTTTCAATTTGTCCTTCTTCCCAATATATCCTCTTCCTTTCTTGTAGACTCTAGTCAATTCCCTATTGCTAAAAGTAAACAAATAAAAAACAAACAAAATTAAATCACATTGAGACAGTGCTATGTGAATTTGGTCTAAAAAAATAGAAAAACCAACCCCAAAACTCCATGACTACAACATGCAGCTGTATCTTCCCCAAATTCAAACAATGCTTTGGAGGGATTTTGGCTTTAAAAATTAAGATTGAGCTGATATCAGTAGTATTTGTTTATTTACATGTAGTAAGCTAAGTTCAAACAAAGTCTGGAATTTCATTGTAAATATGGTGTTTTTCTCCTTTACTAATTCCTGAGAATTTATTCCTTTGTTAGGGTAAGTTAGCAACCGAAAGGTAGGGGTCCAGTTCATTCTTAATCAGTTTGTTGGTCTAGGAGGTTTTCCAGAGACTGACAGCAGCAAGGGAGCTTCTTGACGCCACAATGTGCACAGCATTGTTAATGCTAGCAGTTGTTGCGCTTTAATCCCCTAGAATGATTGTTTGGGGCCAGCAGGAGATTTATTAGGAATGTATCCTGTGAAATTGTGTGTGTATAAGCTGCTACTTAGATTGTAAAAACACTATTGGAAACTGGTTAAAAGTTTGAGCTATAATTGGTAGGGACGTATTAACTGTGCTAAAAGAAGTGTGTGTGTGTATGGTTGGCCCATGCGCCTTGACCTTTTTATCATTTATCTTCTTGTATTAATGGCACTGAATTATTAATTCATGAGCCTGGGTGGGAAGAGTGAAGGCACCATTTAAACGTGGCGAATTTATCCTTATCGCCAGAGACATGAAAAAAAGTCATTTTGTGTTATCTGTAAAGTGGAAACGACGTTTTAAAATTTCATTTACAGTAATCCACTTTACTTCCAGTAAAGCACCTAGATTACTAGTACCATAATACAATGTTCTTATTAAAAATTTGTAACCTTCTCTCCTCTTTGTCTCATGTGTATAATATTGGTAGAAAAGTTTAGTCTTTTTCTTTAATGTGATATCTGTTGTAGTTTAAGATGTTACATTTATGAGTTGTGTGTTATAGTTTGTGTTAATGGGCATTACACATGCAGAAAGTCACATTGGCTGTGAAAAACAAGGGTTGGTTGTGAATATAGGAATAAAGAACTTCGAGACTAATTCTTTACAACAGTGTATATACTAATTATGACGTCATAGTTGTTTGGAGTAAGGTAAATGATTCAGCCTTATAGAATCTTTAGCGTTCTCAAAGAAAGTCATCAGTCTCGGGCCTAGCAAATGTAGCTGTCACTGGGACAGATCTTATGTCTCTCACGAGGGCCAGCAGCGCCTAGGCTCTATGTGACGGAAGCCACATTTCCCCACAGCCATTTCCATTACACATCGGGTGGAGTAACTGGGGTCTTCTCCAAACCTCTACTCTTCAGGCTCCTGTTACTCTTTCGATGGCTTCTGCATTTTCCCATGCCAAACAAAGTAGTGGGCTAAGCGGCGGGAGTCCAGTCCTTTGTTCTCTTGTAATCCTCCCCGACACTGAGGATACTTATAGATCTGCTTGCATGGAGATAGACACTTCTGTCTGTCCTTGTCGGTGTAATGATGCTTTGTTTTGTTTTCTCATCAGCACGGTTCATTTACCTTTACCTGACTGTTCAGGTTAATCTTCTAACAACAGCAGACTGAGGGAGTTGGTAATGCAGGTGGACACCGATAGTCACGTGATCATTCCAGGACTCAGCTGCCTTCAGTCCTTCTATCAGGCTGTGCATCTAAAGCAGTGGGTCAGCCATGGCCAGCCTACTTTAAGTAGGGAGATCTGCTACCTAGCTGTGCTTACTCATTTAACCGTTTCCATGCAGTGACCTAGTCGTGTGATGGTGACAGAGACTGTTGACTTCCAAACTATTAACTCTCTGGTCCTTCATAGATGATGTTATCTGACCCCCGCTCTGATGCCCATGGAGTCTGTGCGCGTAACACAGTGGTTTTACTCTTTCCAAATATAATGAAACAATTCATAACGTTAAACTCAGCAGATCTAAAGAATCACTGGCTATCATGGGTGCTTACCTTTCATGCCAGCGTTTTGGTTTCTGGCGACTGGGTCTCACTGCGTGGCCAGGCTGGCCTTGTTCCAGCATCCCAAGTGTTGGGATTGCAGGTCTCAGTCACGCACACTCTTTCTCTCCTTTCCTGTATGTATTGAAGTAACAATAAGCGATTTCCTCTCTTCTAAGTTCTTTAAATTAAAATGTTTAAAAAATCTTTTCTACATACACATACGCACATGCAGACAGACACACAAATTGTTTAATTACCAGATGAGAAAGTCTTGTAAAGTTACTTTAACATTAAGTTTTTTATAACCTTCTTTTGCTTTTTGTAAAAACATCACTGTCTTATTGTTTCCTTGGTGTTGTTTGGAATTTTACTAAGGATTGTGAAATTACATTTTTGCTTTGAAAATCACTTTTCTGAAAATCTCAGGACTCCTCCAACTCTGAGTGGGGCAGCACTAGCCTATAGAATTTAATGCTTTGAATTTTCAACAAAAATTTTGATATTTTATTATTTAACAACTGTTAACTGTTCAAAGTGACACAGTCAGTATTTATTTCTGAAGATGACAAATTCCTCTCTAACTTTGTCTTAAACATCTAAGATAGGTTCTCACTCTTAGCCAAGGCTGTTTTAAGGTTTGCTGGTTTTTAGAACTAACCCTGATCTTGGGAAGATGACATTGTGTTCTGTTCATTTATTTGGACTCAAATGGAATATTTTTAACACAGCTAGAAGGATTAGTTATTTAGAAATAGTTGATATATTTTCTTTTCTCTACAATTTCAGAAGAAACAGGTATTTCGAGTTTTTATTGTAGATATGCATAGATACACATGGCAGGGGGACTTGATGACTTAAGCGGTCTTCACCCCGGAGTCTGTTCTTTCTTAAAGTCTCTTCTGACATGGCAAGTTTTGGGGATTCAGTTTTCTAGAGAGGTGGAGTGTAGAATATGGAAGTGGCATAAATGTCAAGGCATGATGGTGTAGTTGCCAGTCCAGCAGCAGTTTAGCCATACTGTGGAATCCCTTGAATGATTTCCTTGGTGTTACTTACAGGAACCTCAGCACCAAAGTCTTTAGTGGAAAAAGAAAAACAAATTGTACAGTTGTAGGTTTTGGACTTTCCCGCACGCCTATACAGTTGCTGAACTTGAGACCCAGATGCTTGTGAAGGGTCCCAGCTCTCAGGAGGCAGGTTAAGTGTGTGCTTGATCTCGGCCTCAAACAACTCATTAAGCTGGTATCAGCTGGTCTAAGTACACATCTCGAGGAGACAGGCATGCAGAAACTCGTTTCTTTCTTCGTATTTTGGTCTGAAATAAATTTGTTACTATTAAGTTTTGATAATTTAAATAATTGTTTTGTATATTTATTTGACATTTTCTAGCGTGTTTTGAGTCTCCGTAGAGTTTTAACTTCTTCATCATATCTTTGTCTTTCCAAACAATTCCTTTAGAACCTTACACAAGACTAACTTGTATTAGTGTGTTAAATAAATGAGATAAAAACATTGATTTTGTAATTCGAGGCCAAAGAGGCCTATGCGTAACTCATTAGGCAGCGAGAACCAGATAGATTGCTAATACGACCCACTTCAATTTAAGGAAGTACAGACTTTACATAATACTACATAAAATGGCAGCGTTTGAGTCATTGTATTGTATACTCTGGCTTATTGCAAACCTGTGGTGCTGTATGTCAATTTTTTTCTTCAGCTTTATGCTGTATTTTCTCTTTGGTTACTTTGTTCTTGGGCTTTTTATTTGTTGTTTGAGACTGTGTAGCCCAAGCTGGCTTTGAATTTGTTGTAGTTGTGTGTCAGCCTCCTGAGTGCTGGAATTAGCCCGCAAGAATGACTGAATAGTTCTTACGTTAATAGATATAGATATAGCTAGATAGATAGATCATTTGCATGCTTTTTCCAGAATGACTCATTACCTTTAAGAAATCTCTCATGGCGCTTGGATGTTGTAACCTACAGCATCCCTGGGTCCTGACTTAGTGGTTGTATACTCAGACCAAGAGGGAATTTGAATATTGATTTCTTCTATGATAATTAGGTGTGCATATTGCTAACATTTGTGTCTTTTTCTCCGACTTAAAAGCTCCTTCTCAGGTAGTTTGATTCATGAGACTTATCAGTCTAGAATATTTTGTTAATTTATAACATGTAATTGTTAGTGCTTTAAATAGCAGTATAAATGGATGAAATTAAGGTAGCTCAACTGGAAATACTAAAAATTAAGTTAATACATAGTTATCATTACCTGAGGGATGTTAGTTTTGCTCATGTAAACATTTTAAAGTCAACTCATTATTCTTCTGGTTTTTCAACACTTTCATAATCACAAAATGACTTTGTTTACATTTTTCATTCTAAAGTAAATTGTATCAGGACCTACAGAGTAGGTTTATATGATCAACTTCATTAGCCGCGGTTGTGACTTCAGACTGTGGGTGTGTTTCCCAGCCTGCTGTTTCCTCACTGCTAAGGAGCAGCCTATATATTTCTTACTATTTCTTGCTTTAAACTATTTAGTTTGTCTATTTAACTTAATTTATTAATTAATTTATTTTGCTAGGCATTTATAGCTGTGTATTCAGATGACTTGTTTTTGACCTAGAGTGTGATCTCTTTTTGGACGAGATGGTTTTTTTTCTTTTACTCTTTTTGCAAAGCAACTGGAAGCTGTTTGTAAGAACCTGCTTATGAGTGCGTTTGTGGATAGTAGTCAGGGGCCCTCAACTTCCCCCTTAGCCTCAGTGGACATGTCTGCTTCTCCATTGAATCAGCTGAGTAAGTTCAGAGAACTTAATGCAGGAGCCATGTAGCTCCAAGCTTGCATTTTTGCAAGGATTACTGATTGGGCCTCTTTCAAATCCTACTTCTGGTCTTGATGTCCATACTTGGGTTTTCAGCTAAAGAAACCAAACCAAAAATAAAACAAACAAGCAAAGCAAACTGCCTGTGGGCCACATGTGACGTGGATGTCTTTATTCCCAGCACCCTTGATGTGGAGACTGGAGATCTCGGAGCAGGCTGGCCATCTGGACTAGCGAGAATAGGTGAGCTAATCAGCAAGCTCAAAGGTTCAGTGAAGGACTTGCTCCGGTAAATCATGTGCAGATAGATGATGAAGAGACCAAGCATCAACCTAGAGCTTGTGCTCATGTGTGTGGGTCTATTGACACACATACATGGGAACATACAGGCATGCACGCTGTCGATAAATAAATATGTCAATAAAATTAGTTTTTCTGGGTAAGTCATGGTGACATTGCCCTGTAGTCCCAGATTTTGGAAGGTGGAGGGAGGAAGATAAAAAGAATTCAAGAAAAGCTTCAGCTGCATAGTGAGTCTGACCTATATGAGCCCTGTTTCAAAAATCTGAAATAAGTCAGCCAGTCAGTCAGTCATTCAGTCAGACTAGACTTTCCTTTACCCAAATGGTGAAAGCAAACAAACAGCCAAACAGCCCAATAACAAGAATTCTATACCTCTGTGTTGTCAGTACTCCAAATGTTTTCTAATAACAAGTACAAAAGAAATCGGTAGCATTTTCTTTTCAAATATAAATTCAAGGAATCTGCCAACTGTCCAATATACACAGAACCTGCTCTGTGGCTGCGCCTCCCCATACCCCCCTTTTGTTCGGAATGTTGTTGGACATTTCCTGTGCTGCCACACGGTGTCCCCCATACTGGTTTAAAAATGGCAGCTCCTTGTTTTTGTCATTTCAACTGGATGGGTTTTAATGAGGAGGATGGCAGCCTGCCCTGACTGTGCCCTCGTGTCCACAGCTCTAGCCTCTTTTGCAGGCTCAGCAAAACTCCTAGATGATAGCGTAAAGCAAATGCAAGTGAGAGAATTCCCCAACTCTTTCTGCTCCTCTGAGCCCCAGAGGAGGATTTATTCCTTCACAACGAAGAGGTTTCAGTCAAGGGTAAGACCCATCGTGACTTTTAAGGGGACCTTAGCATAAAGTGTCCAAGAAACACTGCCAATATCTTGATACCAGTGTCTGCAAGATTAGACAGAGGGAGTGGGAGGGTGGGGACCACTGGGTGGCCATGTGCCTCTAAGTTCTCAGCCTTGCCGCCTCCACCCCCAGTGCAGTACTGAGGAAGGGAAGTAAAGAAACGCAAAGCCCGCAAAGAGAAGTGTCTGGTGCTGAGAGGGCTGCTCTGATTAGTGATTCATTTGGAAAGTTGGCTCAGGTCATCTATTGGTGGAAAACTCCCAGAGCTGTTGGTGATGTCTCTAGTCTGAGCAGAGGGGGCTGGGTCCAGTCAGCCTGGAAAGGATGGAACTGAAAACACTTCTGAAAACTGAAAACCCTGACTGGGTTTTAGCTAAGTTAATACAATTTCTGTAATTTAGTGGGGTTGAGGAAGGGAGGGAGGCTGGTTTCTTCCTCTTATGCACTTACGTTAGTAAAACGTGGAAAGGCTGTCCTTTTCTTCCTTTGTTAAAGCTGGGAAATCCCGTCTGATGACGATTACAATTTTATAGTGGAAATGAGATCAGAAAGACTGATTGTGTGAATCCATCCTTGGTTTTCCTTTAGAGTCAACCTATATTAATGTGTAACACTCTAGGCTTATCCAGAGCTTGGCTGCTGCATTTTCTGCAGCGTGAGTGGGTGTGTATGCAATATCTAGGGGCTGGTGACTTTGCCTGGTCTCAGGCTTAGGTGGTTCTTTCCTTCCTTGCTGTCTGAAGGCTTTGTATCTAATATCGAGTATCCACGAGTGGAAACCTGCTTGAATGATTCTCCGTAGTAACCTTGCTTCTGGTAGGAAACTCACATTCATTCATCAGTTTTAGCAAATTTTAGTTCAGTTTTTCTCTCCCTTTAATTATTGTGGATGCTAAATTCTCTCTGCTCCATGATGCTTCTCAGCGGCTCCACCTCAAATCTTCTGTCTTCTGTACTTGCTGAATAAATGTCACAGGTAAATGTGATTTCCTGCCCATGCAACGTAACGACATGACCGAGAACTAACTGGTCATCGATGTTTGCCTTTTAAGTCATTTCGCTCACAGTTTTAAGATGCTGGACTGTTTTATTCAGTAACACGAAAGCAGGTTACCGTCTGAGAGACCACAGAGTCTGAAACGACCAGGGCTATTGGGATGAGCACAGCGCTGAGGCATATTCCTGGAAGTCACTCCCCAGCTGGGGAAGGCTTCCTAGTAAGGGATTGCATTAATTGACTTTTTACATGGCTGAGTAATAGGATGTGCTGATCTAAATACGGTATGACTGAGGTTTGTAGACAAAGGCTTGTGGTTCACAGAAGCAAGGTTAGGGTGAAATAGTTGGAATCTTCTCATTTCGAGAAGGAGACAAAAGCATAGGAGGTTGTCTGTCAGAGGCTTGGATTTGCTGAAGGTCGTAATTAGAGCTAGTTTAAGGGTACCGTGTTGTCTCCGGTTTTAGAGAGGGTCACTCTGCCCGTTCTTCCCCCTTTCTCATGTGTTTGGAGAAAGATTTTCTGAAAATCTAAATGCAAATAAATAGTTAATCTGAGGTATTATTCAAAGTAATCTCTTGTTTGTTGGAAGGATATTCGATTGTCTATTTCTGCTTTTTCCTAAGTTTTATTTTGCTTTCTGAGAAATACCTGCCTCTCCATTTTCTAAGTTGTAGCATTTTTTTCCCCTTGTAGCCCAGGTGAGCCTTGAACCTTGATGCCCCTGCCTCAGGCTCCAGATTGTTGATATTATCGGCGTGTGCAAGGGTGCCAGTCTTTGTGGGGTGTTCTGAGCTGGTGCTTGCAGGTGGTGGGAAGGGTTGGTCTGGTAGCCTCGTGCATGTGTGTGAGCTTCCTTAGACTCCAGCTCATTTTAGGAGCAAAGCCTCCTTGGATTCCTCTCACCGTATTTATTTATTCCTTCTATTCTTAGCTGATTGTGGTTTGTAAGTATTTCAGTTTTCATTAACATTTGTTCAATGAAGGGTTGTTTTTAATTTGGATCACAGCAGTAAAATCTTCTGACTTAGTTTTCAGAAATTGCACTCAGAGTACGAACTTCTGGAAATAATTTTATTTGATGTGAAAGTGATTCATTGTAGGTTGTAGAATGAGAAAAATAAATTCAATATTCTTTTTGCTTCCTGCAAAGGCAGATGAACCTCATCTTTATTTGCATAAAAGAAGCCATGACTTGATACATTCCAGAATTTTCTATTTGCCAGAGGCAGACATTTGCACTGAGTCTCCTAGTCAAGTGGACTGTGCATTGGAAAGCCTGTTTCACATTCTCAAGCCTTAAGAGTACATGGGATTTCAGTGTGTAAAATCGGTTTCTGAAGTAGTAGTGCTGGCCAAAGACCACAACAGAGGTCTTGGTTGTGCGGTTTCTCTTGCCTTTCCCTCTCTCACACACAGGCTGTCCTATCTTGGCAGCTGTCTCCTACAAGGCAGACATCAGTCCTTGATTTCTTCCTTCCTTTTCTTCCCACAAACAAGGACTCTTTCAAATAGCGGGTGACCAAAGACAGACGGATCTTGGATCGCTCTAAGGAACTGGAACCGGGTGAGAGTGGTACGGTGGGCAAGTTGCCTGTGTGCAGAGCTGAGTGAGAGGAAAGGAGCTACTGCAAGAAAAGCTTGGGTAGGCAAAATCCCATGCTAGAGCATGGAGCCGTCCAAAAATTGTAGCCATGAATGCACATCATTCACATGCTGAAATTATTCTCAACTGCTTGATCAAGTGACTAAAGAGATTGAGGCATTGAAAAAGTACGCACTGACGAGCACTTGGGTGTGTCAGGGCACTGGGTTTTTCATCTGTCTAATGTAGAATATCTTT
The DNA here is from genome assembly GCF_950005125.1 of Chionomys nivalis. Classification (NCBI taxonomy): domain Eukaryota; kingdom Metazoa; phylum Chordata; class Mammalia; order Rodentia; family Cricetidae; genus Chionomys; species Chionomys nivalis. The sequence continues at coordinate 55,912,607 of NC_080103.1, read as the reverse complement.
CAGTGTGGAGACAGGAACTTTGTCATGGGAGTGTGAACTACAGGTTTATTTCAAGTTGTCTTTTGACTGACCCTGGGAAGGATTATCAGAGAGTTGGCTAGTTCTGCGTATGGAGGTGTGTCCTGTCTCCATCAGATTAAATTTGGATGCCTTCCTACTTCCTGTGTTGTTTGCATTCAGAGGAGGAGGAAACATGCTATCCCTTGTTTTTGCTTTTATTTGTTTTGATTGAGAAGCTTCTATGGGGTGTTTTTAGAGCTGCATAATCCCCACTGCTCCCTTCTTTGTGACCATGCCTAAAATCTCTCCAGTTTCTTCACAGAGCTAAAATATGGGCTGAAGTGTATATATGTATACAGACATACTTTTATCTCTTAAACGGTAGGCATGATAAAACCAATTTCTCATAATAAAAATGTCTTGATAGTGTTTCATCTGAGACTTTTGTGGATTTCTATATGCAAATGCTAGAGAGAAGATTCAGAGTAATTTGTTTCTTACGTCCTTTTTGGTGTATTTGTTGCTGACAGCTGTGATAATCCCTTTGTAGTTTGATGAATGTTATGTTTCAAACCATTTAGAATTTGACCGCTTTTCCATAGAAGTTATATCATGGTGACATCTAACGTAACAGAGGGACTGCTTAGTAGAATGTGGTACCTGGAGATTCTAACACAGATGAGTAATTCAGATGATGAGGCAGAACACTAGATTAGCAGGGGCATTTTAGTTTGCTGTACCTTTTCATGTTTTAGTGAACGGATGCAAATCACTAAGAATTTGTCTTGAGTCGTGTACACAGCCTGAGAAAGGCAAAGGGTAGAAATGCCTTCATGTCCCCACTTTATAGAACTCTGCAGTTAAGGTCTGGGTTGGTAGCTCAGTGGTGGAGTGCTCGCTTAGCACAGCCTGGATTCGATCCCCAGTCCTGCCCCTTGCCCAACAGCAAACAAACACTCCAGCAATTCCACAGGTGCAGCTTCTGAAGGGACCTTTAAAGGAGTAGTGGTTTCTTTATCATGGGAGTCTGTACCAGGAAGTTCAGGTATATTTGGAAACTGTTTTTATCTCATAAGACTCTATAACACCCTACAAAGAAGTAAACCAGTTGTCTGGAAGACTTCAAATAAATTGTTTTCATGTGGTCCTAGGAGCTCAGGATACTTTGAAGCCACACTCATCATTCTTTTGTAGTCTCTGCAGTTTGGGAAGATGGGCCCATACGGGATCATCAAAATTAGGACTGTCCCTGTATCAGTGATGTGATCCAGTCTTGTGACACACACCTTTAATGCCAGTGCTCAGGCTGGGGCAGGAAGATCATGAATTTCAGAATAACCTAGACTTAGATGCTTCTTCAAAAAGAAAAGAAACCCCCAAATCCCTTGAAGATACAGTGCTCAGGATCTTTGAGTGTTTCTTTGGGTCCAGTAGACTCAGTGATATTACTTTGATCTTAAGTTACACCTTACTCCAAGAAAAGCCTTGAGAGGAATCCTAAAGCATTATGAGGAAGTAGTGTTGAGACAATAACTAGCTGCTCATTCTATGAGTAATTGGCAGGGAAATAATGGCTGAGGATGGTATTTTGAATGCCTGGGCTGTAAATGAACATACACCCATGTGTTAGCAACCGTTTACCTTTGTTTAGAAAAATTAACTCATCAGATCTGTAATCTATCTTGCAAGAAAACTGGGGAAATATTAAATTATAATGTTGTTACTATGATCAACAGATACTCATGTGTTTATACATTTATTTAAAGGTATTATGTATTCTAAAGCTAGTTCTGTGATCAAAAGGTTAATGTCATGGAGAGATGGATGTATTATCTTAAGTGATTTCCTAAGCTTTCATGCTTTCCTAAGAGAATATCATTATTAGAAAAAAAATATATACTTACTTTTGAATATGATTATCCATACATTTTGGGGAGCTTCTCCCCCCCCCCCAGAATATCTCAGATGCTATTTATCTAGGAGCAGCTGACTTCCTGGATATGAAATCAGAATATATTTTATGCTTGCAAAATGAGGGGAAGGGCTGAGGGTAGTTACTTCTGCATTTGCTGTGACGACATACCAGGGCCTTAAAGTAAGTGATGGTTTTGTTCTTTTTGTTTTTTCAGATATGAGGATCAATGATGCAGGCTGCTGGGTTCGATGAAGCTGGGCATTTATAACTAGATTCATTAAGGAATACAAAGAAAATATTTAAAGGGATCAATAATGGTGTCTTCTGGTTGCAGAATGCGAAGTTTGTGGTTTATCATTATAATCAGTTTCTCACCAAATACAGAAGGTAAGACACATTTCACAGTTTCTTTCTAAAACCAGGAGAACAGAAAGGATAGAATCTTCTCTGTGTTAAAGAGGCTGCATTGTTATTTAATTTTAAAAGTATGTGTTGAATTCATTTTTTAGTGGTTAAATTCTTTTTTGTTACATTGTTCTCTGGTATAGAAAATGCTGAATGTTTTATTTTATATCTTTACAAATTTACAAAATACAATAATTCTCAGCAGTCCTTTGGCACATTTTTACATGTATTAGTTGCCTTTATTCCAGAAAACTTGAATTCTTTAATCAAGCCTTTTTTTTTTTTTTTTCGGTTTTGATTTTTCAAGACAGGGTTTTTCTGTGTAACAGCTCTGACTGTCCTGGAACTTACTCTGTAGACCAGTCTGGCTTCAAACTCACAGAGATCCACCTGCCTGGGCCTCTCAAGTGCTGGGATTAACAGCGTGCACCACCACTGCCTGACTGACTTGTCATGACTTCTTGGACTTCAGTTTTTACTTTTCTTGAAACTTGTCTTAGAAGTTTTAGCTCTTAATTTGCTTCTAAGTCATATTTTCGCAACACATGGAATAAAACTAATCTTATTTATGAATGTGCATCCATGTTCTTTGCAGTATGAAAAATTATGTATCTATCAACTTCCCTATCTTTAAGAAAGACATAGAATTTCTACCACTGAGCTATAACCTTAGTGCTTACAATTTGTTTAAATTTATAAATAATTGTGAGAAAAGTTTTCAAAACAGACATAATTTCTAAAGAAGTGAGTGCACACTTATGGATTTTTGATTCTAAATAATGAGAAGTATCACTTATTAATTTCTAAATGGATTTTCTGATACCTATTATTTATGGTCTTCAGAGTTAGTCACATTTAAAAAAAATGCTCACACGGGTACATTTTAGATCAGGTCTGAAGTGAACACAGAGGTAAGATGTGAAAATCTTATCCCGAGTAGACCATGACACTATATTTAATAAGAAAGTATATTAACTTAAAAAAATCTTTTAGAAATGCTTGTACATAGAATGCATTCTTTTAGTCTCAATATAATAGAGCACTGGACTTAGAAAATTGGTTTTATTGGTTCTTTTCAGTGATCCAGTTTTAACACAGCAATAAAATGAAAGGGAAAAGACACATTATCTACTGTGGAAAAACCATTGTCCATTGTCTTTGTGAAGAACATCAACAAACTAAACATTTTTATTTTGTTTAAATTGCTTGTTTTAAAGTTGTGTTTTTTTTTTTTTTTTTTTTTTTTTTTGTGCCTGCTCTCTGTTTCCTATCTTTGATATATGAACACAACTTAATGATGTCATTTAAATGGTTAACATATTCAGGAACATTTGGAAGTATTTCTGTATTCAAGAGCATATATATTCACTTGAAAGTTATACACAGGCTAATATTTAATTCAAAGACGACGTAGTTATTTGCTTTAGAGTTGAAGATAGGAAATCTAAAAGTGTAATGTGTCTGAATAACTAGTACTGTAATGACAAACAGGCAGAAACTGAGTTTAATAATATGAATCTCAGGCTTGGATTGCTGTGAAAATCATATGTATGGTCTATAATTTTGCATCTGTTTTTTTTTTTTTTTTTTTTTCGGGAAAAAACACTGTCTGAATTCCTGCTGTTATATTTGAGTGTTTTTATACATTGAAAAAGATTCCAGGTGTGGACCAATGGCTCATTAGTCCAATAATGAAAAATTTTCCAATCAAGATAGAGACCACTTTGCCAGCACGGTAGCTTCGCTCCATGGGGGGCAGCGTGCAGAGACTTTTTCAGGAGATGCCGCAGTTTTATGGCAAGTGTCACCTCTCAGGTCAGGATTCATATCCGCTCTTAAGAGAAATTTCATTTTTGCCTCATCAGGCCAGGGACGTGTTGCTTTTGAAAGAATTCCCTCCTACTGGCAAAAAGAGAGCCAGGGAGGAGCTCAGAATGCTGGCTTTAAGAGGAGCCGCAGTGAGCACACATTGCCAGAACATCTTGGTGGCGGCACATGAAGGTGTCTTGGAAGAGTTGTGCGTGACACCGTCTGCCTTTATTACCAGAAGCCAGATAATGACCTGCGGACACCTGTTGAGAAACCAATCAAAGTTAGGTGTAAAGGGTGTGGGACAGGAGATCGAAATTCAAATCTCAGCTCTTAAGCTGCTGCTTACATGATCTTCTCCCTCCCTCTCCCCCACCATCTGTCTGTCTCACTTTTTCTTAGCCAAGTTTACTTTTTTCAGTTAAAAATGTGTGTGTGTGTGTGTGTGTGTGTCTGTCTGTCTGTCTGTCTGTCTTTCTGTCAGTCTGTCTCTTGGTTGGTCAGGCATGTCTGTGTGTCTGTGCATGTGTGCACATACTTGTGTGCTGGGACGTGTGGTCTTTCCGGTGTGCGGTGCTTTCACACGCTGAGGACTCAGTCCCTAGATACCAGGTGGCTCACTGAATTTGGGGTTGACTGGTGTCATTAAGCCCCAGTAATCCTTTGGTCTCTGCCCCCACAATGCCACACCTAGCTGTTTATGAGGATTCTGGGATTTGATCTCATGTCCTCAAATTACACAGCAAGCGCTCTCTACTGAGGATCTGAGCCATCTCTCCACTGCTGTCTCCGTGGGGATGCGTGATGAGAGAGGAATGGACACACGGTTGTACCTTTTCCAGAGGAGTCTTCCTACTGAGGTTCTCCGTCTGTGTTCTCTCTGTCAGGCATCAGACCTGAGTGGGTGCTTGAGATTGGGAGATGCACTCATTGGCTCTCTCATTCAGGAGTTTGTGGTCTTTGCTGGGAATGGAGCCTCAAGAACACATTGGAGTTCAACATTGCTGCTCCTCGAGCATTGCCACAGACTAAAACCAACCTGCCAAGCCCACGCAGGTTTGGATTCAGTCCTGTATTTAACCTAGTTTTCTCAGTTCTTCACCCTTTCAGTAGAATCCAGAAATAAGAGTTTTCATACCACTGAAGATTAAAAAAAAAAAAAAAAGCAAAACCGCCAACCAATCTATCTGGTGCACCACAGAAATTCCTGGGCCATCTCTCCAATTTCCAGTGCTTTTATTTTTTTTTTTCCCATGTATGAGCTTTTCCTTGGGTTAAGTGTGGAAGCTTAGCGTGGTTTTGAATTTGATCTGTATCAGTACCGATGAGAGGTGTATCTCCAAGTTTGTGAGGTATCTATTCAGTAGTTTATCAGATCTCATCACTGTGACATATTTCTGGTGGAAATTCTTCCATTTTGTTATTAGTTTATTTTTTTTAGTGCTGGGCTAGAACCCAGGGCTTTTGCTTGCCGTGGAAGTACTTTGTGACTGAGCTGTGCCCTGACCTCTTCCTCTGGGTACCAAACAGCACATCCAGTACTCATTTGAAATGTTTTAAGTTGATGAAACTAATTATATGAAAATCAAGCTGCTTGTATTCTGTTTGTCCATCAATTTACCATGTGATTTTTGTCAAAATAGTACAATGCTCTGTTCTTGAGTCTCCTGTCATTTTGGAGATTATGTAGTGCCTCTGTGTAAACAGGGATAGTATGAAGATCATACCTAGAAATGTTTTGTTTCCATATACTTGATTTATATTTCTATAGTACTCAGCTTGCCTTTCACAAGTCAGTTCTGTTGAGAACCTGGTGTGCTTTGATTATCTTGGCCAAGTTTTATAAGCATAGTAACCCACTGTGGAATCATGTATCAGTAAGTAGGAAAGTAAATTGAATTTTTGTGTCCTAGAGAATTAAATTATGCCATATAATGGAGCCCTGGCAAGCATAAGTCAGACACATGAAGGCTCACTCAAGTGACAGGTTACAAATAATAGCAGTTCTTCAGCAAAGCCAGTAATATGAATTTTAGGCCCAATTTTTTTATGCAATGAATGTATCATTGGACCTCGTAGCTCTGAATTCTAGTTAATGAACTCAGAACACATTGTTACTTACCCCAATTTCAAAATCAAATGTTGTAATAGGTGTGAATGGCAAATAAAGATTCACGTTTTTATGGAAATCAAGGAAGTCTGAGAATGTACTGGAGGACATAGTGTCAAGCCTGTTTGGAAACGGCAGGTTTTCATACAGCTTTTGCCCCAATGCTCTTCTGTTGCTAGTTTTACTATGTAGCTATGGAACAAAGGCAGACATGTGATTAAATATGAACTAGAAAGTTACTTGGCATCCAGATATTTCTTTCAGAATGGTCTGAGTTTGGGCGGAGAAATGATGGTCCCCACCACTGAAGGAAAGGAGAGGAAGACACTTCAGATGATTAGAATCATTTCTCTTGCATTCATATGCATCCACATAAGCCTGCACACACACACATAACAAATATGTCAGCTTCCCAGGATCAAGGAGCATCCCTGTTTGCTGTTGTATGCTTCCCTTTAATCAGCTAGTGTGTATCCATCACAGGAGAGTGTGATTCTTCAAAGACGTAATTGTCATAGTGGGGGAGGGAACAGGAGCTTTTGGATAATAGTGTGATAGGTCCTTCCACAGTCTAAACAATCACTGTCATTAACACATGGTCTCATCCTGGATCATAAGATTTTGAAAATCACTTTTGAAAAAAGATTGTTATTTTTTATTCAGTATAATGCAGAATTTGGTGAAACCATTTGCTTTCTTGGCATTTGTGTTTCCATTTTCAGATTTTTTTTATTTTATTTTAATCCTGGTGATCAGGCTTGTTGAGCATAACTACAGACTCTGGGAAAGGTTTCGTTTGTTTGTTTTGTTTATTTAACCTGTTTCGGCAGTTATCTAAGAAACACTGACTTGCATAAGTAACATTAGCAGCTGAGGTGAGCATGGTCTATTGTCACTCCTGGGCATAGGGCTGGTGTCTTCACAGTTGGTACCTTGTTCTTTTTCTTCCTGGGAATGCCTATGGCCCTTTTGTGCTAGCTGACTTACAGACGCCATCTTAGATTTCAGAGCACAGCAAGATAGCCTACTTTTGTTCATTTCAGTGTGTTTGATTAGTTGATGTCTAGGACGTGAATTTCCAGCAAGGTACATGGGGATTTGGCTGTATGACTCCTATTAAACTTAATGGAAGTCATAACTCCCATTAAATTAATAGGAATTGTGCCTGTGCTCGCTGCATAGCTAATGTAACCTCATTGTTTAAACTCAGAGATTGGGTAAATTAGCATCTATTCAAAACAAAGCGTTTACTTTCTTTTTTTGTATTTAGATATTTAGTGCAAACTAATGCTATTTTACTCTTGAAGAAAGCAGCACTTAATTCTGTCTCCTCTTAGGAGACCTTAAATATTCTTTATTGTGCCTTGTGAGTGTCATATAATTTGACTGTGGTAGTGTTCTCCATAGGTAATGATGTATAATAAATTTTAAAAATGTAAATATAATGCCCCTTGTAAATTGTATAAGTTAGCATCATATTTGAGTATGATGTGTAGTATAATATTACTTGGCTTCTAGCTGAAGATGAATTTGTTCTAAATGCAAACGTTGCATAAATTAAAATAATAAAGCACACACACGCTTTGAAAACATTGCTTTGTTGTATACATTTTAAAAGATTTATTTTATCTTTATTTTTTTGTTTTTGAGACAGGGTCTTTCTACATAGCCCTGGTTGTCCTGGAACTGGCTATGTAGCACAAGCTGATTTCCAAGTATCTCTGCCTCCAGAGTGCAGGGGTTGAAGGTGTGCACTCCACAATGTGTGGCAGATTTATTTTATTTTTGATTTGATGTCTGTCTGTCTGTCTACATGTGGGCTCTGTGCATGTCACTGTCGGTGCCACTAGAAGCCAGAACTGTTGGAGTTACAGGCTGTTGTGAGCCACTTACAGTGCGTGCTGCGGGAGCAGAAGCCATCTCTCCACACCCGTATAGGTCATTTTATTTACTAGTTTATGCTGTTTTATAATAGAAGACTAAATTCAAGAACTGGATTCTCATTTTTTTTAATCTTTTAATTCTCACTCTCTGTTTAATCCTGACTTTGCATTCTTTTGTCTTTTAGTTCCCTAGCATGGCAAAGGGATTGTTCAGCTCTCTTGATTCCCTAATCAGTCTTTTCACGACTGCTGAAAGAGTATCATAAATGCTCTCACAGCAATAGACCCCAAAACCTCACTATCAGTGTGCCCTTGACTATCAGGTACTTTTCAAGCTTTAAGTTTGGATGGAAAAGACTGTATCAAATATTTATGAATAGATGTTATGATTTTTCTCAAAGTAAAGTGCATTTTAGAAATATTGATTTTACATGCAAATTAGGCTTTCATCCCTTTTGTTGTTATATTGGCAACAATCAATAATATATTAAAGGTAGTTTAATTAAAAACGCAGGGAGCTTTGAAAGCTCCGTAATTTTTCAGGCCTATATTTCTGTTAATTACTTGCCCCTCATTTGTTTCATTCTTGAGGAGTCACATTTTTTTTTAATTTTATTTTTGAAATCATGTTTTTGTTTTTTTTAATTTTGAAATCTACCGTATAAGTTGTGTTGCAATATCAGAGAAATAATAATACGGATGATTGGAGATAACGATTAATGAGGACCTGGTATGCCTTGAAAGCCTGATTTATCTTCCATATTACTAAGGGAGTGTCGTACTGAAACATATGCTCGATACCCTGTGGCACTCTTCATTTCTTTTCTTCTCCTCTGCGTGACAGAGAATGACATATGACAGCCATGCAGGCTACATGTATTAGACATCAATGTGGATTAGTGAATATCTCCTGACATCTTTCAGCCCTGTCTTGGAACTGCTTTTGTCAACTTGACAGAAGTGATTCCAAGAGAATACCTAGTCCCGGCCTTGGGATCTCGTGGCTAAAATGCAAAGCTGAGAAGGGAATTCCGTATCTGCGCCCCAGGAAGCACAAACAACATTTATAATCTCTTCTTTTCCGTCGGGAACTCTTTAGAGTTTGACTTTCATGTCTGCTATAGTTCTTTCTTTGAGAGCTAATTTTTCTTAAAAGTCCTTCACCCTTTTCACTAGGAGTAGGAATGCAACACACCTTCCCCAGAAAAGATAGAAAATTTAAAGAAATTGAGAAAACAATGTAACGAGAAAAGATAGAAAATTAAAAGGAATTAAGTTAACAATGTAACGATGCTTATACTTTGAACCTTTCATATTGTTTCCCTAAGATGCCTCTTTTTTCAAGAAATTTTCTACAATGTACATAGCGATGTTACAGATCAATACAAAATCATGTATGAAACAGATAAATTCTTTATTTGCATCTCTTATTATGATAATGGCTTTAAATATTGGTTATAAAATGTATTATGTATAAATGTAAAAACCTTTATTCTTCACCTTCACTTGCCAGACATTTGTTCTTAATTTTTTTTAGATATAAACTAGATAAGTACTTTCATAGGAAATATTTCTTTGGGGATGAGTTATTTTGCGAGCCTGGAATCATAAAATTCTGCCTACTCTGAGATTTTGGCATACAATCGCCTGTTCTAAGAGGCTTCGTGTTGGTAGCCCAGCATAGGAGAGTGCTAATGTCACCATGCATTGTTAGCAGTGACGTAGAGTACACGAAGGCTTTCATTGTGTACTTCTAATTTGGGGATGACTTGTAAGGATAAAAACATTTGTGTGTGTGTGTACTTAGTTGTTCACCAGTTAAGTTTTGTTGTGAACTTTTGATTTTTGTTAGCCACGTGATCATTTTTCTGAAGACTGCAATTCATTGATGGCCGTGGTCTTATACCGTTTCTATTTTGAAAAATATTTTCTAGTTTGCCTGGTAGGTTGATATTTGTATTGCTTGAGGTTCTGATGAGAATTTAAAAGGAGATTTTCTAATAGAGCACTAATTAAAGGTTTAATAACTAACCTGATTTTGTTACATTTGATTGATTTTACCTCTCACCCTTTTTTAGTTTATAGCTGTTTTCTTTTTGGATTTCTTCCACTTTTATGCTAAAACTCCTCGTATCCATGTCTTAAATATTTCCTCACTTGCATTTTCCCATGACTCTTAAATATTTTTAATTGAAATTTGTCAGTGCCGGGGGTTGAGGCCAGGGCTTTTGTCATCCTAGGCGCATGTCCTGCCCTTGTGCTGCATCTTCAGCCCCTAAATTCTGTAGTTAATTTAAAATGAAGCGAATAAATATTAACCCAATTTTCCGTGTTGGTAAAGTTGGTGTAAAATCAAGATTGAGACCAGATTCTTATGGTTAATAGTTGAAAACAAGACAAAAGTAAAGCAGAGGAGACATCCATCACTGGCACAGATCACGCTCTTGGAGGAAAACACCACCATTTTTTATTTCAACCATATATCCCTGCTTTGAAGAGATTTCTTTTTGCATGGAATTTTAAAAATCAAGATTGAAACCCTGTCTCGAAAAACCAAAAACCAACCAAAAAAAAAAATCAAGATTTGGCTTTAAGAAATAAATGGATAGAAAGATTCTTAAGAGAGGTGGTAGGGAGAAAGGTTGTGACAGTCTTGAATTAAATGTTTAAAAATAATTTAAACAGAATTAAACACAAAGACAAGTTCTATATCTTAGGAATCCTTCAGTGTTAAGAAGAAGGAAATTCCTGGAATAAAATAGACTTGGATGATGCAGCTTTGTGTAAGGGATCGCTCTGTCAAGGACAGCCAAGTAAAATATCCTGTTTCATTGCATATTTATAAGGGCTTCCGAACTATTCCCTTTTAATCATCTATTTCTATTTAACTGTGTATTTATGGCCTAACCATCAGTTCTCACTTCTGTCTTTGGTTTTTATTCTTTTCTTTGTAGCACAGGTAGATCATTCCCTCATCTAAAAATTCAGACAAATTGCTCCAAAGTCCATGCATTTGAGGGCTCACGTGCTGTTTTTCTTGTTGTCTGCAGTTTTCCCCTTAAAGTCTTGGGGAATAGTCTCAAGTTGTAAAGTCCCTGAAATCAGGAATACTTCTGGTCCCAACTATTTTGGGTAAGAGACAGTCAAACTACGTGACTAAAGTAGGCGGTTCAGGGTCTGGCCTTAGATCCAGGTAGTGTTGTATTAACTGAAGCGAGAGATTGCCACAGTGCATTGCTGGGGGCACACAGAGCCCACCGGATTCTGAGATCCACTTTTTTTTTTTTTTAAATTGTTCGAGTGCTGTGGGAGACGGGAACCTAGACAGGAAAGAGGCAATGGTTTGGAAAGGCAGCTTGAAGATTAGTAGTGTAGAATTCTTCATTTTACAGGTGAAGAAATAAGACCCAGAAAGAACTCTTCTCTCTCTAAAGTCTTCTTGCTGGGGGAGAAATAAAGAAATAGAATAGAGAAATAGAAATAGGTTTGGCTAAACCTTAAAAGTCAGATCCAGCACTGCGTGCATGGCAAGTTAGTGCATACGGCCGTGAGTCGCTCGAGCATCTGAAGACCTGGATTCTGACTCAGTGTCTGGGGTAGGCGTGGATCATGTCTGACGGGTTCCCTGATGGCACAGACGTTGATAGTCTCTGAGAGGAGATGTGTATCCTGGAGTTGTGGTTATTAAAATGTTCAGAAAATCAGAATTTGCATGATAGTGATTTCAGTCATTGCAAGTCATTTGTTTTTAACCGAGAGAACGTGGCTGAAATACAGAACAGCACCACGTTCAGTTTTATGACCCTCATTAAAGAGAGAACTGAGATACCTCAGGATGCAGGGAGCCTTGTTATATTTTGTTATGTTTTAATCCCGTTTTGTATGCTTGTAGATGACCTTTTATCTGATGATTTGCTTTGGAAAAAAAAAATCCCTGAACAACCATGCAACCTGCCCTCTCCTTAATATTTCTCTCTATTCCCTGTTGGTCTGCCCTACTTTTATTTTACCCTACACAGACACATTATTTTAATATCCTCTTAATATATTGTTTTATTATTTAAAGTAACAGTTAACAAGTCGTCATTTAATGTAAAACATCGTTCTTTGTTCTAACTCACCTGGGAAAAGTTTATTTTGTGTTATTTTATATTAATTGTTTTTAAAGTCAGCCTACATCAATAGTTAGCAGTCATCATGTCCCTTCAGTTTTGTTTCTGTGGCATGTTATGGCCGGAAGATCGTAGACCTGCATTCCTCGGTGTTAACTGGTCAGGAGAAGAGGCTTAAGGATGTTTTGTGTGCTTAGGGTCATGTAATGATGTCGCTCGATAATACATGCCACTAAAGACGTCCTATTGTTTAATTTCACAGCAGATACAATATTTCTTTGCAGCAGATGATATAATCCTTTTGCCTGTCTTTCAAGGATAAAAATAGGTTACTGATAGTATTTAATTGGGAATTAAGTGTGTCTTCAGTAGTTTCCTGAGCCCTTGAAAGGCAGAATTTGAGTAAACAGCAAATGTGAAATAAAAAGAGTTGCATATAGGCACCTTAGGTATTTTTGTTCTCCTTATTTGTTAGCGTTAAGGAATTTTGAGATTTGGGATGACAGTTTGGAGGTCAGAAGTGCAGAATCTTCCACTTAACAGATGCAGAAACTAAGACCCGGGAAGGGGTGTCCTTTCATCAAGGTTTTATTGCCGAGCCCACCTTTTCCCCACAGAATGTTACATTTGGCTTTAGTTGGTTGACTGATATAATTACTTCACAAGGCCGACATTCCAGAACAAAATATGTTTCAAAATATCATACATTATTGTTTAACTTAATGGTTATTATCAAAAGAGAATCCGTTTCAGGGTTTCTTTGTTTAATACGTGGCAGATTAAAAGCCATCTGAGTGCTGGGCAAGGTAGTCACACATCTGTAAATCCAGTACTCGCAAAGCCCTAGGCAGGGGTATCACAAGTTTAGACCATTCTGAGCTAATTTGAGGCTCACCTGAGCTATATAAGAAGATTCTGTATCCTCCCTTGCCTCAACAAACAAAATGTAGATCCAAAGCAATACTAAAATCGACTTTGTTTTGTAACAAAATAATCCAACTATGTTAACCCCACAACTTCCAAAACATCCTCAGAAAGTTTTCAGTGAGAAGCAAGGAATTTCCTAAGCTTTCAGATGTTAATGAGATGATAGCGTGTAGGTATTCTGGAAACCTGTGGTGATTATAGTTAGTTTTCATTTCTCAGTGATTATCATCATCAAATATTTAATAGGACTCCCCAATCGTCCTTTAAATTTGGGTATTGTGTGTCATTCTTTCTCTTTATTCTGCTTGCCACAGGAAGCTGCTTAATCCTGGCCTCTGTTTTAGAGTTTTAGCAAATAGTCCGCCCTGAATAGCTCTCAGTGTCTCTTACTTCTGTCCCCTTAAAGGCCTTTGCTGTAGGTCCTGCCATCCTGTCTGTTTACTAGAGAGCTCGCCTCTGAGAGCTGTCATTCTCTTCTTTCAACAGTGCTGTTAATTGATGGTGAAGACAGACTGGAAAATCTTTAGTGATTAAAAAATCCTGGGGATAGGTGTGACCCCAGTTTGCAAGGTGGTAAAATCTTTGCCTCTTGATCTCATCTCTGTTTGAACTAAAATGCTAAATGCACAATAGAAGAGCAAAAGACAGTCACATTCAGAAATGTTAAGCAACGGTAAAACTAGAACCATTTAAATGATGAAATTTGTTTGAATTAACTTTGTGTTTGGCTTAATTTGTGGCCCTAATTATTGCTGACATTTGTGAGTAGATTTTAGTTTAGTGTCCTGCAGGGATTTGTAGCTAAATCATCTGTAAGAATCATGTGATTTCACGTACTTTTGTTCAACTGACAAGGCAAGTAAAAAGTGTAACACTGTAACCCGACAAGATGTGAACAGATATTTCTAATCACGTTTCTTCAAAAGAATTGAACTAAGTTTCAACTGAAATAATACCCTCATCTTTGGAAGGCTGATTTCACCAAGAACTAGGGTATACATGTGTCTTCAGGTCACATATTTTAATGATGTAGCAAGACTCAAGAGAAGACAAATTTACAATTGTCACAGTGGATACTATGTATGCTTTTGCTTTGAAGTCCTCGGTTACTGTTTCAAAGGCATTACTGGTAGAGAAGTCCCCATGGGTAACTTGAATGGCCAGCTTCTTGCACTTGCATTTTGGAATGCATTTCAGCTGAGCACAGATCAGAGATCATTTGCAGTGCTGCCATGCTGCAGCAACTTAAGGACACACCCAATGGTTGACGTTGTGTCACAGCTAGTAGACGGGCTCGGGTCCTCACATGTCCTCCCCAGACCCTCTTCTCACTTCCCGAGTTCACACCTTAGAAACCTTCAGCTGGTCCAAAGTTACTCTGGGACATGGCTACTGGTAGATATAGTTAGTTGCTTGCTAATGTATGTGCTGTAGCACAAAATAGCAAGTATCTGCCAGCACCCCAATGTGGTTTTGAGGGTTCAGCAGGAACCTTCAAGTTTGAAGGCTCTCTATGTCACTAAACAAAGTTTTGAGCTAGCATTTTTGTTGTAGTGTGTCTCAGTATTTAAGTAGCTCCACTCTACCCATCGTCCCTCTCCTCTCCCCACACTTTGAGGTTCGGAATATTGGTTGTGTGTTAGTATCATTGATTCTATGGCCAGTTAGTATTTTCTGTGTGGTATAGTGGCATCTCACTCAGCAACTGTGAAGTAGAGTTAGGATGATGGAAAGTGTGAAGCTAGCCCCGGCTACTTGACATCTTGTCTCAAACAAAACACAAAAACAAAACAAACAAATGACAGATAATATCCCCTTAAAAAGAGTGCTCATTACTCTTTGTGTTAAATTTTGGTAGGGGGTTACTTTGGAACACTGGTTTCTTTTGGAAGCTTAAAAAAGAAAAGAAAAGAATACAAGCACAGATCTTCTGAATGTATGTAGTAACACAGTACAGTGTAGTCAACCACTGTCCAGGAGTGACAAATGAACTCTGGAACTGACCAGTAGAAGTGAGAGCATGTCTTCACTGGACAGAGCGATCTACAGGCACCTTTGCTCAGCAAGGCTCTGTTTTTATATGTTCCAGTGAATTCCGTGAGGCTGGGGACAATATTCTATTCAGGTTTTTCTTTGTAATCATGCTAACATTAATGTACTCATGTGTTTTAGTTGATTACAAAACACCTTCAAGTACATTTAGCGCTAGAGTTTCACTAGTGAGTACCTACATGCAATAAGTTGAGGGTGTGGGTTTTGAAAGCACAAAGATGAGGCCTGAGTATTAGTATTTAAAACTTAATTGTAACAAACCTTGGTTACTCATAGCTTAGTGCTTAAATTCCTCTAGTTATTCAAATTATCTAGGCGATACTCATCTTCTCGAAACTGAGTCAGCTAGTTGACACTGACTTCTTCTCCCTAAACATGGAACTTCCATCTTGGAATGCAGTGACTGAACTCAGCCGTACACTTTCTATGGCTTGGGCTAATGCTTTGGAAGTAATTTTACTAACATCAATTTAGACATGATGATCAGTGATTGCCTCCAGTTCTTTGAAAATTCTCACAGTCTTGTCCTGTGATTTGCTCCTTTTACCAAGTAGCCATTTTTGTCATTTTAACAAACAATGACATTTTTATACAGACTTATGCAGCCTATCTGAAAATATCTAGTTTTAAAATTATTATCTTCTTATTGACCTTGCTTATATCAGGGATTACTTATAGTTTACAATCATAAAATAGGTTTTGCTGGTGGTAATTTTCACAACATGCATTTTAGCATATTAAATTTCAGTACATGTATTGTTGACAGAATTTTTTTATTCTTCTTTAGTTAATGTTAGTAAATGGATATCTGGTTTACGTTGTTGTCTTTGACTATTTCTGTTTGATTTAAAAAAAATCACAGACTCCGTTGAGCACATAGTGGTTGTATTTCTGCCCAGTGACTTTGAAGAGGGAAGTATTTGACTTAGAATAGTGGGGGTCAAAGGTGCTGTTTTTCTGTACCACTGCTAAGAATTTTAACCTCCAATATAGTATAACACAGGTTTGCTTAAAAGACAGGTTTGTAAGGATATGGATTTAGGTTTCAGAAGTGAGTTTTCCTGCTTTCATGTCTGTTGGTCTGTTATTCTTAACTTTGCAACTGCGTTTCCTCTCAGATTAAAAAAAAAAAATCATTGTATCACATATTAATCCTCAATGGCACTTACTCATTTATTTCAGAAAGTCATTCATTCTAAAACTGAAACGTTTTGGTACCATTGAAATCATCTAAAGAAGAGGTTGCTCGTTTTGTGGGACAGATGTAAGAGAGTTCTCATGGCATTATCAGGACAGATGGATCATCTTCTAGGTGGTTAGCTGGAAGGAGGAGGATACAGTAACTCTAGAGAATGGCATGCATGTGGAAATGCACATTAGTAGTTTGTCAGTGCAGTGGATTAGTTTCTCATTTAAGTGTAAGAAGAATGTGAAAGTTTCCTGGGATTTATAGTAGCCTGAACAAACTGTTAACTTAATTATGTGTTTCTAACATTCTTTTAAAATATGAATATATAGAGTCAGCGATGGCCGGGGACTTGTGTACCGACTATTGACTCCACCAGGCTCCAATGGACAGTTCCAATTAGTGGTTGGATAGATGCCCTAATTGTACTGAGTGTGTTAGAAAACCAAGCCAACAGTTGTGGATCTAAGAAAGGAACCATGAAGGAGAAGAGGGATAGGTAAGGAATGGAGTGGAGAGAGGGTGTGGAGAGTTAGCAGAATGCATTGCATGCATATGTAAAACTGCCAAAGAACAGACGTAACAAGCATGACGAACCTCCCCCTATATCCTTCAGATTTTTCTCCTTTCCAGCGTTTGCAGGTGCACACCTCATTTACCGTGGTGTCCGTCCATGTCTTCCTCTTGTTTCTTATTTGCTCACCGTCTCTGTCAACTTGGAAAATACATTGGCACGTTCTCTTCTTCTTATAAATATAAACTTTCCTATGTGAGAACTACTGTACTATATACCCACAAAAAACGCTTAAGGAAAGTTATTGAATAATACTTAGCTTTGCTTAAGAAAAAAATTATCAGTATTCATGTGAAAGCAAAAAAAAAAAAAAAAAAAACCGGCTCCATGAAATCAAACATGTCAAAATAAGTTGTGTCTCCCTACCCCTCGGCATAGGGGGAGTAAAGAGCTGTCAATCCATTCAAGAGTTAGAAAGGAAACTGCAGCTGGTCCAGAAGAGGGGGTCTAGCTAGTGCGTAAAATTCTTGTCAGCATTTCGACACTGCATTCTTTTGGGGTATCTGTTATCACTGAATAGAAAACTGTTTCAAATTGACAGGCAGACAGAACGTTGTGCTGAATGTGTAAATTGGAATCATCACATCCACCAGTTCCCTTCACCAGGTGCCGGCTCGGAGCCTGCTTCTGCACAAGTGTTGAGAGAATGCCAGGAATATGTTTTTTGCTCCCCCGCCCCAATTACCCCTCATCTCTTCCAGTGTCTAGTTCTTTTGCTAAACAGCTTGCCCAGGTGTTTTAGAAATGCCTCGCAGGATAGAGCAGGGGTGCAGGTGTTCCGAAGGCAGAGGCTGCTAAGCGGGGTGGGAGAAACCGATCCATCTGTGTGAGGATTGTGGTTTGCAAGGGTTTCACCCCCTAATGTGCAGACCAGTGTCTTGCTGGCCTTGAGATACTATTGAGAGTGAAATAGTGGAGTTGGTGACTAAAGGAAATTAGACTATTTGTTGAGGCTTTACGTCTGAGTCTTTAAAAATACTTTGATTTAGAAGCTGTTTGGATAACTAGTGGCAATTTCAAGGGCTACAAAAACATGAAAGCTGCTCAAGTGTTAATGAAGGAATAGTGAAGACGAATCTTGCTTCTTCGTGGCTTTTTGATCTTACGGAAAAAATTACGACACAATGTAATTGTGTTGAGTTTCTTGCTGTCATTTTCTGATTTTTTTTTGTGATATAGTACTACAATATTTGAAGATAGAATTTAAAATTTTTATTCTGGTTGAATTTGTATCACAGTCAGTTGCTTAGAACTATTCAAATTAGTTTGTGCTCGAAGCACTTGTAACAGTGTTACTATTCTTGAAATTAAACGACTTGGCTCACAGAGGATCCTTTAATTAGTTTGGTTAATTGTGCTTTCTTGACTAATGTAAATATTTTTTCTAGAAGAGTGTATGTTCTATCTTTTGCTTATCCTGTGGGCAGTGAGTTTACTTAATATATTTCCCTTTAAAGATTTTATTTTTGCTTTCATTTGTCTAATCTTTGTATTATGGGAAGGTAATGAAGTGCTAAGTGTTCAGAATATGAACATTGTATGCTACTTCTCGTAACTTCTCTTGGCCTCTTGAGAGTTGTTCTAGCCTTTGACATGGCCACCCAAGGGTAGATGGAAATTTCCCGGCATTTCTCCTGTTAGCTCACACTCAGGCACTATTGTTCTTTGTATTGATTATTCTCTGTGAGCTTTCACTGACCACTCAGGCAGGGAAATTAAGTTTAGGTACATTTCTCATGGGGGCAACAAATGGTTAATTTCAAAAGCAGTACGATGTGGTGCTAATAACTTGAATGGGTTATTGACAGCTTAAATATACGTGTGTGTGAGTGTGTGTGTGTGTTGTGCGAACATGCCACAAAGGACAACTCGTAGGAGTTGATTCTTCCCTTTTCATCGTGTGGGTTCCAGAAGGAAACTCAAGCCTTTAATCTTGGCAGCAAGCAACTTGATCTGTGGAGCCAGGTTGGGCACAATGATTCATCTTTTTAAATTTTTTTATTTATTTTTATTTGTGTGTATGTACATGTTTCTGTATAAACCATTCTATGGCACCTGTGTGGGGGTGCCTGGAGAGTCCAGAAGACATGGATCCCTGGAACTAAACTCATTCTCTTCAAAAACAGTCACCATTTTAAACTACTGAGCCACCTCTGCAGTCTGATACTTCATATTTTAATTCATGTTTATATCCTTTGTGAATTTGTAGAAATCATCGAGCTTGCTTTCATTATGACATTTCAAATCCCTTCTGTTTCGAGTTGTTACTATTGGACCTGGGAGATGGCTTAGTTTGTAAAGCCACTTATGGCGCAGCCTGATGACCTCAGTTGCATCCCTGGAATTCATGGTAGATGGGGAAAACACGTCTTTTTCTGATCTACATTCATGCATATATCTGTGCATACACACACAGACACACACATGGTGACATGTGTGCTCCCATATACACATACACGTACACACGCATGTACAAACAAACAAAATAAATAATGATACAAAAAACGGAAAATGGAATAGAGGCTTAAAATCCAATATTCAAACATTTATTAAACAGTAATGATTTGATTTCTACCAGGTGGCCATGTCCTGTGCTAGACATGGTTCTAACATTTGTGGATCTTATACATCAGGGTATCAGAGAGAGCAGTGTCCCTGGTACATCCAGCTAGAGGTGTGGAGCAGAGTTGTCTGAAAGGACAAGAATTGCTCATTGGGGAAGAAAAAAAAAAGAATGAGAAAGGCATCCCAGAGGAGGGAGTGCAGTGTGGCAACCAGGGCCAGTAAATATGTGTGCAGATTATGTGTCGGTCATTGCGTGCTCAAGGTAGGGAGTGCTAAGAGATGCAGCCATGTCACAGAGGACTTTATATGGCGTGTGGAAAGAAGAATTATGATTTCATCATGTAAGTGACAGTCATCAGATAGCTTCAAAGATGGTTATAGGTGTTTCTTCTGTAAGTATTTACTTTGGGGGCCGAGGTTCTCTATTGAAAGTAGAAAGACTATTGAATAGTGACTTTATTTTTTTTTTTTAACACACAGCCTCAAGCCCCTGAAGGAAAGTCAGAACTTGGATTTGACTATTCTGTCTTCATATTTCAAAATATTACAGCTAATTTTAAAAATTATGTAAATAAAACATACCTGTGAAATGGGTTTGCTCTGTGTTCTGCCTCTGTATGCCCTCTGGCCCTGTTTCTTGAGTAAGACCATCACTTTAGCTTAGGGGAAAAACAGTGAGAGACAAGAGGAAAACTGCCCTGATACCAGACAAAAAGGTATGAATTGCTGAGACTTCAGGGCTATTGGCCATGAGGTTTGGAGCCTGACTAGGGAGGGACTAGATAAGTTATTCAGATCCCCTGTTGGTTGGGAAGAGAGACCCGTGGAGCGGAGGCTACTGGTGTAAGGTCTGCCAGGTGAAGTGGAAGGTGGCCACATCTTGCTTCAACACCAAACACCAAGCATCTTGCTCAGTATTCCCTTTGTATCTGCTCCCTGTCTCCAGCCAGACTTTCTTCCCCTGCCCTGCTCCATCATCTGACTCCAGTTTCATGTCTCTCAGGTTTTTTTTTTTTTTCTTCACAACTTGTAGCATACTGGGATTCCGCTCTAACCACAGAATTGCCTGGTGTTTCTCAATTACAATTCTTGAGGAACTCGTGGGCTTTATAGCTCTTTTAGTATAAGGAAGCGTCAGGCGTAGTTTCAGTACTGTGGCGGGCCTGCTTTTCAAAGAACCGTGTTTACTGCCAGGACTGTGTGTGTCTAGTTTCTCATGGGTTCTCCTGGGCAGTCTGGGTTCATCCCCTTAGAAAAGTCTGTAATTAGAGTGGTTGAATTTGGGTAAATGCAATGCTCATGGCTCTGGTAATTTGTATCTGGAAAATTGAGGTATAAATGCCACCCATCAAAGTGGATGATGAACTCACCAAATTCAGGCATGGAAGAACAGAAAAGGGAGGCTGCAGGTATACCCCGGGTGGTGGACTTGACTAGAGAGCAATGTTGGGTCCAGTCCCCCAGGATTGTATCGATTGGGTGTGATGGCACACACCTGTAATCCACTTGGGAAATGGTGGCAGGAAAATCAGGAGTTCCAGACCATACTTGGCTACATATTATGCTTAAGGCAACCTGGGCTGCATGAGAGACCCTGGTTCAAAAGTAAATTTGGGAAAGGAGAGAAAAAAAATTGATAATATCTTTGTGGAGTCAATTTAATGAAGTTAGCACTATTAAAGAATAAGTTATCACAATGATTTGCAGAGACAAGCTTGTCAACGGTATAATCAATTCCAGAATTAAAATATTCACAAAGCTTTAACATCCCATAACTTATAGCGTATTTACTGGAAGTCTTGCTTTGATGGAATAATAGACGTGAGTATGCAGAAGTGACGTTTTAGCTTTCCTCTCTCGTTACTTTCAGCTTAAGGCTGCAGCAGCAGTGACCCCTTATTGAACTCATCAGTCACTCAGGCACTGGGCTGCGTGTTTTATATTCGCTCTCCCAAATGATCTGTGCAGTTCAGAGTATTTTGTCAGTTTTGTAGCTGACGAGATGAACTCATAGTTAGGAGACATAGACAGAGTAAATCAATATTGTGTAAATGACTGTAGAGATATGTTCATCCCCAGAACTGACACAGAAGTCACATTGCTTATAAATTTGTATAATATGGACTATTTACATTTATATTATATCGATCTGTCCATCATCTCTTTATCATCTCTCTAACCTGTGTACGTGTGTGTGTGTGTGTGTGTGTGTGTGTGTGTGTGTTCACATGAGCCATGGAGGTCAGACTACAACTAGCAGTAGTGAATTCACTTATTCTGCCCTGTGGGTCCTACGAGTTGGACTGAGATTGACAGGTTCAGCTTCAACTGCCATTACCACCATGTCAGCTCAGACATGGGTGCTTTTATTTTCATCTGGAATGTCTGTACGATGGTGATTGACCACTCTGGTGTAAACATAAGGAAGTCCTGGCCAGGCCCAGACAGTTGTTAAAGTCCGTACATGTATGAACATGGGTCATGCTCAGGCTAGGTCTGCACAGCCCCAGACGGCATGTTGGAAAATGGAAGAGACAGCATTCAGCATATGCTTTTGTCTCTGGTGCCAGACGTCTTATTTAACTTTCTTTTTTAATTGCATCGACTAGATATTTTGGCACCACATAGATGCAATGTTAGAAATCCTTTATCAGCTCGCAGATGGTTCTCCGTGGTGGCAGCTTTCATATAATACCAGTTTTTCTGACGCACTCACCATCCACTGAGGGCTTGTATGCGGAAAGGTTTTTGTTCCTAATGATACACATACATTTCAAAAATCATCTTGTAATTTGCAAATACCATTTTCTTACTAAATAACTTTTAAAAAGTACCAGATAAGTAGATAAAAATGTAAAAACCCATTTGTCGATTGAAAGTGTAGTTCTTTTGATCAGCAGTGCCACCAGAGATTAAGACAAAACCCCACTTGTGAGAGTTTCATCATAGGAGATAAAGATAACAGTTATAGCCAATTATGGAATTTTTGTGTCTGTTTACTCAGCGATTAATCATCACCCCTAGTGCTGTCAACTACAAGATCATTGTTCTATTTTTAGAATGGTCCTTGAAAATGCACAAGAATGCATTTTTTTTTTTTTTACCAAATAGAAAACTAAAATTAATGGTTAACTGGGCTAGATAAACAAGGATATACGGCGATAAGACTGACAGTAGAGTCAGTGGCCGTGACCCTGGAAGGAAAGTAGAGGCCACTTGCTGAGCACCCTGCCTCTAGAATAAACATCAAGTCTTAGACTCTGATACTCACTAATTTATTCCTTGATAGAATACACTGCTGCTTTATAGTGGGGCTAAATGTGGGAAATCTGCACGTGGCATATGAGACGGGAACAAGGCAGGTACGGTGACACTTGAGATATATTAGTTACTAAGTCTTGGTTTGATTTACTGATAAAGTCATCTGCTATTTCATTCATCAAGGCCTATATTCATTGAAGTTTTAGTAAGGGGACTTGTTCTCATTGATAGGAAGAACTAAAATACAGAGGGTGAGCATTACTTTCTGTGTTTTTTACATAAACAGCTTCTTTGGAAAAGAATAAAAGTGTTTCAGGAATGCTGAGAACTGCTACATAAGCCACTCTTGTACCTGGTCTTTGCTCTCCCTAGGTAGAGTTACACCTTTGTAGGCGTAGCTTGAGCAGCCAGAGCAGAGCATTGTGATTTAGTGTTCTTATTTCTTTTTTTTTTCTCTTATTTTATTTTCCTTGTGGCTTTTTGAGACTGTCTCTCTATGAGTCTCTGCTGTCCTGGAGCTCTCTATGTATATCATGCTGGCCTCAAAGCTCACAGAGATCTGCCTCCCTCTGCCTTCCCGGTGCTGTGATTTAAGGCATGGTACACCATACCTAGCCTAGTGTTCTTATTTCTTCAGTTCTCTAAAGGAAGGGTTTATGTCAGAGATAGTGAAAACGTGTCACCTTTAAAAAAATGTTAGCAAATTAAGGAGAGGGAAAATAAAGAGGAGCAAAGTCATTTGTAAAATGTAGCATTTCAAACACATGAAGTTATGGCAAATACGTTTGTTGTTGTTGTTATTATTATTATTATTATTATTATTATATTTTTCCAGTTCTAAATTCTGCTGTCTAGTTCAGGAAAAGTGTGGATCCTCCATTGCTTGGCCTATTTCTAGTATGCTTTGGAATTTAAAGTAGGCCTTTGAGTTTATATTTTTATAGCATGTACATTTTATTTTTTGACATGCTGGAAGATATTTGTTTGAATAAAGAGAATTTTGAGGTATATCTTTTTTTTTTTTTTTTTTTTTTTTTGGGTTTTTCGAGACAGGGTTTCTCTGTGGTTTTGGAGCCTGTCCTGGAACTAGCTCTGTAGACCAGGCTGGTCTCGAACTCACAGAGATCCGCCTGCCTCTGCCTCCCGAGTGCTGGGATTAAAGGCGTGCGCCACCACCGCCCGGCTTTGAGGTATATCTTTATGTAATTAGTTGCGCATTGTTGAACAGCAGATTATTTGTGATAATTGTCAGAGGGATGAAGAAATTGCCATCAATGAAAGACAAAACTAAACAAATTCGTATAAGAAGGTAGTATGTAACTAACGTGACTTGAGAGTGCAAGGGAAAAAAAAAGTCACCAAGTCAATGATATTTTAATACTTTGGGCATCGTCTTGGTGAAAAACATTTGACATAATTGTAGTAAATGTTTTCTTGTTGTTTGTTTTGTTTTCTTTTTCCTTCAGGTTACTTCTTAAGTTACCATACAAAGTCATGGATTTCATTATGATGTTTTCCTACATGTCATTAGCTTTTTAAAAATTTTTTGTACTTTACCTCTAATTTTTAGTCTTCATTTTCAAAGTGCTTAGTCTATCTATCTACACATAGACAACTCTCAAAATTCCAGTACAGTTATCCATGTGATTTAAGTAAGTCAACTTCTTCTTCTTCTTCTTCTTCTTCTTCTTCTTCTTCTTCTTCTTCTTCTTCTTCTTCTTCTTCTTCTTCTTCTTCTTCTTCTTCTTCTTCTCCTTCTCCTTCTCCTTCTCCTTCTCCTTCTCCTTCTCCTTCTTCTTCTTCTGAATTTAATACTTGAAAAAATTAAAAACATAAAATTATTTTAAGAACTTCGTGGACTTTCAAGCAAAATCCAAAGACTAAAGAGCCTAAAAGGGGAACAGAAAAGTACTTGAATTTTTGAGTTCTAGAACTTTATATTTCTCAGAACATTCCAAATAATTTCCCCCTTCCCTCTTCTTTCTTCCCCCATGGAGAAAAACTACTTGGTCAATTTTCTGTATTTTAAAGACCAAACAGCATACTAAGATTCTAAAACCTTTTTCACTCAAGTGTACATTAACCTCTAAATGTGCAAATCCTGTCCTAAATATTCATTCTCCTATAATGTGTGAGTTCATTGTTTGCCGTGGTAACAGGACAAAGGAGCTGTTTTGGGGAAAGACTGTCTATAGGTAATTGCTTTATTGCAAACATCACTAGTTAGCATGGTTTAAGTTCTCTGATCTAAAGCCTTAAGAGATTAGATTGGAAAGGAGCCAGTTCTTGTGCCACCTTTAAACAGAGATAGCAAATCTGGAAGTGCCGGCGCTCTGCTTTAAAATTCCCGTTCTGTCAGGATGCTGCTTATCCACCACGGTTTTCATTCTTCTCAGACACCAAGTTCATTCTGGTTCACTAAGTACATGGTTGTCTTCCAATTGTCTGTCTTTGTCTTGTTTTGTTAATTCTCTTTACACATCTTCATTAATATTAGGATATGTGCACATTTTACTGCCATTTTAATTGGATGATTAACTACCAGAGTGTTTTATCTCAAAGCTAGTTATGCAAATGAGTTAATGATATGGGTATTAATTCAGTTTAAGGAACTCATCTACCACTTGATAAGAACTGTTAGAACGTCTTGGCAGGTTCTAGGTTAAAGGTGTAGCTTGATGATGTTATAGGCAGAAAAAAAGATTATGTTCTATTGATCCTGTCAATACCACTTCCAAAATGCCCTTTAAAATTTGATGGACACGGGAAGTGCTTGGTTTAGACCATGAATACTTTCCATCCCGAATTATGTCGTTTCAGACAGTTTCAGCTTAGTAGTTTTGCCTCAACATGAGTGTGTTGGTCCTTTTCTGGTCACTGAATAGGGCAAACAATAACTGATTTATAATTTTGTTTATCATGTAATTATATTTCACTTGTAAAAGGTAAAATCTTCCAAATTTGAAGTTAAGGGGTAATCATCAGAATATTATAAAAATAAGGTATTAATAAAACAGACTAGACTATATAAGACAGTAAAGAAAATCAATTTTGAAAATATATGTGTCCATCCATCCCAAAATGTTGAGCATCCTAGGTAAACACTGTACCACTTACCTGCATCTCCAACCCTGGAAACAGATACCAGGGTGGCTTCTAAGAATGAATTCACAACCCTAGAGTGCAGAACATTGTCTGGTGCGTTTAAACTTCTGTCTCAGGTGACACTGTGTACAGTTTGAAGCCAAGAGGCACTTCATCTTATGAACAATCATTTGTATAGCAGTGCTGGGTGACAGATTTGTGATTAGTGGCTGTAGCTAGCTGGTAAGAGTGTGGATTAAAGTCTACAGTTTCTAAGTGATTGATCTTTGACCTTATAGACTGTTTGTAAGACTTATTATGTTTGAATTGAGGATGTCTTGCCTCAGTTCTTCCAAGCAGTAGAGACACCCAAGTCATGGTAACTAAGCAGTGAATAGATGGATAGAACTAGAGGGTTGCTTGGTTACACCCTTTGCCTGTGTTTTTCCCAGCTATAGGGTAGTGTTTAAGGACTCTCAGCATACCCCTTTGACCACCTGTCCTTCAGTCCATCAACCACAGGCAAACTATCACCATGTATGTCAAGCCAGCTTCAAGCTCTTGGTTTTCCTGTCTTGACCTCCCAAGTGCCTCAGTTACAGATTTTTGCCACTACCCTCTCGCTGACAGGCTTTATGGCATATATGCAGAAAGTATCTCTGGGAATCCGGAGAAAGTTCTTTGAGTCACGTCTGACAGTCTTTTTGCTTCGCTAGCCCAGATTCTTCACTGTAGGACCAAAAGGCACTCACTGGCTTCCCACTGGGAGGGTCCTTAAGATGCTGGAAGGGATCATGCTGGCTCAGCCAGCAAGGCAGCAGATGGATGGAAAACCTCAGTCTCTCGCTGTTGTTTAAACCTGATTTGGTATAAATTGAAATTTAATTGTTTATATTGGGCCAATTAAAATCAAGAAACGAGGTATCATATAGTGAGAGCCTGCTGCAGAAGAGATGAGCGTGTTTTCCCATACAAAAAGACTGTAGTTGAGTTGTATATATTTAGTGTTAGGAACAAAAAATAATGGAGTTGTCTGAAAAGATTAGAAGTCAATACATTTGACCCAAATGTATTGAATTATGTGTCACAAGTATTAAATCACCCCTCAGACTCTTGCAGTTCTTTAGAACCAAGATTAAATTACTCTCAAGAGAGCAGATATTTTATTCTTTCAGCCATCTCAAATGTTGGTGGGAATAGCATTAAAAATTACAGTTTTTGGACATAAGTGGCATCTACTTTGTAAAAAGAACTGAAAACTTCAAAATTCAAGTTTTTATCGCTGTTACGTCACCCTGAGACCTGTGCAAAGTATGTTTGATATTCAACACTTTGAGTGTTTTTCACAAACTCTTTACTCGGCATCCTTAGCAGACTATAATGTTACGTAAACCATCATCAATGTCCCTCAGTGGTAACTGTCATGTGCATCTCATGGTTTGATTCTGTATATCTAAACTGTAAACAAGGTGTTGGTGGAGCCATTTAGCTTGCAAATGTCGAGACATAGATGGGGGTGGGTGGGATAAGGATGACATGAGGTTTCTAATTGCACGAGGTCTCTGGGAAAATGCATATATAGTTGGTGAGGTACTCTTCCCGTCTAAAAATATCCAGTGTTTACTCCTGCCGCATTCAGGTAGTTCATTTCACAAGCCTCTTTTGTTTTCTCTCAGATGATTATAGCTGCCTGTGTGCCAAAGAATGAACTGGCAAGTGTGTGGTGTCGATGGATGCTTTTGGTTGCAGGGGCGGGGTATAATTCTGTGATTACTTGGTTCTGTTCAGTGTGATCAATCAGTGCCTTCATTTACATCTTTTTATCATGGAAATTTCAACGGAATATTTCCAATGAAGTAGAAGAATGGGATTTCCTCATTTGATTTGATTTGATTGCCTTGGAAGAGTCTTGCCCCAGTGTCCTGGTTTGCGGACAGCAAACCTTCCCTCTGTGTTAACTCTGGGTTACCTCCTTCTCCTCTGTCACTCGAACAATCAGGCCTTGTTCTGAAAGAGACAGCAAGTTAACTCAAGGGCTCTGGACTTTCAGCTTGGCTTCTGTATGTCTGAAACTGTTACCGTGGTTTGTTTTTCCTGAACTTCCCTGTCATTTAACTCTTTACTGTTTGCTTTGACACTAGCCAACATTTTCAGTGTTGTAAGCTAATGAGTGAGTCATGTTTGAAACTGTATTGCCAGATTTTTAATGTTCTGATGGCTAAGTAAGTTTTAGGTAGTATTGACGTGATACAAGTATTATACAATAGTAGGAGTCTTAAATATTGAAACTGGAAGGATTTAAAAATATTTGTTCTTTTGCATCTCATGTTTGACTTTTTATTTCGGGGTATACAATGCTCACGCATGTGCTGCTTTCAAGGCTATCTATCTATCTATCTATCTATCTATCTATCTATCTATCTATCTATCATCAATCATATATCTATCTAGTGTTTCTGCATGGAGAGGCTGGTTCCCCTGATCAGATACCTCTGGAGCTGCTCACTCTAGACATGAAACCAGACTCTGGGTCGTTTCTGAAATGTGAGATAGCACTACTCATTCTCCTAAGAAAGACCTGAAAATGAAGTGCCTTTTATTAGTCAGCTTTGTGGCGTTTTCCACAGGTACCACACAGGACAGGACCCAAGCAAGACTATCAGACACCCTTGGTTAAGGCAAGAATGCCTGTTTCAAACTCTCTTTGAAAACTTATATCACCTTTAAAAATTCATCTGAAATAATTTAATTAAAGTATTCAACACAGATTGTGAAATTTAAAGAGAAAATTTTTCCCTTATGTTCAGAAAGGTGAGTGACTACCTGAAAGGAGGGAATATATTTTGTGCCAATAGCCATAATATAGTGAATTTTTCTCTATTATAAATTAAGAAAGAAGGGATTAAAATGCAGGAATAAGCTGGCTAAGATAATTTAAACCAGTGGTTCTCAACCTTCGTAATGTTTGGCCCTTTAATACAGTTCCTCATGTTTGGGTCATCATCCCCCAAATCATAAAATTATTTTTGTTGTTACTTCATAACCATTTTTTGCTACTGTTATGTATTACGATATAAATGTTTTTGGAGATAGGTTTGCCGAAGGGGTCTTGACCACAGGATGAGAATGTCCAAAACCATTTGTCCAGTAGAGCTGAGATTCAGATCCAAATTTCCTCCTCCAAGTGGACTGACTTAGAAGCTGCTTCCTTGATACAAAAATAGGCGAGGAATGCTCCCACCCCTGTGCTCCGCCCTCTTGGGTCTGGCCCTCACTCCTTGGCAGGCCACTCCACTAGGGCATTCTCCTCCTTCAAGTCCTGGCAGTTATTACCATCAGTCCCTGTAGAGGCTTCGCGGAGCTGGACTCCTCCCATGTCACATCATCAAGCTCAGTCCGTCTTTCACTGTGTTACCACCCCAGTGCCTCAGCAGCCCTCTGTTGAGAGGGGCCTGCCGACTCCTTTATGTTTGTGATTCTGCTTCACAGAATAGTCATATTAGCATAATGCAACTATGGACTCAACGGAAAAATCCAACATTGACATATTCAGTCAGACCTCTTTAAATGTGCAGAAATAAGTACACCGATTAAAAAGCCAATGAATGACTGCAATGAAAACTAAGTGATATAAGGTAATTTAAGTTCTTCTGCAGTAGTCAAAAGCTACCCTAAGCTAGGCATAATGCTTCACTTCTGTAATCCCAGCACGAGAAATGCTAAGGCAGGAGGCTTGCTATGAATTAGTTCCAAATCATCTTGGACTACAGAGTAGGGATGCTCTCTTCAAAGCAAGACAAAACAGTTCAATGTGTTTTCTAGAACAGGAACTTCTTTATTCAAATTGTGCTGTGTATACTATGACATCATTACCTTAGGTTTTGTGTTTTGTAAAATGCAGGTTATTCTTTCATTGGACAGTTAAGATTGACGCTGATAGCTTGTTAAAGTGATTGTGTTTGTTGCACATGGTGGACTCCTAATTTCACTATATGGGATTTGTGTATTTACATGTTCATCACACCCACTACCTTGTCTGTATAGGCTAGGATTCTGTTTATGATTCTCAGCAGCCATTAGCCAAGGGCAAGCTCTATGGATGCATAAGTGGCAAATAAATGCTTTTTTTTTATTTTACTAGAATATAAATTGTTTTCTATGGTGACAATTTATACATTTAAGAACAGCATTGTGCTTTTGGGTTGAAAATAGTTTGAGAACTCTATACGGTAAAATAGGGATTACTTTTAAAAACTGAGAGTTGAAAAACTTCAGTGTTTTCATGAGTCTTGTAAAATTTGGGGTAGGAATAATTATTTTTATCGTGCTTTAATAATTACTTAGTTCTCCATGTTTTATAATATATACTCTCTAAAAATAGCAGAAGTAGACTGTAGCATTATGCCTACTATACTGTTGGACAAAGGGGCTTTATTAATGACCCCCATATGAAGAACGGGGTGTTGTTTAGGGTGCCTATGAAAACAAACTAAATTTTATCCGTTGGGTATTTGACTTTCTTTTCTGTGTGCTCCAGGCCTGTGCCTTGTAGCTCTTTGGTAGATCTCATTTAGAAAGATTCAGGGCAAGAGGCAGTAACTGCTGCTGATGCATGAGAGAAAACACACAGACCCACGAGTGAGTTTTCTATTTAATTCTGTATTTGAGAGCGACTATTTAGTTAGAGGTACAGATCAGTGTCCGATTACCCCTGGTTTATCCTTACCTACTGACTTCCGATTGATAGATTAAGACACGGGATAAGAAGCTAATTCGCTTACTTGGGCTTGCTACAGTCACTAAATACGTCTAAATACTTAATTGCAAACTCAAGAGTAAGTAATTCAATTTAAAATCTCCATGTGATATCTATGCTTCATTTAAGAGATCATTCTAGGATTAACTTGTAAGTCTATGAAGAGCTTAGATTTTATTTATCTATGTTACACTATTGCTTGCGCCCCCTCCAACTTCTTCTTGTGATTGAACCTAGAGTCTCACACTTGGTAGGTAAGCACTCTGCCACCAAGGTCCGTCATCCCTAGCCCCAAGTTGCTACTTCTGTGTTATACAAATACCTTTACCTTCTACCTAGCTGTGTAGTTCTTATCATTTCAGAGATGACAGTGAAACTGACAATATAAGTAAAGCTGAACAGTCCTCTTTAGATGATGAAATTGGAATCAACACAAACACAATTGCAATCTACTTCATGATACAAAGCGCTGATTCTGATAGGTGTGTGTGTGTGTGTGTGTGTGTGTGTGTGTGTGAGACAGAGAGAGAGAGAGAGAGAGAGAGAGAGAGAGAGAGAGAGAGAGAGAGGAGAGAATGTTAAATATTGTTGACTTTATTTTTATAGATGTTTAATTGATAATGTTCATCCGTGTCACCTGTATGTGCCAAGTGTTACGGTACATACTGTTGATACTGCTGAAAAAACATTTTTTTGCTCTGTTACAAGCTATTTTAAAAATGGGGGGAGACATGCATCCATGAAATTCCCCAAATGTGATCTGCACAGGGGTCACTTTCATCCTGGCCCTGCTTTCTCTGTTCGTTTCACACAGCTAAGAAGAACTTGGCAAAGAATAAACTGGATCCCATCTTCTTACAAATCAGTAGTGTAGCTTCTGTCTTTCCAAGCCCCGGGGGACTTACAGCTGGATTTTCTCTCCCACCAGCTGTGCAGACTGTTTGGGGTCCCTTGACCTCAGGCAGCCGTCTCATTTTAGTTCCTCTGTACAACCAAAGCCTTTTATATGTGAACATTATATCCTTAAGTGGTTCTTGAATCATTCTGTTCCTTTTGTGATTTTTTCTTTGATTGATATTTTTTCTTTCAGTGACATACCACATGACAAATTAAAACATTCACATGTAGACCCTATCATTATTTTCTTACTAGTGTTTTAAATATGAATCTGTGTATGTGTTTTGTGGTTTTTTTTAGAGATAAGGGACTCCTTTTATTTGCATTAAAATATTGTCTTCATGGGTCCAGTAATGTTCTCTTTGTTTAAACCAGTTTTTAAAATTATTATAGTCATGTGTACTCAGTGATGTACTGGGCTGTACAAATTAGATAGCTATTTGACCAAATCAGAAGTTCAAGTAATCATTTGGTGGAGAACTGACTGGCACATTGATCATCTAATTATCGACAGTAAGATGTAGCTAATTGACTCTGGGAAATTGAGTTCAAACAAATGAGATGAGGTAACAGCTTCCAGGACCCAGAGTTTTTGCTGGCAAGACCTTTGGCCTATGATTGCTGTGTGGAGAACAACTCCTCCCTCCGCACCCCTAGTCTGTCTGTCTCCTCTGTGTGTGCCCCCTCCCTCCATATTGAGAAGGAAGAGTTGGAAGTGTAAGAACGCCTCTGGAGGACAGAGAGGTCCTTGGAGGAAGCAGTGAAGTTAGGTGCTGCAAGTGGATAGAGACAGAAAAGAAAGTGGGTGCTTGTTTAGTCATTCTTTGATGACTTCGGGCACGCTGGGGATGTAGCCCATCCAAGGCTTATTTGAGGAAGCCTCCCGCCCCTGTTGTTGGGGTTGGAGGATTTGTCTTCTTGTAATTTTGCACTGAAGATCCTTCCATTTTTCAAGTATTCGATGTTGCCTGATCAGAGATTTTAAAAAGTATACTAAAAAAAAAAGAGAGAGAGAGAGAGAGAAAGTCCCTGCTTCTTTTTAAGACTATACTGTTGATGCTTCTTCTTTTTCTCCTTCCTCCCTCTCCTTCTCCTCATCCAGAAATCCACCTAGCATTGGCCACTTTTTCTATTAATAAACTGCCATCTACATTGATTTCCAGCCATGAAAGATCCCAAACAGAAATAAAACATTATGATAATTAGGCAGTGACATATGCAGAGATTGAATATTTTCATCTATCAGTTTATAACTACTTATAAATCCTCACCATATTTTAGAGATAGGGTATATATGAGTCAAAATATTAAAGTTATTGGGTTTGTTGGAAATTCATGAAATGACATAATAGAAAATATACATATGCCAATATGCTGCTATTGTCATTGTCTATTTATATAGACATCTTAGCACTCTTTAAGAAGATTAGAGTGACTGTCTGTGGAGTCAAGTGTAATTTCTGATTCCTTTCTATTTCTTTAAATGTTCAGATCTCTACAGTATGAAGCCTTGCTGGTCTTTGAATCTGTATTTGAACGTATAGTCAATATTCCTTAAGCAGTACTCTATCATATCAAAATTAAACAGGAAGACTGTAATTCCATGAGAAACAATGAAAAATTTAACAGCACCCTTGAGCTCTGTGTAGAATGAAGACCTTAGCTTGTGGCAGCCTGCGACTCAGAGCTAATTCCATCTACACTGGTGCAGATTCTATTCATAAGCCCTGTTTGTGCTCACGTTGTAGAAGGGGAACATTTATCATAGATAGAAGGGAGCGTAACTCAATATTTGTTAAAATCCAGGATCTGTAGAAAAGTTTTCACGTATCCCTAATTACCTAAATTGAAACTTGAATTCCTTAAATCTTTTTTTAAAAAGGGATACATTTTCTTTATTTTTGAGGAAGGGGGTTATACACACATGCATAAATACACGTGGTTGCAATACATGTGCCCTGTGAAGCTCAAGAGAATGGGAAGGATTTTAAAGGAAAGAAAAGGGCGTAGGATTCCCAGGACCCAAAATTGCCTGTGTTTGTAGGAAGAGCAGCTTCTTATGAATGATGGAACAGAAACTCCAATCCTTACAGTTGGGCACAAGCACTCTTAACCACCGAGCTATCTCTTCAGTACCTTCCTAAAAACATTTTTTTAAAACTTTGATTTATAAGATTTTTGTGTATGAGCATTTTGCTTGCATCTAAGTGCACTCAGTGCTCATGAGAACCACAGGGGCTCTAGATCTCTGGAACAGTGGTTAGAGATGGTTTCTGAGCTGCCCATGGGGTACTAGGAACCAAACCTGGGTTCCCTGCAAAGTAAGTATCCAGTGCTTGTGACGATTGGGCCATCCGTCCTATTCCACCTGCTCCCTAGATCTGATTGAGTATCATACCATGAATAACCAGTGGTCTTCCCCTACACACAGCTCTAAAAATGCTATAGCAATAAAAGTAAATGTTGGAATGTATTGTTTCTGGAAACCTTTCTATATATACTGGTAGATAAAAGACTTCAGAAGGTGACATTTTAAGTAGCACAAGCTATTCTAAAGTAAAACAAACATAAAAATATAAACAGGAAAGTAAACCACCTTTTAGTGTGTTGTATCCATTATGATGTAATTGTTGCCTTAATGAAAGCTCCTTTTTGTTTGGTTTGGTTTCTGATGTTTTGTGACGCAAGGGAACCTTTAGCACATTAGACAAATGCTCTACCTCTGAACCACATTCTACTCTGATATTCTTTTTACAGGCAAGGAATATGAAGTGATCAAACTTGACTTTTGTTGGCATTATATTGAAATGGATTTGTTTGTATTTTGTTTATGTGTTAGTATAGAATGAAAACTTTTTTTTGGTTTTCCATTTTATTGCTTGTGAAAATTTTAATAAAACTGGCTTTTATTATTTGAATATAACTATGCTGCAAATTTTGTACCGTTTCACTTAAAGTTACTACCTAGTCAAAACATCAATAAATAATCTATTTTTGAATATATATAAATAGTCAAAAGTCAATTTAAATGACTGTTGCTGATAAATGAAAATCTTGGAAATTCATAACTCTTTCAGTAGGCTTTACTTTGGATTGAATTTTATGTTTAAATTTGTCACTAGATGATGACAATGCACAGATATTGTTTGGAAATTAAGTTCATCACCCTTTGTTTAAGATAAAGATGTAAATTGGTTTTTTTTCTCACCAGTTTTGTCTTAAATGTGCAAGCCCATAGCTGTAATGAAAAGCTTAAAATAGAGCAAGAAACACACTGAAATTTCATTCTGTGGTCATGGGACCACAGTTCCTTATAATTTCTGATTTTAGCATGTAAACCTGGAAAAAGTAGAGTCATCTTTTTTACTTCCAAGAAAAAGTTGTCAGTTTTTAAACCTGGGTGGTTTTTAACCCTCTACTTTCCTGTTAAATCCCCTGCAATGTCAATTGGTGATTTGAATGTAGCCTGTAACATTTTTGCATTGATATTTATCTCATGAGGAGTAGCCACATGGAATACTGGTACTGATTAACCTGCTGTATGTTACGTGTCTTGGAGGCATGTAGTTTTGAAAATTGTTTTATTTTTCACCTTTAAGTTTGTACAACTGTCAATAGGACATGGGAGTTTTCACATGTCTATAATTTTCTGCTTGCCGTAAGGAAATGCCAGAATAATCCCATCTGTTCTTCCTCTTTGATGTATTTTAATGCTGTTGTGAGCAATTTGTTGTAAGAGAAGATAAAGTTTAAAGGGAATATCAAAAACTTTAAAATTTCTTGCTGTTACTGACTGTATGAGCTAAAGTGATGGTCAACTTTTAGAGAGCAGGGAGGACTGAAGGGCGCAGATTTCTGCAGCGAGGCTGCTGTGCAGTCCCCAGCTTTAAACAAGAGCGAGTAAGCGCTGTGTCTATTCTGCGTCAGCATCTTGTGGAGAAAATGACGACACGGAAGTGCCAGTTTATTTCTAATTCAAGCTCTTCACTGGGGTGGGAAGGCATTTTGTACCACCTACCTATTTCAAAGATGGTATGGGTGGACTGCCTGCTGCTAAGTGGAGAGATGTAAATGAGCCCTGGTGATTGGCTGCCTCTGAATAGAAATGAAGCCAATGCTCTGTCCTGAGTGAGCTCCAGTTAGGGAGCCACTGGAGTGCAGGAATCTCTGACTGAAGGCTCTCTGTCGCCCAGGATTGACAATCACATCCTCTTATTTTATTATGTAACTATTGGTTATCACTGGATAGCTCAAATCAAATTCAACCATTGTACCTACTTTTTCAATATCTCTAAATATGGGGTGCTATCAGTGCTTTAACAATATTGTAATTCTGAGTAAAATGTGAAAAAAAACCTGACAGAAATGAGTCAGTTGATAGGCCCACCCAAGGACTCTGACGCCCAGCCACCACAGTCAAAATAGTCTTAGAATTGGAATTTCTTTCACACGAGACCAGAACTGGTAAATTTTATGAAGTGATTTGTTTTGTGGAAAGTTTGGACAGCACATTCTGTGAATGTAACTGTCATATCTGAGTAGAGATTGAGGTCAAATGAGATATTTATCACTTGTCTTCCTCCTCCCATGTGAACATACAAAATTCTTAACAGTGAAGACCTCCAAACCCCACTGTTACATTAAATAATGTTTTCTTTTAGTGGCACATGAATCAAGCATTAAAATTAAAATTGGCTATTGCTTCATAATCCTTCTGCTGGTTTTGTATCAAGGTTAGGAGGAAAATGTGCAAATTCTTTAGTTTTGTGTAGAGGTAAAAAACTGAAATCACTCTAAATTCTCTGTCAATAACTCTAGATTTCCAGATGACATTTGAAGCATGCTGTTCATGCTTCAAACTTTCAAAATCACAAAGACATGATCCCTGGTGCCTCCTGTTCATATCTATATATGGAAAACACTCCACTCTCACTGTGTACCTCTGTAAGGAAAGAACTTAAACAGTTGAGATTGTCTTCATGCATGCCTTACTCCCTTTCAGAGATTGCAAGCAAACTTAAAAACTTCAAGGTGAGCCTTGCTTCCTAGAGTCAGTTTTACCTATTGGATCATTGGTGGATTATGGGTAAAACGTTCTTACGAAGTTTACACCAGTTTAATTTAAAGGTAAAGTCAGCATGGAAAATTTTGATCTTTGAGTCCCCTGCATCTTCCTTGTAATGAAATTAGTTGCAAATTAAATTCTTGATGAAACTTAAAGGGAAGGAAAAGCAGTGTATCTACCACAGCCTCGGGGTTTCCCAGAACTCCTCTGCATTTGATAGGGGCCCTCTTCTTATCAGACAGCGATGGTCCACAGTCTGTTCTTCACCAGTGTTTGCTTTTTAATGTTATCGTGCGATTCAATATTTCATACAGTTGCTTTGTGAATTCCAAGGAAAGAGGACTATGGGAAAATTATGTGTATACTTGGAATTTTAAGTTTCTGAAATCGTTAGACACAAAATGCCTGTTTGCTCAATGAGCAAATAATTTTTTTTTACTTACACATCCTAGGAAAATATAAATATCTGGGTCATCTCTGGCTTAAACTCACTCTGCAGGCTGCATTTTTTCCCCCTACAAATCCCTGCAGCAAGTGACCTTGTCAAACAAGGGTGCTATAATGGGGGTGAGCGCAGGGAAGGTGGTTCGTTTTCTAGTGGCTGTTTGCTACTGTCAGAACAAAGGCAGATCAGGTTCGCATAAGGACAGGACGACAGACAGATGAACAACTGTTGTTCTTTTCCCTAATAATTCTTATTTTTTTTTAACTGTTTCCTTGAAAATCTAACTAATTGAAGCAGTATACGTGGCAGATATTCTAGGAACGGCACGAATTCCAGTATGGCTTTGGTGAGCTGGAGGTAAATTAACTTATTAGCATATGGCATATCTATTTTTAGAGCCACATTTGAAACCATAAACTTATAAATTACAGGTTAGTACTTTGATTTTTTTTTGTTGTTGCTGTTGTTTATTTTCTTTAAGACCCTTAGATTGTTTAAAACAAAAAGAAAAGATAGAGAACCTTGGGAGGGGAAATGGAGACGAGGGACAGCTGGTATTTTGGAGAAGTGAGCCAGAATTTACCTATTTATTATTATTTATTTTTGCTGCAAGCATTTACAGTTAGCTATATAGGTATATTGCCTTTAAAAGTTACTGAGTGTGGCTTATTTGCCTAATAGCAATTAAAATCATTAAAAATGTTTCCCAGGTATGTTAATCATGAGTTAGGCTCGACATCAGCACTTTGATCTTAATTGAAAGGAAGAAAAATGCCTTTACATCTTTTGTCTGTTTGTGTGTGTGTGTGTGTGTGTGTATGTGTGTGTGTGTGTGTATACAAGCCCAAAGATATATTTAAAACGAGCAGGATTCTTTTCTATAAAATCTTAATCCTCCATTTGCTTTTGATAATAAAATGCTATGTAGTTTTATTTGATAAACAGAGTTTTTAGTCTTTAGAATGAATGATGCTATAATTAATTTGGAGCTTTATTCTCACCTGATCAAGTTTTGGAGTGATTCTGAGAAGCTGTGGGTTTCCAGGTAAACAAACCTTAAATAGAAGACTGTGCCCCGTGGTGCTTTTCTCTCCTCTCCTGGAATGGCCCAGTGCAGGCTCACAGCTTCTTTTCCTGCTGTGAGACCCATATTACAAACACAAAGCAATCACTCTAACATAAGTTGTGTTCCTATTTGTGAATAGATTAGAATTCTTATAATTATTCATAAACAAACAAATGTCATAACTTGTAAAGTATGGCATGAGGTTTTGGAAAACGTTTCCAAAATATTAAAAATAATACCTGTAATATTTAACTTCTCCTGTATATGTGTTTTAAATTTTATCATTGCAAAATATGTTGGAGATATTTTAATTGATGTTGAAGAAATCATGAGAACTATAAGTGCTTTTGGTTTTTGACGGATTTCTTCCTTAACTGTAGAAATTAGTTTCTGAAGATATTCTTAATATGTACTGACTAGAACATGAATCTATTTTTTTTATTATCTTTTACAACTGGAAATAACTAAGCAGAATGATGTTTTTACACAGTAGTCATCAGTTTGCCAGTTCCCGTCTGTTCCTGGGATTAACACGGAATGGTCTCCAGCCAGGAAGGACACTTGTTCTTTGTTTTGCTGTGATAATATGAACACACAACAAGCAGTCACCGTTCAGTTTGTCTTCAAAAGTGAAATTAAGATTGTATAGTGCCACAGAGAGATGTTGTAATGTATCCTTGTAAGTTACCAGGTTGTTCTTTTCAACTATTTTTGTCTATCTGTCTCTGTCTGTCTGTCTTGTTTGTCCATCTATCCATCCATTCATCCGTCCATCCATTTTCTGTTTGGTTTTTTTGAGACAAAGTTTCTCTGTAGCTTGGAGCCTGTCCTAGAACTCGCTCTGTAGACCAGACTGGCCGCGAACTCAGAGATCCTCCTGTCTCAGCCTCCTGGGTGCTGGAATTAAAGGCGTGTGCCACGACTGCTTGTCTCTTTCCAACTATTTTATAACAGATATCTCAGAACCTAAGAACCTAAAAGCTAGAGTAAGTGGCATCATGGGTAATGTGCAATAAATACTGGGCCTATATTAAACACATTCAGTTTGTGTTTTTGTTGTTTTTTCTTAAATAGGGACCTACTAGTTACTACAGAAGTATTTTTGGTTCTGCTGAATTCTTGTTGAATTAGTTTAAATGAAAAGTTAGTATGCCTTTTCAACATACATACATTTCTAGAACCCTTCCCCGGAGCCATTTAAAAGAACTTTGGATGTATCCTCAAGGAGTTCTATTAGACTCACAGAGAAAGGCTGAACAGGAGGCTTTTATGCGTGTCTTCCCTTGAGCTCACACTGTAGTCTCTGCAATGCTTGCAACTGAGATAATAGATTAGCTCAGAGTTGGCTGGGCTGGACCAGAGTGACTGTAGGAGAGACTGCATGAAACGGAACACCTAGATGAGAGGAGTCGGGGATTTGCTGGTTTCTTTTCTTACTGCTTGGAAAAAAACAAACAAAAAAGCTCTACGCCAGCAACTCATAGGAGGAAGAAGTTACCTTGGTTCGCTGTTTATAGTTGCAGTCCTACCAGGTTGGGGAGTCAGACAGCAGCAGTGTGAAGCAGGAGGGTGGGGATGGTAGTACAGTGTCTGATGGGAAGTCCTTCTGTGTCTCCATCAGAAGAGGGACTCTGGGGTGTGCTTGTCTCTTAGTGTCTGTGCTGCAGTGTTTCCTAGTGTTTTATCGACCCTCCCACCTCACAATTAAATGGTTGTCCTCACACAGGTATACCTCACCTGTCTTCCCAAAAGTCAAGGATCCCCAACTGACCTTTATGTTTTGTACAGAAAAAGGGAGATTGTCAGCCTGAAGATCTTTCCTAAGACTGTCTTCTTAGAAAATTATTTTATTTCTCTCCCTATCCTGCACCCTGCACCTTCACCCAGAATGGTGTCATCTTCAATCTTCACATAGTGGGGGTGGACCTCAGGTTACCTGGGGGCACATGCCCTGCATTTCTTGAATATCAATGGAGGCGTGTCACACAGAGTGGTATAAATGGGCTTGCGTGTTGAAAAATGAAATCATAATGTTAGTTCGTATTATGAATATTGGCTATTCCAACTAAAAAAGTGATCGCTAAAACCTCAAAGAAAAGCATGAATTCTTGAGCTTTACATATCAATCCCGAGTTAATGTGTGGATGATTTAAAGCCAGATCGCTGGTTTTAACATGGCTACATGGTTTTCACATGTAGTACCTGAAAGAGAGAAAGAAAGAAAGAAAAAAGAAAGAAAGAAAGAAAGAAAGAAAGAAAGAAAGAAAGAAAGAAAGAAAGAAAGATGACTTCTGAGATCTTACCTGCTGCTGGTGACCCTGCTCCTCATCCAAAGTCTCTCCTTGGAGTCCTTGGAGATGTTTTCTTCACAACTTCAGGCCTGTTAATCTTCTTTTAATTCCTATTTCTACACCACTCAGTATCCTTGTATGGGTAGACACCAGTAGAGTTTTTTTTTTTTTTTTTTTTTTCTCGTCTGGAGGTCTCAGATTTCCCTGGTCTTCCTGTCTTCAGCAAATTGGCCTCTGAAAGCCTTCCTGGAGTTCACAGTCTGTGGCTGTGTATGTTTCTGCCTGCTTTTCCCTGTTCATAGTGAACTGTCTTGTCTTTTCCCAGCCTTCCTTGTAAACAAACTGCTTCTTAGAAACGTGCTCTGAAAAGCCTCGAACTTAGATAAAATTTGTATAGTTTCCTGAGTGTGTGTGTGCACGTGCACGTGCGTGTGCGGGCACGCGTGTGTGTGTGTGGTGTGCGTGTGTGTGTGTGTGTGTGTGTAAAATGTGAAGATGGAGCAATGACGATGTGACTTCTTCCGTAATTCATGTGATTTTTGGTTCTTTTTAGCTGTAACCAAGAGACAACACCTTTGTAAGGTGTTTTCTTTCTTTATACTGAACATACTATATGTAAGGAAAACAGTTCAATTTCTTTTGTTGTTCCCAGTAAACTTTAATTTCATCTTAAAATAAAATAAATTTTTTAAAAGGAGAAAAATGAGATGTATTCTTCACAGTATGCCCAAATAGGACTTCTTAGATGGGTAATGTTGCAATTAGAAACAATTTAAACATTCGTGCAAACTTCTAATTAGGAGAGCCCGAGGTCAGGGCTGAGTGCTTGCTTGCCTTTTTCACTCTTGACGTCTTTCCAGCTGAAAAATGGGTGATGCCTGCTCATAGTTTATAAGATTCCTCATAAGACTCTCAGCCGGTTACTGCAGATAATTAAGACCTGAATACCTACTGCATGTGATGAGAACTCTTGGATGCTTCTAGAAATTAGTAGAGTTGGGAAAACAGGCATGCGTATTGTTTTACGTGCCTCTTTATTCCCCATGTGGAATCCCAGCTCGAGAAGGCAGTGAGCAATTTGCTTTAATCTTCTCTTGTACAGTATCTTGTTTTTCCACATTCGTGTTTGAAGACCTTTCTCCTTCCAGATTGTTCTTGTGAACCCTATTATTTAGTGGTTAAGAATGTATTGACTATACTGTGTAATCCAAATGTGGTTGGCCCTGTTTGCTTCCCAGAGTTTTACATGTGGCCATGTTTTATTGACAGCGTCTTTCCTACTTAATTATGTCTTTTGTTGACAGCTCAGACTGTCTCTGTTTACTCGTATTTAGAATGCAGCTGGCAACAGCAGTTGGTTTGTGAAACCGAAGCACACAATTAACTTCCCAAGTTAAGGTAGAATTTGTTTCTTTGAGAGAGAAAGATTTCATAGGGTACATCACTTTGCTCCAAATGTTGTGTGCCTACAGTGTGCCCATTTCTAACGTTAGAGCATCAGCAGAAAAGAATGTGACACCCTGAATTATAGAGTACTGTTATACTATCAAGAAATACTGGTTTTTTAGCATTTTTTTTGTTAGTCTAGGAAACCAGATAGCAATATTTAGTTTGTGTATTTAGAACCAGCCAATAGGAATGTTGTGAGCATTTTCCTTTCAGTCGGATGTTCAAATAACCAAATTTTGACTGTAACATTTTGAGGAAATATAAACTCCCTGCTAGTGTTGTTATTTTCAAGATGCTGTGTAGTTATTGGCTCTACAAAGAATGAGGGAGTCCAGTTATTTCAGTTAAAACCAGGAAGGAGATCCTTTGGCAGGAAATATAAAGTATGAGATTCCTGTGCCCCAGCGGCAGTTAGGACCCATGAAACCCCTGCATACCCCACAAGATCCTTTGCTTCCATGAGTTAGACTATCAAACACAAACTTGTTGTTTTTTCACTTCTAGCTGTTTAATTTCTCATAATTCTTACAGCATTTTCTTTGTGTACCCACTGTGACAAACAACGTGTATGTTTTCTTTGCTTTTTGAAAACTAAGGTGAATAGCATATTGAAGGAAGTTCAGGATTATTACATCATTGGGTATAGTGGCGGTAGATGTCTGCAACACAGCCCTGCATAGACAAAGGCAGGAGCATCGTGTGGCTGTGTGGTAGGGTGCTTGCTAGGTTTGGGAGGCCTGTTCCACACATGCACTTATCACACGCACGGACACACATACACACACACATGCATATGTACCCTCACTTGTACCAAGAAAAAAATAAACGAAGACAAAACAAAAACAAATTGCCATAAATGTCTTTTTAAAAAAAGACTCTTTAGTTGTGCAGAGTGGTGGCGGCGCATGCCTTTAATCCCAGCACTCGGAGGCAAAGACAGGTGGATTTCTGTGAGTTCAAGGCCAGCATGGTCTACAGAGTGAGTTTCAAGACACAGAGAAACCTTGTTTCGGGGAGAAAAAAAAGAAAAGATATCAGACAGCTTTGACACTGTTAACTCCTTTTTCTGTCTTCAGATAAAACTGGTTTCCTCACAGCCCAACCCATAAGCCTCTCACGGTGACTCAAGCTTTTACACACTCTTTCCCCTTACTACCGAGAGTTACATGCAGGCAGACTTTGGTCTCCTAAAATAAACTTTCATGATATTATGCTAAATCGTTTGACCCACTGTTTCAAAATCATACAATTTATTGCTCTGTGGTTTTATTTTTAAAAGGGAAATAGAAAAATTAGCCATGCATTATGTTGCACACCTGTAGTCCCCGCACTTGAGAGTCTGAGTCTAGCGGATTGCAAATTTAAAAGCAGTCTGCCCTACATAAGTTCCAGGCTAGCATGGGATACTTCGGGAGATCCCATCCGTAGACGATGAATAAATATAGAGAAACTAATAATTATAGTACATATAAAATAAATACAAAGTAGAAAAAATGTGTGCATTGAAACAGAAATAGGGGGCTGGAGAGATGGCTCAGCTGTTAAGAACACTGGCTGCCTTTCCAGAGGACCTGGGTTCAATTCCCAGCACTCACAATTATTTGAAACTCCAGTTCCAGGGGATCTGACACCCTCACACAGACATGTAGGCAGGCAAAACCACAAATGTACATCACACAGACAAACAAATAAATACAAAACTAAGTAGAATATTTTCAGACTCTGCGTGCTTTGAAAAGAGGTAAACACATACATTCCTTGTGTATTTCCACACACCATTAGGAAGCTCTTAGGCCCCAGTGGTATTTGCCATCTGTACAGATGAGGGAGCAGACCTGTCAAGTGGGTGACCAGCTTTAGAGAAGCCTTGTATGCATGTTCAAAAGAGTGAAAGTATTGAATCAAGGGCATTGTTTTGATGAAGACTATTTTAACTTTTCAATGTCTGTTTGTGGGATACAAATTACATTGCTGATATTGGTCTTAGAAACGGTTGAAGTAAGCAGTGAGAAGTTACCAGTTGAGTGAACTTAAAAATGTTACAGATTAAGAACACAAAGGGAGCTAGTATAGTCTTGAAGATCAGCAGAATTCTGTCCGTACACAGGCCTCTGTATCGCCATCCTAGTCAAGGAGGTACAAGCAGCAGGGATCAGTGCAACTTGCAGAATTCACATCACAGCCCTGGATTTTCTCTCAGGATTTTCTTTTATATTATTC
Organism: Chionomys nivalis; assembly: GCF_950005125.1. Lineage (NCBI taxonomy): Eukaryota > Metazoa > Chordata > Mammalia > Rodentia > Cricetidae > Chionomys > Chionomys nivalis. The sequence goes on along the minus strand of NC_080103.1, from coordinate 55,868,535 downwards.
TTTCCTGAAAAATAACCCATATAATTAGATAGAATTAAAAAGGGGATGGTAGAGGAAAACCGTGCTGAGCTGACAAAATCGATGTGGCCCTAATTTTGCTCTTTTACTTCTGTTTCACATATCAACCTTCATGTGTCTGTTTTCAGAGAAATCTAAAACTCATTCACACTTAATTTTTAAAACATTGGGGATTACAGGTTCACAAATGAGTCTTCTGATAATAAATTATTAAATTAGTAAAAACATCCTGTAAACACAGCTACTAAGAGCTGCCAAGACACCTTGGGTTGCATTTCTTAGTTGAGCCTTGCTAGGAATATACTGCTTCCTAGTTAATTACTGCCTCCAGACAGAAAAGGAAAGGCCTTGAATCCAGCATTTGTATGGTCGCATGGCCCTGTGCAGCCAAGCTCAATGCATGTTACATGATTGCCTGAGAGGAATAGAAAAGCTACTTTCTCAGTCTCTGACCAGAATGCGTGATGAGGCTTGGTGTCAGCGAGGGCAAATGGGCACAACGGCAATTACACCGAAAGCAAAGTAGTTTCCTTGACAACCAGTTTGAGGATTCATTGTGATTTATTATTTACTACTTCAAAAACTCTTTCTGTGATTTAATTAAGGATTGAGATTTCCACGAAATCTATCTCTTCCGAGCCCTGTGACTATTGTTGAGATGTACATGGAGACAACCCCACATTCATGGTGCCTTAAACAGGGCCAGAGGAGCCTTCACCTATAGTTCTCTGAGAATGTTCACAGGTCACATAGGAAACAGTTAACTTAGATAAAATGGGGCTTACACTGGGTGATGTTGTTACTTGGTACTTAACTAATAACATAATAAGAACAGTCGCCTTGGGTGCCTCCAAAGCAGAGGTTTCACATGAATTTTTATCTTTTTGTTGGGAGCAGTTTATTAACTAGTTTGCATCTCCGTATTGCATGCAGTATAGATAGGTTATTTCTTTGTACTCATCTCCATCATTACACACTTCTTAAATTTCACAAATTATAGTCTTTTAATTGTGGCTGTAATCAGCTAATATTTTTTTGCGAGAAAAGTTCAACTCCTTCCATCTTACCATTAGATAATTTCTATTGTCTGTGATTTTGCTTCCCTAAAACCTTCCGATGCTCACTCATTACTTTTGCCAAAAGAGCTTTAAGTGAACTACTTGTTCAGCATTAATTAATAACGGAATGTGCCATGCTTCTTAACTAACGCACTGTGTTTTTTAAGGAACAAAACCTTCCAAATAAAAATAATTTTAAGCATTTATTAAATTTCTATTCAAAAATGGTATATTTGTATGTATTCTTTTTAATTAAAATTGGTTCTGCTTAGCTCGTTTACATTCCTGCCGTCAGTATATCAGCCCGAACATTCCATATATAATTAATGTAAGGAAAACAAGAGGGCTGTCCCTTGGTAGAAAAACTGGTAATGGATTAAAAGACCGTAGCTCTGAAATTCCAGGAATGTGGCATAAGATGCGCTTAGACCTGAAGTCTGGAAATATTAAGCCATACCCCACCCATGTAATCAGCTCAAGATTGAAAAAAATATTTGGTTGAGCACCTAATATGGATATTATGTTCCTACCCAATATTAAATACTGTTTAAGAAGAATCTTCACTTTTACCGGAAGAGAGGGTTGACTGTTGCTGGCAGCCTTTGAGCCTTGATGGAATGTGTACTGTGTGTATTCAGAGTCCAGAGCCATTGCCGAGGCAGCCTCCGGAGTGTCTGACATGCAGCATTGTGTGTGTTACCTAAGTCAGGGACAGGGAGCATGCATTCCCCTCCTGGATCCCAATTTGGACAAGGTCAGCACTTTTTAAATTGTGCATTGTGACTTTGACATCATTTTTAAATTTTAATCATCTATTAGAAACAATTACAAATATTCATGGAATAGATATCAATCGTGAACATAATAAATCCATAGTGTTTTCTCATAAGAAGTCCGTTTGCTGCAGACAATAGCTTACAAAAATGCAAGTAGAGCTTCATGATCTTGTCTTTCCCAGAACAGCATGTCCAGGTGAGAGTACATTCCCCACTCTTTCCTAGGTAGTATTATTTTTTTAATGGAATTTGTCACATGCAGAATCTTTGGGTTCTGAAGGGTAAGAGAAAGATGTGGATTTGTTATTCTGCAGCAGTGGTACTGTATAAATTGGAATTATTCCTACCTGCTAAGTGTGGGATGTTAGACCTTAGTATAAAAACCTTCTGGATTATAGGAAGCCGTTAACTTATCAGACTGTGGTTCTGAGAAGTAAGCTTGTGATTTTGGTGTGTATTCTTTTAAAATAGTGAAATAAGTTATACTATTAAGTGTACATGGTGTGTGTGTGTGTATGTTTATATGCATGTGCTTACATGTGCCTGCGTGTGTTCCACAGTGTGTGTAGGTTAGAGGATAAAAATTTCAAGAATGTCAGCTCTCTCCTTCCATCTTAAAAAAGTTTCTGGGGACTTAACTCAGTCTACAAGTTTACAAGGCAAGAATCTGTATATACTAATCAGTCTCACAGACCTCTTTAGTTTTAATTTTTTTAAGAACATATTCTTTAAATACAAGTCTGGATTCATTCATTTGGGGCAGTGAATGTGGGGATTTGACTCTCGCATGCTTTGAATGTGGATAAAAGATTCATCCGAGTCCTACATGCTGTCTCTAAGAATTGGGAGTGGATCTTGATGCTTAGACAGACCTCTCAGACATTCCAGGCCTGTGAGGCTGAAGTAATCACATGGCAGAGCGCATCATGGTAAGGAAGGTGAGAAGCTTATGGGAATGGCGGGGTAAGTTACAAGAGAATTTGAGATGGCCAGCCAAATATAATGGTACCAAGTGAGTCAGAAATGTGCCTTGACTAACTAACCGTAAGTAAACCGCAGGTGCCTGGCGGTGCTTCTGCAGCACACTGATTGTGTTTTGGAGTATTTCATAGCTTATTTTGCATTGTTATAAAGGTGTTGGAGCAGCTTTGTATACGTTTGCCAAGCATCTAAGTTCATGTGTATGAAATGTTAAAATATTAAAATGAGACCAACATAAATTGGGATTTACCTCGTTAGAAGAACTGTGAGAAAAAAAAATGTTTTGACTGATATTTTCAACTTACACATCACAGAGATTTTTGTATTATTTTGGGTGCATTCCTGTGAGTTCAGGTGCATGCCTGTGTAGGTGCATCTGTACAGGTGCATCTTTGTGCAGGTGCAGGTGTATGTACAGGTGCAGCTGTGTGCAGGTACATGTGTGAGTTCAGGCATCAAGGACCGGCCTCGACAAAATCACCTCTTACCAGGGTAGAGGAGTAGGAATTGTATAAATATAAGTAAAGACTATGAGGACACATAAAGATAAGACAGAAACCATAGACTAATACTGGGAGGGTATTCCAGTGATTACTGAAATTCTGAAATTATCTGCGTTTATTTTTTCCACAGCTTTTATTCCCAACATAAACGGGGGGTGGGGGGAGGTTATTATTTATTAACATAATACAAAGGACAAGTCAGTCAATTGCTTTTACACTTTGAGACATCAAATCATTAACACTCTGTTGTCTAGGTAGCAAAGCTGCTCTAGATCATCCAGATCACCCATGCTGAAGATTGTCCTTCCCCAGGTGACTTCATAGTTACTAAAGAAGGAGCAGAAGTACATTTGCATATCCTGACCACCTGTTAGCATGGCATGGACCTACTAGAATGAGCTATTTTGATGTTAAAAGAACCCAGCAGTCACATCCTTAGTTAGGGTGCTTGTTGATCATTTGAGTAATCTCCAAACTTTCTGACCTTCAGACAAGATGGAAATGGGCCCACATTTATGTATGTGCAGGTGCATGTGTGAGTGTAAGTGCATGTTACGTACAGGCGCATGTATGTACAGGTGCATTTGTGAGTGCAGGTGCATGTGGGTGCAGTTGCCTGTGTGTTTTCAGGTGCATCTGTGTACACCTGAAAGAGGACAATCTTGGGGTGGTTTCTTAGGAGCTGTCAACATTTTCTTTTGAGGCAGGGCCTCTCTCTAATGATGGGAACACCATCACTACTGGCTTTTTCCCCCCATTGATTGTGTGATGCAACTCTGGTCTTTCTGCGTGCACTTCACTGACTGGGCCATTTCTCCAGACACTTTACAGTATTTTTAAATGAAAATATTTAGAGCTAAATGATCATGGAAGCTTAGGTGACAGCTTTGATGTGATCTTTAGTTGCTGAGACTCTGTTCAGAATCTTCCCTAGTTCATTTTATTTATTCTTGACAACTGGATTTTTAAAACATTACTCTTCCTGATTCCTCTTTTGCCACTCAAGATAGTTTTTGGTTCATTTGTCTTTCTTTGTGTGATGTATTCCCATGGTGTATTTTTAACAAATAGAAATGGGCAACTCTGTTTTAGTAGATTGTTTTCTGTTTGGAACATGATTATTCCTTGATAAATGTTTGAACAGCTAATAGCAAGCTGAAATACTAGAAGATCTACAGGGCAAGGTCTCATCTTAGGATCCAGGATGACAAATCAGGAGGGTCTCTAGTTTTAGGAGACCTTGTTTTATAAATAAAGCAAACACTTGTTCCCCCATATCTTAAAAGCAATCTTTTTGTTTGGTTGGTTGGTTGGTTTTTATTTTGTTTTGTTTTGAGACAAGGTTTCTCTGTGTAGCCCTGGCTGTCCGGGAACTTGTCTGTAGTCGAGGCTGGCCTTGAACTTACAGAGATCCACCTGCCTCTGCCTCCTCGGTGCTGGGATTAAAGGCATGAGCCACCACTGCCTAGCTAAAAGCAATTCTTATAGTAGCAAGTAAAAGCTGTTCAGCAAGAGGAAATTGAGTTAAAAGATTATAATGGAATTGTTTTGAAAAATTAAGATTTGATGCTATTGTGTTTGGACATTATTGGTTACATTGGCTTATTAATGTGTATGTATGAGATAATTGCTTTGCTAGAGGATTTTGAACATAATTGAAGCCATCTCTATACTCATGCATGTTTTCTTTTCCATCTCTAATCAGAAAACACACAAATTCAAGCTATAGTGTGTTAGGCACCAGGAAAATAGCTAATACAAAGAAATTCCTCGTTATACCTGAGAAGATTGTAAAGTTCTATTTAAGAAAGTTATGCAATATCCCATTATTGACAAAGAGTTTTGATATTGTTGTTTCTCTTATTTTTGCTGACAAATTAATGTATACATTGATGTTTTTAAAGTAAAAATATTTAGAAATATTGCAAGTATTCATGTGATTACCATTATCTTTATTCTATTTTTGATACAAGGTCTTATATAGCTCAGGGTGACCTTAAATTCACTGGGTAGCTAAGGATGGTCTTGAACTCCTGATTCTCCTGCTTCTGTCTGCCATGGGTTCCAGTTGCACGCTATCTAGCCCAGCTTAGGGTATGATTATTTTGCTTCAGTCAAACAGTGAGCAAAGGAGATTGAGATGCCGGCATGTAGGTACAGCGACAACAGCTGTCAGAAAATACACATAGCTCTTTCCAACTCCAGAACAAGTGAGTTCCCCTAAAGTGCTGTATCTTAGAAAAACTCCTAACAGCCTGTTATGTAGGAATCTTTCCATGTCACAGGGACCATACCACAGAGTGTTATGAACTTCCTTACACATACAGTGTTTTGCAAAACTTACATACCCCAAATAATAAGGTAGCATTTTAGAAAGATGATTAATTTATTCAGCAAAGTGACTTTGTGTCTTATACTAGGACAGTCAAGGTTACCCAAACAATAGTGTAAAGGCTTAGAACCCTTTGTTCTGTTCCTTGGAAGTCAGTAAAGGCCTGATAATTGAATAACCAAGACGGGCTGCAACTGCAACTGATGCTGGGAACAGCGGCAACACCATCGCATGCCACGATGGTTTCATCATTAAAATGTCCACTGGATGTTAGATCACCTTGAAATATTTTCATGTAAGATTTCTATAGAAAATAGCCATTGCTTCTTATTCTAAGGTGTTCCTGTGTAGGGGAACTAGAAATAAAAAGTTTATAAGATAATCTTAGTTGCATCGCAATGATCATCTTTTTTAATATGCATATAATATATTTAGTTTCAGTGCCTAGAAATATGTTTTCAAGGATGATTGTATTTGTTATTATGTATGTGTGTGTCTGTGCATGAAACTTGAGGTGTTCCTGGCAGTAGTAAGCCTCCTGATGTCGTTGCTAAGAACTAAACTCCAGTCCTCTGCAAGAGCGGTATGCTCTGCTAACCACCGAGCCAATTCTCCAGCTCCATAGGAAAGATTTTGATCAATTTGTGTGATTTTCTTGGTAAATGAGATTAGCAGTCTGCAGGTGAAATGGCCTAGAAAGAGAAAAGCGCTCCTGATAGGACTCAAGGAGATGAGCCGATGTGGGAGGAGCATCAAAGCCGCCCTCTCAGCTTTGGGCTTCAGAAAAGGACTTCCTAGCCTCATGTTCTGAGTTGTAAAATGAGTCTTGTATTGAGTTTTTGTCATGCTAGATGATTGCCATAGCTAATAAATACCCTATCAAATGAATGAATGAATGAGTGAATGAATAACAAATAAATAAATCCTGAAGCCAGAGACTTATTTCCCCCTTCTTAGAGGGACATGGACTAAGTCCTGGGGACCCAGGGATGTGCCCTTGACCCTGTTTGGGGAAGAGGCAGTACAGCTTGGCTGTAACACAGAGAGCACAGAGCACACCCCTTAGGGAGCTTTTTTAATTCTAGTCAGAAGAAGGAAAGAATGAAGAGTCCAGCAAGTAGCTTGGATATTATTCCTGGCTTGAGTTGTTACAGGGTCCTCATGAGAATTGAGAAAATATTCAGTGTATCTAGACTGTATTCAGTCCTTGTGAAAGATGCTGTCTTCCTGACTTGGCTACCAGTGTAGCTTTAAGAAGACCGAGGAAAGAAATCAGGCTAACAGGGATTAGCTTAATCATAATTGCCTGCAATTATGATTTCATCATACACAAACTATTTACATACAGTCACTTATATCTGCTGTATAACTTACCAATTAGTCTGTTTCCTTGGATAGCTGGACATGGGATCTAAACCTTTTAAAGACTGCACTAATGAAGGCAGAATTGCAAGCTTCACATTGGGACTTCCTCTTCTCCCCCCCCCCCTCCAGTCTGCTGGCAAAATCAAACACTTGGTGCTTTGCAGCTGTTACATTTAATCCTTAAGTATAAGTTATTTGTTGTTTTTCTAAACCTGAAGAAGAGATGTAGGAGCCTTGTTACTCCCATTTGATAAGTGGGAAAACTGAAGAACAGATCCATCCTCAAGTTGGTAAGCAAGATAATTCTGCTAGCAAGCATTGGAAACTTAGCTCCAGGTGGGCTGTGTCAGAGAGTCCATCTGCAAAGTAAGTTTAAAGAGCGATATGATTTAAGAGTTTCCAGTAGTAAACCTAGCAGAAAAGCAAAGATGAATTTGCACCCAACAGCTAGTTGCTAAAGCCCCAAAAAGGACACCTGCAAAAGTCCCAACCTGTGGTATCACATAGATGCTTTTCTACATATTAATTTAGCCTACAAACTTGTAGCATACAGTTGCAGAATTGAGAGTTGCTTTCATGTCACCAGAGAGTCTGAGAGAATCATCAAAGGTGGATGACTCTGGAATGCTGACCATCAGAGGATTAAGGGGATTTGTCTTTTCAGTAAGACTTCCTGTGTAGGCTTCTACAAAGACACCAGTGACCTCTGTCCCTAGACCTGTCCCTCTTCTTCGGTAACAGATGACTTTGAAAAACTTTGCATTGTAGTGTGGTTTGAGACTCCTGTGCAATTGGTGTATGTGCAAAACATACTTTATTTCTGTCTTCTCTTTTGATGAGTCTCCTGGCAGTTTTCTGTTGTCTGGGGAAGAAGTGGGGGGAACTCCTACACCCTAGATGAGAGGGGGTTCAAAAAAGCAGAGCATGCAGGAGGAAGTTGCACCTGGAAAGAATGCTGTGAAGCTGTAAAGATAGGGATGTGAGAATCGGATTTGAAAATAAGGATTATATAGTGCACGCTTGTCATTTAAAAGAATTTAATGGGATAAGCAAATTGGGGCTTTTCTACAGTGACATTCTAGTACCGTGTAAATCTTTTTGCTTCTCTCTTTGATATTTGTAGCTAATTTGCAGACAAGTCGTTTTCTCAACCACCTTGCAGAATATAAACTTTAACACAGCAGATCATTGCCAGCTGTGGAATATACCGGGGAAATGTATCCAGGAGCAGACAACAAGGAGGCCATTGGGAGTTGGGAGAGTTGGGAATGAAGAAAATGCCATGAAATCTATAGGAAACATTTTGCATAAGCAAAGTCCCTTTCCCGATGGTGTAAATCTGGGCACAGGTCACCCAGGGGGAAATGCATTCCACGGTAAAGTGATCCAGTCGAGACATCACTTTTAGGAGAAGCCATCTGGGTCTCCACTTCCACTCAGGTGTCTTCTATGTAGAAAATGGTGGCACTCAGCCACAAGAAGGCAATGGGAATTTCACTTCAGGTCTCAGCTCGGGAAGTGTAGTTATCAGGTTGTTCCCATAAAGGGGGCGGTATTCCCTTATCTTCCTGGGCTCTGTGCTTCTTTGCTTATCCACTCACTTTAATTGGTCCGTAGGGGTTGGTGGCAAGGTTTCATGCCCATCTGGATGACTGGGCACCCTTGGCATCTATGGACTAGTTTCTGTTATACCAGAAAAGTATTTCCATAACTCTTCTTCCTGTCAAGCATATGTATACTGTGATAAATATGTAGATCTTTTTAAAAATGTATTTTGACATTTATATTTGTATATGTGGGTGTCTCTCTGTGTGTATGACACGTGCGTGCGTGCATGTGTTTGTGTCTGTCAGTCTGTCTGACTTTGGAGGCCAGGAGAGGGTGTCTCATCTCTTCAAGCTGCAGTTAGTGGTTGGTTGTAAACTCCCCAGAATGGATACCAAGAACTCAGGTTCACTGGAGGACCAGCAAACACTCCTAGAAGGCATCTCTAGCAAAAGTTATAACTTTTTTTTTGTGGGCAGGGGGAGAGGGGCCTGGGAGCCCAATCCCAAATCACTCAATATAATCATAATTTTGTTTTGTTTTCTTAACAGAATCTCGTTTCACTCAAGCCAGTTTCAGACTCATAGTGAAGCAGATGACCTTAGCTCTTGGTTTACCAGGTCCACTGCAAACTAATCAGACTCCACAGTATTTTTTATCATGTATTTAATATTATGGTATTTTCAGGGAGGAAACCATTCCCTTTTATCAATATCCTCTAAATCACTCTCCTATTGTGGGATATTACGTAGTATTAAAATTTCCACTGTCTCCTTTTGTCCAAATTACTGTCAGATTGTTAGATTGTTTTTAGAATATATTATCATAAATGGGATTTGGTAAGAATCTTTTCAGAAAGATTGTATGAGTTCATGATCTCATAAATAGCTGAAGTATAGCATAAACATAATGAAAATGTGGGTAAATGTGATCTTAATTGCATTCAATTCCTATTCATGAAATAAAAGCAGCAAAAAAATGGATTGATATATCGCCAACATTAAAAATGACTCAATGTGAAGCACTTAAATTATGAACCCAATTATTGTTATAAACAACCAGATCTTTGGTAATTTGATAGGAGAAAATGCAACCAAATTTGATTTTTTTTTTAAAAAAATCTTTTTGTTCTTGACCATTAAATATAGTATTTTATTTTTACTTATGTTTACTTTGTTTTCTGGGCTTTGGAGGATGCTGGTGTTCACTAGTGGGGTCTCACCCAGGCCTCAGCCAACGTTTGGTCAGTAACCCACATCCCCAGCCATGCCTTTTCTTGACCTAATTTAAAATGGATTCTATTGCCATGTGGTGGTAGTGCCATTAATTCTGCACTGAGGAGGCAGAGGCAAGCAGATCTCTTTAAGGCCAGCACAGCAGGCCAGTCCAGGCTATGCAGTGAGACCCAGTCTCAAAGAAACCAAAGAAACAAAACACCCAAAGGAAAACAAATTAAATAAAACAGATACTCTGACTTGTAGACACTTTGCTATAAACGATGTGACCCGGTGTTTTCGTTTCAGTGTTTAGTGTTTAGACTTTCCCAGTCCATGTCTACATCAAGCATTCCACAGCGAGAGACAGTTGTTCATCTGTTGGGAGAAGATGGCAGCTTGTATTTCATAAATAGGATTTCATTGCAATTTCAAAGGCAGATTCGCCGTATGTTAGTCTGTCATTGGTAACTAGAATTTAATAATTAGGTAGCTTAACAAATGTGTTAAGTGTGTAGGACATGTGATGAGAATTACAATAGTAAACATTTGTAGTTGCTGATCTTAATTTATGACGAATTTCAGCTTGGGTAAAACTTTTAGGTAAACTACATTTTAAACCATCACCCTGTGTACTGACAATGAATTAATTCAGTATCACACCTGGTTTTCAAATGAAGGGACTGAAATACTGGTGCTGTATTTTTGTTTTTTTTTTTTTTTTTTAAATTTTATGGTTTATTTAACTTTATTTTATGTGCATTGGTGTGAAGGTGTCAGATCCCCTGGAACTGGATTTTCAGACAGTTGTGAGCTGCCATGTGGGTGCTGGGAATTGAACCCGGGTCCTTGAGAAGAGCAGTCAGTGCTCTTAACCGCTGAGCCATCTCTCCAGCCCCTGGTGCTGTGTTTTTAATGTGTAAAGATTCTAAACCAAACCACATACCTTCTTGCTCGGAAGTTTTTACTGTTGGCCTGAAATAGGAAACACATCTTACGAGCAATCCCTCCAGTTCCAACTGTACAGATCGTTAATGAGTGCATCAGAAGGGAGACATTCTTAAAATGCCCTGACCCATCTGGTTGTTCTTTCAGTAACTCCTCTTCTTCTTTAGCTCTGTGAGAAACTTTCACCTCAGTCATCATGTTTTATTATTTTTAAGCTATCTGTATTCATTATCAAATATCAATTAATATCAGTCATCAAAACAAACTGATAGCAAGTATCACTGAGAAAAGACTTGACCATTCCTATACTTTTCCTAATGCATTTGAAGAGTGGTCCATGAATATTTTATTTTGGTTTTGTGTGTCTAAAAGTATAAGTGATGGTATTATATGTTTTTATATAACAAAAAATGAATATGTAAACATTTTATGGACAGAATAAAATTCTGTAATAGAATACTGAAATTCAAATTTTGTATAATTTTAACATGTCATTAAATACTATTGTGATTCTATTAAACATTAAAAAAATATTAAACACAAGTTCTTGGCCAACATCAAAGTACTTGTTTTCTTCAAGTTTAAGATAGGTAGGCTCTTTATACGTAGCCCTAGCTTGCTGGGTAGTTCAGGGTAGCCTTGAATTTGAGCAATCCTCGTCTGTCAGTCTCCTGAGTGGTGGAATTGACTATTGATAAGTCATTTATATAACATTCTCGGAATTACTTGCTTCACTATTAAACACACTGTTCATGGGCAGTCATTGTATGGGAAGTTTATTTGTAAAGATACATTATGTTTTGCTTCTTTAGTGGTTGGCTGGACTAGAATGCAAACCATTTTTTTCTTTTTTCAGTGCCTGTTTCTTTCATCAGTTGTTACAGTAACTCTTCTATGCCAACATGAAATAGCAGAGAGTATGCTGGAGAATAAGAGTGTCTCCTGCCCTGATGCAGTTCTTAGCTTTAATGCTGCCTCCATCTGGGAAATATGATTTTTCTAGAACTTCCCTGTTGTTATTACACGTCAGATTCACCTAAAATCTTACTTTCTTTTTCTTCTTTTTTTAAATTAAGATTCTTCTCTCATACAATACAATACAACTATAGTTTACCCTCCCTCCACTTCTCCCACCCCCTCCCCTATTTCTCCTCTCCCCCAGACCCAGCCCCCCTCCATTTCCCTTCAGGGAACAGTAGGTTTCCAAGAGACAACACCCAAACATGTCAAAACCAGATACAAGATAAGGCAAAAAACTGAGTATTGTTGGTGGACAAGGCAACCCCAAAGGAGGAAGAGTCTCAGGAGCAGGCAAAAAAAGTCTCTCTCTGTGTCTCTCTCTGTGTTTCTCTGTCTCTCTGTTTCTCTCTCTCTCTCTCTCTCTCTCTCTCTCTCACACACACACACACACACACACACACACACACACACACACACACTGTTAGAAGTCCCACAAAGAGCCTTAGCACACGTATGAAGGACCTGGTTCAGACCTATGCAGTTTTACTGCTTGTCTCCGTGAACTCACATGACTCCTAAAACAGTTGATTGGTTTTGTGAGTCTTAGGATTTTCTGCTTTTTACTTTTTTTTTTTTTTGAATACTTGAGGACCATTTTAACTCACACTGTCCACCTTATAAGGATAAAATTAACAGTGTTCTAGGTTGTGAAGGAAAACAAACCTTTGAAGTTCAGGAGGGGCTATGCCAATTAGTTCATCAAGGCATAGAGACACTGCCTGGCACAGGATTTTCTTGTCCTATATTTTCCGTTACTTGTTAGAATCTCTGTACCTAGAAACTAGCATCAGCTTCTAGTATCTTCTGGTGCAAGAGCCGGTGTAAAAAACTGAGATGGCTCTCCCTGTGTTAAGTTAGGAACTCGCCAATAAATCCGCCACCATGCTGCCTCTTGCTTCTCGGTGGATCTGCTCAGCAGCTCAGCACCCTAAAGACTGCCTTTTGACTGCAGAGGAGTTCCATGTTGCTCTTCTAAGGTTTTATGACATCACAATTGCAGATTAAGTTCATGGTGTTGCAGATTTGCAAAATTTGAATTTATTTTTAAAACTTTATCTGTTCATCAAAAGGCAAATGGTACCCAGACTCAAATGAATGAATGTCAAAGCCACTGTATTGTCATTTAAGAAATGATACCTGCACCCTATCATGGACTGGGATTCTATCCTAAAGGGCAGTGCCGTCATTGGCTTCTAGAGGGACTTGTATACGAGGTTATTTAACTTATTCCAGAACAAATTTAAAGAGAAATTAAATGTGCCAAGAACACAAACACAGCAGGAAAAAGTGAGCGAGCAATAAGGAAATGCTTGTTTCTAAGGAAATGCTTGTTTCTACTTGATATTTTTTTTAAAAAATGGGATCAAATTTTAAATATAAGCTTGTTTTGTTTGTTTTTTATTAGCATAAACAGCAGTGAGTTTCACTGCAGCCCGTCTTTGCTGTTGCATCTTGGGAGAGACTGACTGGTGCATTCTTTTCACTCACTGGGGCATCTTGAAGTTTTTCATGGAAGCGTTAAGAAGAGTACTAGCATAGCAGCGTAGTGGCCAGGGCGTATCTTAGATGCGCGTGTCTGTCCTGCTGCTGACTTGGTTCACTCCCTCCCCCGCCCCCATTCCTACCACCCTTAAGGAACTTGATCTTTGTATGTGTTGAGATACAAATGTCTCTTTCAATCCAAAGGAAACCTACACTTTTTGGTAGTTCATCTTGTAAACTTTTATGTATGTAGCATCAACAATCAATATGTAAACACCGTTCTGAGGACATAAAAGGAAATGTTTCAACACTTTCTGGGCCTTAGAAGTTAATTTTTTTAGGTGAGGGTAGATGTAAGCAGGCGTTTCCCTGCTCCCTCTTAGAATCCTGTTGGAAAGTCTTTCTCCTGGCAGAAATAGCTTCTCTGTTGTCTTCAATGGTATTAATTTATTTGCTTTTTTTAAAGGGAGAATTTCAAGTTAGATACCCCTTTGTGATTTTAGGGAAAACAATGCCTTTTTACAAATGAACTTAGAGATAAGTTGTTCATGGTGACGCACGCGTGGAATTCCAGGTCTCAGGGGTTGGCAAGTTCAAGGATAGCCACTGCTTCTTCATGAGTTCAAAAGCAGCCTAGAATACATGAGGACTTGTCTCTAACAACAACAACAAAACTAAACTATTAATAATAAATAAAGGTGTGTAGGATAAAATGTTTAAACTGCTCCTCTCTTTAGTGGAAAAAGTTGGTGACCAGCATTTTTTTTTTTCTTTCAGTAACAAGTGATTGGAATGAGTAGCTGAAAAGGCAGGGTTCCAGCTGGATTGATTTCCTGAGGAACCTGTCTGGCTCCGCAAGCCCTCCTCCTGAGGCTTGTTTGAGTCAGCAGCAGTTGACTGCAGGCTCCTTTGAATTCCCCCTTTCAGGGTGCAGAGAAAAGAGTGGGTGGTTTCACTGTAGTTTCGGAGTTGCTAACAAAGATTCTGGAACCCACACTAATGGGCTCCCTTGTAGATGCCTTTTCTGACCAAGGTGGAACTGCTTCACATCTCAGGGCTTATTGTTGCCTAGTAAAATTTTACTGATGTAAAAGTTCTACATTGGAACATAGTGTTGTCCCCATTGAGAATCATTTTAAATCCTCTTTTTTTTGAAAAAAAAATGAGATTGTGATCAGTAGTTTTCCGCCTTTTCTTCTTGCATTTTAGAAAAAAATGTTTATTTTTAAATACAGCAGGATAGAGTACTGTCCAAATCTGTATTCCCTTTGATCTTTGAGACCTGCTGGAATTATAGTTGAAATAAACTCTAATGAAGTTACAGGACAGGAATGGAGTCTTCTTTAGTCTGCTTGGCTGGGGGTACCATATTGGATGCGTGAATAAATTTCACATTTCTGTATTCTTGCTTCTTATTTCATTGCTTTTAAGAACAAATAGTTTTCCAGGTCTGGGCGGGAGAATTAATGGGATTCTGATAACAAAGAGGTAGAAAAGAGAATTGTGAAATCTGTTCTATTCATTGGTGAGAGGTGGCAGTCTCTACCTGAGATAATAAATTGTTTTTCATTACTTATTCTGTAATTATTTTCTAGTTTCTTTGTTGACAGTGCATGAATTATACCGATGCTCTTGAGAACCTTCATTTAGCTGTACAAAGAGAGCAGCCTAGGAAGATTTCCTTACTGAAGCTAACTCTTCAGTAGCTTTTAGCTAGCTGGAAACAGAAATATTGTGAAGAATCTATTTTATTTCCTTGAGAAGAAACAAGCGGGCCACTGTGCTTTGTTTTGCCTTTGTATAAGGACCACAAGGGCCGACTGACTTTGAACAACTCAGTAGGCTTAGTTTTCAGAGAATGAGTAGATGAAGACCCTCTTTCCCATGTCAGTTACCCAGCCACAGGTCCATAATCATGCTGAGTCAGGTGTACTCCTGTGGTCCTTAGAGCACTAGGGCGCAGTAGGTGCAGCGTGAGTATCTAAGCCTGAAGTCAGACTTTCTTTTCTTGTTGTCAGGAAAGCCTTGGGCTGGTTTATGTTTGTTTGAATTCTTTTTCCTTTGTTTTTGAGACAGGGTTTCAGGTAGCCTGGCCTGACCTCAAATTGAATGTGCAGCTGAGCATGGCTTTGCACTTGTGATTCTCCTGCCTCTTCCATTGCTGGGCATACACTGTAGGACCTAAATTCTGAGGTCCTGGGGTGTTGGACGCAGAGCTTCTTATTGTGCTTAGAAAGGAAGCTACCAACCAAACTACAGGCTGTTGGCAACTCCATAACACTGAAAGCCTTAATACGGAGCCTTGATATGAAATATGAAATCCCTTGGCAACGTTTCTGAAGCAGACTGGAATTAAGGAAGTCTGTCTTTGTGAACTTTGGAGAAGTTGCGGTTTCATGCTGAGACTCTTAAAAACACCTCTTCCTGTGGCTTATGTTATTTTTGTAGACATCCTTACTGGGAGTTTTTCCTTTAAAGTTCAGGATTGAACCTGTCATGTTCTATAACGTAAACTGCTGTACCTTAATGACACTTGTGAATTATTACTCAGTAGTGGATAATTGGGAAGGGATCAATTTCTTCCTAATAAGTGCTTTAATCCCAGATGTTTTGAAGGACTCATAATGAATTCTCAGACTATTGAGAGGATTTTTTTCTTCTGTTTAACCTAACATCTGGTGGGTTTCTGACACTTTGACCTTGGACTAGCCAGAGGGTCGCCAGGATTAGTGATACTGCACAAATACCAGAGGCTTTGCCCTGTGTAGTTTATGCAATTAGAATTTCCAATTTTTCATTAGACATTTATTCATTTTAAGTTTTGTTTTTGTTTTCGAGACAGGGTTTCTTTGTGTAGCCCTCACTGTCCTGGAACGTACTCTATAGACCAGGCTGTCCTCACAGAGATCCTCCTGCCTCTGCTCCCCAAGTGTTAGTATTAAAGGAGTGTGCCACCACCACCGGCTATTTTAAGTTTTTAAAAAATATATTTCCAAATGCAATTATAAAAATTTTGTTGATTTAAATTTGTTACTATCAAAATTTTAAAATATAACCTTATTTGAAATGCTTTATCATTTTTAAATATCCAACTCTTTTTGTTTTAAATCTAAATGAGCAACTGATTCTAAATCCAAATGACTCAGAAAGTCATTGGCAGATGACTCTGTGGGTAAAGGTACTTGCTGCCAAGCCTGATGACCAGAGTTCCACCTCTGAGGTGCATGTGCTAGAAGAAAAGAACTGGCTTCCACAGGTTGTCTTTTGGCATACTGACTCTCTCTTTCATACACACACACACAAACACACACACAATTAAATAAATGTAATAAGCTTTAAGAAACTAAAGTTGGGTATGGTAACCAGCACATACCTTTAATCCCAATATTTAGGAGTCAGAAGCAGGCAGATCTTTGTGAGTTTTAGGCCAGCCTGGTCTATGAGTTTTAGGACATTCAGGGCTACATAGAGAAACCCTGTCTTGAAGCAAAAGATTTAAGAAGCTATAGCGTGTCACACCTTTGTGTTGAGTTGTATAGTCACATTATATAAGGTGGAAAGAATGCTTTCTTTTGCAAGAAGGCTTCCTTTGTGTGTGAGGTTCCACACAATCTTTCTGTACATGCAGATTCCTGCATTGTCTAGATCAGTGTCGTTCTGCTGGGCAATAGGAGCTGTATACTTTTGTTCTCTTTATTTTTAGTGTGAAGACAAGGCCATAGGTGAAAGTTTCTGTGCTCTCCACATATCTTAGTTTAGGCTTCTCACCACATACACCTCAAAGGAATTGTATATCAATAATCAATGACTACAGAAACACCGATGTCTTAGTTTGATAGATACTCCTTTTTAAAATGCATATGTATTTATATCTGGGGAGGGCGGACATATGCCATGCATGCCTGGGAGGTATAACTTTCTGAAGTAGAGGATAATTTTTGTGAGTCAGTTTTCTTTCTGACAAGTGAGTCTCAGAGTTTGAACTCAAGTCTTCAGGCTTCTCAGCAAGTACTTTTTAATCAATGAACCATCTCATCAGCCCTGATGAAGCTATTTTAAACATTGGAGTAGCCAAGAAGCTGAAACAGCTTTGAGCTCCCACAAACCTGCACGAACTCACATCTCTAGCACCTTGCTTTTACACATAAAAAGTTTTATCACACGCTTGAGATTTTAAAAATTGTGTTTCATTGACACCACGGACATGCAGAGGTATACGAACACTGTTGAACGATTAGTGAACTAATTTCTCTTTGAGACTTGCTCTTAGCACTCTTTCCTTGCAGAAAGAGTCCTCATGAGCATATACAAATGGATGGAATTCAGAGATTTCCTAGCCGGCAATGATAATAAATGGTAGCCTGCGTTAATGTCTCATTGCAGCTTGCAGTCACAGCTCCAGTTCCACGGAGGTCCCTGATAATCAAAAGCCACTGTTCTCACAAGGACCCAAAGACATCACAAACAGTACCATCCATGAGAGGGGTTGGTTCAGGGTAAATAAGAATAGCAGTAGCAGAGGAGAGGTTTTTACATTCTAGTTAATAAGAGCCCTTTCATAGACATGATTCCTCCAGCATTGTGTGCAGGACTGCATGGAGACTAGGTAGGATGGCAAAGTGCTTGCTATCTATCTATCACCTGCTTCAGGTCCAACAACACACTATTTATTGACAAAGCACCATACCATCGTGCAAAGATGCGTATGGAGGCTGTGACAACCAGTGGTGGCATTCCACTTCTGGTTCCCATCATAGCAGTGCACCTGTTACTGTTACTCCCTCCTAAATGCAGATGATTTCAGACCCAAGTACCTGCACCTGTTGCCCAGAGGTATTTACTCCAATCACTAGCCTAAAGCAGAGAGAGTTATTGCTTGACATTTTATAGCTTGGGGGGAAGAAACTGTCTTTGCAGAATCATTTGTTCAGAGAGGAGAAACAGAGCAAGCAGTTCATTTTGCTCTAAGCGCCGCACTTTGGCAGTATCCACATTTGTGCAGCACCAAGATATAGTATTGATTTTTTTCCCCCTCAGAGAAGCCTCCCACTAGTTCTTTCTTCAATTGTCAGCATTGCAAGATGGATTGGATTACATTCTGCTGGTTGGAATGCTTTGGGGGGGGGGGATTGAAGTAAAAATGTACTTGTAGATTGCAAGTACAACCAAGAATAAATGCAGTAAACGTGGTTACAAGGCTTTAATTTAGGGATTTCGTGATGTTGATCATGTGGCCATTTAACTGACTACTTGACCATCACACAGTTTTTTTTTCCTCCTCTTGTTCTCCCCCAAGACTGGCACCATAACTCTGCCCTACCTAGCAAGACCTTCTGCTGATGGGTGTCACAGTGTGGAGAGTCAGGAAAGCAACCTGTCAGATCATCCTTCCAGCATGTGGAACTATGGGAAACTTAAATCTCACTTAGCCTCTGTTTATTCCCCTGTAAAACAGTGACCTTAATAGTTCCCATCAATAGGGGCTTTTGAAGGATCATTAGCTGCTAAACATGTGAAATATCTTCAGCGTGGTTTCTGACAGCGCTGAGATAAAATTCCCAGCAATGACCATTTTGGGCTGCAGAAGTGAGCCAAAGCGAGACCGCCAATGGTGACCGTTTCTTTGTGAAAATTTGCCGAACTTCTGCCAGAAACAGCAGGAACCACACCCTCTAGCATGAAGCATCATGGAAGCATTTTTTTTTGCAGGGCGACACTGTTCCTATTACGCTGTGGCCAGGTAGACTTGACTGCGTTTGGAGTTGAGGGCAGAAACTGTAGCCCAGTGCTGTTGTCAGTAAAAGTACCCGTGGGAGTGTCTTCGGGCTCCCTAGTTCCATCTGACTGTGGTTTCAGTTGAGAGGACAGTGCAGGCATACATTCTCAAAGGTCCAGTGGGCAAATCCTGGAAACAATAGGAGCTGAATCTTTTCCATGCATGCTTGACTAGCTAGGAAGGGCAACAAGACAGGAGAGAGAGGAGAGAGGGAGAGGGAGAGGGAAAAGACTTGGCAGAAAAGAATCTCCAAGGCTGACTTCAGAAGTCCCCTTAGACCAGCAGAATGTGAAGACATTCCCGAAGGCTCCTAGCTTCAGTGCAGCATTTGTGTTGAGCCATTGGTTGGCCGTAGAGCTGTATACAGAGATGGGTGATCCCTAGGAATCCAGGCTGAGAAACTGGAGCAATGGGGATGGACAAGGAAAATGCACACTAGGAAAGAGTCAGAGCTATTGATCTGTGCAAGGCCCAGAAGAAAGTACAGCGGTGGCAGCAGCTTGGGGGACTGAAAGCTAAATTCAGAGCTGCCAACAGGATATTGTCTAAAACGCACCGTTTTCAACAACAATTCTATGAGATATGCAAACAATCTAGTTGACCCCTACACAGGAGAAAACCCATCTAGTAGAAGCCGCCTTATATAGAGGCCCAGATGATAGATTTAGCTGGTAAACATTTCAAAGCAGCTATTATGGATACGTTCAAAGATTAGAATGAAACCATATTAGAGAATTAAGAGGAATTATGATGACAGAGAGTCAACAAATGCACGGTCTCAGTAGAGAAAACTATTTTTAAACGACCGCAGAGACAGTCTTGGCACATCTTCGCTTTGTCACTGTTGTAAGTATATTAATATTCTCCTAGACAAATATACACATCTCAGTCGCCTCTGCTCAAGGATCCTAACTCTGTGGGTTTGCAAGTTGTGTCCTCCCAGATCTTTCTAGGTGACTCTCTGGCATGGTCACATTTGGTGCTCAACTACACATATTCTAGAATGGCCACTTGTGAATAAAAAAGGACTTCATGTAAAGGAAGAAGTTGCATTTAAGAAATGGAAGTCACACCCATGATTTTGTCTGTAAGTCAGGAACAAAAAAGGGTGACTATTTATTCTTTTCCCCAGGAATATGTTTTTGTCATTCATTGGGTTTCCTTGGTGAAAAGCCTGGGTTTTACTGAAGATGTTCTTACTTCCTGTGACCTTACATGGCAGGTGCTAGAGGTCCACATTCACTCAAGTTTTCATGCAAGCAATGCGAGGTGACTGAAGAAAGCACACACCACATTTTTCTTTAAAAAATGTTGATGAGCCGGGCGGTGGGTGGCACACAACTTTAATCCCAGCACTGGGGAGGCAGAGGCAGGTGGATTTCTCTGAATTTGAGTCCAGCCTCGTCTTGTTTACAAGAGCTAGTTCCAGGACAGGCTCCAAAACTATAGAGAAACCCTGTCTTGAAAAACAAAAACAAGCAAACAAAAAAGTTTATAAAAAATTCCCATAATTGACATTTGTGTGTTTCCTCCCCATAAGTCTTTGGTTAAAATATCCAGATTTTTCTCCTGCAACAAGGGAACCCTGTCTCGTTAATAAGATACTTTTGAGAATATTCTTGACAGTACCTTATAATCTACATTGTCCCACCACGCTGCATCCATGCCCAGTGTCTATACCTCAGAGAAGTAGAGCGAATGCTTTTTCAATTGTGGGTCACTGGGAAACAATGTTGAAACGTCAAGCATATGTTTAGAAGGATACTGTTCAGACTCATAACCTGGGAAAATCTTGCACAATTTTTAACTAATTTTATTTGTTCAGAAAAGGGGGTGAGAAAAATGAAGGGTTTTATTGACTCAGGTTTTCGAGATCACACAGACACACACGATTCAGTGCCTGTTGTCCTTTTCATATGGATGCATTTAACCGTTGTCTGCTTTGTGTGCATCTGTGTAGTTCCACCAGTACCACTCTCATTACCATTCCACACCATTCACTGAAGCCGTGCACGTACAAGGTAGTGGAACTGTGGCTAAGAACCTCATCAGTGCCTAGCAGGCAGAGTGTGTTAAAGATGAACATCACGCGTGACCAGCAAGCACGTTTGTAAAGACAAAGTTCAAAGAAAGCAGTTAGTCAGAATTTGGCAAGGAGATGACTTATGATCTGAAACAATAGACATTGTAGCTTCAAGTAAACAGTGTTTGTTGCAGCGAACTCTTACGTTCTTTGCAGTGGAAACACAAGAACCCTGATCTCCTTCCTCCTTTGGGTTCCATACTAGGCATCCCTACATTAGTGAAGAATGCTAATTATTCTTCCTTTATGGGATCAGTTTGGGGGACTGTGATGTAGACTGTAAAATTCCCCGTGTTAACAAAACAGCCAAGACACCGAGCTACCTCACTGCTGGAGTAGCTTTCTTAGCAGAAGAAAATCCACTTAAATCCTGCACACTGACAAAAACCAACATTAAAGGGCACAGCCTCGAAATCACAGAACTTTGTAATCAATTCTGGGCTTTTTTTGACAAAATAGTACCAAGTGCGAACTGTGCTCCAAGCCAATCTTTTAATAGCATGTTCTAATATTCCTAAGATTTTCTAATAATATAATTTATTCTGTTTTATTATAGAATTATAATTGCAAATCACCTCCGCCTTTAATGTAGGTTGCACTCTCAAGTTTTATTGATGCTACTTGTTTGAATTTGTGCATTGCTTTCCACAGAAATAAATAAGAGCTTGTGAAGCCATACAAATAATTTTAAATAAAACAAATGTATCAGTATGAGTTAAATTGCTTTTTAATACAAGATCAGAAAAGGGGTCATATGTAGCTGACCTTGTAGGGGAAGAAATACCTTTTATACATTTGTCCAGGTATCCATCTTGTCCTGAGGCGCCAAGCTGTGTGTGCCTGCTCCGTCCTTGCCAATTGCACGCACCTCATTGTGACTAATGTTCTCATGTTATTTTGGACCTTAGGAGGACCTTCCCAGGTTTGGGGATTGTCGCACCTCCTGAAATGTTTATGTTCTAGGTTATGTAATTATTTTCTCCCCTCTGAGACTGTAGGATTGCTTTTGTGCTGATCTATGGGTATATAGTATAAAATAAAACCCTTTTGTAGGGTGAGGCACCTCCTAGAAGGGTTTGAATTAGTAAGGCCATTATGCAACACACAGAGAGAAGGGATTACCATTGTGCTGACCCAGACACAACACTCTGGGCTGAAGTGTATATCTTGAAGGAGTTTTTTCCCTCTTTTTTTCAGATTTTTTCTTGTAATTGACTATAGGGAGTAAGCCACATGATAGAGTCATTAAAACAATGGAGATAAAATAGTAAAGAAGGCTAAGCATGGTTCACACCTTTAACCCCGCCTCTCAAGTTTGGAAGCAGACGCCTGTGATCTAAATTCATCTGCACAGCAAGTAAGCTACAGAGTGAGACCCTGTCTCCAAAACAACAAACAAACATGCAGCATTAAAAAGGAATGTCATAGATGGTGACAAACAGGAAGATGGAAATGTGGCTTCAGGCATCATCAGAGAGGTTGTTGCTATGGTGACTCCTCCTCTGATAGCTCACCATAATAGTGTGGCTAGTGCTCCTCCTCTCTCTCAATCATATGTCTTCACCCCTTTACTTTCTCTGCTTCTGACCATCTGCCTATGCTTAGTGCTAATTCAAGGCAACTCTGCTTTGGGATTTTGGTTTGGATTAGCGTGGACAGGCGGCTCAGAATGAAGGTGTTTGCCATACAAGCCTAATGACCTGAGTTAAACTCTAGAGCCCACATAAGCTGGCAGGAGAGAACCAGCTACGGATGCCTGTAGTGCTTCCGCCATGTATCCCAGCAGACTCATACTTTCATAATAATAATTTTTTTTCAAAAAAACTTGAAATTTTAGACTTTCATTTCATTCAAAAATCCTTCCTGGCACACAGACCTGTTATGTGTAATTCAGATAGCACTTAAGTACTTTCTTGTGTCTTATGGGTGGGAAAGCTAATGCAATGGGTAGTCCACTCATTTTCTGGATTGTGTAACTTGAAGAAACTTCTTCTTCGTTGGTCTTTATTGAAATGAGTCGGCTAGTGCTGTCTCCTGTCAGTCTAAACATTTAAAATGTTGTGTGTCCTGGTATTTATTATTTTCATAGCTGTCATAGAAATTATAGGAAGAATTTCTAATATGAATTAGTTTTATGGTAATGATACTGAAAATAATTATTATGTGTACATTAAAAGGGATGGTAGGGATGGTGTGCGGCAGATTGTTCTTTACACGTGTGACAACTCTTCCTTGATTTGATGTTTAGATATTTATAAAACTTGAAAAGTGTTCATGAAGTAAATTAAATTTGCCATTTTTATATGAACTTGCCAGACAAACGATATTTAGTTGTGTTTATACCAAATTATATACAAAATGGTTTTTTTAATGGTAGATTTAAGGTGTCTGATAAGAATGAGTTGAGATAAAGATGCATAAAAGTACTTCATAGTAACCTTTAGAATGAGAATTAAGAATAAATTAATTAATTAAGAATAAATATATGGATTCCTGACATCTCTTGACTCTAATGAATCATGTCTCTTGAAAATGCCATATTGAAATCATCTGTTTAACACTTGAGTTAAACCTTGCCTTTCTGTTTTTGTCTTCTTTACTTGTAGGTTTCAGCAGGGCCGCCTTACCCTTCGGGTTAGTTAGACGAGAACTGTCCTGCGAAGGCTACTCTATAGACCTGCGATGTCCCGGCAGTGATGTCATCATGATTGAGAGCGCAAACTATGGTCGGACGGACGATAAGATCTGCGATGCGGACCCCTTTCAGATGGAGAATACAGACTGCTACCTCCCTGACGCCTTCAAAATCATGACTCAAAGGTAGATCTGTGTGTACACATGTCCTGTAGCCAGCAGTGGTGGACACGTGTGTACACGTATCCTGTAGCCAACAGTGATACATCCGTGTGTACACATGTCCTGTAGTCAACAGTGGTAGATCTGTGTGTACACGTGTCCTGTAGCCAGCAGTGGTAGATATGTGTACACATGTCCTGTAGCCAGCAGTGGTAGATATGTGTACACGTGTCCTGTAGCCAGCACATGTCCTGTAGCCAACAGTGGTAGATCCATGTGTACACGTGTCCTGTAGCCAGCAGTGGTAGATCTGTGTGTACATGTGTCCTGTGCCAGCAGTGGTGGACACGTGTGTACACGTGTCCTATAGCCAACAGTGATACATCCGTGTGTACACGTGTCCTGTAGCCAACAGTGGTAGATCCATGTGTACACATGTCCTGTAGCCAGCAGTGGTGGACACATGTGTACATGTGTCCTGTAGCCAGCAGTGGTAGATCTGTGTGTTCATGTGTCCTTTAGCGAACAATGGTAGATCTGTGTGTACATGTGTCCTGTAGCCAACAGTGGTAGATGCATGTGTACATGTGTCCTGTGGCCAACAATGGTAGATCTGTGTATACACGTGTCCTGTAGCTAGCAGTGGTAGATATGTGTGTACACGTGTCCTGCATCCAACAGTGGTAGATACATGTGCACACGTGACCTGTGGGCAATAGTTCAAGTTAGTCTTTCCAGAGTGAACAGGTGCTGCCTACAGCTAAACTTGCAAATTAAACTGTTAGGATTTTAATCACTAATGTTAAATCTGGATTATATTATGTTTTCCACAGCATTATATTGTCTTAATATAAATGACAGGATATATAGGAATCTAGAACACTTACCTTTATTTCATATACCATAAAAAAGGAGATTTCAAAAGTAGCCTGTTTTTCAGGACTTCGACAATTAGAAGTATTTTCTGTAATCATAAAGGATGTGTACACAGCGCACGCCTTTAATCCCAGCACTCGGGAGACAGAGGCAGGTGGATCTCTGGGAGTTCGAGGCCAGCCTGGTCTACAAAAGCTAGTTCCGGGACAGGCACCAAAAGCTACAGAGAAGCTCTGTCTCGAAAAACCAAACACACACACACTGTGGAGCTTTGTCAGTAATTGTTCCTTACCATTATTTTGTTTTAAACGAGTTTTCACAGAGATTTAGATTTACATCGAAATTGAATAGGAAGTGTAGTGTTTCCACGGGAACCCAGTCTTCTGTGTGTGTGTTTGTGTGTAGATTTTGCTATGGGCTTGTGTTTTCAGCTTCTGTTGGTAATGCCCAGGAGTGAAACTACTGGGAAAGATAACAAAAATCCATGCAAAATTATTATTCCTCCATTGGGTTTGCTATAACTTACCTATAAATCCTGGCTCTTAGCAGGCTGAGGCAGGAGGACTATGAGTTCTAGGCCATTCTGGACCTCATGGAGAAATCCTGTCCCTTGCCAATCTTTACTCAGCCACATTCCTAAAGGTGTGGGGTAGTGAAGGAGGTGGTAGGGAAATCTCTATAGACTGTCTTCTGAAGTGGCTGCTTTCTCATTTTTTTTCCCTACGAACAAGAAATGGGTGGAACTGTTGCCCCACACTGTCCTTGACATGTAGTGTTGACTGTTTGAACGTGAGCCGTTTTATAAGCATCTCCTTATTTCGGTTTGTAATTCCTTAATGATGCATAATGTGGAACTTGCTCCCCTGTGCTCCCTGCTTTGTGTGTGTGCTCCTTGAGCTAGGATCTATTAATTCTTAGACACCACCCCCAATAACTCAGGCTTCTTGTTCGGTTTTAAGAATTCTTTGCACATTTAGGTTGAAAACCACCTTCTCAGTGATGCCATTTGTAAATGTTTCCAACACGTCGCTGACTTTTGTTCTGTGCTCTTGGTCCTTAACCTTAAAAGCAATAACAGAAAAAGGACACAGATGCAAATCCAGAAACATCCAGCTAAGTAAGATCCCATGTGTCCCCATGGGATTGGAGATGAAATCCTTCCAAATGGCTAATTGACCTCCAATGTCTGTGTGAACAACTTCCCTTTGCCTAGCCATGACCGCAGGAAAGGTTAGTGGCTTGGAACAGTGCTATTCATGCATCAGATAGGCTGAAAATGAGATGCATGGTGTATTTCTGAATGAGGATATCTGTCCTCTTCAAAAAGTAAGTAGATAAGGAAACATAGTCTAATGAAGGTACTCTATGTAATTCAAGCAAGTCCCCCTTCATAACTTCATTCATTACTCAAGATGATTCTGAGGATCAGGTGAAAGGTAACAATATATTTTTCTTGCAATCTATAATTGAATAAATAATTTTTGTCCATAATTGGGAAGAAATAAGTTCAAGGTAAAATGGGATGTCACTGAGTGTTCAGTGTGCCATGGTTCATGTTTAGTGTGCATATCGTTGTCTTCAACTGCATATAAAAGATTGTAATTCAGTATGTATTTACTCAGATGTGAGAGAATACCTGGATACCTGGGTTAGAATGCAATCTGAGATTGTCTGCCTCAATGAATTTGAGCATTTTTAATTCTTCCCCTACTAAGTCCCAGTTGATTAATGGCAAAAAGCAGATAGATGCTCGTGAACATAGCATGGTCATGTGACCCAATGAATTCATCTTAAGCATAAACATTTCTGACTCAGATAACATGCCTTATGGAGGCTTTTTGCCATTGTAACCCACAGCTAGAGTGGAACTGGGGTCTGCTGATGATCATTGTGAGGGAGGAGCGCATAGCTCTAGCCCAGGAAAAGATCAAAATTTGACTTTTTCCAACCATGTATACTTTTGCACCATGGTGAGGTTGAAGAAAATCCGAAACTGAGCATTCTAGGCCAAGGCAAACCTGCATTAGACACAAGGAACCTAACTCTTGGCATTGTGTTTGAAAACTTTTGGAATCCATGCAGCTGAGTGAACACTGCCGTGTGTATGTACACACAGTCATGTGTTGTCAATAAGGCCAACTAGTACAGCTATACCTCAGTTCCAGCATTGATCTGTCCAGAGGTTTCCATGAGGTACAATTAGTAAGTATACTAAATTGACACCTAAGGGTCACATAATTTAGCATCATTATTAGTTATAAATGGAAGAAAAACCCTTGATCTTTACAGTCATTGCTTTCCTTGCTCTCTCCTGCTTCCCTTCCTCAATATCATAATGAGCTTTCTAAGTTGATTAGCAGATCACCCAGGAGAATACCAGACACTGTGTAGAGGTGGTCAGTGCAGACACAGTGAAAATGTGATGTGAGTACATAGAAAGGGCATGAGGATGAAGGAAAGAAACATATACGCTACTCCTTGACTGTCCACGCCGTATGAGTAGGTATTCTTAAGAGGATGGACTGGGATGAATTTATCGCTGCATTTAAATTGACAGCCATTATAGGTAGATTTATAAGTGTGGATACCAGCTTGCTAGTTCTTTTTGAGAAACTAGAGAACACCACCAAAGTTTTTAAGAGTTCTGTCAAAATGGTTTAACGTCAGTTCTTAAGGAATTAGTATTAAGAATCTGAGATACTACCCCAGTTGTGTAAATAGCGCTTGATAAAGATACTTCTGTTTAAAGCCCAAATTGTAGACGAGGTGTGTAAGATTGGAAGTCTGGCCTAGGAACAGAGCTACTGTTTAGTGTTCTACTTCATTTGGTAAAATGGGTTTTCCCAGTTGAGTTTCCATAAGAGAACATCTGGATCGGAACATAGTGCTGCCAGCATGGCACCACAAACAGAAGCGCTACCACGTGGGGCCCCTTTGTGACAGTGTGGGAGTCAAAGCATCCATCTACTGAGAACACTGTTACCTGCTGGATGTGTCCAAGGTACATGTAAAACAGTGAATTCTTTGTCTTTATTTCTGTCTGAGCTCCCCAATAATTTATTATGTGTAATAGGCAAGCCTTCTATACGCAAAAGAATAATCTGAAACATCTTTGCCTCCAGTTCTTTCAGTGGAGAGACCCTAAACCCGGAGGACACTTGACGTGTTATTTCCAGTTTTGGGAACCATCAGTGCCCTGCATATACCATGGCACATTAGTAACTAATCATCTCTCCATTCCTCTTGTTGATCCACTTGTTCAGCAATGGTCATAAGACGGGAGACTTTTGGAGGCAGGGGAGGACCAGGAAGTGAAGAACTTGTTACAGATGATTATCTGTTTTCACTAAACTGATAAAACAACAAAAGGCAGTTGGAAGTTAGTGCAAAGATTGTCTGGCAGGTCTGACTTAGGGGTTTGGAAAATGCTGCTGTTCCTTGCTTGCCCAGACAGGTACACACATACATACACTTAGTGCACAGCAGATATTCACTACATGTGTCAAACTTGTTCTTGTACAGATGAATGTTATTACAGATGTAAAAAGCTTACATGATAAAATGTGAAGTTATTTCCATGGGTTCTAAGTGCAAGAGGACTCCATTTCTTGTTGCTACAATACCTACAGAGGATTCAGAAATGGAAAAGATTTAAATGTTGGGAATGGGTGATGTTGAACTGTCTACCACTATTATCAGATCTTCAAATGATTATCTGGGGTATTGATTGGCATAAATAAAGGAATAATTCCAAAAAGAGCAGCTGAAGCCCCATTTTAAAAACTGTAGTGTACTTGTGGCTTATAATTATTTAATCAGCAGGATGACAATTTGAACATAAACACTGTACTAAAAAGGAGAAGATTGAGATGATTTCAAAAACATTTTCATAGTGGAAATGTGTAAGTACCCTATTCGTTGTATGCCATGATGTAAATCGTAAGGAAGTCTGTCATATTTGACTGGTGCAGTTTGAAAGAACCATAGGAAAACCAGGGAGAGTGTTTTTGCAGCTGGATTCTCAGTGAATAATTATTGTGCACACACAACCAGTTTTCTCTGACAGCACAGAGCCTCAAGTAGTTTAGTGAATTTTTCTATCTATAAACCCTCCACAAGTGAGCCATTGAATAGTGTACCAGAAAGAAGCACTTTTATTTCCTTAATGCAGAAAATTTCTTTTTGGAAAGGTCAAATAGATAGACTAGAAATTCTCCCCTTGCAAAGCTACCATTCTGTATAGGGAGAGGGACATAGATATTTCAGTGAACTGTTGTGTTTGCTTTGGATGCCAAAGCTTTCATTACTGCTTCCCACCATCACCACCCCAGCAGTTAAGAAGCTTGTAACTCGGTTTCTATTCCCAGTCGTGAAAGTGAAATTACTATTACTCTATGTTCTACTTTCCCGATCATGTATAAGAGTGAACAGGACCTGTGTTAATAACTCTGAGTAGTGCTCAATTGGTATGCTTATCTCAGTAATTTATCCTAAAAAGTTTGAATTTAATTATTGTCTCAAAGATTTACTTATACTTGAATAGATTATTAGACAGTCACTCTTACAGATAATGGTAGCTTTTTTACAATCTTTGATAAAATTGTGGGTACACCTTTAAGTTAGTAACAAGAAGATTTCTGCTCTACCTTGAAACATTTGTTAATAAACAAATTTCAGTTTTGCTGGAAGTTCTGAATCTCTGACACTTGAGTGCAGCCTGGTTGGCATCCTAAACCTCAAGGTGCAGCATTGTATGTGTGTTCCTGTGCATCTGGTGAGAAGTCTGTGCTGCTCCACGGCAGAGCCATTGCTAGGCACCCTCTGTTGGAGTAGTGCTAGGCTATGGTGTTTCTTTAAATAGAATTGTTGAACACCAGGTTGTCAGCACAAGCAGGAAGGAGGCCCTCCCTCTGCCTCCACTGCCATTCATCACGCTTGGTGGATCTGCAGCTTTTCTTGTGGACAGCACATTTGGTTCCATGACTGCATGCATGTTCTTCCTATGTGTTTTTATTTATTTATTTATTTATTAAAGATTTCTGCCTCCTCCCCGCCACCGCCTCCCATTTCCCTTCCCCTTCCCCAATCAAGTCCCCCTCCCTCGTCAGCCCGGAGAGCAGTCAGGGTTCCCTGCCCTGTGGGAAGTCCAAGGACCTCCCACCTCCATCCAGGTCTATTAAGATGAGCATCCAAACTGCCTAGGCTCCCAAAACTCACAGTGTGATGTCCTTTTCAGAAAAGTGGAGCTTCTTGGCACAGAGGCTAAAACTGCCGATTATGTGTTGAATGATTAATTCCTTAATGAAATTTGTTTTTATATCTTTTTATTGCTGTGTTTCTGGGACAGGGTGTGACTGTATACCCCAGCTAGCATCAAGTTCTCAATCTTTCTCTTCCGCTTCCCCCACCCCACCCCCATGTATTGTAATTACAAACTCTGAGTCATCACACCTGGAGATGAAATAACATTTCTCAGTAACTTTGAAGTTCCAGCCTGTTATTTTAAATCGATAAACTTATTTTCAAGTATACTGATAGATATCAGTTCTATATGAACTATTTAAACAAAGGAGAATGCATGTGGACACAGACACAAACACACACATTGCACACAGAGAACATTACTGTAAGAAGTAGTAAATAACAAAGCTCAGTTATTGGCCAGAAGAATCCATTAAAAGGTGACCAGAGTTCTGGCAGACTTCACGATTATAGATTTCTGTTGGTGTGTTGTCTTCTTGACATACAAATCTCTCAGCCTTTGTATTGATCAATCACTCTTCGAAAAGAGGCCGTGTTTCCACGTCAGAGCTCTAAGGAAGTTTTTCGTTTTGTTTCGTTTTAATTTAATTAGTATGCCTTTACTGATCTCTCTTTACTGGCAACAATAAGCTTTATACATACCTTTCTCAGACCTTAAGGTTTCTTCTACGCTGTCATTTCATATTAGTAAATTTGGCTCAATCTGTTCTTTCATCTGAGTTGATGTTTTGTGGGATTGGGGAGTTGGTGTGTTCCGTCCTCAGTTTGTTCGCTGGAGTTATTCAGTACACTCACACTTTCCCGTAGAACCCAAGCCTACTACTTCTGAGAAGCTGCATTCGTCCCATATGCTGCTTATCCCAAGTGCTTTTATCTACTTGTGGTGTCAGGTTTATCAACCATTTATCCATTAGGATGGAATGTAAATGGGGAAAAATAAATAACATAGAAGCTTGCCAGAAGATGCAAAATATATTGAGTTTATTTCCTGTGTCTTAGTGGTGGGTTTCACAAATTCTCTTGCTATTGGCTGAATTTGTCTATAGACAGCTACTTGGAATTAACTTTTTGACTACTAGGGAGTTGCTAATATAGATTCTTGAATCTTAGTACAGTAGTATATAATCATGACAGCTTTACCTAGACACAGGCTTTACATGTTACCTACTGATCAGCATGCAAATTGAAGGGTTACTGAAAGGAGAGATTATTGACAAAACAAAGCAAAACAAAAAATGAACCATATTTAACACTGACAGTTATTGTTTGAGAAAGACTAAAACTATAGAATAACTTATTATACAAGTCATCTAAGTGACCCTTATGCCCACACCTAATGGAGGAGGAAGAAGCAGTAGGGTCTTCACTGCTGGCACCTGCGTCCTGCTTTAAAAAGAACGTTTGTAAAGCAGTTCTCTTACTCGATTACATCAGGGGAGAGTCCCCATCTACATTCTTGTTTTTGCTGACTCTTTCTCATACATAGGGTTTGCCCCTTTCACATTGTGTTCCTTGTGTGGATGATAAACTGTCTTTTTTCTCTGAAGACAGTGTTACTGCTTTTTGTGTGACCTGGGGTTGGCTGGGTGAAAATCAGGCTTGTGTGAATATTTTAAAGCTTTGCGTTTGGTTTTATCTCGGACAAAGTAGATAAATACAAGCAAAACTCAGGGTGTTCTCGAATGCTAGCCCATTGTTGTTTGATTAACCATGTATACATGAAGCCTCCTCTCTCAGTCTCGTGAATGCTGGAATCACAACTGTGCTACCACCGCCATGGCTCCTAAACAGAGCTTCTGATCTGAAATGGTAATGAATAAAGAAGACTTGAAATAAATTGTGCCTTCTGGTAACCGCCATCAAGTAAGCACACAGAATAGACATTTAAGCTTAATTGTAAAGAACAATGAGATTGATGGACAGTTGCGGCTCACACTTTTAATCCCAGCACTTGGGAGGTAGAGGCAGGCAGATCTCTGTGAGTTCCAGGACAGCCAGGGTTGTATGGAGAAACCTGTCTTGGAAAAATAAAGGAAGATAGAAAGGGAGAGGGAGAGAGAGAGAAGGGAAATAAACATTTCTACCAGTTTTCTACCACTGTGTCATGCAACTTTATATATAATCAGGAATGCAGTGCACTCTGTTGTTTCCATGTACATTTAATGAGTTTTGCAATCAAATTTTGAACAGAGACAGACATATGATAGAGAAAGCCCTTATTTCTTTGTTATTGTTGTTTTGGTTTGGGTTGGTTTATTTGTTGTTCTGTTTTGAGACAGGGTTTCACTGAGTAGTCCTTTCTGATCTGGAGCTTTCTGTGTAGACCAGGCTGGCCTTGCATTCACAGAGATCTGCCTGCCTCATCTGCCCAAGTGCTGGGTCTAAAGGTGTGCACTATCACATCCAATCAGCCTTTGATCTGTATTTCATTTTCTGATTAGCAGTCTAACATTCAGCATTTATTGATGAATTTTATTAAATAGCGAAAGCTAGCTCTTTAGTTATTTGGAAGCATTTTAAGCCATCAAAAATCATGATTCCCCTTATTTTCTAGATATTATATACCAGAATTGTTAACATAAGACCATAATAGTAAGAGTAAAATCGCGCCAATATTAATGTTCTAGCGTGCACATTGGCTGAGGAAAGTTATTATGAAGAATGAGTTTTCCTGTGGCATTTTACTAATACATATTTAGCTGTCCTACAGATTTTAACGGCCCATCCTTCTTACCTTACTCAGCCTTTCTTTAAATATATTATAGCAATTTAAATTGTTTAGTGCTGGTTGCTATTCTGCAATTAATTTTGGACCTAATAGTATCTGTTTCACATGTTTCTAGGAGAAATCTCATTATGAAAAAAAAAAAGCAACAGTGAAGAAATTCTACTGCCTCTTAATATTGGTCCATTCCACATAAACCCATCAAGGGTAGCATATAAGGAATAAACATGAGAAATGATGAACTGCCATTTTTCTCTGAAGACAGTGTGTCTTCACTGCTTTTTTTGTATGGACTCCAAGGTCATGGTTTTATGATTTCGTTAACACACTGCCTACGTGTGTTGTTCAGAGTTATTACTGTGAGGGATACCTGGGAGAAAGATTTTAAGGCTCTGGGTTTTCAAGGTTTCAGTCCAAGCTCACCTGTCTCCATTATGTTGATCCTGATGGGGGGCAGAATATCATGGTGGGAGGAGTGTGCTGCAGAGGAGACTATGCTTCTCGTGGCCATTGCAGAAACACTCTTTCTGGTTTGATTCTTTTCTCTGACCTGTCGGTTTTACTCCCCCTCCTTTGTGCTGGCTGAAAAGCAGCTGGACTCTTTCGGAGGTCTGTTTAGATAAATAAGTTCAGTTTGGATCGGTTGTAGCATTTTTATGTCATTTGAAGTTTTTAACTGTTCTGGTGGAGAAACAGTCTGTGGGAAATTTTCATGCTACTCATTATATACTTTATAGTAACCCTGGTGCAAATGTGCCAGGCCATACCACACTTTAAATGTTTCCCATGGCACCTAATCCAGGCGGAATAGGAGTAAGAATAGCATTCATAGTGTATCAAGCAAGCTTTGTGCAAAATTCGGTCAGTTATTTAATATATGAGACATTAAGCTTCGTTCAGCTTTCATACATGACCCCCTGAGTGTTCCTGGTTGGAGTATAGATTATATAGGTCACCTGCCAAGGGCAGTAGGTAAAATTATAACTGTGCCATGCAGAGTTTGGAGAAGAAGCTGAAGATGTAAAAAAGTCCAATAATTCAATTTATTTCAAGGACATTAATTCAATGGCAGCAAAATGTTTATTCATTCAATAAAAGTATTGATATAGAATAACCCATTTCTACAATTGATGCTTAATACTTAACTTAAAACTTCATACTATAATAAAGATGGAAATCAGTGAGTTTTAAACTATACGAGAAGTAAATTTTAAGCAAATGAGGTTGATAGACATAGTTTCCCCATTCTCCTCCCCTTCGTCTACCCACTGGAAGATAATGCCATCCCTCGCATCTAACATACACACTAATAGCCTGTGTGTCAAGAAATGTATTCTAGGTTACATGTCTTTAGTAGTGGTTTCAGTATAATCTCTAATCTAGAGATAGTTCAAAAGATGAGTTTCTGTGCCCCTCATTGCCTTTGGAGCTTGCTAGAACCATACACCTAGAGAAGGCAAGAAAATGTGTACTGACTTTTAAAAGCATATTTTGTTATTTGATGAGCTTGCTCCACACATTAAATTATATCCTGATCTAGCCCTAAGATCACGGCATTGTTAATTTATGGAGCCACATATGTGTTGTCTAGAGCTGGTCATGAAGGCGATCACAAGTCTTGAGATATATAAGCAAGTGGTGTGAAGGGCGATGACTTACTGTCATAACTAATAAATGACAACTCAAGACATTTGTGTGTACACTTCCATTTATTTCTACCCTTGATGAACAGACCTTTATTAAGCCGCAATGATTACTGAATGTGAAATGTAACCAAGATTATTTTTTATTCAAATATAATTTAAATATTCATCAAAGCGAAGTTATGCTTAAGACTGACAGTGACTATTAACATCAAAAAATATAATTAACTGCATTGGGTATCATGAAGTGGAGTTAGCCAAATAGCCGAGAGGTCTAATTGCTCTGGAGTTTGAGAAGCGATGGTTTTATTTGATGCTGTATCTGAGGAATTAATAGTAGTGTGGTTTCCTATGTGGGCCAATTAAAAGCTGCCTGTTAAGGTTCATTGCTCTATAGGAAACCCATTGACTATCACTTAGTAAACAGGATTGACATGTCAGTGTGTACAAGAAGATAAAATAGAATAAAAACCCTGAAAATGAGATGTACATAGACTTGCATCCTGTCACGGAGTTGTGGAGGTGCTGGGCAGCTCTGCATCTTTCCTTTGTCTGGTGCCCAGAGTCCGCCCTGTGGGAGCATTCACAGCCAATGCCCTCACAAGACTTGCCTGGGGTTTGGGACCATAAACCTTCCACCTCAGAGGCAGCTGTTATTTAGTGCCAGACGACAGAGGAAAAGACTCACCATCCCTCACAGTAGCTCCCCAGCTCCTCACCCAGACACATGGTTCCATCTTCCAGGAGCTCAGCATCTCATTCTGCCCAAAGTGCTTCTGTCTGGGCTTCCCTGATAGAGTTTAGAATTATCCCAGGAAGCCTCTTAGAGATCTTTCCCTCACATTTCCCTTCCTGTGCTGCTCAACCAAAGGACAGTGCTGATATTAAATATAAAACACATCTTACAGGGATATTGGTTATGTATGTTTTAAGTGTGGCAGCTAAGTTTTAAAACTAAGCATTTCAAAGCAAAAGACAAAGAGAAAATTGCGCGGTGCAAGACTAAAAATGACGTTTTTCATCTTTGCTATGTCATCCCCCCTCTTTCGTGAAAGTAGTATTTTGACCTTTGTGTCTCCCTTAAGCCTTTTAGCTGCATACAGAAAGAAACCGTTCCTGATTGAACCTGGAAGATTTTTGCCCTGCTGAGGCTACAGAGATTCAAGAGTGGTTAGGCATCCTAATGGCATTTTGACGTTATTGACATTGTTGAAATGGAAATGTTTAAGGGCCAATGATAAGAGCAAGGTCTCCCAATGTTTCTTTTTCTTAATAATGATGTATCAAATATGCTTAATAAGTTGGTCATAATTTTTAGCATAAAGTACATAATGTATGTACATGTACTGCTTTAGCTGCTTATCATGGAGTTTATGTTTTTAAGATGAATATGCTTTGGAAGCTATACCTATAGAATGCATCACCTAGAATACTTATTCCATCTGGATGGATGTCATATTGAGTTAGCACTTTTCAAAGTCATGAAACTCCTAGAATAGAGCAGTAGAGTTGAGCTGGCTTTGTCCAGTATGATCAGGCCCGTCCTAGATCTCGAATATGAAATGATAAATATGACTCTCCAGCCAACCACTATTAAGGTAGTTCTCCAGTTCTAAATGTGTGCCACTTTTAGCTTCCAAAGGTGCTGTGCTGGATGCTTCACAACATGACGCTCTGCTCACATCCCTGCCTGTACATGCAGTTAGTGGTTTTAAATGTTCTCAAGGTCCCCGTGACCTGCACCTTCTACACAAGTTACTAATAGAGAGCTACTTCAGGCTAGGCGTATAGTATTAAATGGAAGCCTTCAGCCTTCGTTGCCATTAAAAAAAACATATCTGTGTTATTTGTACATGTTATAAATCATGAAAATCGAATTTCCATTGTATTGAAGAACTTTGGAGCCAGGTTTGACTCAGGAAGATTCAGTCTTTGTCTAAGCTTCATTGGCATGCACTATGAAATGCTTACTATGTTCTGATGCACCATACCCCTTGCATCAGCTAAAGGCATCCATTAATAGCTAGCAAAAATATACATTCGCAAGAGTCCAGGCTGGTGTCTGTGGGGTTAAGTTTAGAAAAGGTACTGTGGAGTGTGTAGCACATGGCTCAGATGTTCTTCAAACTGTAGCCAACCACTCAGCTGTAATTTGCTAGCACAGAGCGGGTACTCTGAATCTCCTACCCGATACAACACTTCCCGACATGGCGGGAGAAAAGGAAAACAGCCAGAGTAACCTAGAGGGAAAAATACACCGTAGGTTGAGGGGCCACTGAACCTGTGAGCAGCTCAACTACTGCACTCCTGAGCTCATCATCTCTGCTTTCGGCACCATAGGACCTTCATCTGCCGCCACCTTTGCAGCCTTATAATTTCCCTTCTTGCCCTTTGGCCACGGAGTAGGGGTCTTTCTAACACCCCCTTCTTTGTATTCCTAAAGCATGCAGTCGTTGTGCAAGGGTTTATAATGTCACCGTTGAAACGGATACTAAGGCTTGAGAGGCTGTATTAACTCTGATTCCACTAGAGTTCATTGTTTTGTAGCAGAGAACAGTAATACATAATTCCATATGCACCTTGTTAGCTTTTCTCTACATAGATATTGTTTGAATGTGATTATTTTAGGGTATTACTACTTATGTGATTGTCTGTCTATCTGTCTGTCTATCGTCTTTTTAAGATGATGTGTCCTCTTGTGACTGAGAAGCAACAGCACGAATCCTCCCTTGATCCACACTTTTTAAAAGGAGCTCTTTGGGTAATAGGCTGTAGACTGAATGCTTATGAGTTGTGTTCAGTTATCGAGAATGCCATCAGCAATGCCTTGTTGCTTTCTTATCAGCTGCTTCCTGCTGTCAGCTTGGCACTTATTTCAATAGGAAAGGATTTGCATCAAATGTGATGCCTTATTATATGCAGCTAACACGGGGTTTTTAATTGTGCAAACACACGCGACTCCTGCGGTGGTAGTCAATTTGATAAAAGGATTAGATTATGAATATTTTGTCATGATTAAAGATTACTTCTGATTTATCAGAGGCAAGCCAGTGAAATTTGTCATCTATTTATCCGTCAGATGAGACTCCATTAAATTCGAGTGTGAACCACAAAGTACCGATCTCTTTATATTGTCTCTCCAGGATTTGATGTTTATACTCAGATGAGGGTACTCGGGGCTGTTTGGGGCCATCCTCCTGGCTCAGCTGACTGCTTCTAGCACCCCAAGGGTGCGTGTTTCTAGCTTTGGCCCTTGTTGTTTTTAATCTTCAACTAAATATCTATGCCTGTACAAAATTTCTGCAGCTTTTATAAAGGAAATGACTGACATGTATCATAAGCCATTTTCGGTTGTTCACTCATTAGCACACAAAAAGACGAGGCATAGGATAAGAAATCCAGTTTAGAAAGCTCTCTTTCAGTGACTACTTCTTGGTGAAGGTAGTCTGAACACTGCAGGAACTTATAAGAAGCCTAACATCTACAGTGAGGGAAACCTTATGCTCTGGTAACCACTAAATCCTAAGAAAACAAAATAAAATGCTGAGTGTTTGAGGGGTGAATACTATTAAAGAAGCAGATAGGAAGAAGCTTACACTTTAATTCTAGAAACTGACAGATTGAATACCAGCTAAAGCATAGACCATTCAGCACAAAGCAGAGTGTGCGTAATTGACAATTAGATGCAGACCTTTCTAGACATCGGCCAAAAACACAAAAAAGGATCTCTGAGCTTTCAGCATCCACTCTTGACCCTTGCTCATGGCATCCTTCTTAGCACTGGGACCTGGGGAAACTGGTATCAGAGTTTTCTACCTCAGAAACTTAAAGGGAATCTTCTTCAGAAAAGGAGAAGAGCATTCCAGCATGTCTGTGCAGCAATTTCTGTGTGGTGTGCTAGTGTCTAGCTGTTTCCGACTACAGAGATGATCAAGGATCTGTGGGTCTACATGAAGATGCTGTTCCTATAGAGATTTTCTTTGTTCTTTTTGTTGGAAATCAGTTCTGAACTGCACTGTGGAGGGGGTGTTTTTTGTTTGGTTTTAGGGTGTAGTTTTTGGTAACTTAATCAAATTATTTTGATTTTGGGTGTTTTGTCTGTATTCATTATATTAGGCCAGTGATCAAGAACTGACTACTTGGCTGCCCTCAGAATGAGCAGTAAGGGAAGCATAGAGGAAGGAAGACATAGGGGTAGCCAAACTCCAGGGGCTGGGGGAAGAACTGAGCACCCTACCTATAGGCCTAGATTTACCTCTTATTTTTAAATACAGACTTTTTTTTTCTTAAATAAAACTGTTCTTGACAGAGCTGTTCTGTTGTTCAGCTCTGACTCTAATTTGGTATCTATATTTGATAGATAGATAAGTTATTCTTGGACTTGAAATTAACAGACCAGTATTGTCATTTGTGCAGCCACAGAGGTAAAAATATTTCTCATTGAATGATCTTTCATAAGCAAATAATTACAAGGGGAAAAGATCTGGGGTGGCCAGTCTAAATCTGAAGATAATTAGGCAGGGTGGAATATGGAAATCAAATGTCACGAGGGCACAGTTGCTAACATCTTTATACTATAGAAAGAGTAAGCACCCCTTGTTCACACTAAGTAGTACATAAGTGCTCTGGGGAGGTGGAGTATAATAGGATCACAGGAGTAGATTCTCAGTTGATGGAAACATTGCCTGAATTTCTCCTGCTTTGGAAAAGCCAAGGTAAGGGAGCATAGGTATCGTGACTCTTACAAGTTGCAAAGCTAAAGTGAGTAGAGACAGATTCCTGGCTTTTGAGTTAATCTCCTGACATGTTGTCTTTAGAATCATGTGTTTTTCCCTTGGTGGAACCTTCATGCAATCATGCACACCACATATGTTCTCCTGTAGCACTGACTTATAAACTCAGTTCATATTAAGACCTATTAAGTTGCCCATTCAGAACTTTTTGCTGCCTTTCAGAACACTAGGTATTTTATACATTTCTTTGTAAACCATGACATACATTTTACTAGCAGCTACAGGAAATAAAGGACTGGTTGTACCATAAAAGTATTAACAAACATGTATTTTGATAAGTAAGTTTAGTGAAGAAAAGTCACACTTGGAAAAGATCTAGAACAGAGTTGGAATAATGAGCAGTGGCGTTTTCAGTGTTAGAAGTATTTTAATAAGACATGAGAAGCTTCTACTCAGTTGATTAAATACTTTAACATAGTTATATTTTTTAAGTTTTACATGGTTGCAATTTTTTAAAATAAGCCCCACTTCTAAAAGTCTTAACATTTTATTTCTGAGCATTCAATTTGATTTATATAGGATGTTTATCAACATTTGTTGCAGTGTTTAATCCAAATGAGATCTGTAGCAGAAACTATTTATATTAGTTATCAATTAGACTGGGGAATTTGTCTTATGTTTATTATAATGCTGACTAAATGACAACCTATGTTCCATAAAGAATCAGAAAATATAATCTCAATGGTGCAATTTTCCTGTTTATCAAAATCATGACTTTAACACAGCACCTCATACATTTCTGGTGCAGTCTTGCCCTCCAAAGCTCCTTCTAGTTACAGTTCCTTTGCTTTATTTCAAACTCTAATCCTCTGAGCGGGTAATTAACAGACCAGCAGAGCCATTTGTGGCAAAGAAGAGCCATAAGGGTGAAAATATTTCTTCACTGAATGATCTTTCCGAAGTAAATAATTACAAAGGAAAAAAGATTTGGGATGACCAATCTAAATCTGAGGATAATTAGACAGAGTTTGGAAATCGAAGCGCTTGGCATGTATAATTCTCACATCATAACAAAACTAATTAAATATTTAGAAACCAAAATCCCCTCACAATTTGAAGAAAAATAACCCACGACAAAGGGGTCTGTAACTTTGCAGATAATTAGCAAGAGGTACAGGAGAGAAGACATCGTAGATTGGTTCTGTGGCTCTGCAAGGTCACGTCTTGTTATGCTGTGTCTTTTATACAGCCTGGTAACGCGTTTGCTGCTAATTTAATCTAACTAGGGCATCCCATAGTGATTTCCCATTCTCCTTGTTAACCGTGACAGCTTATACAAGTCCAAACTGTAATAGGTTAACATTTTTATAAATAATTACTCTTAATTTTTGCAGGTGGTATTTTTTTGAATGATTAAAAGTATAGGTCCGGAGCATCTAGATGCAAAGCAATACTTTTGAAATATATAATTTTTAATGTATGGTTTTTATCCCCACTTAAGTGATCTTATTCTTTTCATTAAGCAGTTAGACTTCATGACCCTATGAATGGAGCAGTCTCAGTGGCGTGCTTTGTAAATAAATACCTCTGGTTTTGCTAATAAAAGCAAGGGCATTTGTGTTGAATGCGCATTTCTGCAAACAACAGATTTTGTACTGGATTAATAAGGCTCAGAGTGAGTCAAACCTCATTTGCATTAAACTGACCCCAAGGTCCAGTAAAAACTGCAAGGAGTTTCAGTGGTTCCTAAAACATAAAAAGTTGTTTTTAGCACAGCATCACCACTTCAAGATGCTTATTTTAATAATTAATGTGGAATTTTAAGATAATTTTAGCAGTCTGCAAGAAACAAATCATTTATATGCTTTAAGATCCATATATGTTGTGGTTGTATTTCCTGGCACAGTAGTTTGCTAGGATATAAACTGACCATGGATGGCATTACTGTTCGAGATACTTTCTTTTCCAATATCTTCAATAAATGGAATGATAGCCCCATAGCAAAATAAATTAAATAGGATTTTTTTTGTGTCATACATTGATAGACTCACCCTAAACTACTTTGGAGAAGGAGGCCTTCTACTTTTCTTCCACACAGCATTCTTTAGCAGTCAAACAGGAGTTATGTATTTGTAACACAAAAATACACACTCATATTTCTGGCTATATATGCAGTGATTTTTCTACAATTGTTCCCACAGCAATTTCAAAGTTTTAATCACTACAACCGTGACAAATTAGTATTACATTAAAACTTTCGATAACACTAATATGTAGGAGATTGAGTGAAATACAATTTGAATTGCTCAGTTTTTCTTAATTATTTGTCTATGCATGGCTAGTATTTGGTGCTTTGAGTTCTGGTGCAGTAGCAACTTTATTCAGAAATGATTGTGAAATGCATTAACTAAGACAATATTCTATCTTTCATACAAGTAATAGCCTAACATGCCTAAAGAATTCAGTTCTGGCCAGGTAGAACTCTTCTAGATAACACAGATTCCTAATTGAATTGTGAGAAGATAGTTACATGACACATGGGAGCATCCTATAGTGCTCCGCTTATAACTTCCAAATGTCACGTTTACCTAGCAATTGTTTACGCTCTCACTTCATAATGAATAAGAAATCAGTACCTACTGCTTCCATAGCACTGTGAAAGTTTAGATGATAAAAAGACATTTCATTATAAGCTTTAGTTTAGAAAAGAATGCTTGATTGAGCACTCAGCAACCTCCCTCCTGACCCTGGAGAATGGCTGTTTCCCAAGTGTTGGGGGTGCTCTATCCCTTTCTTGCCTGAATTGAGTATTTGGTTTCCACATATTTCCTTGCATTGGCTCTCTCCAGCTTGTGGGGTCAAATCACATGCTGTGTGTGGAATATTTAATTCTCTCTCTGTACTAAGAGGGGCAAGCGTGAGAATAATAGAATCAGATCATTTGGAATGTTAGCACATGGGAGAATGATGGCCAATTAAAGGGCTTCCCCACATAAATAACCTATACATTAAGTGTTTATTGTTTTCTTTCATGATATAAAACTTTGTCCTAAATGACATAATTCTACAAGACCAGGAACAGCAGACTAAAGCAGACTTGGGTGTCTGTAGTGTATTTTTTGTTAACCATACTTATTTACAAGCAGAAATAGCGAGGTTATCCATTAATCATTTCTGCCATTCAGAAACATGTACTTACATGCTTGTTGTATGTATGACTCGAATAAGAATCTTAGAAGCTGACCAGTCCTCTTTCGTCTTTATTTGTGTGTGTGTGTGTGTGTGTGTTTGAGTTTGTTGTTCCTCATTCTCTCTGGTTTGCCGCAAGGCCTCTCTACATTTGTTTAGCTTGTATAATTGAATGGAATGAAGTATGCCAATTGACTTCATTTATTTTTTATTGTTGCTTGAAGCTTGGGAATGAATGTCATTCCTACTCCATTAATTAGATCCGTGATAGAAGATTCAACTGTAGGTGTTCTCTTCATTTAGAATAAACTGTTCGCCACGGTTGTGGGTTGAAAAGTCCCAGACTCCCGCCATGACTGTTATGTTTATAGTTGACCTTTGGACATGGGTAACATTCTTAGTATCTTAACACCCTGAAAGTCGTATTTCTTCTAAAAATGAACATTTTAAGATCAAAGGTAACTGGCAGGAGAGGCGTGTGGAAACAATAAACCGTTATTGCTAGTTTGTTGTAATTGAAGTTTAAAAATAGCAGATGCCAATTAGAGAAGAAACTTGTGGAAACTTCACACACTCGGTAAAGAATTGGACTAATTCTGCAGGATCTTTCACATTTTAAGCAAGTTGAATTTAGTTCCTGTCCTGATAATGCCAAGCTTCTCTTTGCATGTTGGAGTATTTGTTCAAGTTGGTAGATTTTGCATTTTTAATCTTCCTTCGAACTGTGGTGAATAATGGCCCCTGGCAGGAGATAATGAAATTTTCTTAATTTATATTTTCAAGTAGAAGCTTCAATTGAAAATGGCATCCTATGGCCTGGAGACATAGCTCGAGTGCAAATTCCAGGGGAGCTGCAGTAATAATGCAGTGCCTTTGGTGATGGGGAACGATGGGACAGTGAAGAAGTAATTTAAGGAAGAAAAGGAAATGCACCAAAGCTTTATTGTAGCATATCTAATGATCGGGGGAAGATTCCCAATGGTTTTTGGAGCATGACTGGAGAAGCTAATGTTATCTTGCCAAAACAGAAGCCTCTGCTTAATCAGCAGAACAAGACTATTGATTAAAACACCTCACACAATAGATTACACGTGGAATCTCATCTCCATACTTTGCACTTGGTAAAGT
Source organism: Chionomys nivalis (assembly GCF_950005125.1). Lineage (NCBI taxonomy): Eukaryota > Metazoa > Chordata > Mammalia > Rodentia > Cricetidae > Chionomys > Chionomys nivalis. Next base: position 55,825,082 of record NC_080103.1, on the reverse strand, counting down.
GTAATAATGAGCATAAGATAATCAAAAGCAGAGTAAAAAGCAATTTGTCAGGAAATGTACGATTCAAGATTAGAGTTGGAATAGAAGCAAGTTTGCATGGATAAGTTTAGCCTGCGTTTAAAGGTATACACAAGAAAGAATACACGCAGTGCCCTGGAAGAGGAGAGCATGTTCTGTGTCTCTGGATTTGCAGATCTCTGTTTTCTATAAGGGGCATTGTTCCCAGGGATTGTCATGGTCGAGGGATTCCTGGTTATCCAGGCGTGACATGAAGTTCGTATTCCTTTTCCAGTTGAACATTATCCATAAACTTCTAGGGAAGGTAATGCATTTTCTAGATGAGAAAGTTGAGCTCAAACTGGTTAGTGCACTGTTTATGGAGTCGTTGATTGCAGGCAGAAAGTTAGTAGCTAGTTCTTCATCATGTTCAAGCATGTTAATTGGGCACTCATCTTCCCAAGTTAGCACAGAGCCAGTACTCTGCTCTGTTCTTTTTCAATACAATTACAATTAGCAGCATACGAACCAGCAAGCATTTTGTCTCTCCCAAACCAAAAGACTGTGTTTCTCCAATTAATAGTTGCTACTTTGTGTATGAAGTTTTCTGAAGGTGAGTCAGAAAATCAAGCAGCCCTTGAACATATAATTCCCCTGCCTCGGCCTCGACAGCTGAGATGTCGGAGCTCTTCCAAGCTGCATCTGACCTGTTCTAAATTTGGTATGCTGGTATGTAAATGAATATCCTTCCATAAAATAGTTTTTCACCAATTACACATGTTTTTCGGATGCGGTTTATTTTAATTTTGAATTTATTGTGAATGTCCTAAGGATTAATATCAACATTGACTATGATAAAGGGGATCAAATGTGTGGTGTGTAACTATCCTACAGATTGTGATGGTGAAGAAATTTTTGAATTGCTCCTTGAAGTATTTTATAATTGTTTTTGTCCTATCTATTGGGCATAAACTTGAGTAGTGACACCAGGTTCAAATATTTGCTCCAATTTCTTCTGATATTGAAATATATTTATATCAGTGATTTTAAATAGTCTCAATATTTGGACTTACTTGTCTTACTAAAAGCAGTTCGTAAGTATACTATAAAGGGGAGAGGGCTTGACAATAGTTAGAGAAGCACCAATAGACTTTCTGGTTTTTAAAAATTCAGGTTATAAAGATGAACATTTGGCTTCATTTTTTTTCATTCTACTCCCTCAGGTTAGCATTAAAGGATTATAATAATGGGCTTTTAAATACTGTCTAACATATGGTGTTTTGCCATATTTAAACCCATTTGTAACTTGTAAAGCGAGATTTAGTATTTTCTTGGTGTAATTGATGGTTCTAGGAATAAGATGTAAATTTTTAGTATTAATGTAGATCATTAATATAATGAATCTCTTATTTTATTTGCATATGGTGATGTTTTGAAGCATTTGTTATTGGATTCGACTTAATTTCTTGTGGAAATTGAGGTCCGGTATGATGTTTCCTATATGTTTGATAGAGAAAGCCCTCTTAATATTATAGCCAGACATTTGTGCTCAGAATTAATATAAAGATAACATATAGGTTGGGTTTTTTTGTTTAGCTTTGATGTTGCCATGCTGGGGATCAAACTGTGGCTTCACATAGCTCAAGGAGGAATTCTACCCCTGAACCCTACTCTAGAGCAAGGTGATATATCAGAATAATTTAACTTAATGAAGAATATGAGCAAATATTGGGAGAGGCATTTAAGCACATCTGTATTTATTTTCCTAGCACTATGCATCATGTACCTAAGTTTAGTAGTCATTATTTCCTCATGGGTCTAAGTAGTTACATTTATACCTTCTGAGGATTAAGGCACCATATTTAGTTGGCTAATTAAGTCAGACAAAATACAGAGACAATAGCAATAGTTACAATGGATTAAGTACTTTTTTCGTTTTTTAAATTACATTTGTCTGTGAAATACAGCCTATTTTTATAGATAGTGAAAAATCTTAATTTCACGTTTAATGAGTGAAAAGAGTTTTAATTACAAAGAAAATTTTTAGGAAAAAATTATGCCTTTTCTCCTGTCTATAAAGTAGATTTATATGGGTCATGTACGAGTTCTTAGACGTCATATTTACTTTGACTCACCAATAAAATGAATGTAAGGCCTGCTCAAAATAGTGGCAATAGGAACTTTTGATTCCAGGATAGGTCGGCATTGCAAACCCCAATTATGTGCTTAGATAAATCTTGCTATTTGTTTTCTGTCTTATATTTCTGTAAAATTTTGTGGAAGAAAATTTTAGCTACCAAGCCTAGTCTTGTATTTTTCTAAAATATTTAAGTTTACTACGTTTTGTTTTGGTAGTTTTCAGAGCAAGGAAACACCCTCCTGCTATTTGAAACTACTCTGGGGTCTCCCAGCATTGTGCTCTCCTCCTTCTGGGGGGGCCTTGAGCCTTTTTCTTTCTAACAAGCTTTTGTGTGATCCCGATCCTGATCCTGTTCTGAGGACCGTGTTCTGATAGCCACTGCTTTAACTATCTTTAGTCATCCGTGTATCTTCATCACTGCAGAACAGCCCAAGAGCTATTATTTGGAATTGAACTATTTAAAGTATGTCCAAAATCCATTTCTGTGTGATGAACAGTAATTAAAGTTTTTCCAGTGTCTACTTTATAGAAAACCCCTGTCTCTTATACCTCTGTCTTACTCATATTCATTTTTATGATTACTGCCCGGGTTGTTAACATTGAAAATCCGCAAGGTGTTACCAAAATGTTTCAGTCTTTTGCTTGTTAGTGCAGCAATGACTTTGCTCACAATAGCCAGCTCTTTATGTGGGAAGGGGAGAGTCAAGCTCGATCTCCGCCCTGTGTGGACACAGTCTCCAGAATAAATTTCATTTCTTGGCTTATGCTGCCTTTTCATTTCCATGGCAATGAAAATTGAAAACTGAGCTCTTGGTAAGAATTTACTTCTCTTTTGTGACTAAGTAATTGCTTTCTCATTCTTGATTTCTTCAATGGTAGCAATTTCCAGTTTTACAGTCAGACCCACAGCACATAGGTTCACAAACTGCCAGACATTTCCTCATAGTGACAACTCATACCGGGTATTTTCCTCTTGGTCCCAACTGCTACTGTATCTGAACCTCCAAAGACCTTTCATTTGTCTCTGGTTAAAAATACTGGTGTCCACAACTATGATTCTCTTAACTTTTTCAGTTAAGTTCTTCTTCTTAATTACTCTTAATTGAACTAGTCCAAATCTCCAATTTACCTAAATCCTCACCTTCTTAGTGCTGGAGACTGAACACAAAACCTTCTACAGATTCCATATGCTTGCTCCCATTGAGCAAAACACCAATATCCTGCGTGTGTGTGCACCAGGAGCAGGTGCCCAGTCTCCTAGCTAGAGTTACAAGTGGTCATGAACCACTTGGAGTTCTGGGAACAGAGCTCAGGACTTTGGAAGAGTGGAAAGCACTCTTAACTCTCAGACATCTCTCCAGCACCATTGCATTTTTACTTTTCAGAAAATTATATATATATATATATATCACAAGTTTTTTTCAACTATATGTGTTTTCACTTTCTTTCAAAACCCTCATGTTCTTAATGCATTTTTGGCTCAAGGCAAACTCTCTCTTTTTCTTCTCTTTCTAATTTGGCGATGTGAAAGGAACCCTCAATAAAAAGGGGGAAGTAATGCTGTACATAAAGTTCATTCACTAACTGAATTATTATTTTATGCATTTTCTACAAGTATGTTTCAAGCCCTTGGAAAATAAATAGCAGACTGTGTTTGAGTGATTATGAAATATACATGGTGGGGAATGTGAAAGAGGTGTTAAGCATAGAGTGTTCTGTATGTCCACGAAACATAAGGACAGTCCCTGTAGATATGAATAAGTACAAGAAAAGGCATCCAAGACTTGAGTGTTTTCCAGGGACCAGCATAGGTCTGAGGACACCTGGGAGATCAAGTGAGGTTTAAGAAACACTGAAATTTCTTACTGCTAAACCAGGAATGAATAGAAATGAAATGTCAGAATTGTGTTTCTGTAGGAGTTAAAACACAAGATACTGAACCATTGAGAAATAACAAATCCACCCTTCATTTTAAATTTTACAATACAAAATTGTTTCTGTGATTTATGTTAAAATAATTCATTTTACTAAGTGGTGAACCATAGTCAGTTTCTTTAAATGATTGGGGGCAGGTGGGACGAAAGAGAAAGAACAGAACAAAGCATTATGTTGTATGAGATGAACCACTTACATCATCCAAATTCATGGGACAGGATGTCTTTAAAAAAAAAAAAATACCGTATTGTCTCGGGGACTGATTGAGATCCAAGCTAATTGGTTTAATGTTTGCAATGCATTATTTCAATCTTAGTTACAATTTACTCAATATTGTGGAGTCACTGAAATTCACTGTAATATATTTTAAATTAGAAACTGTAGCCATTTAATCCTGTACATCTTTTCTGCTTTACTTCTCTTCAGGACAGCTCTCTGGGGTTTTGAGTTGCAGTGGTACCAATGTGCGTGACTTAGCATGTCTCCCTCGTTAGTCTGACTCTGCTCCCACCATCCCAGGATTCCTGTGCTGGGAGCTGGTCTGGTTTTCCCAGACTGCTTTACGGCGCTATTTTATACTTCGGTTATTTTATGCACCATAGAATATTTGGTATTCAAATTGTTGAATAAATTTTGTAATAATGCCCTGGTTCTGCTTGCTTTGCCTTCTTAATGTATATACTATCAAGAAGTGTAATGAAACCCCTGCAAACATTCCATTCCACTGGTCTGTAATCAAATCAAATTATAAAAGAAATAGTTCTGGCTTTTACAAAGCTTAAGAGAAGACCATCTGGGCCCATTTATATAACTCAGGCACCATCCTATCTGGAATACCAGCTTAATTCCAGTATCCTTGCTGACCTAAGGACATCGACGACAACAAAGTGAATACTTCCACACAGTAATATATAAGACATTTTAGGCATTGTGTTTATGGCATTGCCTTTAATATTAACCTTCAGAACACAGAACCTTCAGTACACAGTCACATCACGGACAGAATCATAGCTTCTGGGAAAAGCCGCAAGAGCGCTTAGACATTCACAGTGCTCCAGGCACTCTGCTGGACGGTTTTGGTGCCTCTGTCATTATGCAGGCCTACACATTAAGGTGGGAAGTGCTAGCAAATGCCTCGTGTTCGTGAGGGTAGACAGTGCCTGTGTTAGAATGCAGAGCAGAAACTGGACATAAAAACTGAAATCTGGGTCTGCATGTGTTTGAGTGTGTTGTGACAAGTTCCTGCTTAGCTGTTCCGCTTACAGCCCTGGGTTTGATGGTGCCTTTTCTGGGTGTAAGGTTTAATTCTTAAATATGTTATCAAGTGTCCTGGTTGTTCTGTCTCCTAGGACCTATTGGATATGACAAAATTAAAACATAATAGTATATTTGAAAACCATAAACGATTTTCTTTTTACTTTTACTTACAATTTAGTGTGACCCTTGATACAGAAATTAAAAGCCAAGAAAATAAGGGTTTGATCATGCCATCTTATTTCACCTGCATTTGTTGGTTCATGACTAAGTTCTATATTATATTTCTCAAGTAAACAATAAGCGCACTGTTTCACAGGCTTGGTTGATTCTGTTTTCCAGGTGCAACAATCGAACGCAGTGTGTAGTAGTTACCGGGTCAGATGTATTTCCTGACCCATGTCCCGGCACTTACAAATACCTTGAAGTTCAATATGAATGTGTCCCTTACAGTAAGTATGAAGTTTGTATTTTTCTCCTTTCTCCAGTGTTCCTTGTTGGAGCTGAAAGACCACACATGTGAAAGAAGCGTATGTTTACGGCCTACAAAACCATTATGCATGCAAAGCGCTCCCAGACTCGGGACTCCAATTAGCTTCATGAAGTGTGGAAGGAAGCCATAGTGTGATGCTGGCCAAGTGTCTGTCTGTGTTCTTAAGTGTTTGGCTTTTAAGGCTAGTGTTTTTCCAGAAAACAAACTTGAATTAGCTATTCAATAGGGCAGATAGAAATCTGTACTTTTGCCCAATACCAGTTGCTGACAAATTGGTTTGGCTCGCAGTTTTCTGAAGAAGGAATTGACTTCCGTTCTAATAGTGAAGCATTTGAATGGCTACCTGCTGTCTTGGTAACATGAGTGCTTGGTGAAAGCTACCAGAACAGGAACTGAGGCAAGAGCTCTTCCCTTTCTTCTGTGTCCTGGAAGGAAGCAATTCTTTTTTTTACCAGATTTGGTGAGGAAGTTTTAATGCTTAAAACAAAGCCAAGAGTACAGACAAATCATTCAAACATCTTGTACCTGTTTCTATTTTTAACTGTAAGCACCATGTTTACCATCTTGCAGGAGGTCTTTTTCTAACTGGAAATTTTCTAAGTAGGTGTCAGTATGTTCCTTCCGGTCTCAGAAGGCATACTTCTCAGTTATATTTCATACATTGGATAGGGGAGAAAATGCCTTTGTAGTTTAGACAACCTAGAAGTTTGAGTATATTGTCTAATTGTCACAAGGTAGTTTAGAAGTGATTTTTTTTTCTCCTTTGCTTTTTTTTTTTTAAGTTAAATGAAACATTACTGTCAAAATAGTGTAGAGACAGTTGAAGTAATAGTGTTAGGTTAGTACTTTTGCTAGTTTCAGAAACTTTTCTATACTTTAAATCTAAACAACAACCAAAACGTGCCAAACAGTTAGAGCTGGATGTTTTCGTATGTGTGTCTGTAGTCCCAGCTCCTTGTAGGCAGAGTCGTCAGGATGATTGAGGCCATCCTGGGCACTGTAGGAAGACCCCCATCTCAACATAGAAACCCCAAAAGGCCAAATTCTGATAATTAAGGCAGATACATGAAGGTGATGAGACATTGTAGTGTATACTATGAAGAGATGCTCTGTCCTCTCAGCCACAATTTCGATAAATTGATTCTGTGTGTGTGTGTGGTGTCAGTTAAAGGCCAAACACAGATGATCTTTCTCTTCTCGTCCCTGCTCTGTGTTCCTGTGTTACGTGCAACCAATGCGCTTTGTGTTTTCAGTATCTTCTGTACCACTTGTAGGATTGGAAGCCCCAGAGTGAGCCGGTCTCTTAAAGCATTGCTCCTGTGTAGTGCGGTGGCTTTACTTAATCACTCTCCTGTGCCACGCGAGGAACATTGTATTCTTTTGAGCTAACCAAAATTTTTGTTTCACGTAGTCCCTCTCCCTTGAATTCAGCCTGGTTTCTGTCCTCAAATTAGACAAGGAATACAACATCCATTCCCAAACAGTGGAATCAGTCAGAGCTGTCAAGAATTGTGTCTTTCTGCAACCTGGTCCCTGTAACCTAGTCTAAGACACCAAGGACAGTGTTAAGCAAATATTACTTTCAGACTCTTAAGTAATTCCTTGCGCTGTTTAAAGAAAAGAAAATGTGGATATCTTCTGGAACGTCTAACTTTCAAAATTTTACTTTTCAGTTCTCCAGAAGTAATGTCTATTATGCACTAAACTTACAAATAGCTGTACTCAGAGAAGTATTTGCCTTTTTTTTTAATTTAGTTTTTGTCCTTCAAAATAAAAAGTAAACCCAGTAATTAATTTGCTGTTGCCTTTCTAGATGTTTGCAAGAGGCAGAACTAAGTCTTTGACCTCTTTCCTCTTTGGAGAGCAGAAGTTGTTCTCATTCCTATATACCGTACGGTAGTGACACACTATAAACCACGTGATTGTAGCTCATGTTAAAATGTAATGCAGAGTGTTCTTGGGCTATTCTAATCTTACATATCCTCATTGCTCCCCATTCTCCCCTCTTCTTTTTCCTTATGCTCCTGTCTGTGATAGCCTCTCCTCACATTCATTTTTAAGGGCCCAGCTTGGACCATTCCTTATCTTAACAATGTATTTGCTTTTCCGTAGCTTTTACACACCCATTTCTCACATTACTTAGACTAAAAAAAAAAAAAAGTCTCTATCATATAAAGTTTATTGTGTACACCTTACCACTTGGCTTAATGCCAGTCTCTATCCATAATAAATCCTTCAGGAACTTCATATACTCCAAAGTGCACCATCCTGTTCTAAATGATGCCAAAGACTTTCCATGACTTCAGAAAATATGGCAATAAATGCACTCAGCAGAGAACATTAGAAATACCATTGGTCAGTTTATTTTGTAAACAGGCAGGTACATTACATGTGCCGTTTTCCATTTGTCCAGGTAACGTCCATATCAAAACCGCACATATGTAAGGCATTTTTATTGTGTACAGGATGCAGGTATTACAGCATGTAACTGTGCATTAAAGAGTCATTGGGGACCTTGGAGAAAAAAGGGATTGTTCAGACTGGAGTTCCCATCTTATAAGCAGGCATTCCTCTTCAACCTTGTGCCTACTTATTTCAAATTCCCACAGTATAGAAGGATTTTATCCTAACGCTACCTGCACGTTCTCTCACTTGATGAGTAAATTGCATTCATGTCGATGAATTAAATTGCTATCAATGAATAAATGTGAGATTATTTCAAATGAAATAGTGTGTCACTTCAGATACAGAGTATGTAGGCTGTAGTCAACCTGGGTTCATTTTCTGTCTTGTACATCCATGGAGTCCTCTGCTGATGTTGATGGGTGTGTACTTGTGTGTTTGGTTCATAGAACATTAAGTATATCCTCATAAATTAATTCATAGAGTCTCCTAAGACTATTTGCATATATTTGGCATGTGATTATGAATGCAGATTATTGTTAATTTTATTGTATTTTTATATCCCTGGTAGATAGAATTTTGGCTGATCTGACAGATACCTACACGTTTTGATTTTATAAAATTCCTTATATGGAGATTTTATTTTTCTTTTAAAGATCAATCATCATAGGTTTTATTTTTCTTAAAAAAATTTGCCTTTGGATGTAATTTTTATTTGAATTACAAGTTATATAAAATTCATAACAATTCTCTTTCCCTTTACATGGTATGGTTCAAATCATAAATAAATGAAGTAATTTCTGTTTATGTTTTGCTCAGTAACTGCACTATAATTTTACTCTGTCAAATAAAAATAACCCAGTGATCTTCAGTGAGTGGACAGCACAGAATGCATTTTCCTTAATCTTTTCACGGAACTGACTTCAAAGTTCCCTTGTAATAAGTAAGCATTGTATGAAGTATTATTCCTACCCGTTATCCCTAATTGCTTTATATGGATAAAATTATTGTTTCCTCAAGGAACAATATAGCTGTCTATAAATACAGTGTGAGCATCCTCAGCACGAATGCTCTGTCTTTCCCTCCTTCTTCCACTGTGCCTGTCCATTATTGATTCTGAGCAGGTACCGTGTGCTCCTTATGGAGGAGTGATGTTACAACCACGAGCCACAGAGACAGTGTTGCTTCCAAAACAGCACACTGCACTTGTCCTGCCTTCCCCTCGTACAGCGAGAAGCACACCAATCAGAACAAGTGTGTTCTCTGAAAGTGCTTAAACAGACCTTGTTGGTTAAGCAGGTTGTAGCTTAATGTAGAAATTATATGCTGTTACTATGGCAATTCTTTAAAAAAATTGTTTGTGTGATGTTTCTCTCAAAGGAGTTCCAGAAGGTCACTGTTTTATCTTGACGAATAATTATACTTCTAAAAAATATGTAATCAAGCTGAGATTGTAATAAAATGTGCAACTCCACTCTGAATCATCAGTAGTCGCAGATGGGTGCCTTTTGAAAGGGAAGAAGAGGAAACACAGCATCAGTGGAGTCGGTTTTTAATACCCAGGCCACATACTGGATAGCCTCCACTGAATCTCAGAGTTGCACTGTGTAGGAGACTACGTGTCAACTAGGATCTTATTGCACCTTCCTTGGTGCATCATCCACTTCCATAACCACATAGGTTACTCCCTATCACTCCTATGTCCTGTCTGAGCCAGGTCTACCCTGTGCAAGCCTTTCCCTCTTATGGGGTCTGTGGATCAAGATCCTTGGTGTGAGTGCTGGGTATGGCAGTTGTTGCATGCTAACTTGCTTTTGATGTTAATAACAATGGTGGAAAACAATGTCATAATGAGCTAATCATTATTCTTTCTTCCTTTTCCTCCCTGCCACCTGTGCTTGCTTTTCCCTTGTATGTATTTTGCTTACTTTTTATTTAATAGACTTAATATTGCAAGTTTTATAATGCATATTATATATGTAATTTTATGGGATTTTGTAATGTATACGTAACCTTAAGTAAATTTGCTAATACTTAATGGGCCTTATCTACCCCTTTAAAATCCCTACTGGGTGAGGGGAGATTTATTAATTTCTGGAAGGGGGGGCATTTTGTTAAATGGTTAAGATGTATTTTTGTAAAAATAGGAAATAATTGAAATATACTAGATGCATGACTATGTAGTTACTTCTCACCTAAATATATTTGGGGAAGTGTAGCCATCTGGATATCTATTAAATTTGACTCAAACTCCAAAGCCAAGTTGTCAGTCTCATAAATACATTTTCCTTCCGTGCTTATGTAATGAATCAGCTTGATAATTAAGCTCACACAGACCAAGTGGAGATGACACACCTGCGCATGCTTTTATGTCTGTGGTGCCCATATATAAAGGAAACCTCGCTCAGAATGCGGGGTGGCTTTGGCAAGGCAAGAGTCTGTTTAGCTTGCATTAGTGCAGAGTTTCATTATTTATTAAGGCACACTAAGTGAAGCAGCATGCCAACTTATTTGTCTTGCCTCCTTAATCTACTAAAATGATTGATCCGTGTTCTTTCATGTAACTTTAGAATCTCTCTCCTGCTAGGTTCTCCTGTGTGTTTCTCTTTATCCAAAGTAGTACAACTTCCTTATTTTTCCTGTGTTTAGCATCTATTACGAATTCAATTTTAGACTAATAATAGTCAATTTATTTTTAATCTTTTTTCTTTTTTTCCTTGCACTTTTTTTTTTCATTTTTCTTCCGATGCTTAAAATAGAAGTGGAGCAAAAAGGTAAATAATGTCCAGTCTCAACCCCAGCTCCCTGTTATGTGCCTTATGGATGTGACCCTCCTCCCTCCCCTTCCCTGCAACACTGCTGTATGAAAATCACCGGCAGGACCTCATGTTGCACCTCATAAAGGCGGCAGCTGTCCACAATGACATTGTATGGCTGCTGATCTGGCGATGGGGTAAAATTCTGAAGTCGGCGAAGGGGAGATGCCCTTTCTGTTTCTTTTCTACCCTCTGTCTCTCTCTCTCTCTCTGACACCCTTGGATATTTTCTTGTTATTGAAGTGTCATCTTGCCTGGCTTCCAGAACCCTCTCCGTAGCATGCCATGGTTACAGGGTCTCCTGGTCATCTCATTATGCTTCCCTTGTGTTGACTTTTCTCTGCTCCCGACTGCATTTTCCTAAAATTTATATTCTCCAATTTGAAGCACCTGTAACTTCTATAAAAAAAAAAAAAGCTGAAAATAAGTCTTTGCATTGAGTGTTCTGTTTTATTAGCCTTATTTCGTGGGAGGTGTCAAAGGTGTGAGGAATTAGAAGTCATAATGTTTGGGTTGGGGTAGAATACTTATTCACTCTCAAGCACAGGCTCCAAGTTTTGATGCATGCATTACCAAATTATCAGATCAAATCGCAATTCAGAAATCTAAATTTTATCTTAGTTATGAGTGATCCTAATTGTAGGCTTCTATTTGTGAAAACAAATGCCAGCTGCTCTGTACACTGGTACCTCGATTAGAAAATCTTGGAAAAACAAGGCTAATGCGGATAAAATATAAACTTGTAAAAACTGAATACTGTATGAAATGAATTTTCCTCTTTTGATTTGTGTTCAATAAAATGTGTGATGGCTAGTTCCTTTAAAAAAATAATAACTTACTTCTTGTCTTTTTTCTGTGGCTGCTAGTTTTTGTGTGTCCTGGGACCTTGAAAGCCATTGTGGACTCACCATCTATATATGAAGCTGAGCAAAAGGCTGGTGCTTGGTGCAAGGACCCTCTTCAGGCTGCAGATAAAATTTATTTTATGCCCTGGACTCCCTACCGCACTGATACTTTAATAGAATATGCTTCTTTAGAAGATTTTCAAAACAGCCGCCAGACAACAACATACAAACTTCCAAACCGAGTAGACGGTACTGGCTTTGTGGTATATGACGGAGCTGTCTTCTTTAACAAAGAGAGAACGAGAAATATTGTGAAATTTGACTTGAGGACTAGAATTAAGAGTGGTGAGGCCATAATCAACTACGCCAACTACCATGATACATCACCCTACCGATGGGGCGGGAAGACGGATATTGACCTGGCAGTGGATGAAAATGGCTTGTGGGTCATTTACGCCACCGAGCAGAACAATGGGATGATAGTAATTAGCCAGCTAAATCCATACACTCTTCGATTCGAAGCAACATGGGAGACGGTATATGACAAGCGTGCTGCGTCCAATGCTTTCATGATATGTGGAGTTCTCTATGTGGTCAGGTCAGTGTACCAAGACAATGAAAGTGAAGCAGGCAAGAACACAATTGATTACATTTACAACACTCGCTTAAGCCGGGGAGAATACGTGGATGTTCCTTTCCCCAACCAGTATCAATATATCGCTGCAGTGGATTACAATCCAAGAGACAACCAGCTCTACGTATGGAATAATAACTTTATCTTACGATATTCTCTGGAGTTTGGTCCACCTGACCCTGCCCAAGGTAAGAACGTTTGACATCAGCTCACTGTGATTTGTACTACTTACTTTCAAAAGACTTCTGAGTTTTTCCCAAGTTTTTCTTCTTCTCACAGTTAGATCACAAGGGATGATCTATACTGTGGCCCTGTTTTGCTCAGTTTTCTTTTGCTCAATTTGTTAAGTTGCATGTTGACTTCAAGAAATGAAGTCATTGCATTGCTGAGTGTTGTATTTCATTGCTAAACATAAAGTAATTCCTACAAACCCATTAATGATTTTTTTTCCTTACCTGTATTCTGAGCTGATTACAGTGTTTTCACAGACTTTTAAACTTCTTGGCACCAGTGGTTAAGGGAAATGTGTGTTAGGATGTCTCAAGAGAATGCCTAGGTCTGGCACTCAAAGCCAGGGTCACATGTTCAGGAGTTTTGACATTTATGCTCTGGGTAGGAGAGGACACCTTCAAATTTCTTCCTCTTGCATCATGTAAAAATTGCACATTTTCATTTCCTAATAAACTAATGGCCATTTTGTATTTCTGTAACATCACTTGAAACACACAGGTTATGTGTTTTAAGTGTGTCCAAATGAACTGTGATAGCTCTACTAGCGTTTTCTCGACTTATTACAGGGGAACCTAAAGTATATTCAAGAAGGAGCATTATTTAGGAAAGCAGTGTTAAGATTTAGAAATATAATTTGATTTATCAAGTGATTTCAGTTCTATGAGAAATGGATTCTGGGTATAATAGTGTTAATATTTTATTTACAAAGAGATTACTTCACACTTAGGATAAAAGAGTCACTTGTTAATGATTATCGTAGAGTGTGTACTAATGGTGTCTTTTCAAAGGTTTATGGTATAAATTAATGTTTCATTTTCTGAGTCAATTGGAATTTTTACATTTAGAAGGGAATCAAAAATTTTAAAACTGAAAAACTTTTGAAGTAATGAAATTAATCTTTACACCAAGGTGAAACACACCCATCTGCTAAGGCGCTGAAGGTAGAGATATTCACACTCATTAACACACTAACACTTCTCTTTAGATGTGTCCTTCATAGGTTCTAAATATTGTCATACGGCCCAGACCCTAAAAGTGGAAAGAAGAGCTGCGTATAATTGAATTTCAAATCTGAATCTTCATAGAGTACCAAATACGTGTTGAGTTCTACTTTAAAGAAAGACCACTGGCGGCATACTGATGAATCATGTGTGCCTGGAGAGTCTTGGTTTAAAAATGTGGTTGTAAAATCTGTTGTTAAATTTTCAGGAGCTAAGTCTCCTTTAACAGCATAAATCTTTACTGATAGCCTCTTAGAATCATTTGTTTTAAAGTATGTGATGTCTGTTTGCTCTAGAGGCTAGCTGTTTGGGATGCTTCATGCATCTTAATTTTTCTAAAAGGTACTACAATGCTTCTGTTTCATCCTTCGGTCTTGCAAAAGGCAGACTTAAGGCATTGACTAGCTTTAGGCATTGGTTAAAATTGTATTGATCCCTGGTTCACTTTTTTTGTATACTGCTTCACCTTGACAACTGTTACATTTGTTTTGTGTGGCAGTAAATCTTTCTCCCTTACTAGGAGAACAAAAAGAGGGAGGGAGGGAATGCCTTAACAGCTACTAATTGCTATTGAGGCGATAGTGAAAGTGTTGAGAACGGTGTAGCATTGAGTATAGATTCCTTTTACCATAGCACAGTGACCCACCTTGTCTCAGAACATAGCATTAAATACGAGGATAGGTAACAGTGACTTTCCCACATGCGATCTCTGTGCTAGTGCATTTTGTGGTGCAATTCCAGTCCAGGAGGCTTTGGTGATTTAGGCGTTTCTCAGAGAGAGAGAGTCCTTTCTAGTTTGACAATGAGATGTGCACCAAGTGAGACTTCCCATGACAGTGCTTTATCTTCCCAAATAGGCAGCCATTCTTCCATATTCCCAGAACATAAAAATTCATATTGACCCCTTATTAAGCCCTAAGTAATAAAACATTTTACCTGACCTAAATTTTTCTTGCTGCTGTTTGACCCATATTCTTATTCTCTCTCCTCATAATGTATCTTCTTTGGCTTCTAGAGACCTGTCTTTCTCTTCTGAGGTGTGTGTTCTATATAATGCCTAGAGGTGGGGTCTCGCAGAACTATCCTAGTCAATAGATTTAGGTCAAACCAATAAGCCACATTCAGCTTTCCAGAAGCAAGATTCAAGAAATGAATGAGACTAGGGGACAGAGCACCCAGAAGAATTGAGTCTTCAATTTCCGTAAAACAGCGACTGTCTTCTGCAGCTAAAATTCATACTTAAGTCTTAATGAACTGTGTTCTTGGAAAGAAAAGCCTCCAGGATTTCAGAACAGCCTACACAGTATATAACAAACAAAACAATAAAAAAGGGGGGAGGGGAAGCAGTTTTATGAGCTGTGGCTTGTATGTAGCCAAAGGTATAAAGGGTGCTAAGAAATTGTCTTTTCTTTTTCTGTGTGTTGTTCACCTTGCTAGCTCATCACTTCCAACACTCTTCTCAGTTTTAGACCAAGCCTTTTTATTTCTGATGGCACAAGTGTATTATTTCTCTGATCCTTTTTAAAATAATATTTGAATATTTAGCTTTGTTCTCCCCTTTGAGTAATTTTCTTTGTTGTCTTAAACTATTTCCGATTGTCCCTCTTTACCTCTATCTAGAAATGGTCTCAAAAATAAAAATCCTTTTTGGTTCTATTTTAATGCTTCAGTCTATCCATATAACTTCATATTTCTTAATCTTTCAATATCTCTAATATTCTAATATTAACAACAAAATAGTATATTTTTAGTTAGTGTGAGTCATTTCCTGAATATTTGTTTGTCTTGACTATAAGAAGTCTGAAAATTCTGTAACAAGAAGACATGTTTCAGAAAAGGAGCCAGTTTTTTTTTATGTCTACAAAACATTCAGTATGTCACATTTTCTGAGTATCTTTCCACTGATAGTAAATGGTAGAGAAAATTGTTTTCTGCTCATTAAAGTCTTCCTGGGTACCAAGCCAATGTGTTCATTAGCACTGACTCTTTGGTGTCACTCAAATGATACATGGTAGACAAAGTGCTAAGGCCGTCCAACCAAATGTTTGCCAGGATGTCCTGATGAACAGAGCCTTGTAAAAAGGGTTGGTGTTTACATTACAGTTCTGGTTTGTGCTGTTCTTCAGAGAATGTTCTCCGCATTTGAACCTCTTGCTATGTTCATAATGCAGCTTGATCTTTCCTTTTTCCAGACCAAGGGCAGATTGCTTTCCCTGACTCTGTCCTTTCTCTGTCTTTGAGCAACCTCTTACCTAGAAAAGTAAGACCAAACATTGAAGAGGATAACCAGGTGACCTTAAATCAGTCACCTGACTTCTCCATGGTCAAATTTCCACATGTGTAAAAAGATAAATTGTGCCTGTATCATGGTGCATACTATTGATCCAGACTGTTGGTTGTCATGACATCTGGCTATGTATGCTGAGTAAATACCAGCTTTTATCACTGCCAGATGCCCCACTGACATTTGTCTCTCTTCGTGGAAAGAGATAATGATTTTTAGAAACATATCTTCAATATTAAAAACAAAAACTTTTGCCTTGAAGTATCACTAAATTTCTGTCTTCAAAAATCCCACAAATTCTAGTTGCTCCCGATGGTTTAATATCTTGACAGGAAGTACATGGCTGCATGCTGCATACATCCAGTGAGAACGTACTGTTTGCATTGCCTTATGCTGTGCCGAAGCATAGCTAACACTCAGTAATTGTGGTATTAATGCGTATCGGAGTGATTCCACGTGCTCTGATTAGTCAGGATCTGTACGGTGGTATAACTCCAAACCATGCCGTGCTGCCCCGTTCTCAGTTCCCGCTGGTTCCTCGTTCCCTCTTCACGACTCGAGTCAGCAGCAGTCATCTGACAGTTTTGCTAAAGATTGTGATGCTTTGACAAATGTTAATTGAGAAGGCACCGAAAGCCTGGCTGTATTGTAATCAAAAGAAAATTACACAGGTTTAACAAGATGTCAGGAGGGAACTTCCAGAGACAAAGATAGACAGCTTTGAATACTTTTCCGCAGCAGCTGGCTAGGCATGTGATTTGACTGATGGACGTAGATGCCTCTCACACGACCAATCATTTTAGCCTAGAAATAAAACACATGCTTAAGGCTTTCCCACTGAGATAGGAGGAGGAAGGAAGGACCGAAGTGTCGTGTATTTAATGTTAACTAGAAGTTTGTCATGCCTAAAACCCCAGAAATATACCTTTTATTACTAATTTTGCATGCTCTCAATTATTCATAGTGGCATAAATATTTGTAGGTCAGAGCCTAAAATATTGAGCATGGTAGTGTGTTTGAATATATTTTTAATACTCAGTATTGTAGTTTGTTTCTTGTGTATAGGTAAAACACAAAATTAATTATTTAGTGATAGATTTCACTAAGATAGTTTCTCCTGAGCATATCAATGTTAATATTTTTATAAGAATAAATTACTTGTATATTTTAAATTTGAGACACTCTATACATAAGATTTTTAAAAAAGAATAAATTTGTAGTATCAGTGAATATGAATAAAACTTTTGGATATTTTCTGACAGATTTTAAATGGCAGTAAATTTTGACTAACAGGTTTTTCAATACTTTGTTATTAATGGAGATAAAATCTACTTGATTAAACTCTTTGATAGCAATATTGGAAAACCACACAAAGAAAACTCTTTCCTTAAAAATATATTTTTGTTTGTTTGTTTTGTGGGTTTTTTGTTTGTTTGTTTGTTTTCTTAAATGTATAACTGTAGTTCTGTATTTTTTTTATACTCTCTACTAAGGGTCAGTGAGATAATGAAAGGTTGGTTTTTGAATTCATGATCCGTTCTAACCCCTGTCTGGATACATAACTCCGTGGTGAGCTCTGTCCTTCATCTCCCACCTTCACAAAGTAAAGATGCCAAACCCAGAGCAGCATAGTGTGCCAAACTTGTCTTTGGTTTAGCTGGAATAAGGCATGCTCAGAAATCCCTCAAGCAACAATGGCTGTTGGTTGTAAAGATGTCAGTGCTTGTTTTCCTGCAGGATGTGGAGTGGGTGACTTCAAATCTTTGTATCATCCTAATTATCCATAATTGTCAGAGGTTTATTTCTCCCTTGATCTTTTGCATTTGTTGAAAGTATGTTTGTATAATAGAATTTTCCTGCACTGCCTTCCTTTGTTTTGTGCTTTATGAAGAGATTGTACTTAAACCATGGGGTCATATTTCACTGAGGGCTGAGCTCTAACTGGTTAAACAGTCATTTTTTAATCTTATGAATAAATTGTAATAGTAGTGATTTTTTTCTTCTTCTCCTTCCCTCTTATAATTCTGTTTGATGATTTGTGACATATGGATGGGTGAAGGGGTGTGTGTATGCATGCATACATTCACATATGTGTGCTGGTAGGTGAGCATTAGGGTGTGTTTGAGATTAATACACTCATCTTTTTTTCATAGTGCCTACCACAGCTGTGACAATAACTTCTTCAGCTGAGCTGTTCAAAACCACAGTGTCAACCACAAGCACTACTTCACAGAGAGGCCCCGTGAGCACAACAGTAGCTGGACCTCAGGAAGGAAGCCGAGGGACAAAGCCACCTCCAGCAGTTTCTACAACCAAAATTCCTCCTGTAACAAATATTTTTCCCCTGCCAGAGAGATTCTGCGAAGCGTTAGACACGAAGGGGATAAAGTGGCCTCAGACACAGAGGGGAATGATGGTTGAACGACCCTGTCCCAAGGGAACAAGAGGTACTTCCTGCCATATAGGATACGATACAATGTATGCATTTGTAGTTTACTGAGCAGCTTCTAAAGACGCGAAGCAGTTTCATTAGGAGATGTTTACAATAGCCAATTCCATTATTTTGTTACATTACAAATATAGTTTCTTCCCACAACATAAGGGTTTTAAACTGTCAAAGTCACTTAAGATCGGACTCAGAATTCCCTCTCACATTACCTGTGCCAGACCTGAGACTTTTGCCCCAGGCCTCTAGTGAGGTTTCCCTACAGCTGTCTTTCTCATTATAACTCATTTTGGATGAGTCCCAAGAATATCAGAGGCTTTTTTTGGTTCTTTTTGCTCTAAGTGCCTGGTGTTTCTATGCTGACTTTCTGCTCACTGTTTATAATCTTTTGCATTGCATGGTACTTTTTCTCGGTTATTGCCATCTATTTCTACTAGCGTTTATTCAAAATTGAACACACGGTCTAGGAGCATCAGAGCCCATTTCCCGAAAGCTTGCTGAAAACACTGGCTTCAGTTTCCCTGTTGTTTTCTTCATCTCTTGCAGGAACGGCCTCGTATCTCTGCATGGCTTCCACAGGAACATGGAACCCTAAGGGCCCCGATCTTAGCAACTGCACCTCTCACTGGGTGAATCAGCTGGCTCAAAAGGTGGATCGGAATGTTTTGATGTCATGTGCTGATTGAGGGTTTTGAGTTCTAACATAAATAATTTAGTTTTCTATGTTAAAGCAGGCTCTGTGGTTCTTTGTTCTGCATAAAAGTTTTTTTTTTGTGTGTGTGTGTGTGTTTTTTTTTTTCTTTTAAAGCATAGTTTTGTCTGTAAACTAGTCTTTGAATGTTGTTTGTTTGGGGGTATGCTGTGTTCTGTGTTAAGCTGTTTAACAAATGCATACTTGTTTAATTTCATTCACATTTAGTTTGCTCTGGTTCTTTTGATGTTCATAAGACAAATAGTGTATTGGCCCAATAAATCAAGGAACATTAAGTTTTCAACTGAGCCCACAGAATGCAAACAGATGTTTGTATCACATATGACCACAAGTAGAAATGGCCCTTACAAAGGCCTAGAAATTCCTCCCTTGATTTGCATTGTAATGTCGTGCCCTTTTATTTTTTTCCTCCTTCTACCTGTTTTGAAATACAGACGTTGGTATCACCAAGAATTATCTGTTATCTGATGTAAAATCAGCAACACTGAAATAAATTTAAAAAAATTAAATAACAAGAAAGTGGTTACAAGGCGAAGAGAGCCAACTGGAAAACAAAATTTAAAGGATGTCTCCCCTCTTCCCTTTTGTTTCTTTTTTTTTGTGTGTGTGTCTGGCTAAGTATTTCTTTTGTGTGTTAAGGATCTAAAAGCCTTTAATCTTCTAAGATGAAGAGAAAGTTATTGGTCTCAATTAGTTGCAGATTTTGACATATTTGCAATTTTTCCCCACCACAACAGAGCTGCTTAAAGAGAACCAAGAGCCACAAACAGGGAGTTTTACTGAGATAATACGAATTGTCGTTTCAGATCAGAAGTGGAGAAAATGCCGCAAGTCTAGCCAATGAACTGGCTAAGCACACCAAGGGGACTGTGTTTGCAGGGGATGTAAGCTCCTCCGTTAGACTGATGGAGCAGTTGGTGGACATCCTGGATGCTCAGCTGCAGGAGCTGAAACCTAGTGAGAAGGATTCCGCTGGGCGGAGTTATAACAAGGTAGGACCTCTGCCACTAAAGGACGTGGGTCTGTGCACGTGTCAGCTCTCTGCCCTTCAAAATCTGACTGCCAGGTGCCCAGAGACACACTTAGAGACTAGAGTTCCCAGTTTGCTCATTTCTCAAGAAGAATTACTGAGAAAAAAGCAATGTTGCGCTTTCCCTGAAAGTTCTCAGTGACACCGGTTATGACAGGTTTTAGCTAATGGTGACTTGATCCATCTGAGTGTGGGCAGTACTCTCTATGGAATTAATATCTGTAGCTAGAGGGATTCTATGGTCCATGATTAATGAATTGTGTGAGAACATGCAACCCTAAGTGCTTGAAGCAAAGTTGTGACACACAATGGTATTAGTGGCAGCTTTAGGGAGAAGGATGTATCCATTTTCAGGAGAATGCTGATCACACCACTAAGTTTTTCTTACTAAGTTAAGTCTAAGTGCTATTTACCGTGTTGTGTTTATATTACATCCATGTTCAAATGTTTACAAGTTCAAATCTAGAGTTAGTCTCAGATAAGTAACCTATCATTTTTTTTAAACAACAGTTATATATAAATATTTTCTCTTTTAACAAATGTGACACACAAAATGGAGCTGAGAGCTGTCAGTAGACAGCTTTGGCTGTGAATGGAGTTGCCCAGAGGAGATCTGTAGCTAGTCAATTTGGAATTCAGGAACACCAGCTTAATTTTTGAGGACTTCTTCTTTCCTCGTTTTTTTTTTTTTTTTCAGCAGATAAAATCTAACCTCTGACTTTCTTTTCTTTTACTTAAAAGCTCCAAAAACGAGAGAAGACATGCAGGGCTTACCTTAAGGTATCTTTCCTGTGACGTCCCCCTGCTTCTTCCCTCCTCCGGCTGCCTACCACGCTTATGCCGTCTTGCTGCATGACTCAGAATTCTCAGTCTTTGATAATTATATAATGTGCCCCATATCAGCTGTACAAATGTTGGCTTTCCTCAGAATAAGCCAATGAGAGTTTACTGATTTTTTTTTTTTTTGCTATTTCCCCATTTATCCAAAACATACAAGAATTGAATAATTATCCTCTGAATTGGAAGAAAGCACATAGTAGTCCCTTTGTTTTCTTTTGTCATCTCTGGATTCAACAACCTGAAACAGCTATGATATATTCTTGGCAGTTTATCATATCAAAGACTGTATGGGCATAATCTATGTGCATGTAAAAAGTCACCGCTTTCTGATCTCTGGGGTGTACTGTTCAATAAATCAGGCTTTGTCCTGGCTTTTTGGGAATTCGCTTCTGGAAGTAGGGTGCTGAGTGTGGGTGTCCAGGCATAAAATATGAACACTGTGGTGGTGATGTCACTGTGTGATAGGTGGGAGATCTTTTCGGGCTCCTAGAGCAAAAGACACACTTCTGTGCTAAGAGCAGAAGACACACTTCCCTGGTAGGGCCAACACTTCTCCCTAGAGTTCTGAAATGCTAAGCAGCATGCAGAGGCTCTCCATGCAAGTAAGCCAAACTAGTTCTATTGTGTCTTGGTTTGCTCTGTAGTTTAAAAGGCCCTTGATGTTGCAGAGAAGGAGGTAGCCTAACCCTGAAGGATGGATTCACATAGTGGAGTAACAAACCAAAGAATTTTTGTAGTTTTGCAAATGAGGTTACTCAGAAACTGAAACCTCATTAACTTGGTTGGCAAGGTCAGAGATGGGCAGGCACAAAGACCAGCATCTCGCTAGTTATCAAACGATACTTTTGGACCTGAGCCCTTTACAAGAAAGGCAGAAGGAAAACAATTTTTTAGGTAGTAATGTTCTAAAGACCCTTAGGAATCTGATTGAGGATGCAACTGATAAAGATCTAAGGAATTTTTCACATTCAATGCTGAAGTTTCCCTTAAGATACTAATGGGTGGAACGTACTAATCAGTGTGTTATCCAAGGTATACCTCAGTGAACCCAGAATAGGCTTTGGCAAGCAAAGAAAAGACTGCTTCAGGAATATGATTAGGCTCATGATTTTCTTGGTTCCACCTAAAAAGCACAAATGGTAATAAATAAGAAGCATGTTAACTTCATGTAAGTGCACCATCAGGAGGATCTTGTACACATGGTACATCTCAATATAGCCTTAATTCTGACCAATGTCATCTTCAGTGTGTTTCAAATGAGTTTCTCCGTTCCGACAAGACTAATAAGCCTCCTTAGATTACAAATCAGAAGCTGACTTACTCTATGCAAATGAAGCAAGTTTCTGCTTGGCTACAGAGGATTCATCTGTAAGTTAGATCAGAGGCTCCAGTCTGTATTTCTTGGTGACTAATGAATCTGGCCTCAGCAGACCAGTTTCTGTTCCACTCTAGTTACTGGCTGAAGAAATGTCCACGTGAGCATTGTGGACTATTCCATCTCTCATAGGAAAGGAAAGGAAAGGAAAGGAAAGGAAAGGAAAGGAAAGGAAAGGAAAGGAAAGGAAAGGAAAGGAAAGAAAGAAAAAAAACCTTTAACGCACTTGGAAGTACCTTCTACCTGCCAGGGAAGTCGTGGTGGCTCACAAGGCAGACGGAACGAGGGTGTTAAGATGGATTAAGCAAATTAATCTTACTCTGACAATAACCTCAGACAACGTTTCCCCTTGTTCATTTCAGTACAGAGCCTCAAACCAGCAGTTTATTGTTGTTTTTCATATATGGGGTGACCTTTTTCCTCAGCATTTACCAGTAGGTCAGAGCAATGTATATGTTGGCCTTGGTACATTATGCATAGGCGTGTGGAACAGTAAACACACATAGTGATTTCAGCTGCCCGGCTATCTATCCGTGGCACAGCACACCCCAGCTTAAGCACAGCACATGTGACCATCAGGGCTTGCCTCCAGTGAACCAGCCTACTGGGTTATATTGCTATTTAATGCTATTTTGCATGGAAATAAATTAAGCCCACACTCAAGGAATATTTGCAG
The DNA here is from genome assembly GCF_950005125.1 of Chionomys nivalis. Lineage (NCBI taxonomy): Eukaryota > Metazoa > Chordata > Mammalia > Rodentia > Cricetidae > Chionomys > Chionomys nivalis. The sequence continues at coordinate 55,801,970 of NC_080103.1, read as the reverse complement.
CTTGGTTGCAACACTTGCGATTTCCATTCTTAAACCATCAGTCTAGCCTTTCCGTATTCTGCCTTTTTTCCTCATTTCTTTAAAAGCAGACCCGCTCATTAGAAGTTAATGTAAATATATAAATACACGTGTCTTTCAGCTCTCTAGGTAATGGGAAGGACACAAATGTAGGCAGTTAGCTTATTATGGGCTTTAAAGCCACCTTCTCTCCAAAGTGTTAATAAATGCACAGGAGTTATTAATAAATGTAAAGCAGTTTGACTTATTTGAGTTTGGGTTCCAAAGACACTATGACTGAGATTTCTGGTAGATTCTGGCCCCCTGCAGAAACACCAGTGTTTTCTAGTTTCACATGTAAATTTTGAAGCTGCAAATAGGGCGACTGTCATAGTTGTAAGTGTCCACACTTGTAAGTCAGCCCTTCGCCTCAGAGCTGCTACTGAGAGTTGCACATCCCCTTCAGCATTGCAGTGTGCTCAGAGAAGTGAAAAATGAACCACCTCTCTCACAGGCTCCTTAACGCCCAGCAGCTGTTCACTAATGTCCAGTTAGTGCTATTTTGAAGTCCTCGTCCATACTTACAGTTGCCCAAGTCATGAAAGAAAAGTAAATCATCATGTCAGGCAAACATCCCACTTGTCACCGGTCAGCGATTGACAGTCCCCTGGTGTCCGAGAAGCAGTCCAAACTCATGGTCATTTTTAAATGGATGCAGGCAATTGTTGACACAGTGGACAACCTCCTGAGACCTGAAGCTTTGGACTCCTGGAAACACATGAATTCCTCTGAGCAGGCACACACAGCCACAATGTTACTGGATACACTGGAAGAAGGAGCGTTTGTCCTGGCAGACAATCTCTTGGAACCAACCCGGGTCTCAATGCCCACAGAAAACATTGGTGAGTGTATCTGTGGTCACATTTGATTTGGGAGACAGATGTTAAAGAGAGTGAAGTTTGCATTCCAAATCTGTCATCTCCCAGCATTAGACCTCTCTTTTGCTGAGCTATTTATTTTCAGGAAAAGAAGTTATTGATCATATTTAATAAAACTAATGCTTAAGCTGAAATCTGCCTATATCTTGTAAAAGTTATTTTTATGAGTATGTGTGAGTTTTTCAATTGAAAAATCATTAAAAGAAAAAAATAAGAGCACTTAAATGCTAGAATATGGATTGCTTAAGTAATGAAAGTACTTCATATGAGAATGTAGCAAAAGCCTTTCCATTTTTATAACATGCCTAATGAATTTAAATTACTTTATGTGTTCTTCCCGTCAAATATTTTAGCTCATAAAACTCGGGTGGATTCTTTACATTTAACACAGACTCCTTTAGGTAAAAGAGATGTTTAATACCTGGGAATTAGTGGTTCATACCTGTAATATCAGCTTTAGGTAGGCTGACACAGGAGGATTGTTATGAGTTCAAGGCCACTCTGGATTATAGAGTTAGAGTAAGACTCAGAACAGTTGGGGTGGAGCTCAGCTGGCAATGTGCTCATCTAGCATGCAGGAAGCAATGGGTTTGAGTCCCTGGCACCAGGAAATAGTGGTACATTCTGTAATTCCAGGAAGGCGGAGCCCAGAGGTCCAGGTTGAAGGTCAGCCCAACCTGGAGAAACTCTCTCTCCTTCTTCCTATTGTCAGTGAAGGACATATTTTGTAGCATGAAATAGCGTTGTTTCTAGGTAGTCAAATGATATCAGTAGTTTTGGGGTGAACTTGGAGTTAAAATGCTGCCAGTGAGGGTCAGATTTCTATTGTTGACAATATTTGGTAGGAGAGTGAAATTAGTATTTAATTTTCTTCATCTTCGAATTGACAGTTATTTCGTGAGACTGAAGACTTCCTCTGTAAACCTTCAGATGAAGTTTACTGTATATTGTACTGAAATAAAAGGTTCCCGATTATAAGTAAAAAAAAAAAAAAAAAAGAAAGAAAGTCAAAAAGAGCACAGATCTCTCTCTCCTCCATCAAAATCCAGGCTGACTCCTTAGCACAAGCAAGGCTGAAGTTCTCTGGCTGAAATGCCATGTCTTACTGCCAAATCATGACTGCCAATATCAAGGTGGCATATTAACTGCCAAGGAATGAAAAAATAAAAAAGAGATGGCGTAACTCAAATATGGCACTGGAATTGAAAATATAAACTTAAATTTATTTCCTATATGTAAAATTTTCCAATGAAGTGAAATACTAATAATTTGTTCTGAAGTGCAGAATTTATAAATCACTCAATAACTTCTGTGTATAAATGAAGTGAAAAGGAGGCACCCACCATAATCTTAAGTATCTGGCTCTTTAAAAAAAAAATGTAGTTTACTCATAATAAGAAAAGACTAAACCCTCAAAGCTTCTATTACTGCAGACAGTTCTGTGCTCACTATAGTCCTCAGGCTCATTCACACTGAACCCAATTCACCTGTATCCAGTGTCATTCCCCCTAATTACAGAAGTGGTGTGGACCCAATCCTCTTAGTGAAGGCATCCTGAAAAGACTTATGGCTTGGCATTTTATAACTTAAATTTGTTTCCCAAATTTTCTAATATTAGTTTTTTTAAAAAAAAAAAAAAGATTACTTATTTTTTCCCTTAACTTTTAACTGTGCATAAAATTTGAAGGACCATTTTAAATTCTGTGATCTTTCAAATTCTAAGTACCCATAGACCATGTTTCTGTTTCCCAGATGGTTTTGGGACCTCTGGCTCACCTTCCTGAGATTACAGAATGCACCACTACCCCTGATTTAAATGGAACCCTAACCCAGTTCTATAGCCCAGATAATTTTTTCCAGTACCAGACAAACTGAAAATGAAATATCTGCGAGTCATCATTTTCATTTTTTCTTTTTTTGAGATAGGGTTTCTCTGGAAAATAGTCCTAACTGTCCCGGAACTCACTCTATAGACCGAGCTGGCCTCAAACTCACAGAGATCCTCCTGCCTCTGTGTCCCAAGGGCTGGGATTTAAGTTGTGCACCACCATTGCCCAGCTTCATTTTCTTAATATATCTTCCTGTGTTTGGAAGGACCGTTCTTTCTATTAAAGTTTTAAGCTTAGATGTCATGACTACATTTAGGATACAATTTATACATCTTACTGATATTAGTAACCCATGCGCAGAATTTATTGTGTCTTTTTACTTATTGTCCCAAACTTATCAGCATAAAAGTCACTTTAAACATTTTAAAATAGTTATTTTTTTAATTTCTAATTCATAGTCTTGGGTTTTTTCTCTTTTTTTTTGGCAAAAAAAAGAGAAATATGTGTTGTTTTAAGAACAAAGAAAACATTCTGTTTTTCCAAGAACTTGACTTTAAACACACCATGAAAACAACCTACTATTTTCTTATCCTTTTGAGGCTCTTATCTAGACTAAAAGGATGGCTGTATCTTCAGTTATTAGAACAAATTGGTTTTCTTCTTAGCAGTTTGTTTTAACATCATCATGTGATTTATTCAGGATATATGATCCCACGAAAATGGTGTGTTTGTACAGGGACAGCATGTGCCATAAAATGTGAGGTCTAATTTGTATTCAGGGGTATATATTTTGAATGTGAGTCCCATGAATTTTGAACAAATGTTCTCTCTGTAATCCTCAGCATAGGATACATTTTTATCTTCAGAAGGCAGTGACCTCCCACCTCCAGCCGAGGAAGCAACTGCTTCCTATTCCTGTGCGCGGCTCCTGACTTTGACTTGCATTATTTTTAATCTTGCTTCTTTTATGTTGAGTTCATTTAGAGAGCTCCCTATCCAGACTGATTGTCTGTAGTTCAGTCATTGCTTAGTGCCCCTCCATCTTAAGGATGCACTTTCAGTTCTATGTATTCTTTCCCATTTCTGGTTCTTTGAGTTGTTACCACATGGCGACTCTTATTTTCTTTTGGTCCCTTACCAGCAGTGAGTGAGAGTTCATCTGTTCTCCATCTTCCCAATACTCGGTCTCTTTATTTTTGGCTTTCTCAGTAGTTTATATTGGTATCTTGTGTGGGTTTGTTTTGTATTTCTATGATTGCTAAGTAACGTGTGTTTACTTTTCGAGTTGAGTATGATGGAGACCTGGTCTCCTTGTATAGCCTGTATGATCTTGAACTCTGTCCTTTAGCCTCAACCTCCTGAGCACTGGAATTAGAGATATGTACCACTGTGCCCAGCAAGTAACATTTAGTTGTTTAATTCTTTGCATGTGTTTATGGCCCGTTCACTCGTCTTAAAGTATCTGTAATTTATTTTTCTCAAGTTCAGTTCTTATGTGTGCTTAGTGTATATGTCTTAGGCCGGAAATCTATACGCAGAATGCTTCTCTCAGTAAGTGACTTTTCGAATTTGTTTTCTATCTTGGGAATAGCAGAAATTTCTAATTTTGAATTTGAAACTTTCTGATACCTAGTTTCAGCACCATCTGCCTAATTTTCTCTTGCTTGTACTTTCCAACATTGTGGTATTTGACAGCATATAATAGTGTCCTCTCATTATTAATGTGAAGTCTTCAATATCCTTTTTTAGAGAAAAGAAAAATTACAATTAAACATTAAGAAAATATGTTCAGAAGATAATATTCTTACACCTTTACTTCTTGTGAATGTGTTAATGCTTTATTCGAAAGTGGATATAATTGTCTATATAGTTCATTCACTGACATAATTATCTTTCATTAAGAGACTGAATATTTTACAAAAAAAAACCTTAATGTTTTATTAGAGAAATAAGGAGGATGATTGGTCCTGTAGACTTTCCTGCACTTTAGATTCAGCTGATTTCAACTCTGTTGATACGCTAATTAGGCCTAGGAGCTTGACCAGGCCAAATGTCATTCCCACCTCCCCACCACCCCAGGGAGCTTTCTGTTGAGTAACACTGTGGTACACATACTGTCCACTGTCTTTCCTTCTGACATTAAGATTTATTGGATAGCTTAGATAAGATAAGCCCAATCCATCCATTATAAAATCTCCTATCATTTATTTTCAGAATGGCCTCAGTAGACAGTATAGCCTCCACCACCACCACCCTGCCACATCGTCACTTGAGACTTAGTTGTATTATAGCTGTAAAAAAAAAAAAAAAAAAAAAAAGCCAAAGATGATTTACAGCAACAGAGGTTGTTCCTCCATTCTGCTGTGTGGACACGAGGCTGGGCTTGTATCTCTTCACATCTATTCTGTACTGTCTTCTCCCCGGAGCCTAGACTGACCTAGCTTTGGCAGGTCCTCTGGGCCCCATCAGCATCTTCCCCAGAGTTTCTGCATCTCACTGCAGCCAGTTGTGGGGTTGGGGGCGGGAGAGCTGTGATGAATGAGACTCTGAATGACTCTGCAGTGAACTGGAGTGTATACACATGAGTTGTCTGTTGACTAAGGCATGTGCCATAGTGACCAACATGAACATCCGGCAGTGCTACGTAGTGATATTTTAATATGTTCACATTAGTTAAAACACACGGGCCATACAGAAGCTCTCTGAGTCGTAAAGTTGATGACAGACATTCTCCATGATAGACAAGATCAAGTAGGGAATAATTATCACCTTGATATATTTTTTTACAGTTCTATAAATTTTTACCTTTATTCTGGGGTCTATTTGGAGATGGTTTGTCCAACCTGACCTCAAACTCTTAGACTCAACTACCACTTAAGATTTATTTTTACAACTTTACTTAGCAGGTTGTGCATGGGTACAGTATTTATGGCATTAATGATTTTATATTGTAAATCCCATTGGATGTTTTTTCCCTCACAGTTAGGTTTTCATGAGTATATCTACTGTCATGTGCACCCCTAGTTCATTCATCTGATTTAAGAATACAGCACAGTTTATCCTGAGAAGTATTTCAGTGGCTTCCCATTTTTTGGTGAGAAAAGGTAGACCAGAAGTCGTTGTGGGTCTTCTTGTTCAGTGCGTTTCTAGGCATGCGCGCATGTATCCTACAAGAAAATTTTAAGGGACAAACCATACTAATCCATTCTACCAAATATTTTCCAGTTTTTTTTTTTCTCTACCTAATTTTTCCAGTTCTATTCTCATTGGTAAAAACATTGCACCACCACAGGCTGACACTTTATTTTGATATAAATTTTGTTAATTAGTTTGGATTGACCCCATTGCTGCTTTCATTTGTAGTTTGCCTGATGTTTTGAAGGGTTCCTTTTGTTTTACTTTCCTTGGCCTGTTTTATTTTTATCTTTGAATTTGTTTTTCTCAACATTTCCCTGTGTTTCTATTTCTTTGCATGTTGTGTGTGTTCTGACCACTGATTTGTTGAGGATGATATAGTTTGAAAATACTCTGTTCCTTTCCGTTTAAAAACTATTTTAAAGTTATCATTTTACATAATAATGATGTGCAATTAATTGATTAGCTTTTAATTTTAGTGTTGGATTTTTGATACCTAAGAAATTTTACTCTTAACTTTCTGCTCCTTTTTTAAAAAGGCATCTCTACTTTGATTTTATAATGATGCCATGCTTTGTAAATTTATGTTAGTAATCTTTGTGGTTTTACATTTGGCTGTAGTCTTTCTAAAGTTTCTGTTTTATTGTGTTTTGTGGTAGGAACAACTGATCTGGCTTTTTCCTATGGTTCTTTCTGTGCTCCCTCCCCTGCCTCTGTCATCCATGGTAGTAGGATCTAGTATTGCCTGCTTCAGTGCAGTACTGTTTCGTTTTCAGTGATGCTAGCAGCTCTTGAACCTTTCGGTATTTCTCCTTGAGGAGTTTCCTTGACTGCCTTTGTGTACATCTCATGCATATGGATTTCAAAATCAATTTTTCACGTCCCATACACTCGTAAGGTCTTGTTCGAATTTCTATTAGAATTAAACTTCACTCATGGTTTGATATTAAAAGAAGTACCACAGTTCTCCAAACAAAAGAGAATTGCATGATGAGCTATTTCTTAATTATGCATACTGTGAATAATGAGTTGTTACACTCCCACAGTCTACATTTCCTTTGATTTTTTTTTTTAATTGTTGGATCGCATTCTAAGATAGTGATAAATAGAACACAACAGTAAGTGTGCTTTTATCATCCTGGATGTTTGCATAGATACAAAAAACAGGAAAACCTCCAGTTCAGGGGCTGTTCCTTCATTCCTACTATTTTGTAAAGTTTTGTTTTTTTATTTTCCATTAAACAAGTTAAAATGTACTGAATTTTTCTGCTAATATTATTTAATTTTATTTTACTGCTGTTCTCTAGTATACTAACTAGTTACACTTGTGAATTTCTTTAGGTTATTAGTATCTAAAGTGAGGCATACAGCATATTCTTCTAAGGATTGTTTTTGTAACACTTTAATCACAGAGAAGATTGTGAAGTGGTTAGCACACATCAATACCCTGTATCCTGAATGAGAAAATATAAGTTTATTTAAAACTAAGTATGTATTAAAGTATGAATTGATGCATCAAGATCAGAAACTATTAGGGTTTTGAAAAAGTTCCTTTCAATCATGTTTAGTATCCCCAGGATGTTTCTGTTCTCCGTTGCAGTGTTTACTGGCTAATGCGCACTTACTTTTATAAAGTTGATGATCCCATATCCATTGCTTAGTTTTGTCTAAAATCAATAATCATATGTAGGAATAATCCCATTACTTTAGAAAGTTCATGTCAGTTTTTCTTCCTATAAGCATAATTTTAAGCTAAAATGTAAATATAATGTAGAGGAAGTGAACGAATTCATGTGTGTCTAGGATATTTGAATTTGCACGAAACTCGGATTTTTTATTTTATTTGCTTTTTAAGAGGAGTAATTAGTAATTATAGAGCCATTTAATGTAATAAGGAGGTAATTATATGTCAGAGGGGGAGGGGACGAGTGTTTTGCTTTGTTTTGTTTTGTTGGCAGGATTTCATGTAGTCAGGCTAGCTTGGGATGCTCTGTGTAACTGAGGATGATTCCTTCCTCATGATTCTCATGTGTCTGCCACCACCTGTCATACCATAATGCTGTTCCGAGCCTTGCTGTTGGGTGCCGTCTTTGGAGAAACACTTCAGTTAGTCGTGTTTCCCCACTGGATCCCTTGCCCCTCACACAGCGAGTCAGATAGAAGCAGGGAGACTTACCAGCTGCTTGATCTTTCCCAACATGAGTCAGTGAGAGCAATTGCCAGCCTGTGTCTGCACCCATGGAGTCCAAGAGTTGCACAGGCACCATTATAATCTTGGCACCATTGTAAGCTTGCAGTTGAGTGGTGTCATTTGAGGCTGAATTCCTTCTAAGAACCTCCGCATGTCCGTGTTTTCATATTTAAAACAAAACAAAATTTAAAAATAGTCTATGAGCAATGAGAGTGCAGGGGTGAGGCTATTTTTGAATCAAAGAAGGGAGTGAAGTCACATCTCTCCGCTGACAGTTTCTCATTAACATTCTTTACTGCTCGCGCTGCTTGTAGAAATTGGAAAAATGTGTAGCTACAAACTTTACAGACACAGTTCTGCCTAGAAAGAGATGTGCCTGTGTGGTGAAAGCATTCAGATACGCACTTACTTTCCACTGAGGGATGGTCACTGAAGAGTTACTTAATACAAAGACCCCAAATGAATAAAGGTTTACAGTAGAAAAGGGAAGTGATAATTCCTTTGGGATTCTCTTTTGTCTATTTGTAGTTTAAAGAATGACAACCCCCCTCTTTTATTGCTTTTTGATTCATTCAGTTCTGCAAGTTGAAGTACTCAGCACGGAAGGGCAGGTCCAAGATTTTAAATTCCCTCTAGGCATCAAGGGGGCCGGCAGCTCCATCCAGCTCTCAGCAAACACTGTCAAACAGAACAGCAGGAATGGTGAGAGGCAACAACCCCGCTTTACTTTGTCCTTCTCTTCTCTTTCCTTCTCTTTCTTTTTCTTTCTCTGACTCCCCTTTTTAAAAAAGAAAAAAAAGATAAGAAAAAGCTGTTGAGGTGGACTTGTTCTGTCTTGAAAATTTACCCTTAATGCGACTAAAATGACTTTTACCATTTAAAATAATGCCTTACTTTCTCAACAAACTTGATTTAGATCCATGTAAAGAGTCCACTGGGTGTTCTTATTTTATTCTCGTTTTGCCACATGCTTTCTCATATTTGTTGTGAGCACTGTGGCTGTTTCTCCCTTCCCAGGGCTGGCAAAGCTGGTGTTCATCATTTACCGGAGTCTGGGACAATTCTTGAGTACGGAAAATGCGACCATAAAGCTGGGTGCAGACTTCGTGGGTCGGAACAGCACCATTGCAGTGAACTCCCACGTCATTTCCGTTTCCATCAATAAAGAATCCAGCCGTGTTTACCTGACAGACCCCGTGCTGTTCACCCTGCCACACATTTATGTAAGCTAATGTGTGCTAATGAAGTCACAGAAGGCTTGAACCCTCAGAGAAAGGAAAGCCAGGCTGACATGCTGAGGATGCGGGAAGGATGGTGGGGTTGGGTGGGCGGGTGTGAGGGAGAAGACCTTTCCATTTGAATTTTAAATGTTAGACTAGGTCAGAGACACAAGTTTATTTAAGTCTGTGAACATAAAATTAAATGAGCCTGGTTCAGTGATTATTAGAACTTAAGTGTATTCTTAATGAAAGCTAATTCAGTAATCAACAAGAAAATGTAAATGACTCTAATTTGTTTTTGGGTGAAAATTAACTCTTACCTTAGCAGCAGGATAGCTGGATATTAACTCTTCAGAGTCTACTTTTATAGTATGGCTAATCATTATTTTTTAATTAGTTATATTGGGCTCATTTATACACATATATCTTCACACAAAGCGTACAGGCACATGCATACAGATACAAGCATATTTACATAAAAAAAATTAATCATATTTGGCTCAACTTTCATCAAATATTGCATTAAGAGCTCAGAATTGAGGAGGTGTGCCTTGTCTATGGTGCTCCAGAGTACAGGCTGACGCTTATGTGACAGTTATGTTGGGAGATGGGGCTGCTACAGTAGAGAGAATGAACACCGGGAGATAACCAAGAGTTTGGGGCAGACAAGAATAGGATGTGTAGTCATAGAGCCTAGCTCATATTTACTTGATTTGGTTTGTTCTTAAGATCCTGACAGTGCCAACTATGTTTCAAGTGTATCTCATGTGTCACTTACAAGTAACCATAAAAAGGACCCAAACTTGAAAATATTTTTTCAAGACACTTGGTCCCTGAGGGATTTTCTCAGAACCAATTCACAACCTTAATCTTATCAGAAAAGGGAGAAAGATTCTAATGTACCCATCAGTAGGTAAAATCATAAGATCGAAATTGTAATTGGGTGAAATGGATCTTTGGCAATTTAGAATACACGTTAGAGTGTTTCGGACTATAAAGTCCCCTTGAAGCTAGATATGTGCCTTGTATAACGTAGTCCACAACTTTGCTGATGGAAAACTTTATAGTCCGAAACATGCAAAGTTTAATCTAAATTACCTTTTGCACATATTAAACAATTGCTACTGCTATCTTTGAGTGTAAAATCCTAATTTTATCTTGTCATTTTATTTCCCAGACTCACAATTATTTCAATGCAAACTGCTCCTTCTGGAACTACTCAGAGAGAACCATGATGGGATATTGGTCTACCCAGGGCTGCAAGCTGGTTGACACTAATAAAACTCGCACAACGTGTGCATGCAGCCACCTAACCAATTTTGCTATTCTCATGGCCCACAGGGAAATTTCAGTAAGTATTTGCACTTCTAATTAGTCGCAGGGAAAGACCTCAGAGATTCAAAACAGCTTGTGTAATAGTCCATCTTTGGGTGCTTATCGTAACTAAAAAGCAAACAAAGTAATGTAGGATTCTAATTGTTTTTACCCTGTCCATGTATGCTCAGAAGTCTTGACACTTGCTTGCTAAGTTCCTGCCCACCTTTGTGGGAAGATGCTTTTCAGAGGCCGTGAAGGGTTTTGAGAATCGATAGCAGTGGGGGTTGTCAGAGCACAACATGGGCTCCCAGATGCCAGATGCCATTCCTATGCTGAATTGTGGAATCGCTTTTCACAATGTTGCTGTGACAGTTGGCACATTATATAGAACTGCAGAGTTTGAAACGTCAGAAAAGCATCTGGAATATGCCTACATAGTTGTTCCTCTTGTTAAAGAGAGTGATAGTAGACAAAAAAAAATTAGTATATAGCATGGGGTCAGGGATGTGTCTCAATGGTTGAGTGTTTGTCTAGCCTGAGAAAGACTGTGGTATTCATCCCTTCTCATTCCAAGAAAAATACAGTAAAAAAAACTTTTGTCTGTATCAGGCTTGTCTGCATTGTTTATTTCTCACTGTGTAAGTATGTAGAAACCCAAGAGCAGAGGAAAATTGAGTGATGTATTAGCTGCACAATCATTAAAAGACTAATTATTTTTAATGATAATTAGTCTTCATTCCGTGTAACTATTCTGTCTACATTTCTTAAGGTAATTGTTTAAATACTTATTTTAGAAGATTGGGCCTCTCACATCGTTTTCTATACAAAATCCCCCTTTTCGTTGAATCACTTTTAAGTTGTAAATGCAGGATGATGGCCTTCAGCTCCATTACACAGTCAACAGTTTTATCCATGAGCCCCGCTTGAACACGTGAATATTCTTCATTAGGGAGGGAGGCAAAAGCTTTCCTCTTGGTAATGTGGATTGCTGACGTTCTTTGCGCTTCCCACTTTCCAGGTTAATGATGTTCACGAACTTCTCCTTAAAGTCATCACCTGGGTGGGCATCATTGTCTCCCTCATCTGCCTGGCGATCTGCATCTTCACCTTCTGTTTCTTCCGAGGTTTACAGAGTGACCGCAACACTATCCACAAGAACCTTTGTATCAACCTTTTCATTGCCGAATTTATTTATCTCATAGGCATCGATAAGACGTCCTACCCGGTAAGCACCTGTCTCGTTGACTGACCTTGGTCAGTCTGCTAGCTGTCAGGACAGCCGTGACAGTAGCATTAGTGTTTGATGCAACGGATTGTCAAGGCGAAGGACAAACTGTGTGGAATTATAAAACAACTTACTCAGTAATGCTATTATGAAGTAATTATGAAGGCCTTCATTTCATGGATTAAAGTACAAGTTCACTTTTCTGACTTGTTATACAACAGAAGACTGCAGGGGACCCTGTAATAAAAAGATGCTACTTTCCAAGTTCCTACTTTGCTTATATTCTGATCAACAGCCTTTCTTTCATGCTTAAAGCAATGTATTCATCGTCCCAAGGCCTCAGCGTCAGACACAAAGCATAATTTATTAACGCATCACCCTGGATTCATCTGGGATATTTAAGAATGCCCCAGAAACAAAAAGGAAGTGATCCTACATAATTAGAATGAGGATATTTGTCATTCAAGCAAACTTCTACAATTCTGCTCTAGATAGACATAATGTGTCTGCATATAACTGTTCTGCGGACTTGTGAAGCAGACACCCACAGTGGGGTATGAGAGTCCTCTGTGGGGACGTGGAGACGTGATCTTAAAGGTCTGGCTTCCTCCTTGTACTTAATTTCCCTAAAATGGCAATCACTTAGTGAGGAAGTCTGTCACACTTGGGGGTATGGTTTTCAAGCATATGTGCCCTTGATATTTTACCAGGCCTTTAATTTGTGTCTATTTATGGAAAGTGTGTGTGTGTGTGTGTGTGTGTGTGTGTGTGTGTGTGAAGATGCTGATGATGAGGTATTTAAACACTAGTGATCCTGCCACTGACGGTTTCACGGTTGAGAAGAGGATGCTTCGTACTCACAGATAACGTTTATGTTTCTCTTCTTTCCCTTCTCAGGTCTTATGCCCTGTATTCGCAGGGCTTTTGCATTTCTTCTTCCTAGCGGCTTTTTCTTGGATGTGCCTGGAAGGTGTCCAGCTCTACTTAATGTTGGTTGAAGTTTTCGAGAGCGAATATTCAAGGAAGAAATATTACTATGTGGCCGGATACTTGTTCCCTGCCACGGTGGTCGGTGTTTCAGCCGCTATTGACTATAAGAGCTATGGGACACAAAAGGCGTAAGTAATTGCAAGCGGCCTGCATGCTTTTCAACTGAATAATTTTTTACAGCCTGTTAGCTGTCAGTGAGGGTTCCTGACAGATGAAAATCGTGTCTGAAAGCTTTACTGGGGGAGAGAAGAGGCATGCCGTGCACAAATTACAATCAAGTCTTCTGTAATTTTCTGGGTTCAAAGGATTTGTTCTCTGGTGAGGCAGATTCTAAATTATGGACTTTCTCTTTTAACACAAAAGATTGACCTGAAACAAATTGAAAAAGTAAATAACTTTTTGGCCTCAGAAAGATATTAAGTAAAAAATTCTCCCAAACTTAATGCATCTGACTTAAGCCAGCGCTTCCCCAAGTCCCTGTGCGGCCGATTCTCCTTCTGCACTGTTACGGAAGCATGTTCCATCCCAGATGTTTTGCTTTGGTAATATTTTACCAGGAACTTTAAGAGGATTAAAATAATTCACCCTCTCTTGTTCCTAAAAGTACAAAAAGTGGCAGAATAAAGAGATGGCATGTCTCTGATGGCATAAATTGGACTTCCAACTCTGCTTATTTTTTCCTCTGATAAAATTAGTTAATAGTATTTATTTATAGTAAAGAAGCCCATGACTTTATAGATAATGAAAAAGCAAGAGAAATTCAGTGAGGATTCCATATTGTATGAAATATGAGCCACTAGCTAAAGTGTCCTTTTTTATTGTTTTTACTGAGCTGTATCTTTTTCTCTGCTCCCATCCCCTTCCACCCACGCTCCCTATTCACTCAGGAGACCTTGTCTTTTCTACTTCCCATGTAGATTAGATTCATGTATGTCTCTCTTGGGTCCTCTTTGTTGTCTAGGTTCTCTGGGGTTGCGCACCGTAGGCTGGTTTTTCTTTATGTCTAGAAACCGCTTATGAGTGAGGACATATGATATCTGTCACTAAAGTGTGTCTTAATGAGTTTATGCATTATACACTTTAATGCTATGGAGGTTGCATACTTATATTTCCCCTAGTGTGTGTGCATTTCTAATGGAGATATTTATGCTATACTGTTTTGCTACTAACGCCCTCTGAGTGCTTACTTTAAATTCTGTTATGCAATTTAGTTCTGATCAACCTGAAAGACAAATTTCGAGGATTACACATAGAACTTTTGAATGATGGTGCAATGTGGAGTATTGCTTGGCATCATCTAAAGAAGTTGAGGTTTCCTAGGGCTTCAGGCCTGGGGTGGGACTTCCGTTTTCCCTATGAAAACTTCTATACAGTACTATGCCTAAAATGAATCCTGCTGCAGGTTGAAGTAAAGGAATTGCTCAACTTTGTTGAGTCAAAGCCAACTCAGAATTATTATAATTCTTCTTGCCCATGATTAATGAATTTTCAAAGGCATATGGAGGGATGGTTTCTTGGCTGGATTTTTGTGGTTTTGTTTCTCTGCTTAATGTGAGAATCCAGGAAAGCTACTTACTGCATTTTTTCTCCTTCCCAAATAGTTGCTGGCTTCACGTTGATAACTATTTCATATGGAGTTTCATTGGGCCTGTGACCTTCATTATTCTGGTAAGCAGACTTCCCTGTCACAGCCTTTCTGGTGGCCACTGTAGCAATGGTACTCGGGACTCCAAGCTATGCCCCTTCAACTGCTAATGATGTAGTTGAAGATGTGTAAATATGTCTGCTAAGATGACAGTATCGTGCAGCATATTTAGACTGTTGCCATTATTGAAAGTTGTACACTGACTGATTCACTATGCCAGAAGAATACCCTGTGCTGTTTCTCTATCAGTGTGCTGAAACAGCATAATAATATCAAATAGATAAGTAACATACAGAAGACCACTCATCAGCCATGTTAAGAATTTTTTGACTGTTTTAGTCAGACAAATGGACATTACTTTTTTTCTTCACAGTAATAGTAATTTAGTTTTTTTAAGTGAATGCTTGTACCTTAAGTTCTTGTAGATCATAAGTCTTTATGAAACTTAAATTAATTAAAATGGCTAGTAAATGAATTTTAAATTCACTGGAAGTAAGAATATCTCTTGAAGAATTAATATACTGGGCTGGAGAGATGGCTCAGAGGTTAAGAGCATTGCCTGCTCTACCAAAGGTCCTGAGTTCAATTCCCAGCAACCACATGGCGGCTCACAACCATCTGTAATGGAGTCTGGTGCCCTCTTGGCCAGCAGACATACACACAGTCAGAATATTGTATACATAATAAGTAAATAAAAAAAAAGAATTAATATACTTTTTAAAAATCAGTGACAGTTTTTTTAAACAAATTTTATATACATCATCAGTATATATTTAAGGTATTTTTAAAAACCTTTTATATCATTTATATTCATATTGGAAATGGCAACATCAGAATTTTATAATTTAAAACTTTGGCCGGGCGGTGGTGACGCATGCCTTTAATCCCAGCACTAGGGAGGCAGAGGCAGGTGGATCTCTGTGAGTTCGAGGCCAGCCTGGTCTACAAGAGCTAGTTCCAGGACAGGAACCAAAAGCTACAGAGAAACCCTGTCTCGAAAAACCACAAAAAAAAAAAAAAAAAAAAAAAAAAAAAAAAAAAAAAAAAAAAAAAAAAAAAAACTTTGTCCCAAGTAGAGTACAACGCAGATCGAAATGAGTATTAATAGCCTTTAGAAGTTTGAAAAAAATACCATAAACAAGTTTAAATATCATCTATGCAGAATTGATGTCCTTAAACACACTAGCTATTGCTATTTTAAGTATTTTACTGCTACTATTTTTTTTCTTCTTCAGAAAGAAAAGGTCTTAGTTCAGTCAGTAAAACTCTTACTGTGCAAGCATGAAGACTTGTAGTGTGGAAAGGGAACCCCAGTATAGCCAGGAGACTCCTTAGTCCCAGAACTGGGGAGGCAGAGACAATGAAATTTTTGGTACATGCAGCAAGGCTGACCAGCCGAATCGCTGCCCTTCAGCTTCAGTGTGGTACACTTTCTCCAAAGATAAGATAGCGTGATTGAGAAGGGCACTGAACATCGATCTTACACAAATAATTAATTAAAAAAATAACTGTTGTTGAACAAAACTTAACACCTAAAAACAGTGTGTGCATTTTAGATCTTACTACAGTTACGTAGCACAGCTACTTCAACTACGCAGCACGGAAACTAGAGATGAAAGCCCGTGTAAACCACAGAAATATTATTAGTGTTCCTCAGGTTGGGATTTTTCATCCGATTATCCTCACTAGGCAATGGCCCCAGTTCTGCCCCTTAGTGTATAGGACCACACCCTTAGTGTTTTCTAGCATAAAACGACTAAAGGTTTCTTTAGAGCTCCCTAAAACAAACACATTTAAGTACAAAGCGTGCATTAGGGATGTTTGGGATATAAAACTGTCACGTGTTTACTTCTGTTGACTGAGAATGTCACCTCTAAAAGATTAGCACTAACTAATAATATATTAAAAACACTTTGTTTGAAGAACAAGTTAGTGTGTACTCAGTAAGGAATGGGTAAAAGGTATTTTGGTGTATACTAACTAATAATATATTAAAAACACTTTGTTTGAAGAACAAGTTAGTGTGTACTCAGTAAGGAATGGGTAAAAGGTATTTTGGTGTATCACCCATTTATAATGGGAGCCCATTATTTATCACTCTGATATTCATTTATACTCTGCCTTCAGACTGACCTGTGGAGGACTCTAGGTCACATTGTTCCCTACCTAAAAACAAACAAAAGAAACCAGCCGGTAACAATTACCATACAGATCTCCTTGAGATTCGGAGATGGCTTTGCCCTCTAACCATCCCAGCACAGAGAGAATGCAAAATGATAACTTGAAATACAATATCTAACCTAAATTGAGAAATGAGATTGTACAGCATATGTATGTTAGAAACACATTTACCTAAGTAGGTACTGAGGTATTACAAGACATTTAAAACCTAATTCTGACATGAATCTTAATAATATAAATTGTATTATATACTGTCCCTGCAAGGAATATTCTTATAACAAAACATTACTTGCTATTCCAAGAAAATACATTTTGGATTATGACTGAGTTGAAACCATTTTAACTTAATAGTATTAAATAGGTCTACCTTTGTAATATTCTGTGAAGAAAAGTAAGAGTCTGTGGGAGATAAAACTTCCTACTTAACGCCTTTCTATAGAATGTCTTGCCTACAGGCACTGGACTTATTATGTCTATGAGAGAAGTGCCAGTTAGTAATGAGCAGGGGAAACCATTAGTATGCCTGAAATGGTTTAATGAAGGCTTGGATCATGACACGTCAGGAGCTGTTCTTATCATTTGGACAGCTCCATCTGCATCATTAATAATTAATTCAGTTCAGTAAGAGTTCAGCTCACATGCTCACTTAGAAGTCTTCTTCAGAGAACACCTCTCTGGCTGCCCGTCCAGGGGAAATCGCTTTCTGCTTGGCTAACAGCAAAGATCTGGAGACACAAGTGTGGTTTTAGACTTGCGTTTGCCAGGTAGCCAAAGCTCTAGGGAGGACAAAAAGGGTCGGAACATGTGCAGTTCAGCCGGGTTATTTCAGAGCGCTGTTTCAGTTCTTCTGTCTTATCATATCCATGTCAGCCCTGCAAGCTGTGGAATGAATTTAAAGCTGCTAAGCCCAGACAGATGTGATTCAATGGAGCAAGCTGATGACCATAAAACAAACCGTGCTTTCCTATAATCCCTGGGAACTTCTCCTTTCTAAAAACTCTGTTGTATGTCAAGCCTAGCAATGGAGGTGACGCTTAACTCTGTAGTTCCCATTACATTAGCAAAGTATGATATAAATAATAATGTATGCAGTTATGATTTGGGTATTATTAGTAGTCATTGGAAGAGTGTCCCAGTTCGGTTATTTATTTATTTATTTGCTGAGTGAATTTGTTTTTAACCTCTTCTGGTTCTGGTCCCAACTTTTACATGTGGTTCTTTTAAGAAATAACAAAATGTCTGTATGTTTACAGCTATCTGTATGTACATACCCACATGCACAGATAAGTCCACAATGTAGAGTTAATGTACAAATAATTTCTTAACAAATCCCCCTCCAAATAAGTCATCACCATGTGCGTTTAGACTAGTGGGTTATATACATGCCTAACATAGTTCTATTTAATGAACTAAATTTACTAATTTATGTGAATCATTCAGTTTAGACAATGCTTTTCATGTATATGCAGCCTAGCCCTTTTCCTTACCCATTGATAAATAATTTTTAACATATCCCCTTATGTTTAAATTCACTAGTATTTAGTAATATTTTGTGTTGTGGGGTGTGTGTGTGGGGGACACAACAAAGAATGGGGGTGGGGATATTCTAATCAGACAGGACAAGTTTCAGCAGAGGGGCTGGGTGGTAGAGGTGCTCACCCTTCTTGTATCTCTGTCTGCCCTCCAGAGAAAAAAAGGGAATGTCTGATTGTCATGATTTCTTTAGTTTTTCAAAGTCTATAGAAGATACTAGAAAATAATAGGGGGAAAAAACATCAAAGTAAATGAAGTCACTCATTCTGTTATTTTAAAAACAGACAAAGCAGAAATAAAGTACTATGGACTAGAAAGTCATGTATGTCTTGAGAAAGGAACTCAGATTTGTAGATCGTCATTTATTTGAAAGCAGTCTGCTGTCTTAAGGTGACTGTTCTGGACTGTAGATTATATTGAAGCTGTTCTTGTCTGCTTTTCTGTGCCTGGATTTTGGCCCCACCATTCTATTTTAAAAGAGCAAGGAAGAAGTGGAGGAGAAAACAGGAGTAGAAGTCTAATAAAATATCTACTCTGCAAAATCATAATTTTTGGAGTGTCATCCTCTTGAAAATATTATAATAAAATTTATTGTATGAAACTGAAATTTAGTGTTAAAATGTTTAAACATTAGGTAAGAGAGAACTATAAAGCAGCTTGTGCTTCCGTCAACGGTCTGTTCCATTCCAGGAAGAAGTTCACTGTATATGTTGATGGTAACCTGTTTAATTGATTAACATCTATGTCACAAACATTTTTTCCATTTCTCTGGTTCACTGCAAATAATATATATCAGTGAAATTTTAATATTTAATAAGCATGGAAAAAATCTCCGATTGACATTTTTTTGCTATCTTGTGCCTCAAGAGTACTCTTGTAAGCCTCCTTTTGTAATTATTTTGTTTAGAAATGACAATGTTTTGTCCTATTAAATATACCCTTGTTCCATTATTTCTGTGTTTTCAAGTAATTTTTCTTCAGAGGCTAAAGTCTTGTGTATGAGTTAACTGAAAGTTTGATGACAGTATGTCATTAGCTATCATTTTCTTTTCCATCTCTTTAAAGTGGAAGATTTATAGACACTCCAAAAAATTTGAATATAAAAGCCCATTGAGCTTTTTATTATTTTTTCCATCATAATTTTTACAACATAATTTTTCATGGAGTGTATCTTTAAGGTGATTCTCTTTTGAGTCTTCTTAAAACACTCTAAATTAAGATCACTGTGATGTATCCATCTTTAATCTCAGCATATGGGAGGCAGAGGCAAGCTGATCTCTGTGGGTTCAAGGCCAACCTGGTTTATATAGACTACGTAGTGAGTTCTAGGCCAGCCAGAGAGACATAATCAGAATGGATAACAAACAAACAAACAAATAAATAAATAGATAAATAAACAAGTAGAGTAAAATGGATGGATGGTGGATGGATGGTGGATGGATGGATGGATGGTGGATGGATGGATGGATGGATGGATGGATGGATGGTGGATGGATGGATGGATGGTGGATGGGTGGATGGATGGTGGATGGATGGATGGATGGATGGATGGATGGATGGATGGATGGATGGTGGGTGGATGGATGGATGGTGGGTTGGTGGATGAATGGATGGATGTTGGATGGATGGATGAATGGATGGTGGATGGATGGATGGACGGACGGACGGACGAACAAACAGTACATTCAGGGCATTCAAAATATGGTTGAAAGGTTTTATCTGCTTCTGTGAAGAAGGTCTTCTCATCCAATATTGGAGTCCATTCCTTTTTTTACCTTGAGTTTGGATCGAGGTGTTGAGTTTATTTACATGCAGAGTGTCTTTGAGCAGCTCCCTCCCCACCTAATACAGACAGAGCATAGCACATCCTGGCCTTGCGGGGCACTCTGCCTCCCAGCCACCCTCTAGTGTGATCAGTTAAGGTGACCAATGCATAGAATGGAAAACTGGTGGCATTGCTGATCTTTGCCTTTTTGAGAAAAACTAAAAACGCTCTTTAACATGATTCTTTAAAAAGTCGTCAGTGTTTACTCCATTACCACAAAGAATTATCATTTTCTCAGGGGCAGAAGCCTGTCTTAAGTGTCCACAGCATGATTGACACATCCTCGTGTAGTACAGGCTGGTCAATAAAATATCTGTTGGGTGAACTTTGTGATGTGGCCCATCTCTGTGAATGAAAACATGTCCATAAACCAGCTGGAATAATTCTGTAAAAATAAAGGAAGAAATGTTCCTATGGTTTTATCTTCTCTCTGATAAATCTCTTAAGAAGTTAAATAAAACAAATATCTGTTTTGCCCTTAAGTAACTACCCTAGAAAGGTAAACCCTCTGTCACCATGTGTAGGTTATGCCCATTTGCCTCATTTTATCCCTGAACGGAGGAAATTCTACATCTATGAGAAATAATAAAGTGCATCAGAGAACAATGGTACGCAGCTTAAAGTCTTTGCCTTGTTCCTAAACACATTAGTAGGGACATCTGGAAATGTTTAATGTATCATGCATCATGGTTATAAAATCAGAAGTAATAATGAATGAGTGTGGGGTCATTTGCATGTGTGTCATTGTGACTGGGTGGCAAGGATGGCAATGATAATTCAGTGGGTTATCTCTCACCTAAGAGAAGCACATCCCCTCATACGGGGTGTGTTTCTTTTTTTTTTTTTCGAGACAGGGTTTCTCTGTGGTTTTGGAGCCTGTCCTGGAACTCCCTTTGTAGACCAGGCTGGCCTCGAACTCACAGAGATCCGCCTGCCTCTGCCTCCCCAGTGCTGGAATTAAAGGCGTGCGCCACCACCGCCCGGCCGGGGTGTGTTTCTTGAGTCTTCCACAAGGACTGGAGTTCTCAAAAAAACATGAATAGGTGGATCTATGAATGAAGAAATGAAATGTCACAAGAAGGGTACAAGGGTACTCTCGCTTAGCCCTAGTCTTAGGGCATAAACAGAAAGTGCTTCCCTCTGACTCTCTGCCCGAATTTACCAGTCTTACCTCTCCTCAGTCATAATGCCCCCACTGTCTCCTTTATCCAACCATCTGACCTTTAGGGAATCCAACACTTCCACATCAAATTCCAGCCTCCTTGGTTTGCTTTTGATTGTCCCTAAAGTCCTCACACAGCTGACTACTTAGTAGAACTTAAAATTTTGTGAGAATTGACCAAGTTTCAGGCAGTGTGAACAAGGGATGAAAGAGCACATAACTTTTAACATTAGTTAGATAGGAAGTACCAGACAGTAAAAAACCTTACCTTTTTACTAGTTTTCAACTATTTCATGTATTTTATTTAAATGGCTGCTCTGTTACCTTAGATGTCATACAAACATCATTCCTCTGGTTTAGTTGGTCACCATCAAGAGGTAGGCTCTCAGCCAGGTTTCTTGGAACTCAGCAATTTGTCCACAGCAGGTTCTTGATGTAAATGCACTTCTCAGAATTCTTTTTGGGGTCTCTATTTAGGTGACTTTTAGTCCTTGGACTACATTTAGCTAAAGAAACTAATTTAGGTTTTTTAATTAATTTAATCATTACCACATGATACTGGCTTAATGAGCTTGCAATTCCATGTCAAATGATCTGTTAGATCGATCATAATAGCCAGGGTGTTTTCCACACAAGCTGAACTCATCACTGTATACACAAATGAAAATTGACTTGCTGTATACAGTGTCCATATGCTGTGGGTACTGAACTGGGTGAACTCATTAACTAAATTTGCAAAACGTATTTTATCCGTTGTTCATAGTGATCTGATTCCTTCTTTATTCATTAAAACAGCTAAATATTATTTTCCTGGTGATTACGCTGTGCAAAATGGTGAAACATTCAAACACTTTGAAACCAGATTCTAGCAGGTTGGAAAACATTAAGTAAGTATTTTATGTTTGAACTGTTATACTTGACGAGCTCAGTAAAAGATATCTTCCACAGGGAACGCAGGCGTTTCTGCCTTCTGGCAGCTCTAGAAGGGATTCTGAATGAAATCTTACTGATCGAGGTTGAATTTCCATAACCATGTTGCGGGCATTGGTCAAGAAGCAGATAATTTCTGACTTGATCTAGAGTAGAAAAATTGTTTCTGTGGCTTCATGGAAATTTCAGAGCACTGTAGTGATTTCATTTGAATTTAAAATGCAATTCCAAATGATGGTCCTGTTTGCATGGCTGATATGATTATATTAAGTTTGTTTTGTTAAATGACTTTTTGATTTAAGGATTCTGAGCAGTTTCTTCTCCTAATCCTGTTTTCCTAAGAGAATTTTCTCTATTACTATTGTTATCTTGAAGATTATCTGTTGTTTTCATGCTAATTAAACAAGTGTTTACTTTATCTCGATGTTGAATAAAATCTGCAATATTCTATTAGTGAAAATGCTATCTAATTAACCCAAAATTGATAGCTGTTGATTCATTAAATTAGCTATGGAAACATTTTCAGACTTATTTTTAAAATGTGAGTCTTAATGTAGAATTCAAGGACGTATTAAAGTTGGGTATGCCAGGATTGTGAAAAATACTATTTTTAATGTTAAAAAATGGCAGATTATAGTAAGGGTAATATTTTTTTTAATTAGATGTTTTAAATAGGTTAGTGCCAGCTTCATTGCATGTTGCATGGTAAGAGAGAGAGCTAATCGTTAGCGTCTCTCTCTTTTCTTCCCTTCCTCTTTCTGTCTTCTCACCTACACCAGTAATTACCGTGTTTGTGATGGCTACTATAATACGGACTTACCTGGGTAAGGTAGACCCCTACATTAACAAACTTACAGCATGATTTATATTTTTTGCAAATCCGTCAGTATCATGAATTGCTCTTAATTTTTATAGCTATTTTGGAGTATCTAATTTGCTGTAGTATTCTTAAACTATAATATGCCTTTATTTTTTTTAATTGCTTGCCTCTGCATTTTGACTTTCTTAATTTTGACTAATTTATAAAATATATAAATGATTTCTTATTACTTTCTATTTTAATTCTGCCTAATAATTTTGTTTCTCTTTTCTGCTTATAATGCTTTCTAGCTATGAAGATAATAAGCCATTTATCAAGTAAGATCATTAGTTAGACATGGAATGCAATGACTGAAACCCTCTCATTCCGCCCCGTTTTCTGCAGTTCCTTTCTCCTTAAGCTTTTCATGATGAAATCTCTACCAGAATATTTTACTTTGAAACCGTTCTCGTGTTTTGTTTTGTTTTATTTTGTAACTCATTCCAGCTAGGCTTCTTCATGCTTTCATTGTAATCTCGTAGGCTCACCTCAGTCTAGCGTATTAGAATCCGAAGTCTAGGCTCTCCGTGATTATCTGCCATTTAACCTTTCTGTGTGTGTCGCATTATCTAGTATCAGACGCATACACCACAGGAATAAAAATATAGGAGTAAACTAATTAAGGACTCCTTAATTTCCTTCACTAAAATTCACATGAAAGACAGTAAAGCCACGGGGGACATTTTACACCTTGCATTTTAATATCGTTTTGATGCCTGTTCATTCTGGAGCGAGAAAAGGCCAATACCCGCTGTTGCTGTGCTCACAGGAAGCTGCAGTACTAAATGTTGTTCTTTCTTAATCGATGGAAGGTTAAAGCCAAAATGCTGTTGAATTTGGGTGAACATAGAGCAAGTCAACCTCTACTACTGAGTCTTTACTAAATGAGATGAATGTTTTTCCGTCATTGAACCCGTTAAAAAAAATGCACTTTATTTTTTCAGGTCTTGGGTGCTTGGCGCGTTTGCCCTTCTGTGTCTCCTGGGTCTAACCTGGTCGTTTGGGTTTCTTTATATTAATGAGGAGACTGTTGTGATGGCATATCTCTTCACCACCTTTAATGCTTTCCAGGGATTGTTCATTTTCATCTTCCACTGTGCTCTTCAAAAGAAAGTAAGTGGAGGGACCCTGGGGAGAGTCTCCATATTCTTGACCTTTGACTTGAGGATAGGTCTGGAGAAGGTTTCTCCTGACAGCTGGCTTGTGCATGAACAGTGTCATATTGTAATTACCTTTACCTGTATGGGAATGTAAGCGCCCGTGCAGAGTCACAGAGCGCCAGCCACCTTCTGAATCTCTGTTTGGGACAATAGCACACTAGATTCTTATGTCCAGAGCCCCTTTTTTGGCGGAAGGGTTTGTGAAGTACCTGTGCATAGTTATAAGCTAAAAAGAAAAAAATAGATACAAGGTTAAATTCAGTCTTAGCTCACTGATAGGAATGTGCTGGTCCAAAATGAAAATGAACCCAAGGACAAATAACATTAATTTTTAAAGCTCCAGACATGCAAAAGATTAATATTAATGTTGCCTTGTGAGTGGTTTTGAAAGATCTAAAGCAACTATCATTTAGTGTTTCACCTCTGGTTATTTTGTCCTGATTTCATGTATGTGATGTGGAGTCAGCAAAAATAATTTCAAAAATGTAAGTTGAGAACGAAAACCTTGAATCTCTAGCCAGAACTAAGGAAACCACCTAGCTGCCATTTAAGTTTAGAATTATGTGCCTTTCACGAGGACGCGCCCTTCCCTGCCTGCATGTCTAATGTAGTCTTTGATTCTGTTATTACTAGTTGGTCACTAAATTGAACAGAGAAAGAGAATTGTGAAAGTGAAAACGATTAAGTTTTCAGCCCTGACAAGATGATAGTGTTGTTACTTCCATCGGTTTTGAATAAGCTGTAATTTTGAGATAATGACGGTGGGGACATGAAATACTGACGAATAACGTACAGTCACAGCAATACAGGCATTGGGCAAAACCAACACCAGAGGGTGTGATTTGGATAAAATACCATTTCGATTGCCATTGTCTTGGTTATTCGGCTTTCAGAGCAACTAATAACTGTTACATGTGTAGAAATTTTTCCTAAGGTATCTTGTGTTTTAATAACCATGTACTTTAACAGTTTAAACATTATACAGGGATATCCATGGTAACCACTGCCATTTCTGTGTGTGTCTTACGTAAGTGAGCATCCTGTGCAAAGCATATAGTCACATAGTGGTTATTTCTCAGAGGCCACTCCATCAGCTTTGACATAAAGCTCAGCTTTGGCAGCAGAAGATTTAAGAGCCCGTTTCTTCATATAGCTGCGTGTATTTCTTGGGCATGGAATTTCCACTGTATTCTGACATTAAGAATTCCATTTTAGAAGCATCACGCACCCTCCCAGTCTTCCATGTCTCTTCGTGAGAGTTGCCATGATAGATTGTTAATAATATAACATAAGATGATTAAGTTGAAAAATAAAATTTCAATGCTTGAATGAGCACAGTTGGGCCCAGGAAGTGCTTTGAAAGCTCGAGGCTGTTCTTGTTCGTTCTGCTATGCGTCACTTAATAAAACAGAGAAGATGGCGATGCAAGTGTGCTTAGGCTTAGGAGGTCTTCGTGTGGCAATAATTATCTCATTGGTGAAGGACTGTCAGTCGGGGCATTGCCAGGCAGTTTTAGCAGAATTATGAGACGAGAATGGTCTCAAGTATTGTGTAATCTACTGGAAAAGACTTGTTTTTTTCTTGGTCCCCAGTTTTTTCTTGTTTATTTTAATTTCAAAATCTAGCTTTAATGTACAAAAACCATTTTTATACACCAGTACAACTACAATACGCCCCTCACAGTCCCTTCTTACACCTCCCCACTCCTTCCACTTCTATGCCACTCCTTGACATTGAGGGGCCTATTTCAGTTGCTTGGATTGCACATTTTAAAGGCTAAGCTGAACTTTCTTTTAGGGGAGTATTTTTGCGTCTACTCATCTACCCCAGCTTCAGGGAAGAAAGGAAATTACGTGGGTCACTCATTACTGTGAGTGGAAACTGAATAAATAATGCTGCTGTGTGCTAATGGAGCCACTGACATCTTAGACTCCACAGGTGACAAAGGCAGACATAGCAGACACCTGGGAAAACATCTCCTCCCGAGTATTGGCAAATGTGTGAAAATTCTTTTCATTGGGTGTGTTCTCGTGCCAAAGGTGCACAATCCAGAGGTTTATGTATTGACTACCTAGGAAGGCTAAGCTTATAAAACGTCAGGGATGGACTTCCAAATTAGTTCTATACAACCAAGCATCAAAGACGCCATTTTTTTTGTCTAGTTATTTTGCCAATAGTTACTAAGTACTTGAGAGAAGAAACCTTTACTATATCACTTTGTATTAATAACCAGAATTTGCATAATAACAGCAGACTCCAGAGCATCTCCACATGAGTCATAAAGCTACCACCCGCCCATCTGTGGACAGACAGAGCTTTCTCTAGTGACTAATACTTATAGTGATATTTCATTTGTATTTTAAATATCACTACAAATACTTCAGCAACTTGCATTGAACTTGAGTCAAATTCAACCTGTTTTCTCTGTGGAAGTTTGATTTTTCTCAGTTGCCTTTACTGTTCATTGACCTAGAGAGGACAGGAGAAGCCAGTACGCTTCCGCTAAACCTCTGGTCTTGGACTTGTTCAATGCAGGTACGAAAAGAATATGGGAAGTGCTTCAGACACTGGTACTGCTGTGGCGGCCTCCCGACCGAGAGCCCCCACAGCTCTGTGAAGGCATCAACCACGCGCACCAGTGCTCGCTACTCCTCTGGCACACAGGTAACAAAGAACTTGACAGCATCTTTAATTAACCTTATTTATGGAAAGTCTGTGGAGACGTGTTCTGTTTAGACGCACTAATTGTTTCCTCAGTGCAGTGATCTAGATAGTAGGAACTCACCTGTTATTTGGGATTTTGATTTCAGATTCTTCTTAAATATGTACTCAATGTGTTGTGTAGATGCAAATATTCTTCTTGAGAAGTTCACTTTACTAAGCTTGTAATAATTCATATTCTCAAGTCATCTAGAACAGTACTTTTATTGGGCACCCAACACATTTATTTAATAATTCTTTGTCTCCACTTTAAACAAATCAATAAAATAACACATAAGAGTGGAAGACTAATGTTAGGAGTGGTGATATGTGCCTGTAATCCGGGCCCTAGGGAGATGGAGGCAGGTGGTTCCTGACTATCCCTGGCTACTGAGCAAGCTGAGGCCAGACTGGGCTACGTGAAACCTGCCTCAAATAAATAAATAAATAGATAAAATAAGCCCGCACAAAGTGTGTACGAGTAAGGATTAAATAGCCCTGAATAGGAACAAGGCAGTCTTGGTGTTCTCGTCTTGGGACCAACAACAAAACACATACTGAGAAAGCCCAAACAACAGTCTGATACTAATGATTTCCAGTAGAGCAGTGGGTTAGTGAGGTGAGCATGGGGAAGTGAACATAATGTGCTTTTCTTGCTGTTTCGTATCAATAGAGTCGTATAAGAAGGATGTGGAATGACACCGTGAGGAAACAGTCTGAATCTTCTTTTATCTCAGGTGACATCAATAGCACTTCTACCCTTAACCAAGGTCAGTTATTAGGGGACTTGAGCGTACGGCGTACAGTTTGTGCTTTGTGTGAGCCTAGACTAACTGTAGAGAAGACGCTGGACTTACCTGTCGTGGGCTTAAATCACCAGTTATTAAACTTTGGGGGTCAGCTTTTAACCTCATTCATCAAAGTATGTATAGATTTATATTATTTCCATGATGCAGTGGAGGAAAATACAGTTTTAAGTTCCACAATAGCAGAACATGGGTAGAAAAGTTAATTGTTGAGAACATACCTTGCTAGAGATAAAATGTGTGTCTCATGAGTGCCCACCTGTCCTTTCTAAGACATCTATGAAAGTTATTGTCCTCAGACGTTGCTAGAATTAGAGTAGTAATTGTTCATGTAAAACAGTGCCAACTTCATTGAAACCTTACATAATTTTCATAAAGTTCCTTTATATTTTTAAAGCAAATACTAAGCAGTAAAACATTTGTAGTAAATTCAAATGTACAGAAGCATACAAACCAACTTCCCCCGTATAGTTCCATGTGTTGAGTAGCGCCGACTTAAATTTGTTATGTAAATCATTTTAGTTCCTAAATGATAAAGGCCAGAAATATAGGAGCTTAGCAAGATCAAGGTATTAACATGAAGCCACGGGTACTTCCAAATAAAAGCTTAGTATGCTTCAGTCAGGAATGGGAAATTTGCGTTATTGTACCAGTCCATAGAAAGAGGCTCTTTCCGATCTGATTTAATGATTTATAATACATGCAACTGTCATGAGATAATTTGGCTGCGGAATGAAGAGGGTGTCTATATGACATCCATCCCAGCCCGAATTTTCACCTCCCTTTAGTCAGATTCCATCAGTGGCGTGAAACACGATTGACAGGGAAAGGTGTGCGATTGAGCCGGTAGAAAGAGGGCAGGCCCTGCTCACCGTTGCCCCGGTGCTGCCCTAATTCTCTTGACATGGTTGCCACACAGGAAAGTTATTCAAAGACTCACTCCTGAAACATGGCAAATGAGATTACAGAACCCATATTCTTGTCCTGGTCTAATAATCCATCTCCCCCACCCCACCCCCACCCAGCATGTCTGCTTCTGCCTTTAATAAGTGCAGCTTTCTGCAGTCTGTCAGCCTTCTTACATGTCTGTGGAAGCTGCTTCTCCCCCCTGCTTGTGTGGAAGTCGCTATTAACACAGATGTTTTCATGAGGGACGGTCCCACACCTGTAAGTCTGAAAGTTTGAGCGTCCCTCCGCTGGGCCTTGGTGGTTAGGGTTTTCATTTTAAGGAGTAGCATCCTGAAGCATAATGTTGATCTCCATGCATTTAATTGCCATTTTTGTTTAACAGTGATTTTGTATAAATTAGTAAATGTCATTCTCAGCAGGTGTTTACTTGGGGGCTTAGAAAGCACCTGTGAATTCCCGGGGTTGAACTTCCCTCTCCCCTTTCTCCTGCAAATAGGTAGTTCAGCTAGCGTCAGGGACATTCCAGCAGACTTTCCATTGCCATCCTGCCCGGGGCCTGATGAGTTAACGAAAGCTACTGCAACTGTAACACTGAAATAAGCAAGCACACTGATGGATTCTTTCTCTGTTTCTTTGCTTTAGGAATGACTGGCAATTACCTACTAACAAACCCTCTTCTTCGGCCCCACGGCACTAACAACCCCTATAACACATTGCTCGCTGAAACAGTTGTATGTAATGCCCCTTCAGCTCCTGTGTTTAACTCACCAGGTGTGCTCATACTTACAAATAAAACTGTCTTTCTTTGCTGCTAAACAGAGCTCTGATCCTATTTCTGAAATAACTTGTTGCTATATATTTATTATTCTTACACCTTTAGTAACTCAGATTAAAAAGTAAGGTGTTGCCCATGCCAGGCTTCTAAAACTGCACTATATTATAGTAAGAGTTCAGTCGTGATAGGTTTGCAGTAATTATCCATGTTTTTGACACAGGTGGCATAAATTTTAATATATTATTACAGGACTGACATCACATGGTCCGAGAGCCCATCTTCAAGATTTATATCATTTAGAGGTATCCTATCTATATAATATATTGTTCAGTTGACTCTAAACCTTGGTGACAAATTTTGCTTCTGGAATGGACTAGCTAAGATAATTTGGATGTGCAGGTGTACAGGACGACATCCAGCATCACCAATAGAATCAAACTATAGTATAGTGCAGCTTTATGTTGTTTCCTTTTTTCATAAGGAACTTTGGGGACCCAGAGGCTATGAAGTCAGTCTGTGCCCATGGCTTTTATTTGAGGGAGGGGGGTGGTGTTTCACTAACTTGTCCTGTTGGCTATATTTACTAGCTAATTTAAAACGTATTCAATAGTATTTTTTTATGCTTTTGGTAAATTTTAACATGGTTAAAACTAGCATATAATACTTGTGAATAACGATTTCAATTAAATTAAACGCAGAACTTTGTTCCGGTCTGTCTGTTGTTTTTGTTCTTGCGATTCCTTTTTAAGGTAACTGCAGCTTCTCTTTTCATTCTCTTGTTCTCTTACTTTTCCTTACGCTCTCCTCTAGCAACCTACAGAGAGACAAGTATGGGAGTCAAACTTAACTTTGCCTATCAAATGTAAATTTTTTCAGCATGATTTTTAACGGGCACAATTAAAACATACCTAGCAGTCATGAAGTAGACTCAGCGGGCAAGTGGTTCACAATTTGCAACTAAAATGTTACCAAATTCCAACTGTGCATCTCTGTATACTGGCTTTCATTAGTCTGAGAGGTCTGTAGCAAATGCTGTCCATACTGAAGTCTGTGCGATGCTGAAATAATTTGCTCTCAAAAGCCTGAAGTACTGTCAGCCCAAATGTTTAATAATTGACTTATCATTTCTGCATTCCCACAGTAATCTTGCTACAGGCTATGCAAAAAAAAAAAAAAAAAAAAAAAAGTCTTCAAGTGAATTGCCTGAACATGGGCAGAAAAAGATGCCTCTTCAAAACCAGAGAGGTCTTAAATCTGCAGTATATCATAGAAAACACCTTTGGAATTATACCCAGAATATATTATTTTGTACTTAGGAAGCAACAATAGAAAAGGAAAAAAAAAAGTGAAAAGATTGACTTTCATTGCAGAGGAAATAAGCGCTAGCCCCTTCGCCGTGTGCCAACTTAAAAGTTGTTGCCTACCAATAATCTTCAGCAAGAGTGTGGCACATATGCACTGATTTGACGAACCCCAATCAAGTACACAAAAGAAAGCCTTATCGATAGCAATCGCAACTTCATTTTCTTAGCACACAGAGTGTGATACAAATGGAATTGACAGTTTTCCTAATGCGGAAATTATTTCAGTCTTTATAAAAAAAAATGAATAACAGGCGTAAGCACTCCTCAGTGCTCGCACGTGGGCTAACGCTGACTTCCCTATTGACTGTCAATTCTTGGTCATGATGTTTGTACCATGCAGGGGCATTTTTATTTTGAAGAATAATGGGTTTTCTGAGGTATCTGCAGCTTTAAGAGTGCAGTGAGCACAAAAAAGAGAGCATTCCTCCTCTTTTTTTCAAAGATGAGAATTTTCCTGGACTTCTCCAAGCCTTGCATACAATGCAGCAGCTTCACAGTGGCCAGTTTCATCTCAGTAACACCATGCCATTCTTTTGTTGGTTTTTTTTTTTTTAATTTTCTTTTCAGACCTCTCTGTAGACTGGTGACTCCCCACCCCTTTAGGATTTTGAGGTTGAAGAACCTAATTTCCCATCGTGTAGACTATTTAATTTTCTCTGACTTTTTCCCATTGCTTGACAATCACTGTAATGTCTTAGTTTACATGTTTATGTGTCTGTTGGAAATCTAACTCTGATTCAAATACGAGCATGTTCCCATTGTTTCCTTTCCTCCTGAATCTCTCTTCATGTCACAAGTAGATTTATCCAATCTCTCATTCTTTGAGAAATTAAAAAATATATATGTATTAGCTAAGATTGACACCTTCTCCCATCCCATAGTTAATATCTATTCTTGGTTTAATTTCTGTGACCCATACTTAGGCAACCTCTAACCTTTCTGCATTTGACGTCCATACCCATGGTGTCTCTGGGCCAGTCTCGTACAGTAGTCTCTGCTGGTTCACTTGGTACCGTCACTGTGACTGATGCAGTCTGCAGGGCTGCAGGCCAACTTTGACTTTCAGAAGCCCAAGGCCATTGTGATTAGACATATGAAGTAGCAAGCACAATTCAAAATAACAAAAAGTTTTCCTCAATGAAAAGTGGAGGCTGCTTTGCTGGGAATCTAATTTGTTGAACCCTTGCTCTGACTAAGTTGCTGAGAAGCTTAGAAGTTCTTCATCATGTTACAATAAAATCATTTTACTTTCTTTTATATATCAGCTACTCTTAGGCCAGATAGCCTGAGCAGACAGACATAATGTGAGTTGTCCGGAGTGAGTCATCCCACCTGCTGTCTGTCGTGTTGTTGGATGGTGCTTGTGGACCCTGGTCCTGTCAGTGTGAAAGATGCCTGACTCTGTTCCCCATGAATTCCTTGTATCTGTCCATTTTTTCATACCTTTTTTGTTGCTGTTGTTGTTTTGTTTTGTTTAAACTCATCTCCAGAAAAAGGAAATGTTAGAACGTTGTTTAAAAGTTGCTTGCCAGTTATGTGGGCTTTTGTTGTACATTGCTTTTTTTAGTTTCTGTATGTGACTTTTTTATTCCTTTTTAATTTAGTGTTGTTTAGGACAAATTCTGTTGATTTTTATTTTATGAACCATGGTCTTGTACTTTAAAATGTAAACGTCACTAATGAATTGCTTTGCATTAACTATGCAAGGGCATGGAGTGAAGTCTTGTTTGTAAACATGTCGAAATTGGACCAAAACCTGATTGATGAACTACTGTGCCCCCCAAATTGATAAAGTAATATTCTGTATGCCATTTTCCCTCCCTGGAAAACAGTATCATTTTTTGACACTTCTTCCTGTTATCTAAGGGTTGCAACTGTTTACCGTTGGGAATGCGGGAAAGCCTGGCACTCTTCAAGTGTTAGGTTTCAAATTCAACTTTGTCCTGAACGACATTAAAACTTTTTGTATATGAAAAGTACGGTTTCTTCAGGAAGGGACAGAGGCAGTAACGATAACCCCACACTTTTCTGTTGCAGGACATTCACTGAACAATGCCAGGGACACAAGTGCCATGGATACTCTACCGCTAAATGGTAACTTCAACAACAGCTACTCACTGCGCAAGGGGGACTACCACGACGGGGTGCAGGTCGTGGATTGTGGACTAAGTCTGAATGACACCGCGTTCGAGAAAATGATCATTTCAGAGTTAGTGCATAACAACCTCCGGGGCGGCAACAAAGCCCACAACCTGGAGCTCAAGCTCCCGGTTAAACCCGTGATCGGCGGCAGCAGCAGTGAAGATGACGCGATTGTGGCTGACGCCTCATCTTTGATGCATGGTGACAACCCAGCGCTGGAGTTCCGCCACAAGGAACTGGAGGCACCTCTCATCCCTCAGCGGACTCACTCGCTTCTGTACCAACCCCAGAAGAAAGTGAAACCGGAGGCCACCGACAGCTATGTCTCCCAGCTGACGGCCGAGGCTGACGACCACCTCCAGTCCCCCAACAGAGACTCTCTATACACGAGCATGCCCAACCTAAGAGACTCTCCCTACCCGGAGAGCAGCCCTGACATGGCAGAGGACCTGTCTCCCTCCAGGAGGAGTGAGAACGAGGATATTTACTATAAAAGCATGCCAAATCTTGGAGCTGGCCGCCAGCTCCAGATGTGCTACCAGATCAGCAGAGGCAATAGTGATGGTTACATCATCCCCATTAACAAAGAAGGGTGCATCCCAGAGGGGGACGTCAGGGAAGGACAGATGCAGCTGGTAACGAGTCTTTAATAGTACAGCTATTCCTAGGGCCACACACAAGTATTAATTGCTAAAGACGCTGCCAGCGGCCCCTGCAGCCCCCTCCAGCTCAGCCTGAAGAGTCGGCTCTGATGACCTGTGGTTCTCCACTGTAGGAAGACAAAATAGACTGAACCTTGTAGTTCTGTGAATTTTTATAAAACATACAAAAACTTTGTATATACACAGAGTATACTAAATTGAATTATTTGTTACAAAGAAAAAGAGATGCCAACCAGGTATTTTACGTTTCTGCTGCTGTGTAGAGAGATTGTGAAACAAACGAGAGACCCTTCCAGCCATGTCACTTGCGGCAGTTGGTGAACTAAGTCTGTAAATAGGGCCGCACCGTTTTTTTTGTAGGCCTGCATTGTATTATATACAAGACGTAGGCTTTAAGATCCTGTGGGACAAATTGACTGTATCTTACTTTTCCTGACAAGACTTGGAAAAGCAGGAGAGAGATTCTGCACCCGTTTGCACTTCCCTGCAAACCTTTTACATTAAGGCAACAATTGAAAACATGTTTAACCAGTAGCAATCAAGCCACAGGCCTTATTTCATGTTTCCTCAACTGTACAATGAACTATTCTCATGAAAAAAAAAAATGGCTAAAGAAATTATATTTTGTTCTATTGCTAGGGTAAAATAAATACATTTGTGCCCAACTAAGACATAATTGTCATTAAAATAATTTTCAAAGAGTTTGGAGAAAATATTGTGACGAGCTCTTGGTTGCACATGATAGGAAATGTCATTTCTTAAGCCCATCATGGTAAGTTGTACCCAGTTTGGCTTCTTTTCCACCCTAGACGGTGTTCCACTTTGACCAGTTAGTCCTTTTCTTACATTTAAATTTCTTATTGCCAAAAGAGTGTGTGTTATGGGGAGAAAACTCTCTGAAGTCAGTCCTGCCATGCCTTGCACAAATGTGGGGAAATCTGGAGGTCTTGGGTCATCCCTCTGTTTATTCTGGAACAGAGGGCGAAGGGGGCACTGGGCACTTCTCACAAACTTTCTAGTGAACAAAAGGTGCCTATTCTTTTTTAAAAAAATAAAAATAAAAAAATAAAACAAATATTACTCTTCCATATTCCTTCTGCCTATATTTAGTAATTAATTTATTTTATGGTAAAGTTCTAATGACATGTAAATTGTTCCAGCCAAACTCTGCTCTTCCTTCAAGCCCTTTGTGTAAACCTGTTAATAATGAGCCCATCACTAATATCCAGTGTAAAATTTAACACGGTTTGACAGTAAATAAATGTGAATTTTTTCAAGTAGTAGCGTGCACTTTGATGTATGTTAAGCAGTAGACTCGACCAAGGCGGTCCTTTTCAGTCCCATCTCACCTTCCCCTTAGGAGATCTCAGACTGCAACCCACAGTTACATGAACTTATGCAAGCAAGATTGCCTGCTTCTCCCTCTGCAACCAAAAGAATAGATTCATAGTATAATTATCTCTCATACAGACACAAAATGTTCAAGACGAGTTGCAGTGGGAACTAAAATTGTATAAGATAAATGAATTATAATCTTACCATTTAATTTGGGCAGAAAAATACAGGTGATTTTCTTTTCTTCAGTGGATTTCTCAGTAGTGGGGAAAGGGGCCGTTCTGAAGCACACATTCCCCATTACAGGCCATGACAATAGGCTGCTCTGGGTGGCTGGTCTGTTATGAAGGGAAGTTCTTACTCCAAGTACAAATTCTTACACGTGGCTCTCTACACAGATCTTTCTGGTTTCTGCCACAGTCGTCTTCCAAACTCTACCCAAGCGTGGGAGTCCCTCAGGTGCCTCTTAGTAAGACATCACTTTACCTGGACACAATTGGAATTTGAAAAGGGAAATGACTTTTTTTCTTTAAAATATTTATTCGATATGTTTATCTTTATTTTATGGGTGTGAGTGTTTTGTCTGCATGTATACCTGTACCACGTGTGCCTCATGCCCTCAGAGGCCGTAGAAGAGTATCAGATCCCCTGGACCTGTAGTTACAGACAGATATGGGTGTTAGGAGCCGAAACCGAGTCCTCTGTAGCCATCTCTCTAGCCTCAAGAGAAATAATTTAAAATTTATATCTCTTGGAGGGCAGAGTAAATTCTAAATAATGTTTGAAGAAGAGCCATACATCAGTATCCAAGAAGACATTGACTCTTTAGAAAGTTCAGTGACCCGTATCCACAGTATTCTGAGGAGTCCATTTGATTGATAGGCTAAATGCCCAGAGTTGATCGAACTTTTGTCTGAAGAGGATGTCATATGAGCAGGAATTGTCATTTCAGCCTTTTTGCATTTTTTTAGAATCTTAACCTCTGTGATATTGCAAAGTCCATACTTCATTGTATATAAGCTAGACAGCATCAGCCTAATTCAGACATGAATTTTTAAAATCTGTAGAGCAGGAAAGGCTGTGTTGACTGTTAAGTCCCTTCTGTATTTCTTTCCTGTCAGTTCTCAGAACTCTGAAATGATGGGGGCAAGTATTTGGGCTCTAAATGCTTAGTGGTCTCCATAAAAATCATTTTTTTCACTAGTGTTTACCCCAAGCAATACCGTTTAGAAACTCATTCATCTTTGCTGCCAAAATAACTATTGTTTTTAAAATAAGCTAAAAAGGAATATGTATATGTAGCTTTTTAATCCCATATGGGATTCCTCCCAGAACAAAGTAATCTTTAAAGTTAAAATGATGAGTCTATTGGCAATTCCGTATAGGGGTATGAGTGTGTGTTACGGGGCTATGGGTAAATTTGTCTCTATGGGCACAAGTGTGTCAGAAGTTAATTTCCAGGTGTCATTCTCAATTCATCCTGTTTTTGAGAGTCTCTCCCTGAACCTGGAGCTCACCACTTTGGAGAGTCTGGCTAACAAGAGTTAACAGGATCTTCCTGTCTATCTCCAGCACTGTGGTTACCAGTATATATCACTATGTTCTGCAATCCAAATTCAAGTCCTCATGCTTGTGAAGCAATCACTTTGACCACTGAGCCATAACTTCAGCACCTGGCTTTTTAATTTTTTTTCAAAGTTCTGATGGATCTGTTATTTGTCAGCTTGCTTTGGGTCTGCCCAAACTACTCCTCAATACACAGTTCTTGCATCCCTGGCTCTTGGTCTTGAGGAGCTTAGAAAGTCGCTTTACTCTCTCTCCTCCTGGGGACAGCTCCTCTCTTGGTCTGGTAATAAGAATTCTGTTGTCCCTTATCTTAGATGTGCTTGATACAAGTTCATCTAGAGTCACCCTTTCTTTCTTTCTTTTTTTTTTTAAAGCCAAGTCTCGTTCTCTTTCTAAACTGGGTTTATATATCTCTGTGTTCATATTCATCTTGTATGCCTTTGTAGTCAGTTATATGGAAACTGATAAAAGTTAGTTAAATGTAATGCCAGTTCCAACTCATCCACGTTCATTAGAGGCAGCACGGTAGCCAGTAAAGACAGGGATTGTTTGGCAGGGAATCATCATTGCAATCTGCCCCCCCCCAGACAAGAAATGGATAAATCCCTTGCCTGTTCTCAAAAAAAAAACTTGGTGTGCCCTTGTTCTGTGGGTATGTTCAAGATGTTCTGTGGACTCAGACGAGTAGGCCAGTGTGTGATGTCTGTTTTCCTCAACTCAGGTTTGAAACTGAACTTTACTTGGCTCTCATGGGGTGGGAGGGGTCCAAATATTTGAACTCTAAAATGTTTATTTATTACAATCTTTCTAAGTAAAAACAAAAAAAAAAAACAAAAAACAACAACAAAAAAAAAAACCTTGAAAGGAGACATCCCAGTTGGATTTCTGAAATGAAGCCAGATTTTCTTATTTCATGAACCTGAAGTTTTCTCCAAGGGTGGTCCCCCACCACATTTCAAAGGAAAAGAGTTCCAGTTCCAGGTCATCCCCTTTCCTTCAGACAGCTGCATTAAATCTCCAGTTCAGTAGGAAAAGTTGACTGGCAAGTTGAAAGTAAATGAGACTCGCTTCCCAGTATAGTAAAATTGAGATGATTAAGGTGAGACTGTCTACCAGGTGCTTCCTGCTCATTGGCAACCTTAGCGAGCTTAAGCACTAAAGGTCAGGTGACTGGGAGAAAATTGAGATCAGTCATGATG
The DNA here is from genome assembly GCF_950005125.1 of Chionomys nivalis. Lineage (NCBI taxonomy): Eukaryota > Metazoa > Chordata > Mammalia > Rodentia > Cricetidae > Chionomys > Chionomys nivalis. Next base: position 55,764,375 of record NC_080103.1, on the reverse strand, counting down.
TTCTCAGATTGAATCTCCTAAGGATCATTGGCAAGGCTAGCTCAGACCACCAAGTGGGAAAGTGTATCTGCGAAGGCTAGAGCATCTTCATGCAACATGTGCTTTGCACACGTTACTTGTGTCTTGTTGCAATGGCATTGAGCCTTAGTTAGCTGGCAGTCACCCAAGGTTCATCTGAAGGAACTGTAGTCACTGACCTGAGCTTGCAAGTCCAGAGGAGCATCTTCCTGTCAAAAACAAAAGCAAACAATAACAATAACTTTGAAGTTCACAGGTAATTAACTAGGCCAATTAAATATGCTGTATTTTCCTATAGATGTCCCCTCATCTAAAATAAGGCTTCTCTAGCATCCTCCTCCCTCTCCTGATGGCATTCATGCTGTTTCACAGAGTCCTGAGAGGCAGGCTTGATTTTGTTTCTAGGTGAGGTTTTTGTGAATAGGTTATGAAATGTCATTATGTATACTGGCTTTAGTGTTACAGATGAGTGTCTGAAGTCAGCTAGCAAGTAGGGAATGCAGCACAGGTAAGCTTACTATGGTGTTCATATGCTGTAGTAAACACACATGCATGAACACAAATGCACACACTCACATGCACATATACACGCACACACATGCATTATTGAAGCTGAAGAGCAAAGATATTGTGGAAATGTTCAAAAGGCGTCACTATCCTTAAGCAAGCCAGAGCTGTGAGCCTAAGAGACCAATGATGAACGATCAATCTATGTAGTTTTCCACAAGCATTTTTAAATCATGAGTCAGAATTCAGCTTCTTAAGAGAGCATTTTAGCATCCCCAGCCACATGGCTTTCTCATCTGACTTTATTAGGCAAAAAAGACTGACTTTTTGCTGCTTTCTTGAAAGGGCTGACAGCGACGTCATAGAACTAACAGGAGCAATAATGACAGGTGTCAGAGGGTATTGATCAGAATAAAGAGGCATTGGTGTTTTGTGATGAAGTATCAATCATAATAACTAGGCTTGGCTACACTAAGTCATTTTAACCTGTAATAAGTGAGAAAGAGGGGGGGGGGTGATGGCTGTCTAATTTTTGAAAAATAGACTAAATCATTTTGTCACATTCACTGTTTGCATAGTAAAACAGGAACACATTTGCCACCACGTACCTTTTAATAGTCACCAAGAGCGCTGGGGGCTCCATCCTAAGCACTGTTCTTATTTCACTTAATCCACAGTCCTCTGAGGGGAGTTTTCATCTTCGCGTCTTGGCTTTCAGTCAGAATGCTGTTTCTGTTGCTTTTAATCTACCCAATGAGACAGAAAAGAAAATGAATTGGAGACAGATTCTGAGGTACAAAGTCCTGGAAATTTACTCAGAAAAAAGAAAGAAAGAGAGAGAGAGAGAGAGACAGAGAGACAGAGAGAGAGACAGAGAGAGAGAGAGAGAGAGAGAGAGAGAGAGAGAGAGAGAGAGAGAGAAGACAAGCAAGCAAAAACAAAAGCAAACAAAAAAGATTTCCCAGAAGTGGAAGGCAAACATATGATGCTGGCCTTCTTGGTTATTCGTTTATTCCTTTGGTTATAACCTAAACAAAAAGTTCACCAGGAAGAAGTTGTAATGGAGGGAAAATATCAAGATTTGATTCACAGCATCCAATTTTTAGTCCTCACCTTACTCATAAAATAATACTGTTTAGCCAGTTTGCAGTGGAGCCAAAACTCTCTCTCTCTCTCTTTCTCTCTCTCTCTCTCTCTCTCACACACACACACACACATGCACGCGCGCGTACACACACACACATCTGAAATATTTAAGTATTTTTTATTTCCCTGTAGAACTGAGTGAGAAAAAGAAAACCAACCAAACAAAACAAATGCCAAAAGCTGTGTAAAAATAGAAAATCAGGGTAGCTCAGTTTCCTGTACTCTTTCAGCATGTTACTTAAAAATTTCAAGTGTGTTTCAGCATTTAGGGTTTTCAAACATTTTCACTGTCTGAACAGAGACATAAAATTTTGCCCCAAACAAATGAAATTTTCACTAAAATAAGGTATTTTTCAGGGCCCTGTCCTGTGGCCCTTTGTGACACTTCTATCCCCTGCTGGGATATAGGCCAGTGGCTGTCACAGGGTTATACCATAGACCCTTTCCCTTTGTGATCCTTGTAGTAATTCCCACAGTTGCTCTCAAGTCTTGAAGGTGGTACCCTTGTGGGTAGGTACGGAACTTAGATCTGTGCTTACTTAAGCTCTGCTGACTTCTGCGTTGCCAATAGGATGACCCTACCAAACACCCATCCCAAGTCAGTCTTCAACGAGGTCTCACACACCTTGTATAGTTGTTCTCTGCTACTTCAGAAGGAAGGGTCCAGCAGCAGCAGACGATTTACTTCCTGGACTTTAACCCAAGGCAGGCAGGAGGTTCTGGCCAGTGCCCCTACCTGCTGGATGGACGATTGATTCCATTAGTCTCTGTCCCCATTCCTGCTACCTCCCTCCCTTCCATTTTTCTCATCTAAACCTTTCCAAATGTTTGGTTTTTTCTTTTGTCTCCTGATTTTTTTTATTACTTTACTTTTATTCAATTTTGGTTAATGGCATACTTTTTATATATCATTATGATTTATCCTTTCTTGCTCATGTATAAGTATTTTTCCTGCCTTTGTTATTTTCTGCCTCTGTGTTCTCCTGGCTTCATAATATTTTTAATTTTTTTCAGAAATCTTATACATTAGCCAGGCAGCTCATTTCTGTAATCCCAGTGCCAAGGAGGCTGAGACAAGGGACTGGGATTCAAGAGCAGCCTGAACTGTATTAGACACTTGTCCAAAAAATAAAAAACAAAAGCAGATTTTTTAAGTCTCTATTAATATGTAAGACTGCTTATATTAAATTTCTCTTAGTTCTACTCTTTAAAAAACGTTTACCTTCTCCCTCCCTTCTTTCTCATCTTCTATTGCAACTGCCATTTTACCCTGAAGCAATCCAAGTGCCGGGTCAGGAAAGGGCACCTTAAAGTTTAGAAGCCATGTAGACTACAGGGGAATTCCAGGGTGAAAAGACCAAGGGGAAAGGTTGCCCCAGCTGGGTTCCTCCCCAGGTGCAGTGTCTCCTTGTGACAGACAAAGTGGCATCTTTATGATTCTTCCACCTTCCAGTCATCTTTCCCTCATCTGATGCAACTTTTGAAGTGTCCATCTTGTCCCTATATGGATCCTTTCAGAGGCATCACCTGTGACGTGGGAAGGTCATTTGTCTATCTGTTGATTTCATTGGTTAATAAAGAAACTGCCTTGGCCATTTTGATAGACCAGCCCTTAGGTAGGTGGAATAGACAGAACAGAATGCTGGGAAGAAGGGAAGTGAGCCAGACGCCATGCCTCTCCTCTCCAGGGCAGATGCGATGAAGCTCCGGCCCAAGATGGACGCAGGTCAGACATGCTGAATATTTCCCGGTAAGACACCACCTCATGGTACTCTACAGATTATTAGAAATGGGTTAGTCAAGATGTGAGAATTAGCCAAGAAGAGGCTAGATGTAATGGGCCAGGCAGTGTTTAAAAAAATACAATTTGTGTCTTGTTATTTTGGGGCATAAGCTAGTGGCTTATTTCTACTATACTTCAAGGAATATTTATTTTAATTATTTTAATAAGTTCATGTAGAACTTAGTAAACCATGGAAGTTCTAACAACAAGCACAACTGACTAGTGACCCTGGTGCCACGTCATGAACTGGCATTCATGATTTCTTTTCAATTCTGACTCAGTCAAAAGAGAAAATGGATGTGCTACGTGTTGCTTTTATTCGGGCATTTACCACCAGTTTGGGGCTCTAAAATGAACCTATACCCAAAAGTTTCGGCCCTGCAGAAATGCACTATTTGGTTCCCTACTCAATGCAAGGGCTTTTGCTGAGGGAGTTAATTTAACCATGTAAATCATACCCTCATAGTTGATTATCTATAATAATAATAATAATACAATAATAACAGCATCTACCATTTATCACATGGCTTAACATACATGAAGACTAAACAGCAAACCGTTGAATATCTACCCATTTCTTACATATTTACCGGATTTTAGTGTTCATTTATATGCTAAGATATTCGTGTCAATCACTTAATGAAATGGAGGTATTAGGGTCTGTGCAGTTTGGGATCCTCACAGACATGGACTTAAGCCTCTTCTCTCTTACTTAACCTCTCCTAAATTGTTTCCTCCTCCGGAAAATTGGAATCAGCCTACCTTGCCCAGGGATGGCCTGGGGATTAGCGGTAATATATGTAAAGAGCCTAAGCACCATCCGCCACCAGATAGGAGGCAGTCAGTTGATAGCAGGGTCTTTCATTAGGAAGATATTGTAAGCAGCATAAATACCTCATGACTTCAAGTTTGAGAGAAATAATCAGTCATCAAGACTTCAGTTGGATGGCATTATCTTTCTCCAGCCATGTGGCTAGGCACTCTTCTCAGGAGCATCCTATGAGCAACATTCCTGGAGCCACCAGGCTGTGACCTGTGAGGAATGCCTTTCCTGATGTGGCCCAGTGGAGTCCTCAGCTCTGTGCCACAGTGTGTGTTATGGGAAAAAAGGGAAGGATGCCTCTGCAGCTCCTGTAAGGCAAAATTTAGCTAATTAAAAAAAAAAAGACATGCATGCCCGCGTTCACCTCCATCCACATTGTCTCTTCTTTTACCTTCTCATCTTTCCTGCAAACCTGTAGACAGGGCCCAGATTGCAGTTGTTCACTTCCTTTCTCTCTGGAATTAGCATTATTGAGTGAGTACTACCAGGCTGGTAGCACAGAATAAAGGAAGCCTTACCCTGCCCAAGTTACAGGAATGAATATTTACTTGGCACCTAGTCTTGCCTAACTTCATTATGGAGAACACTGTCTCACTTGTTTTTAAAAATTCTAATTCTTGTACCAAGTCCATAGAAGACACTATTTGCATTTTATAAGTGAAAAATACGCTTACTAAGAAGGAATGACTTGAAGAAGTTGAAAACATGAGTCAACAGAAAGTCTGAGAACTTTATTACTAAGCAATTGGTATGTCCAGAAACAGGAACAAAAAGTGTTTGTGGGTTTAGACAGGGTCTCCCTATGCAGCCCAGCCTGAGATCGAATTCTTGATCTTCCTGTCTTGGTCTTTCCTGTGCTAAGGAGAAGCACCTGTTTTTGAGGATATTTACAGCCCAGTAACACGCAGCCTCTACCAATTGTGAGAAAATAAGGGAGAGAGTAGATGACTGATAAGAATCCCCAAAAAAGGTTTATTGAGGAGACAATGGTGGATGTGGGTTTTTGAAGATATATAGGAGGTTGCTGGATGAAATCCCTACTGCAGAGTAGTGCCTTAGGTAGATGGAAGAGTACATGACGAGCAGCCAGAGAGGATAAGACACGGGATGATTTTCAAGGAAAAGCCACTGTGGAATGGAAGTCTGGGAGAAGGGTTGGGACATCCTGAAAGGGTGCTCCAGTTCTCTCAGACCGTAGAGATGGGAACTTCTACATCATGCCCAGGTTACAACAACGACGGAGAAGGTTAGTGTTGAGCGAGCTCCCTCAAGCCAGTTTCATCATGGCAAACAAAGGACACAGCTGGGGAAGGGAGCCTGGCTCAGGAAGGAGAGTGGCAGACAGCAGGATCAAAATGAAGAGAAGATAGAGGTGAGCTTCTTGCCTTATTAGCATGTCTTTATTTAGTACTGACTCATTCAAGGAAATGCCCTTCCTTGTTTATTGCTAATGACAGATTCCAATTAAAAAGGCAGTGAGCAAGTTACTTCCCCAGCACTGTAATGAAATTCCTGAGAAAATTATTTTAGGGGAGAGAGATTTGTTTCAGCCCACGGTCCAGGAGGGTTTCAGAGCATCCTGCAAGGAAGAGTGTGGCAGGCCCTACCAGCTCCCATCACAACAGCTGACAGGAAGACTCAGTAGATGTCTTCACAGGCTGGCCACTCCTTCCTCCCATCATGCTGTCAAGGAGACTCAGCCCATATGGTGTAGCTACTCACAACTATACAGTGCTCTCTGGGAGCACCACCCCCCCACCCACAGACATACCCAGAATGCCTAGAGTCTCTTAGTTCTCAATCCAACCAAGTTAATAAAATAAAGGACTATATTTAATACTTCCTCATTTTTCTCAAGATGAATATAAGTAGCTTCCATATCAAGAAACAAATACAGAACAACAAACGTCTTGTGTATTGTCTATTACAACCCGCGATACAGCCGTTCCTGACTTGTAACACTGTAGTTCATTCTTGCCTACATTTTAACCATGTATATGTAGATAGTGCCGTACAATACCTTGTACATAGTTTATCAGCGTTCCATTTGTGAAATTCACTCATGCAGGAGTGTGCAACTGTGGGTCCTGCCTTTTCTTTTCTGTGTAAAGCGTCACTGATGATATTAATGCGTATTACTTTTCTAACCTTGGATTCTTTTCTTCTTGCCCTTTTTAAAAATGGTCAACCCAGAACTTCACCAAGTTAGGCACTCAGTTTTCTACAAGAGAGCTGTAGAGTGGTAGCACTGGTTGTCTTGTCCAATGTCATCTTACTTGAAAGCCTAAAAGGCAATGATGTGAGGTTTAATTAGTCTCTAGACAAGAACTGCAATACTTAATAAATTAATCAAATATTTTCTATGTTTATGGAAAAGCTGTAGCTTCCAAGAGCCCAATAAGGAACAGAGCAGATTCCCAGGAGTGCTAATGAACGTTCCAGACATGCAGAAGTCCAACAAATGCTAAAAACTAAAGCCGCTGGTACTCATGTAGAGTATAGCCGTGCCAGCAGGTCCCCTATTCTCAGAACTTCACATGCAGGCTCATGCTTAGCTGTCTGGGGTGGGCAGACCATGGGAATGGTGCCACCCACAATGGGCTGGGCCCTCCTACATAAATAACCAATCAAGACCATTCCCCAAAGACACACCCAGGCCAATCTTGTCTAGGGAATCCCTTAACCAAGTCTCCCCTCTCAGGAAACTATAGACTGTACCAAGTTAACAGTTCAACTAACTTGGAAACTCTGAAAGTAACTGGTTTTTGTTTTGTTTGTTTGTTTTGATTTATTTTATTTATTATTATTTTTTTATTTTTTTGGAAAGTGCAAAAATCTGAGAGAGCGAAGTTTAGGTGAAGGAGCTGCCCGTTTGGATCAGTCATGGTTTGGGTTTCTATGTCCTGCTCTGTTTCAAGGTGACCCGGTGGTGTCTGTTGTTCATCATCACGAGCCTGTTCTCATTATATGCCTCCCTGATTACCGTTCTGCAGGTTGATTGGAACTGTATTCAAGACATTTGTACATCATAGTTCCTGGACACATCTATATGCTAGCAAATCAAGTATGATTTATCTCTGGGATTATTGGCTAGGGTCGACTTCTTCTTCTCAATGGCTGCTCTCTCTAGCTTATAATTTTAATTAGCTCCTTGTTCTCACTGAGAATGGGGATGGCTGTCACTCTGGCACTGAGTCTCAGCCTCTGCTGGAATGTGACTCTGAGTTCTGCATTCAGATTCCCTAATCAAGTTGGGATGGAGGATGAGGGGAGTAGTCAAACAAAAGTGGAGGCATCTGGGAAATAACTTTTCAGTTTAGGAGGTGAATTGCTGCTGGAAAAACTAGATTTGAAAATCCAGTCATATATCTCCACCGTGCCCAGTTCTGGCTGGAGATCACCCTTTCCAAGTGCTGTGACCCGGTGGGAAGGTGGTGCCACAACTGGAGAGTCCCTGGGTCACCTCCATCCATTCTGGAGGAGACGAGCCACAACTGCCATTGCTTGGTGACTGCAGCACTGTTGGCTTAGACTACAGGCCTAAGGCAGCAGAGGATGATGGGTAGACTCTGGTACTTCTGCCCGGAACTCCCAAGTGCTGGATGGCAGGTAGGCTCCTCCATGCCCCACTTATGTGGTACTCGGGATTGAGCATAGGGCTTCTACGTGCTAGACAAGCATTGTAGCAGCAGATTCCCAGCTCCGGCTCTGACTGTAGCAGCCTTTTCCACCTATGCTGCTTTGTCTTCTCCCATCTTGCTTCCTAAAGACATCAGATTTTCCTCTCATTTCGCTTTTATGCTGAGGGAGGTAGAGAACGGCTTCCTTGGAAACCCTATCATTTGGTTATAGCAAATGCCTGCGTATGAGGAAAGTTCAATTACTTCCTGAATATGTAAAATAATTGTAAGAAAAACCTGCTTTGAATTTCTGATTATGCTCTCTTTCCCCAAGATAATATTGTATTGTTTCTCAAAAGATCTAGTATCTTGAACAAGATAATTATATCTCTGCCGAAATGCAAGTAGAATTTCTCCTCTCTGAAAACCGAGAGGTGCCGATTTCAGAAAGATTTAGGTTCAAATTTAATCACTTTGTCTCTGAACTTCAAGTGAAATTTAATTATCCTGATCTTGACTTAGCACTGATGAACACACAAACAGTGCAAGTGAGAGCGGATAGGAAAGGCGAGTTTGCTGAAGAGAGAACAAAGAGCAGAGACAAAGTTGGGAAGATTTAAGACGCCATTTGTCTTTTTGGGTTTTTTTTCTTTTTTTATTTATTTATTAAAGATTTCTGCCTCCTCCCCGCCACTGCCTCCCATTTCCCTCCCCCAATCAAGTTCCCCTCCCTCATCAGCCCGAAGAGCAGTCAGGGTTCCCTGCCCTTTGGGAAGTCCAAGGACCTCCCATCTCCTTCCAGGTCTAGCAAGGTGAGCATCCAAACTGCCTAGACTCCCACAAAGCCAGTACGTGCAGTAGGATCAAAACCCCGTGCCATTGTTCTTGACTTCTCAGTAGTCCTCATTGTCTGTTATGTTCAGCGAGTCCAGTTTTATCCCATGCTTTTTCAGACCCAGTCCAGCTGGCCTTGTAAGACGCCATTTGTAGAGCAAGTCAAAGCTCCTTTCCTCCCTGAGAATGGCAGTGGGTACTGAATAATATCGATCAGCTGTAAATAAGAATGTTTATTAGTAGGAAGTTGGTACAATTTCAGTGTTCCTGGGCCGGTGTTGAACAGGACATTGCAAGGAAGATTCACTTTTGCAAAGCGAAAGTGTTTGAAAAGAAGTACAGTATCCCTGAGGCTTTTTATCACCCACTAACGCTTAGGGGCCTTTTTATTCTAGAATCTGGTTTGATCATCAGAGAAGCAGTATAAGTTTTGCCCTAAATGAACAGTGCGCACAAGGCAAAGATTTCCCTTGGAAAATTAATACTTCCTGTTTGCTGCATTAGTCAGGGGCCTCCAGAGAAGCAGAACCAATAGAGTCTCTCTCTCTCTCTCTGTGTGTGTGTGTGTGTGAGAGAGAGAGAGAGAGACAGAGACAGAGACAGAGACAGAGAGAGAGAAGCAGAGAGAGAGAGAGAGACAGAGCAGAGCGTGTGACAGTGTGTCTGCATGTCTCTGTGTGTGTGCGTGTCTGTGTGTATGAGAGTGTGTCTCCGTCTCTCTCTCTGTCTGTGTTTCTGTGTCTGTGTGTGTGTGACAGTGTGTCTGCGTGTCTTTCTGTGTGTGTGTGTCTGTGTGGTGAGAGAATGTATGTGTGTGAGTGTGTCTGCATCTCTCTCTCTGTGTCTGTGTGTGTGAGAGTGTGTGTGTGAGAGAGTGTGTCTGCATCTCTCTCTCTCTCTCTCTTTCTCTCTCTCTCTGTGTCTTGGGGTTGTTCATCAGGTTGGGGAAGTTGATGAGTCTGAAGTCTCTGGGACTCAGGAACAGTCAGTGCTCCTATCTATGCCCACAGGTTGTGAGGCCGAGAAGGTTGAAATGTGTTCTATTTAGACCTTCAAGTGGCAGGCTAAGAACTACCAAGTGATGGAGGGCAGTCATCTCTGTGTTCAAGTTCACAAATGTAAGTGTGAGCGTCTTCCAAAGACATCTTCCCAAATACAGCCATTGTGGCACATGCAAATCAACATGCTGACCATGGTTGTCACCGCCAAATCCTAAGAGTTTCCATGTCTGCATTCCACTGTAGGCATGTGCAAAGACTCCCCCACTGGCCTAGTTTGACTTTATGCTTAAAATATTACAAAGATTTGGACGTTTCACACCGGAATCATTAACGACCATGGTGGAGTGAACTGGACTGGGACATTAGGGTGAGGTGTCTGGAGAGCAAGACTCATAAGAAGAAGACCTCAAGTGAAACGGGCATCTCCATGCCCTTCCTCCTCCTTGTCACCTGCATTCAACAACTCACCAATTCAAGTCGACACCCTTTAAATGGAAAAAAGTAAAGGATCACCGGGCCCCTTAAGCAGCTATTATTTGAAAGACAGCTGCTAATGGAACAGGGTATTTTCCACTCACCCATCTTCAATCCACCCTGCCTCCACTTCCATCAAGCTGCCTTGGGCATGCACTGCATCATCTCCACCGTTCCTGCAGAAAGTCCCTCCATTCCCCATGCCAACATGGGCATTTAAAGGAGCTCCATGTACTGTCTTTCCCAAGGCTCTGCCTCCTCTTTTCCTTTGCCATCTCGTTTATGGGCAACATTTTCAAATCTACAGTCCTGACTTTCAGATCTCTCTGTAATCTGACCCTATAGCATCCGGAAGACTACACCAGACTGCCTTCCTTGCCCATCCCCCATTTCCCCAGCCTGCAGTCCAGATGCTGGGCTGGACATCTCATTCCAGGAATGCCTTTCCTAAGGCTTGTTTGTCTAAGCTGCCTGCTTCCTCTGAGGACTCTCAGACCTTTTTTCACCAAGATTTCTTAATGGCAGTTGTCAGTTTCGAGGATTTTGCCCCGGCGTAAATATGCATTTCTTAGTTAAGGCTTCAAATTCCACAGAACACAGCTCCTAACTTGGGGAGTTCTTTAGGTTTCTTTTCTCTTCAGTAAGCCCACATCTTTGCATGAGTTCTTGACATATGTTAATATACACAGTAAATATCTATATATACTGAATGAACAAAATTCTCTTCTGGCAGGTAAAACCTAGCTATCCTAACTTAAACTGTGCCACGTTCAATCAAAACTACACACACACACACACACACACACACACAAAGCAATATACTGGCAAGGTAGTAAAGTAAGTCAAAATTAAAGAAAAATATAAAATATCCAGAGCTAGATTAACCAAAATGTACAGAGAGTAAATCTTTCCGTTTTCATCAACGACTTGCACGGAACCTTGGAAGTGTGTGTGTATGTGTGTGTGTCATGGGGTAGTTTCTTGGGGTCTTACATTGTAGTTGAGGCTGTTCCCTAACTCATATAACCCAGCTGGCTCTCAAACTTGCTGCATTTTCCTGCCTCAGCATCCTAATTGCTCAGATGACAGGTTTGTGCTACCACCCTTTATTCAGACCCTGGAAAAATTTATCTGATGTCACCATAGCTGTCACCTTCCTCCTTCTGCTGCTTTTCTTCCTATTTTACTCTCTTGTTTAGTGAAAGGGATTCAGTCCATGTCCTCACTGATGCTCGGCAAATGTTCTATCACTCACTGAGCTAGTCCATGTCCTCAATGATGCTCGGCAAGTGTTCTATCGCTGACTGAATGAGCTAGTTGATATCCTCCCGTATGCTAGGCGAATGTTCTATCACTGACTGAGCTAGTCCATGTCCTCAGTGATGCCTGGCAAGTATTCTATCACTGACTGAGCTATAATCTCAGACTCAATATGTAAGCTGGTTTGTTTATTCTTGGGTCTTGAGGTACAAGAATCAGAAAACAGTTTCTGGAACTTCTCCTTGAAGATGATCTCAAAGAGAATCTCATACAGTTTTTACTTCAAATGCATACTGGGACAATCTTAAGTCTGTTAGTATTTTAAAGAGGGCCCCCTGGAACCAGAGTATACTTCAGCATTACAATGCCTACCTAGAATGCCTAAGATCTGAGTTCCATTCCCAACAAAACAAACAAAACAGTAATAACAAAAATCCATGGGCCAGTAAAAGAATCTACCTGTGCGCACGTATGAGCACGAGCACACACATGCACATGTGGGCGCAAGTGTGCACATGTGCACACATACAAGAAAAAAACACAGTGAAGTTTCCACTCCCTAAATATGTATATTCAAACCAGTTACATTATCCAGAAGGCCAGCATCGAATGTCTATGTCATGTGTTTTATGCATTTTTGGCATTCAATATCTATGCCTTGTGTTGTATGCATTCCTGAATACTAAACTTATACTCATTGTTATTTCCTTTTTAAATTTTATTCAGTTAAAAAAAAGAGAACAAATTGGTTGTATGATTTTTCCTGGGGAGATGTGAACAAAAGCCTATTCACATAAGAGAAATGATTACATCCACATCTACCTTGAAGAAACGATGAGTTTACTGGGGTCGTGTAGAGAAGCAGATGTGATGATGAGCTACTTTCCGGAGTTTGGGTGAATGAAGGACAAGTGTGCCACTGAGAAGCGTGGGTTAGGACCCATGGCAGCTGGCCTGTCTCCACTCCACAATTATTTGCCCTTTGCAGACTTCTCCAGAGAGGCCTGTTGATGAGTTTCCTGAGATTCCATAGTAACAGGTGCATCTCATTTCCCTCCTTGAAGAACCACTTCCATCTGGAGAAGATAGCTGCGTGACAACCCTTTATTTGAGATGACACATGTCTGTAATTTATACACTGTTCCTGGACACAACGCAGGAAAGTTCAGGCTTTGGTCTATCCTGGGCACTGCCCTTTCATGGGCCTCATCAGCTGGACACATCAAAGGTCCTAGGAGTGCCTAGTCTTGTTTCAGTACAGAAGAGGGCTGTCTCCAAGAACATACACTGGTTACTGGGATTCGAAGAGGAAACATTTTGTAGTAACCTTCCAACTAACTCAAGAGGTAACCTCTAGGAGGAGTAATGAAAGGGGCAGTGACAATCACACAGCCTATTGGCTAAATGAAAAGTACCACAAAGCCGTGACAAAGTAAGAAAAAGAAAGCAAACAGGCTTCTTTTCTCTCACACACTGTTAGTTCATGTTTAGAAGATGAGTAAAGTTCTAGAGATGAATGATGGTGAAGGTTTTGCACAATACTGTGAATTTTCTTAAGCCACCAAACCACACAATTAAACACAGCTAAGTACTTAAATTTCCCCTTGTGTTTATTTTACCACAATTTTAAAAAGAAGTTTGGGCATTTTTAGTTCTTTAGCATAAGATACCAATTATTTAATTTAAGCTCATTTTAACTTACAACGAATGTAAAATAGACCCAGAGAACAACTGAAATTAGCTTTGTTTGTTAGGGACACCATTGTTTTTATGAGAAGTGATTAACAGAAAAGAAAATGTCAAAGCTCTGTAAACATGTTGGGTTTTCAGTGGAGGGGAGAGAGTGTCACAGAAGAAGCAGCAAACAGAACAAAACCATGAGCATTCAAAGCTTAAACATAAAAATTAGGCTTCTTTTTCATAAGTTAAAAGTGTAAATAGAAAGGTCTGATATAGAAACATCATTTTCAAGTATAAGAGGCTTTCTGCAAACATAATTCAATTATAAAAAATGAAGAAATAAAAAGAAAGGAGGAAAAATAATGAAATAAACAATTTATAACAAAAATGGTCAAATACAGTTACTATATATTCATATAAATGTGCCTATGAAGATCTGGTTATTTAAAAATAACTCCAACAGCATAGCAGGATGGCTAACATTTCTGAGCTATTGCTTTTACAAAGCTCATCAGTAGCAACCCCTGCTTTGCTCTGTTTTAGCCTTCATGAGGTTATGTGAGAAACTTATAAACAAGTTCAGTGCAAGTACAGAGAGAATTAGATTGTCAAGACTACACAGCAACCTCAAAGAGGCTGGAGATTCTATAATCTGAGGCAACAATATGTTGAAGACTGTGAAAGTAGGCTTATTATGGTATCAAAGGCAACTAACTGGTTTCAATTTTGTAGAAGAAAGAAAAACAGGAAGTAGACATTGCAGGATGATTGACATTACTCTGGAGGTGTTTTGGTAAGATACCAATTTTGCAGTGGGTTATGAAAGGTGGTCTGAAATCTTTTTGTGTTCTATTTAAAACAGAAGAGATTTTTTTTTCCCTCGGGTGGTTCTGTTTTAGGGTGGAAGATCTGCTCCAAACCCTTCTCAAAGACCCCTTCAGAGCCAAGGTTCCAAGCCCAGACTTTATAAGAGCCAGCTTCACCAAAGCATGTTTAAAAAAGATTAAACTTTTTGATAAAAGTGGCTTTCATGCATTCAGTTGACATACTTTTCTAATGTTCATGGGGTCCGCTTACACATGGCACTTGATTTGTTACGAGATCAAGTGAATAAGGCAAGTTATTTGCTTCACCAGAAGAAGTCTCTCCGGGGTCTGAGAAGGGCGGTTATTCTCCTAGGGTTTGTGTGGAACGGATGAAATGTGGTAACATGTGAACTGTACAATACAAAGCAGGCAGAGGAGACACCACAGCAAATAAAGCCTCACACAGCAGAGGGTGCAGCTGAGAATTAGGGAAATAAAGAAATAACACAAACACATGCACACATGCATATATTAAATACTTGTGAAGATGTACAAATATTCAAAGATGCCCATCTTTTCATGTAATAGATAATAAACATAGCAACAATACTCATAGAGATAATTCTGGTTGTTTGTAGACAATTAAACCTTCAGTAATATTTTGCCACTGGGACAATAATAGCTCAGTCAATACAGTGCCTGCCACACAAATATGAGGATATGAGTTCAAATTGGCAGGAAGTGTCTTATGTGGTAACTTTCATCTATAATTCCATCACCAGAGGAAGGAGTCGCTCAGACCCATGTACCGTTGGGTCCAATGAAAGACATTGGCTCAAAATAAATAATTAAAAGATAAAGAATAAGAAGCAAAACCGCTGACTTGAAGTCTCACCTCCATATGAACATACATATGTGTACATGTACACCCACATGAACATACCCAGACAAACATGGGCACCACACACACACACACACAATGTTATGAAAAAGGAACTTTTATTCTCCATTTCCAAGAACCCTCGCTATGTCACAGAGTAGCTATGAGAAGTGAGGAGATACAGATTAACCAAAGGACCATCAAGGTGGAAGCCGATTACATGGGGAACATTAAGACACAGCTTTAAATCTCGACATTTCTTCTGGACCACAAAGCACAGATGTGTTATGATACTGTGTACGCTTCTCACTCTAGCAACCAGTGACTGCTGGAAGTGAAAACCTGTAGTCTGGAGACCTTGAAGAGGTTCAGATAATAAAAGAAGAGGGGAGGCAGAGGAGAATTCTTTGGGGAGATCATAGGAAAAGGATTTACAGGATGTAAATGGTAATTGTTTGTTCAGGAGGGAAAAAGACACTTTCTCTTATAAACTTAGGTTGGGGGGGGGGGCAGCAAGATGGCTAAGAGGATAATGGAGTTTATCCTGAAAGCCTATAGACCTATGTTAGATCCCCTGAACCCACACCAGATTGAGGAAACTGACTCTTAAAATTGACCTGTGAGCTCAACACATGTGCCAAAGCACACATGTTTCTATGCCCATCCACAATAATATTTTAAAAGAAGATCCAAATACGGTGTATTTGCCTGTAATGCAGCAATTTTGATATAGAGGCAAGAGGATCAAGAGTTGGATGTTATGCCAGCCTGGGTAAACGGGACTCTGTCTCACATGAATAAGTAAATGAAATGTTAAAATGTGGGATTGTACATTGCAAGCTGTATCCTCACAGAGTTTACCATAATGTCTGAAATCCACTGGCTGTCCTGGTCATTAACCTTTATAAGAGCTTAATTTGTTTATTCAGATTTTAAACATCCTGACAAAAACATGTGATGACTGCAAAATAACGAGAAGCACATTTTTGAATGTGTGGTGACATGACAAATATTCAAATCTGTATGAACAGTTCATCAAAAAGCCTAGTTCGGGCAGGTCAGTTAAAAGTCCCTCCTAGATCATTATGACCAAGTTGAAGAATTTTTGGCAATGTTTTGAGTCCAATCAAAAGTTAAAATGACAAAAATAATATTCACATAATATCCTTGCTTCATAACATCCAAGAAAGTTGAAGAAAAGGAGAAATTTGAGTATCAATCCTTTCAGCTCAGCAGGAGACGAACAGCCTATAGAGATGGGCCGTAAGAACAAAGCACAAAGCTTTCTCTCATTCCCTGGTCCAGTCATCCTGCTTCTCCTCAGAGTTCTGGTTTCTGCCCTTCCTCCTCCTCCTCCTCCTCCTCCTCCTCCTCCTCCTCCTCCTCCTCCACTAATCTCCTTCAATTTTACGCCCTTCATTCAGTTCCTGCTCTCCTTTATTCTAAAGACACCTTAATTTTCTTCTAATTGCCCACCTTTATGTTTTCTCTTCCCTGTGTGCAGCGTGTTTCCCCTGCATAGGTTTGCCAAATACCTTTCTCTACCTGGTCATCAAAGACCTCCTTCATTTTCTCTTCCTCTGCAAAACCCATCACAGCGTAGTGTGTGTGTGTGTGTGCTATTCTCCTTTATTCTGACTTGCTTATTGTTCCGTCTTCAAAAACCACAGATGCTGAATTCAAAACACAACATAATATCTATGGAGACTATGCTTAATGTTGCTCTGTTCTCGTCCAGACTGCATGGTTCTATTTGATCATAGTAATATCATGTGGTCTGCAATGCAGGCCTGTGGAAGGTGGAAGCTGACTATATTCAACTCGCCAGGAAAAGCAGAAACACAACACGATGGTGATCAACTCAAGATGAATTAAGTGTTGTAATGGGACTATCTTAGAGAATGGGTACCAGGAATCAGTCTGAGGCTTAAAGGCAAGATTTTGGCAGCATGTATTTGTGTTTCATGGTGTAGAGTGTGAATCCTGTGAATCATGAAGGTTCACCATGGGGGCCACCATCCCTTGGTAGGTTGCCCTGGGATGTAGACAGAAGCTAGCTAAGTGTGAACCTGTGAGAAACTCACAAGCAGCATCCTCCATGGTTTATGGTTCAAATCCCAGCTTCTGTTCCTGCCCTGACTTCCCTCAATGAAGCACTGTGACCTGGAAGTCCAAGCCCAATGAACCCTGAGCTCCCCGAGCTACAGGTGGTCATGGCATTTGTCGCAACAACAGGATGAAACGAGAATAGCGTTCATATCTCATCAGGGAGGTGGTGGGTGTCCCCTCATCCTGCTTCAGGCTGCTGTCCATTTCCAATGCTCTCCCTTCCGAGTCATTCGCTAATCATAGAGAGCACACTGTTCCACCAGCATGCCCCGTTTCCTCTAACTCTGCAAGTAAAGATAACACTCACTGCTTAATCACTTTTCTCTCAACAGGTAATGCTAATAAAACAGTGGGGAGAATGGCAGGATTTAGTGGGCCATTTTCAGTGTTCAGAGTCATGCAATAAGATCTTTGACATCCTATCACTGTATCATAGAGAGTAACTCAAGCGTGCCCCAGGCATCCTCAGTCCTCACCTAGGAATTAGCAGTGCCCCTAGCACAAATCCTGAGCTTCCAGAACCTCCAGGGTTTACTACAAGATAGGAGTAGAGGATCCAGCAAAATGCAGTTTCCCTAGTTGGAACACCATTGTTTCTTTATGGATTTATTTGTTTTGAGACAGTGTCTCCTATAGACCATCCAAGCTTTGAAGTTTGTTGAAGATGATTTTTAACTCGTGATACTCTCAATCTTTACTTCCCAAGAGCTTGGGTTAGGATGGGTACCACCACACCTAGCTCAGATCTTCCCTTTTGAAAGAGTTGAGGCAAGTGTTAGGAGACGGAGATTCCACAGGGACAGGAAATGACAACTTCCTCAGCAAAGTCTTGTCTTTCAACTAGGAACCCAAAGCTCATGAGGTTGGGATGCGTTTCACAAAAACACATAGCTCTTTGAAGAACAGAGTCATTCTGCCTTCTTGGTCAAATTACTAACAATATCTACTATTAATTCTGATGACTCTCTCAGGGTTTAGTTTCTAAATCGTTTGAAAACTTGGTTTGTAGTTATTATTACTAATTACTAAGTCAGCATTCAAAGTGATATTATTGTGACATTGTCATACACACATATAGATACAATTACATTTTGTTTTCTTTTTCTCTCCCCCACTCTTGTTGTCTCCTTCCTGCTGGACTCCTTTGTCCCTACAAACAGTCCTTGCTTCTGCTCCCCTATCACCCAGACTGTGCTCTTTCCTGTTCCTCCACTCCTCATCCCTTTAGACCTTTTCCTCCCCTTCCACAGTTGTCTTTCTATTTCCATGTCCTGAGTGTGCACGGATGTGTGTGTCTTACTTAGCGTTTCTATTGCTGTGAAGAGACACCATGGCTATGGTAACTCTTATAAAGGAAAACATTTAAGTGGGGCTGGCTCAGAGTTCAAAGTTTTAGTCCGTTATCTTCACAGCAGGAAGTATGGAGGCAGACATGTTACTGGAGAAGGAGCCGAGAGACCTACATCTAGATCCACAGGAAGGAGAGTGAGCATTTGAAACCTCAGAGCTCACCCCACAGTGACACACTTCCTCCTGCAAGGCCAGGCTTACTCCAACAAGATCACACCTCCTAATAGTGCCACTCCCTGGTGACCAAGCATTCAAATCTATGAGTTTATAGGGACTGTTCCTGTTCAAACCAGCACAGTGCTTGTTATTTATGCATGTACGTGTATCTGTGCATATGTACATGTATGGATGTATATTTTGTGTGGGTATGTGTGTGTATAAGCATGTGTGTTTGTATTTATGATGCATATATGTAAGCTTGTAAGATGTATGTATTTATACATCTAAGCCTATGAGAGAGAGCACGTAATAGTTGTCTTTCAGAGTCTGACTTATTCAACTTTACATGTTTCTCTTAAAGCTTTGGCTTTAAGTTAAAGCTTAGAGGCCTCGTGTGAATAGATAATACATGAGTAATGGTAGGCCACACCCACAGTTTTTGACAGAAAGTTCTCTTCTGGGACCACTGAAGACCTTGTTTACAAGTTCTACAGGTCAGTGGGGCCATATGGAGAAAAGGCGCTTGTGTCCCTTCTGTGTTGAAAGCTCAAGGCCTTGAATGGGCTAAAAACAGGGACTTTCAACCTCTCCACTCTGACAGTGGACAGTGGAGGCGATGGTTAACACATAGTTTTCCACACTGATTACCCGCTGTCTCTTTTAGCAAGGAAGACAGTCTTATCCCTGCTTTACTGACAGGAGGTGAAATACAAATGAGACCTCAGTGTGCCTTTCCACAGCCTCTCAAGCTGGACAGCAGAGATGGAGGTCCAGGGAAGGGCCCAGACTCCCTTCCTGGGTGTTTAATGCTGTTTCTTTAAACTACTTTTGCTTATCAGTCACTATCAAAATTTCAAGTTACTGAACTTAACTAAAAGATCTAGACAAAACTGTTACAAACCAGTCAAACAAAAGAAGAAACAGACAAAAGAAAAGACAAAAATGCCTCAGTCCGCAATAACTTAAACAACTATGATGACAAAATTCATTTTTTATACACTACCTCAGGCTCTGGCAGCATTCTGAGCTAGGAAGTCAGTCTTCCCCGAAAAGAAACAATTCCCCTGCTTCTCTTACTGCCTGAATAGCATTTAAGCCCCCACTTCATATCTGATGCACACAGTCAATATGTCTGGAGAAATTAATGACACAAATTAATACATTGATACCCTAATAAAATAAATATTAGGGAAAATTTCAGGCACTTTTTACAAAAAAAAAAAAAAGCTTTTTTTTTTTTTTTTTTTTTTTTTTTGAGACAGTGTCTCACTGTGTAGCCCTGGCTAATCTGGAACTTGCTATTGCAGACCAGGTTATAGAGATCACTGGCCTTTGTCTCCCAAGGGTTGAGATTAAAGGCATGTACCACCACATCTGCTCCTCTCATTTATTTTTTAAACAAGTAAACGACCTTGGGAATCTGGCAGAATGATGTTTCCGTGTAGAATTATTTCTGTGAGTTTTTCATTTGCACTCTGTATGTAGTCAAACAGAGTAAACTGAGATAAGCACTAGAGAAAAGAAACTGACGCGGTCTAGCAAGCCAAAGTTCACTGTACTTAGTCCCTCTGTGTTAATTTCCTTTCACTGTCTTTTTCTAACATCCCTAGCCTTTCTTTCATCTCCCCGCTTCTTTCCTAATCTTTCTTTTTTCCCTCTTCTCCATATAAAAAATGTCATGGTTTTAAACAAGGTTTTACACTCAATGCTATCAACTTTATAAGATTTCAAATTTAGGGGATCTTTTTACTTCAGTGCTTTAGTAATTTCTTGTAGCACTTTCCCTAAGGTATGGTGTGCTAAGAGGGCTCACACTGTGGGAGGCCTCAGTTGCTGACTCCTCCCACTCTGTGGGGCTGATTAAGTGTCAGAGAGGCACTAACTCTGGTCCACCCGTCAGGAAACACCCCCAGGAATTTCTGCTTTCTTGACTAAATGTTAACTTCCCCAATCACAGGACACCTGGTTCCCATTCCTAATGGTTTGACTTCCAAAGCTTTGGATACTACATCAGATGAAATCCATACGCATTCAACAGAAACTGTATCTCAATGTTTTTATGTTAATCATTTTGGGGGTTAGGATACTCTCCTGAGGAGCTGATAGCCCCAGTTTCCAGTCCACCATAACATCCCAAAAAACCAAATAAATAAATAAATAAATAGCAAAAAACTGATGCCCTACAGTACCCTGTGTTAAGTGCCTTAGACATGTCCTCAGTCATAATATCTCAGCCTATAATTAGCTTTATTGCATTGTAGCCTCACGGCAGGTTTAGGTGTGCCTAGTGTAAAGTTATGGCTGTTTTATTTCCAGATCTTTTTGTTTTCATAATAGGAATGGAACCCTTCAATGTAAAAAAATAAAACAAAACAAAAAACTTGTCATTTTCAGAAATTTCAAAAATCTTGAGAATGTTGCTAAAATTAATTGAATATGTTAATAAAATATAATGTCCTTAGAAGACCTAAGAACCATCAACTATGCAAAATAGAAATCATCTAGGAGGAAAACTCTTCAAATTTAAAGATGACTCCTAAGATAAATTTGGAATCAGAGCTCGACTCCTTTGTTTCTGTGTGCTGTGTGCACAGTTCTGCCCCTGGTGCATGGGGACAAGCGTTAACAGAAGACAAAACACCTTCCCTATAGTCACTAAAGAGATGCTGTTCCGGACACCTCTGCAGACACACTGGGGACCCGGGTGTCATTTCACTCTCAGTTACTAGCATAAAGTAAAGGCAAAGGAGAAGTATTAGCGTGTTACATCATTGGGAGAATAACTGAATTCCTCACTGAGTCCCATTAACACCGTTTGCTATTTGCTCTAAAAATCCAACCCCTATTCATACCTTCATACCTTGGAGAGATTACTCTAGGAAACATTGGCGAGTCCAAAATCTTGAGGCGAAACACCTGACCCTAGAATGCCCCTGGTTGCCCAGAAACAGGCACCTCCCACATTTTAGAGTTGCAAAGTGCAAATCGGGGCTGCATTTGAAATTTGATCTATGTAGCAGACCAATCAGCCCTGTTGTTTAAAGAAGACATTTTGTTGAGCAATTCGGGCAAAATGTTAAAACTATTAACTGATCATGGATACGTTTTTCAAGGTTTAGGCAAAGGATACAGAATCCAAAAAAGGGTGAGCAGAAGAAACGGTGTCTCTCGACCACCTACAGTGCCAGGCACACAACACATAGCAAGAATATGATACACTGCTTGCCTTGAAGAACTTTCAGGCATATTTAATAGAGATAAAAGACGATGAAAAAATCAAATGTAAAGTAAGTTCTAGATAAGTAAGAAAACTGGGAGGATTTTAAAGCACTTGACAGAAAGTGTGGTGGAGTGGTCAGACCACTTACCGAAAATAAGGACCGGGCTGTAGCCCAATGGTAAAGTACTTCCAGTCTCCAGGATGGTAAAAAGCTTATAAAAAGTGTAGTATAATCTGGGTAGATCATTGGGATAGCCCTTAAATTATTACCACAACTCAGAGAGGAGAAATGACAATGAAGGTCAAGAAAAAGGTCAAATGAGGAAACGAACAAGCAACACATTTATTAGTTTACTCATTAGGTATTAGCAAGAGACATGAGCATGCCCTATTCTGCCAGGTGCTGGAGAAGCAAGGTCGGTAGGACCAGCTCTGCCTCTTTTCTTGAAGGGAGGATGGATAGGCAGGATGAAATGACACTGGCTGCAGAGTAGAGTGAACTGGACTTCAGAGAAATGAGTGATGATCAGAACAAACACTATCTCCTACTTCATCTCTTTCACCGCAGCCAAGTAAAGGATACTGGCTTGCATAGGTCACTAAAGCTAGTTGATAGGTGTTACCTGGGCCTAGGGTGGCACATTTCTACAATTGTAGTACGTGGGCAGAAGCAAGAAGACTGTGAGTTCTAGGACAGCCTGGGCTACCCAGCCAGTTCCTGTCTCAGAAGACCTCAAACAAACTGAGTGTGAAGAGGACAGCTGTAAAACTCGCACTTAAGATGTGGAGGCTGGAGGTGAGAGCCTCAAGATCATGGTCAACTAACCGGCCAGTTTGAGGGTCTCAAAGGACCTTCTCGCAAATACAAAAACAAAGAAAAAAAAAACAGTAAAGAGATACAATATTTAACACTCACAACTGGCATCTGATCTATTTTTTTCCAGGACATCAGAGCCTTAGAGTAGAGCAGATGACATGTTGACCTTGTGTCAATGGCTTTTCATGGAACTAACTTCAGGTTAGCAGGGGGATGACGGTGAAGAAGGCCTACTACATTTCAGGCCTGCTGTTGTAAGGTTCAACATAATAGGAACCTAGTTAGCATAGTGTAACAAAACTGGTATTGTTGTTGCTTCCCTGAGATAGAAAAAAAGCTGCACTTTAGAGAGGCTGACTTCTCCAGGAAGCTGTAAGCAGTCAGCTGCAGACACCATCCTCTAACACAGACACAGCCAGTTCTTCTACTTATCCGTTTGTCTACTTGCTGAGGTGCTCTATTGCTAATGCAAAAAAATAAAAAAAAAATGAGGGCATTAAGATCAGAAGCCATTTTAAGAAGGAAAATAATGAAGTTAGCAATAGAATTTAAAATTCTATTCTCCATTCACAGATACAAGCTTTGAACGTAAGGGATCTGGGTTAGTAATAATAGGTACGTAAGAGGAAATAAAAAGGAAAAGAATTAAAGAAAGGCAACCCTAAGGGTAATAATAATTAAATTTTAAAACGAAAGGACTATGTAGACAGAAAGCAATTACATTTAGCAAAATACACTTGCTTCTTTTGAAAGGATTTCAAAAATGCAAACTTGGCTTTGAACAAGAATCTCCCAGAGACCACTGCTTTTGAATCTTCTTTCATTGATAAGGCTATTTGTGGTAAGCAGAGCAATGGTTCCCAACAAGCCTACATTCAAACCCCAAACTTGGGACATGTTCACTGGTGTGTAAGTGCAAAGGACTTGAGAAACTTGAGGTGGAAAACTCTCTAGAGAACCTCAAGAGTCTCACAGGTAGAGATCAGGCAAGATGACTCAGAAAGCAACAGCGTTTATCCAGCAAGCCTGAGGGTCTGAGTTCAGATCTCTACATCTTCACGGTAGAAAATAACTCATGTATGTAGTTCCCTGACCCCCATAAAGCAGAAAAGTCGGTGTCAAAGATGAGGATGTCAGAAGGAAGACTGGGTACAGGATGACATTCTGAGGCATCCTCACTGAAGACAAGCAAAAAAAAAAAAAGGGGGGGAAAGGAAAAATATTTCTTCCTCTATGAGAAACATGATACTTAGCCAGTTTTAGAATTCTAGCTTCCAAAATTGTGATAGTAAATTTGTGGCCTTTACCTGTTTAGTGTGTGTTAGTTAGAGACAACAGGATTCCAACAACAGCTACCTATGAGATACAGTTGAGGAAGCATCAGTTTCTGGCTGCTGTGGCCTTTGACACCAACCATGTGGAGATGACTATGTTCCACAGGTAAAGAGCCCAATCTTCTACAGAACATTTCCCTTTTCAGCCCCAAATTTCTGTTTACAAATTCGGGGGTTACCATCAATTCCCAAATTCAATAATTCACCAAGGAAAGTTTCCAGAATTCAGGGAAATGTAACAATTGCAATTGCATTAAAGCAAAGGAGACGAATTAGCGTTAACTGGAGGGGGATATCCATGGTCAGGCCAAAAAGGATCCCAGAGTTAAAGCCTTTGTTGTCGATTCTCTACAGAGTCAGGGTTGCTACCCTCCCACTTGAGGATATGGACACATACCAACATGGAGATTAATTCTTAGATTAGCTAGTTCTCTGACCTGCCATCTTGGTAAAGACTGGCTAAGGAAGCAGGATAATTGTGAAAAGAGTAAATCTTCCTTATCATGACAGATAAAGACTCCTCCCCTGCTTCTGTCTAATGCACTCATTCTTAAAAATAAAGACTGCCTTCAAAAGTGCCCTGAGATGCAAGGAAAAAGCAGACATGTCCCCTGGAGTTGAAGAATATCCTTACAAATGTTTATTTTGGACTCATAAAAACTCCAAACTTCAAAATAATAGATCTAATAAGTAGTTCATCCTCTCAAGGCTTGCCCATTATTTGAAGATGAGGTGATAATGCTGAAAAAGAACCTAAACAATGGGGTCTCCTAATTTTGAACTAAACTGTAGACTTCTAAGAAACAAAAACTCTTAAAACACTTGGTCCCTTTAGCCTAATAGGAGAAATTTGCTTTCAAGGCAGAGGGGGAAAGCGGGAGAAGGGACCTGACAGCATTATATGCATCATTGTTGATGAAAGCCTCATATGAGAGGTTTGTGTGCTTGGTGTGGTAGTTTAAATGAGAACGCCTCCCATAGGTACCCTAACTAGTAGACCTGTTTGGGAAGTATTAGGAGTTGTGGCCTTGTTGGAGGAAATCTGTCATTCAGGGGTCAGGTTTTGAGGTTTCCAAAGCCCATGTTGCCTGGTTGTGGTGGTGCACGGCTTTAATTCCAGCACTTGGGAGGTAGAGCCACATGGATCTCTGTGAGTTCCAGGCCAGCCTACTCTACAAGAGCTAGTTCCAGGACAGGCTCCAAAGCTACAGAGAAACTCTCTCTTGAAAAACCAAAAAGAAAAAAGAAAAAGCCCATGCAGTTCCCAGTTACTGAGTCTTGCCCTCTCCCTGCCTCTGCCTCAGCCTGTGAGTCAGATGTAAGCTTCTCATCTACAGCTCCGGGCATCACAGCTGCCTGCTGCCATGCTGTCTACCAAAATGGTTATGGATTCTAACCCTCTGGTATGGTGAGTCTCAAATTAAGTATTTTCTTATAGAAGTTGCCTTAGTTGTGCTATTTTCTCATCGTAATAATGACACTTGGTGAAATACCTACATAGAATCTGAGTCAAAAGAAGCCAGCATAATTGATGCCCCAGCAACTTGACATTATGTCTTTTTCAACAAGACAAAAGAATAAGTTAAGGTCACCTTTTTCCGAAATTTGTCTTCTAGTTAGAAGGTCACTGTGATTGGTACTTTACAATGAGTGACTCAGAGAGCTTGAGTGCCTATACTGAGCTAATGACCAGTCGATGGTGATCTCTGTGTGAATGAATGGCATTGCTAGGTAAGTTTAAACAGAGACGGTGCATTCATTTCCTGGCTGCTCAGACCCGAATAATCGCACAGAAACTGTATTAATTACAACACTGCTTGGCCAATGACTCAGGCGTATTTCTAGCTAGCTCTTACATCTTGAATGAATCCATTTCTGTTAATCTGTGTATTGTCATGAGGTTGTGGCTTACTGGGAAAGGTTCTGGGCGTTGTTCTCCTTTGGCAGCTAAGTGGCGTCTCTTTGACTCCATCTACTCTCTCTATATCTCTTTTTGGATTTCCTGCCTGGCTTTACTCTGCTAAACCACTGGCTGAAATAGCTTCTTTATTAACCAATAAAAGCAACACATGTGCAGAAAGACATCCCACATCAGGTGAATGCAGTGGGCTCAATAATATCTCTTCTGAAGGTTTGTCTACATCCTAACCCAAGAACCTGCGAGTGTGACTTAACTTGGAGAAAGAGCTTTTGCAGGTGTTATTTAATAAGCTTCAATGAGATCATCCTGGAATATCCAAAAGGGCCTAAGTCCAACAACAACCAGCGTGAATGTGTTAGTTGCTTTATACAGCCTACTGACACAAATGCCAGATGGAATGAAGATGGGGCGCACTTTCGCAACAGTCTTGAAGCTACAACTCATCGTGGTAGGGAAGGAGAGGAGATTAAGAACAGTGCTGACTGCTGCGGTGGGAACATGAGGTGGCACTCTCCTTGTCCAAGCAACAGCAGGCAGAAGACTGATAGAGTAAGCCAGGACCAAAACTGGGTGCAACCTTCAAGGTCTACTGCTTGTTGTTTACTTCTATCATAGGGTGTCACCTCTCCAAAAGTTTACACTCTCCCAGAGTAGTACAGATGAGGACCAAGTGTTCAAATGCATTAGTGTGAAGAGATGCCTCCTAATAACAGCAAAGCAAAGTATTTGGTAAGACATATGCACAGATCAGAGACACACCAAAAGAGGAAGGCTGTATTATGACAACAGAGGACAAGCCAGGAAAGGTGTGGTGCCACAGGTTTGTCTTGGCAATTGAGAGTTTGAGAGAATTTGAGGCTAGACTGGCCTGCATACTGAAGTCAAATCTCAGACAAATAGCTTGGCTCTACCAGAAGCTAGAAAAGACAGCAGGAGTCTCCCCTAGATCCTTCAAGAGAAGAGTGGCCTTCATGACATGCTATGATCAAAGACATTTCTGTTGTTTTAAGCCAACGAGTTTGTGCTAAGTTGTTGTGGCAGCCCAAAGACCTGATACAGTCACAATATGAAAACATGGGGGATTTGAAATGTTTTCACCAAGTCATAGAATATGTTAGTTCATGTTCATAGATTCCTGTGGTAGTTATGTTTTCTGTCCTAACTACTCAGAACATAATCTGAACATTTATCACAAGAGTATGTGTGTAGGTGGTACCTGGTGCATGTACATGAGGAAACCAGAGGTCAACCTGGGATGTCACACTCAGAGAGGCCATCTATCACCTTGAGACAGGGTCTCTATTGTCCTGTAGATCACCAATTGGGCTGTCCTGGATGGCCAGCAAAACAATCTTTTCTCCACCACAGCCCCGCATCCCTCACACACCCTTGCACCTGGTGATGGATACGCACATTAACCAACACACCTGACAGTGTTTTACTTGAATTTTACAAATCAAACTCAGGTCCTCACATCTTCTAGGCCAAGGCTGGACCTTCCCATATAATATTTGAATAGAACATCAAATAAAATGGTTTACTCTCTCTATCTCTGCAGCTAAAAAACCCTTCTCCTGACCTTGGTTAGCAGAACTCTTCTGCCCCTGGACGCCAGGCTTTCCAGTTCACATTCTATTTTATGCCCTAACTTCTTTGGACTGCGGGCCAGTACACTGGAGTTGAGCTGTGCTGCCACCATTCAGGAGCTTCTGTTTCCTGATGTGTTCATGGGATATTTCTTCCTCCACAATCACACGTTTAATTTACTGCCTAATTTAATAACCATCGCCTATCTGTCTCTCACATATCCATTTCTACCTATCTCTCTAAGACCCAGACATCAGTGCATAGGATTTTCGATAGCATTATTAAATCTGTGTTGGTAAATCACACCATTGTGATGACAATCCTTGTTTTCCTGACTCCGAGGAACTGTTACGTTTCCAAGAGATTTGACTGCACTGTTAATAATTAGAGATTTGTTGTCACATTTTGACAAGTCTGACTGTGTAACTGCAAGTCTGAGTCTTCATCGCCAAGTCCCGGAGCTCACCATGTTAGTTCCATTCTCATGTGATGACCTTTCTCATTTCCTATATCAGCTATAGTTCATTTCAAAACGGGTCGTAATACTTAGCTGATTTTTCATTGAAGCTACTCCTTGACAACAATGAATGACCAAAACTGCAAGAGGGAAAATTAGGACTTGATGAAAA
This sequence comes from Chionomys nivalis, assembly GCF_950005125.1. Classification (NCBI taxonomy): domain Eukaryota; kingdom Metazoa; phylum Chordata; class Mammalia; order Rodentia; family Cricetidae; genus Chionomys; species Chionomys nivalis. The sequence continues at coordinate 55,736,417 of NC_080103.1, read as the reverse complement.
GCTTGGCAGGCAAAATCGATGACACTTACAGGTTCACAGAATTGTTAATATTCACATTAGAGTCTCTGGGTGCTTCGGAGAAAAGTTTGACTCCCAGGCATGTGAAGAAGGGTCTCTCCTGAGTCCTAACCACCCTTGGATACTCGAACCTAAGTCCAACCTAAAGTACAGTTGCCTTTCAAGGGCATGGGAACTGGGCATGGACCCTGGCTCCTCCTCCCTAGAACATCACTTTTTTATCTTGTGACACTGTAATGTCAGTGCTCTGCACCCTTCTTTTCCCAGTTTGTTGGTTTGTTTATTTCTCATAGTCTAAGGCACGTGAAGACGCCCACACCCTTGTGTTTGGTTTTCTGTCAGGTCACTCTCTGCCTGCAATGTTGATAGCTCATCTCTTTCTAGTGTTACATTCACTGACTAAGGGCAATGGCTGGGTTCTCCGTTCCAATTTCCCCTTCAGTGTCTCCCAAGGAACAGACACATCAGAAATGAAAGCTGATGGATAAATGGATTCATTTGTTTTTCAGGGTAGTGAAATATTGGGTAGATTTTTTTTTATTTAGACTTTGCTCAAATTAGTTTAATGAGTAGTTAAATGGGTTTCTGGTGTTTTTAAATTAAACTATAACTATGGAGGTGATTCTTTTTCTAAAATCAATGTAGTATAATGTCCTAAAGTAATAACTTTGATTTTCTTATACTTTAGATTATAGTTTCTTATACTTTAGATTGAGTTCTTCAGGGGTGTGTGTGTGATTTTTTATTTCTGATGACTTTAAAAATAACATACACAAGGATATGTAAACTCCCCATGAGCAAGACAAGTTTTCATCCCTCAAAGTCACAATATTATTTGAAGTAGAAAACTCCTGCTGTCCTTGGAGTCAGTGTATCCTTTCGTCCTTTCTCTCTTACTTGAACTTGTTCTACTCCCTTGTTACTTTCTTAGGGCACTACCATCATCTTAGAGCTGGGGGCTTTCCATTCTCCGTATCGCTGTATGTCAGATCTTAGGGACCGTGTTGCCACTGGTCTGTCATTCCCGTTGATCAGTCTTCGGGACCCTGAATTCAGGTTCTGGTGTTCTCAAGCCTTCAGGACACAGCGAAGGCCAGAGTCAGTATTCATGAGTAACTCTGTATGGATGCGTGACACCAACCAAGGTCCCAACTGTGAGGCCAGCTTGCTCTCTGAAGCATACATCCTTTGCCCATATAAACTCGTGATGAAAAATTCAAAATTGTTCAAATACTGAGTGCAATGCTTTGTAATTCTATTGAGCTAACTGTAAACACCTATAAGCCTACTTTAAACCAATTGAAACAAGCCACCTTTATCTCCTGTTAAGTTTTTTAACTCAATTTTCACCCATTCAAGAAACAGGCAGCCTTACCAGCATCATTTCAGGGTGATTGGAACTTTTATGTAACATATGTCTAATGCCCTGAGTATAATAACTACTACTGTATAACATGCCTTAAATTTGCATGGGTAATTAATCAATAACGGCTCTGTGGATGTTACACAAACCCTTTATTAAATCGTAATCCAATAAAGAGAGATTTAACATCCAAATTGCTATGAAGGGCAGCCTTTGGGTTTCTCTGTGTCTGTTTTTTGTTGGGTTTCTCACTTGGGGCCACCAGTTTGTTTCCACATCACCCTCTTCAAGCCTGTGGTGGTCAGTCCTAGGAAAAAGAAAGAGAGTGGACATCAATCCTAAATGAAACAATGTCAAATTAAATTGGACGAGCACAAGTATTTGAGAAGCAGGTCCTGTGGCTAGAGTTAGCCCCTGTGGTTGGGATTTGGAACCTTCTGTAATGAAAAGACAAATGAGCACACAGCACGTTCACACAAGGGGATCAATAGAACCAAAAAAAGAAGCTGCCACAGGAAAATAAAGATTAAACGGGAGATAAAGAATGATGTCTTCAAATATTGGAAATACTCTTCACCCAATGAAGGCTCCTTTCCATTGTTTTGTGAAAGCCCAGCTGTAATTTTGATGTTTCATAAAAATTTAAGTGGAGATTTTCTGTCTCTGGTAGATATAAATCTCCTGGAGGAAAGGTTTTTATATGTAATTCCAATTTTCTGGCACTAAGGAAACAAAGAACAGGTGAAAATTTTTACTGCAGGTAATTTTGTGAATTATTAAAGAAGAAACCTCCCACCACCAGACCATAAACGTGCTCTCCATCAAAAGCTAAAATAGCAAATCAACAATGCCTTTTGTAGGGATCATAAGAAACAATACTCAAACCCTAAACTGGAAATAAAACTGCCTATAAATATTTACTGGTGAAGTGACTTTGTGGTAATAAATAGCTTTTTCAAGCCAGGGTAGAAACTATCAAAATGCTGAAAAGTACCTGATGCTGAATATGTAAAATAAGCTCAATCTTATAAATAAGGCTCACACTCATGGGCATGCTGAGACTCCTCAGAACCGCACTGCTGGTATGTCAAGTTACTTAGGGGCACAAAAAAGTTCATTCTAATTCTGCTTTTACGAAAATAAGGAAATAGACACATAATCAGTTCATTCACAAAGTTTAGGAGATAAGTTATATATATATATATACATATAAAAATATATGTTATATAAATAATATGAAATAAATATAACTTTTATTCATATATACATATATATATATATATGTATAAAATATGGTGTGTTTGTGGCACAAGGAAATTTTCTCCCAGAGCCTGAAACAATATCTGTTTGGCAGTCACTAATTTCCACCCTTCCAAAGAAAGCAAAAGAAAAGTTGGCATAAAGAAGCATTACTTGAAAGAAACAGGATAAGAGGCTGGCTGCGTGATTAGTTGGGCCATGTGCTTATCTTTGACACAAAAATTTATTGCAGGAGATTGTTTATTTCCCTTGATTTTTAGAGAGCAGTTAAAGGAAATGATGTTGGAGGCTCATTTTGTTGCTAGATATAGTTTAATTCTGAGAATGGGTTCTTTTTGGTCAGGAACCCATAAGCATCTTTTTAACACATGAAGCTACGATGGTATCCTGATGATAGAAGCCCCTTCATAGCTTCCAGGACAGGGGCAGAATTCTACGGAAAGCATGCACTGACAGAAAAAGTCTGCGTGATAGAGCCAAAGACATTTGCTGAGGAAGAAGGAGAAAGGCAATCAGGGAAGGAAACACAGGAAGCAGCCATGGTGCTGGACAGGAAATGCAGAGTCTTTCTGTGAGCTACCAAAGGTTATGAGTCTTTTCAAAGTTAATTTAGCAGTCTTTGCCGAGTCAACAAACGTTTCATGTGATCGGAGCCTGGTTCTCATTTTTGGTTATCAGATGATTGTGAATACATTTTATGGATAATTTGTTATGTCCGTCTCTAGCTCACCATTCTTCATCTGTCCAGCATCAGAGATATCCAGAAAGCAGAAATGACAAAGAGCTCATTCTGTATGTCCTGCTACCTAACCCAGAACCAAGAGCATTGCCCTAGTCTGATCCACCTATAAGTGCAGTGGCTGACTGTACTTCATGTGAAATCTGCTGAAGGCCTGGTTCATGGGAGACTCACTGGAAGCTGCCAATCAGAGCAGTTGAGCATATTAAAGCTGCTTCTACAAAGGCCCAGACCAGGGTGACAATTCTAGCCAATCTGTCAGGGGTTTTATCCAATCCCCAGTTATGTTCTGAGTATTGTAATCAAGAAATGTCACCCTCATTCTTCCTCACCATCACCTACCAGTGTGCGGCCAGGTCTTGGAGAAAAAAAAAAGAAGTCCAGAGAACTGCTCCAGATGACACATGGATCCAGATAGGGAACATATTACAGGAGTAGCTGGGAAGTGTGGAGAATCTGGAAAGGGAAGTGCTAATCCTACACATTGCAAGTGTGCCGTGGGGTAATGCTCTTGTATACTATAAAAATTTGTCATTCCCATTGGTTCAATAAAACACTGATTGGACAGTAGCTAGGCAGGAAGTATAGGCAGGGAAACCAGACTAGGAAAATACTGGAAAGAGGAAAGGAAGAGATACAGTTGCAAGCCAGACACCAAGGAAACAAGATGAGAATGTCTTACTGAGAAAAGGTACCAAGTCACATGGCTAAACATAGATAAGAATTATGAGTTAATTTAAGTTGTAAGAGCTAGTTAATTAGCCTGAGCTAATAGGCCAAGCAGTTTATAATTAATATAAATCTCTGTGTATTTCTTTGGGACTAAACAGTTGTGGGACCTGATGGGACAAAAACTTCCATCAAAAATTCAAAGAAGAGTGAGATGTATATGAGAAAAAAATGAAATTATTCCCTCAGTAACATTTGTCTTAGCATGGAATTCAGAATTATTAGTGTGACAAGAGGCATCAGCCAATCGCCATCCTTACCTTGAAAAAATATAAAGGTATCTACTTTTCCCAAGTTTCCGGTGCAGGACAGAGGGCTTGGCTCCCTAAGGAAGTGACTGTATTGCAAGAGCATATTCATGTTGGCTGGGGAAAAGACTCAGTCTGTAAAGGACTTCCTTTGCAAACATGAGGACCTGAGTTTGGATCGTAGAGCTGGTATTTAGAAAGCAAGGAGTGGAGACGGATATGTGGAAGCACAAATGTGTGAATTCGTGTTAGTGTGGCAGAGACAGAAGTCCAAGGTCAGTGGAAGAATCTAAAAACAGACAATTTAGCCTTTTCTGAATTCTCCCAGGTTTCCCTCTTCCTCCCACATACCACATGAGTGATTTCCTCTGATTGTGGGCAGTATTTATCTAATTAGATAAACCTCAATGCTAGGGAGGCAAAAACAGACAGTTCTCTGGGGCTCAATGGCCAACCAGCCTAGCCTAATTGGTGAGTTTCAGGCCAATGAAAAACCGTGTCTCAACAAATAAGGTGGATGGGGCCTCAGAAACGACAGACACATGCACACACATGCACACGTACAGAGAGAGAGAGAGAGAGAGAGAGAGAGAGAGAGAGAGAGAGAGAGAGAGAGAGAGAGACAGTGGGGAACAGAGCCAACATGTAATAAAGTGCTTGAATGTATAAGTGAATGCAAATCCTACAAAGAACTCTAATTTACACCCTGTGAGGTCTGTGTGTGAAACCTACCACATACTATTCATGTGATTTCAGGCATTTGTGTTATGTAGCTAATAATATCTGCTGTTTTTAAGTTCTTGTAAAGTTTAACTAAAACAAATATATCAAAAATATAGCACATAACAAATAGAAATATTCTTCCTTCCTTTTCTGTGAATGCACAGATGTGTGAGTGTGTGTTTGTGTGACAGAGACGGAAATTCAAGGTCACTGGAAAAATGTCTAAACAGATATTTCAGCGTTTTCTGAAATCTCCCAGGCACCCTTCCTCCCACTTACCCCAGGAGTGATTTCCTCTGATTGTGGGCAGGATCTATCTAATTAGGTAAGCTCTAGATGGTTACTTATGTTTCTGTGGTGTTTGAAGTAGTGTAGACTAGAATTCCAAAACAGACACTGATGAACCAATATATTTAGCTATTTCCATTCACTTATATAAAAATAAGCGATGATTTTAACTTTATGAGAGAAATCTATTCCTCTGGTTTTAAAAAATATTTTCTGCAACATATTCTATCGTGTGTGGCTTCTGGAAATCTCCATTTCTTGACTGGCAATATTTAGGTTATAAGAAGAAATTATATGTGTTACAGATGAAGCTAAGAAGGGAGTATTTTTAAAAGGAACAATAAGAAAGGAACTGATTTTAAAATGTTTTATTGAAGAACAAAAATATCCAAACTGTCTGAGAGACTTAATGGCTCATCTCATAATTACTGAGTAGAAGGAAATCATCTATTCCTATGTGGCCCTGAACACAGAGGAGTAGAGGGACAAAACTTGGCAGTAATTCAAGCTTCCTGAGGTTGTGTTTTGAAAGGCAAAAATGACATTCTGTATTGTTTGCCTATTCTCATGGTCATTGTGCAGTAACTTGCACCAACCTTTTCTGTTGCTGTGACAGGTCAAATTAATTCTTTGTTTTAATGCACAACCATGGCCCTTCCCTTTGTTGCCCAACTGGGACATATATTAATCACTTTTTAATAGCCCATGAGGCATAGTTGTATCCTGTGATAACCAGGTTTATATTAATTTCAAAGCTCTTAGTTTTATGCAGCATATCCAATAATACATATCTCCATCAGCTGTGAAAAGAGGGCGTTTGAAGACAGTGTCCAAAACAGTGGTTTGTAAGTCAGAAGCCTTTGTGTGTTGGGGGGGGGGTTGTGTGTGGAGAACAATGCCCTAAATTATCTAAGTTAACTACAAAGAATATAATATGATCATTATTACAAAAAATACCAGTAGATTATTCAAAGCACAGCTGACAGTCCAATAGCTATGTAACAGATATGATATATGAACAGGTATGCACACATCACATGTCTGATTTGTCCTCCAAAACCTGCTTTCAATAAATGCGGTCTTGCTCCATCTAGACAGCTCCCTTTCTCTGAAACTTGATGCCTGGCATGGATAATGGTTAATATTTACCAATGGGATATGGTACATATTAACTCTGGGCATGAGGGTAACAATTCGATTCTTAGAAAACTGACATTTATTAGAGATCACCATACCTGGCACATTTTCTTAGGTAACGGTCACAATGAAAGGTAAGGATTATTTTCAAATGCTGAGATAAGAAACTTGAACTTTTCAGCACCAAAGGATCTGACTGACTGAATTATGAGCCCAGGGTTATTCAGTTAATAGAGTTAAGACAAGCTGAAATTTTATTTTGCAGTCAAGGAATTTCCTAAAAGAAGTACAACCTAAAGGAAATAAAATTTAAACTGCATTAGAATGCATGCATGTTACATAAATTAAAATACCTTTGATTGCAGATTTGCTTTCCAACAACTATTTTGTAATATCCAAACTGTCAAGGATAGTGTTTATCTAATTTTCATCGTGTACTCTATGCCTCCACAGCGTTTGACACTATCGGGTGAATAAATACATGCAAAATAAATGGACGAAGGAAAGCCATCTTTCATGGACATGCTTGTCACCTCACAAATGACCTCACATCCAGATATTTTCTAGGTTGAGTTATGCCTTGATGTTATTCTCCAGGGAGAAATAAAGTCATTTATTATGATAGGTATACCAGAACAAATCAATCTTCATAAATTATATGAAATATCATTGCTTCCTTTGAGAAGGCTCAACAAGTAACTGATGGATTGAACACTTTTACAGCTTTGATTTTATGAATTCAGTCGATATTGCCTTGTTGCTATTCTAGGTGTTGGATAACATAAAGATGAACAAGATACTGTTCTTTCTTCAGTAACGGGATAGCATCACGGAAAACAAATGGGTTTTGAAATCAGAAATCAGCATGAAAAATCCATGGTCATCACCTGTGCCCCATCAGTCCTCTCATTTCGCTTTTTTATCTTCCTGATTTCCTATTTTCATGTTTCAGGTGTAACTCTTTGTATTGACTGATATATTTCTCCTGTTTGAGGAGTTGGTCTAATTTATGATGGATTATTTGAATTGTTTCCCATGTCTGAGCTTCCCATTTCTCTTATTTTTTTGCATTGGATCAACCTCTGAACTGCTTCTCCCATTCCCCTTTTTACCTTCTTTGGAAATTCTATGTTTTGTAACTTTCTTTCTTCCATGATCTCTTCAATATTTTAATATGCACTCTTAACTAAATCTAAAGTTTTTCATATTTTACTCATTGCACATGTAGTAAAAGGGCTTTAGAAAGCTGAAACTCTTATCAGTTCCTCAACTTTGATGGTTCCTTTTACATGTTTTGAGTGGACTCCTGGGGTGCCAGAATCAACACACTGTTTCTGGGTCTATCTTTGAGGATGTTTCTGGACAGCTCCAGTTTTTGAACAGATGGACTTAATAACGTACGTTGCCCTCTGTCCTTAGTGTGGCTGGGCATCATCCAATTCAATGACGCTTGAATGGAAAACAAGGAGCAGAAACAAAACCCATTTCTGTTTCCTGCCTCTCTTACTTGAGCCAGGATACCTCATCTTTTCATTGCCCTCTGAACTATATTCAAATCATTGGCTTCGCTTGTTCTTGATTTTTGGAATCAGATTTAATCATACAAGTGTCTTTCTGCGTGTCTAGGAAACGACAGAACATAGTATTTCTCAGTCTCAATAACCATGCAAGCTAGTCTTACAGGTTCCATATTATTTATAAATATAATATAGTAATATAATAAATATTCCACTTCTCAAAAGAGTCCTGACCAATAAACCAACTTATCTGCTTTTCTTTTAGAATGTTTAATACTTTATTTATTTTTCAATGTCCTCACCTTCAACGAATTAATTACCCATTACCATAAATGAGAAATATTGCATTATTCTGGGCACCAGAAAGCAAAACCTGAAGAAAGTTTAAAGCAAATAGTTTATTTCAGAGTATGCTATCTGAAGAAAGGTGAGACAAAGTAGAGAGGATGGAGAAGCCAGAGCTAATACTATTGGGTTCATCAGGTTCGGAGTATAATCTGTTAGGACCATAGCTTAAGCCTTGTTAAAGGATTCCCAGATTTAGGCTTTTTTTTTTTTTTCTTTTTTACTGGTCTCATGTGATTGCTTGCCAAAAGCTCCTGTTGTCTCTTGGTGACATTCACTGCTTTGTACTTGGTACTCAGCGGTTGAGTAAGTGTCACATTCTTCAGATGGGAAGCATCGTGCTGTCAAGGCACAGATGTGTGACTTTGTGAAGCCGATTGATTTGACGTCTCGTATAAGGAACAGCCACAGCTGTGCCTGGACTCACAGGTCAAGAGGAGTTGAAGAGATGCACAAGAAATGCCTAATAGGGAACTGGAGATAGAGGTCAGTAGCATAGTGATTACCTAGCATCCGTGTGGTGCTCAGTTCCATCCGTAATCTAACAAAAAGGGGAAATTTAAAAAAAAAAAAAATGGTTTCTTCAGGTGAGCAGAAACTCATTTGGTAAAGCACCTGTCTCTCAGCTGTGAGACTTGAGTTCAAATCCTCAGCCTCTATGTAAAGAAAGGATAGATTTGGAAGCACATTTGTAATCCTAGCATTAGACAAACGGGATTGGGGGCAGATCACATGACTAGAGCTTGCTAGCTAGTCGGCTCCAGACAGTGAAAACTGACAGCACCTGAGACATTGCACTTGAGGTTCTGAAGTACACAAATGCACACACATCGACACCTCCCACATGTGCACCTCCCCAAACAACACCCCCCCACACACACACACACCGACACACACATACCCCATAGGATTCAATTCAACAGTTAGTCTGCAGTGAACAGTTCTGTGTCATCAACACTTAACACATTTAACAATAAGTGTTCTCAGCTTATTCTTGACTATTGTCTTATTTTGTTTCAAAATTTCCCACAGTTGATGAGTATTGATGTTCAGATGATGAGCCATGATAATAAGATGCAGGGAGTCCAGACACATTTTCAGGAAGAACTTAGGGAGATGACAAATACAGTATTTGCGGAAGATAGTGTTCCATTTCCTTTAGTTAAGACCCACATTAGGCCAAAAATCTCAGTGTTTTTGTTTTTGGAGAAGATTAACAGTCTTCCCCAAACCCAGTCCTTCGAAGTTTGTTTCTTTGTCTCAAGGGCATAAAATTTTACACAGAATGTTATTTTCTCTGAAGATGTGAAACATTACTTCTCTGTCTTTTGCTTCTGCTTAGTGATATAGAGACATCAATCATCATCTTAATCACCTGTATTCTTCGTATGTGAATCTTCACTTTTCTCTGACTGTCTTCAAGCTATTCAAACTCCTTTAAAAAAATGTCTGTACCTTCTAGTTTCACTTTTCAGTTCTTTAGGTGTGCTTTCTTTATAATTATGTCTTTGAAGAATGTTTGGGACATTTTATATCTGATTATTGGTATTGTTTCATTGATTTCGAAGCATCCTATCTTTTGCGTGCTTTATTATTGACTCTTTTCTCTTTTCTTATTTTAACCCATTCACAACTTCTGATGAGATGTTTAATTTTCAGTGTGACACAGACTAACATGATCTTAGAGGAATGCTTTGTTGATGAGATGTCTACATCAAGATGGCTAGTAAGCATGCCTGGAGGAGATTGTTCAGATTATTAATTGCTATGGGAGAGTTAAGCCCGTTGTGGGTGGTCACTATTTTCTAGGTAGGTGATCCTAGGCTGTATATGAAAACTAACTAAACATGAGCGTGTGGGGAAGCCATGGAGCAGCGCCCCTTCATGGATGCTGCCTTCAAGTTCCTGTCCTGACTTCCTTAATGATGGCTGTGACCTGGAAATGGGAGTCAAATAAATTCTTTTCTTCTCTAAGTTGCTTTTGGCCAAGTATTTTATCAGAACTATAGAATGAAATGGGAACAATTTGTCTCCATTTTATTTCTGAGTATATTTTCTACATCATGTCCTTTTTTAGGGCATTCCATGGTTTTTAAAAATTTAACTTCTCACTCACTAATTTATTTTCTCAGCAATATTATCCATTCTATTGATTTTTTAACTTAAATAATTGTATTTTTCAATTTATAGGAATTGTAGTTTGGTTCTTTTTGCAATATGTTTGTTCATTCTTGTACCTGAACAATTACAATGTTTTATTTTCATGCTTTTGAAATCTACACAGATCGATGGTGTTCATTTCACATTCTGTGTACAGTTGTGAGCTTATGAGATTCTTTTGGGTATATTTTATTTATGTTGTTTTGCCTGATTTTCATTCATATTACCTTCTCTTTTGATGTATTTTGTGATTTTTTTCCCACAGTGGGTGGCATATTTTCCTTATACATTCCATAATATTATCCAAGAACAGACTTAATTTTAATTCCTATAAAGAAGACTCCTATTTTTTTCTGGCACTTACCCTTGGCACCACCAACACTGAAACACTACATTCCTTGAAATTACCTGCTTATGAAATTTATGTCATAGAAAAGACATATACTTCATCATGCATCTCTCTTTGGGCCAGTTGTACCTTCTGGAGGTCTAGATGTATTTTTCTCTCACTAATCTAGAATCAAGATCCTATCTTTTCTGATCATTATTGCTGTACAGAAGGTTTTGCTCCTTGTTTCGTCTTAATATTAAATTTTTGTATACATAAGTATCTTCTACTAGGCACTATGCTGGGACAACCTTAGCTTGGATCTTCTGTCTGCTAAGTGTACTATATCTGTCAAAGATGGAACCTAAGATTTCCAAGTTCAGCAAAATACAGTAACTATAACCTTTAAGTTAGCTCTTGCCTCTCATTGTTTTTTCTGCAAAATTGCCTTTAACTATCTTACTAAACTCTGCTCAAGATAGTACCTTCATTCATTCTTTTATTTCTAGATTTCTTCTCTTCTATGGGTTGTTCTCTTCTCTACCACCTTCTATTTCCTGGTTTTACTATGTTTTTCTTTGAAGAAAATAGAACAAAAATGGACAGAGCAGAATATCAACAGCTTGCACTTGGCAATTGATTTATTAATTTTAATGTAGTTTTAACCTTTCAGCCACTTAGCTTTTATGTATCATTTTCTGTTACATAAAAAAAATAGGACTTTTCTCCCCTTTTGTTTGCTGACATTTGAAATCTTTTTAATAGGGGACAAATTGCTTTTGGGCATAAATACAACTGAATCTCATTTTCTACAAGTCTATGCTGATGGCAAATGTAATTTAATATTCTAGCTGTAATAATAGCTGCCTTCCATTGAACATCTGGTATTTACCAGGAAACATGTTAGCTGCTTTCCCTTCATGATTTCAAATCTTCACAGCTACCAGGTAAATATTGTTGCTCTTAGTATTATTTTTTTTAGTGAGAGAGGAAATTTCTTTGAGTTTCCACAGTGAGTCGGCATCTCATGGACTCGTCCCCAAATCTGTCTTCTATTTCAATGCTATCTTTTCAGTGTGTAGAACTCCAAAACAGAGCATAAATCTCTCTCCACTAACAACTTCTGATGCTTATGGGGAGGATACGACACATAGTTCCAGCTGTGCTTCTTGGAGGTGGATGTCCTGAAATGGAAACATTTGGGACACGTCTTTTTGCTTGCTGTGCATGATTCTTCAGATACCCAGAAACTTATCTGGTCAATTCTGTTTTCAGACACCCTACCCCAAATTTTACCTGTCTGTTCCAAAGACTCTGAATCATCATTTTATTTTCTAGGGCATTTGTTGTAATTTAAGTTTGGGCTGATGACATGATCCAACAGTAATTGACTACTTCACTGACGTTCCAGAATATAGTCCCAATGACTCATCTATTTTGAGTTCTAACAACAAAATTTTGGACTATAAAGAGTGCAGCTTGGGCATAGTCTTCTTATTAATGGAGATATTACACAATTTCCCTAAGAAAACCTGTTTTGGATGGAAGCCAAGATGCTTCAGCCTTCTGCTAAAACCCACATATTCGGTTCTGAACAGGTCCGAAGCCCTGCTTCTTAAGCTTAGTCATTGACTGATATTCCCCTTTCACCCTCTGGAGGAGTGCAGGGAGGATGCAGCTTCACAATCCCCAGGTGAGGAGGGTTTTAAACGGGTACATGAGAATGTCAATTAAATGTTTTGGATTCCTGAGATGAACTATTATTAGTGAAGCTACTGTAATTATGAAAGTTTATGGCGTTTTATAAAGAAAAGCTTTAAAGACTAGAAATTGTGTCTAGCATGCAGTTTGCATAAGCATAGTTCTGAAAACTGAGTGGCAATATCTGTCCATATAAAACCCTGTAATACTCAGTGTCTGCTCTGTAAAGCTGTTAAATAATATGTAAGCCACTTTTCTGATTTAGCTATTTTCTGTGTTCCAAACCGTAGCTGTACCTAAACAAGAGTGACAGAACACAAGGCAGGAAAGAGGACTTGAGCTATGGGCGTGATTCAGTGGTGGAACCCTTGGCTAGAATACGCAAAACTGGATTTGACATCCTGTGTATGCTGTGAATATGTTTTAGTAAAAGAATCTGCTTCAGCTATAGCAGGGCAGAATATAGTCAGGCTGAAAGAGATATAGTGAGAGAATAGGCAGATCAGGAAGAAGCCATATAGCCGCCACAGGAGACAGACAGTAGATGAGGGATGGAGTCTTACCGGTAGGCCACAACCACGTGGCGATACACAGTTTAATAAAAATGGGTTAATTTAAGATATGAGCTAGCTAGAAAACGCTTAAGCCACTGGCCAAACAGTATTGCAAATAATATAGTTTCTGAGTAATTATTTGAGATCCAAAAAGCTGGGAATGAACAAGCAGCCTCCGACTACAGACACCCCAAACTGCAAAAAGTAGAGAACCCAATCCAGTTGTGTTCCTAAAAATCCCAGGCAGGAGAAACACCAGTATTGCTTTCAAGAGAAGAAATGGTCCTCAAAACAGCAAATTTGGTGCTGCCGGTGTTTTGGTAGCACTCATATGTATACTATTCATTCATTACAGAGTTATTAATGGTGTACCTGTTCTAGATTGAGATCTGGAAAGACAGGTTCAGATGCTGCCTTCAGAGAAATCTGTTGGTAAAACCACAGAAATGTGGAGGCAAGCACGTCCCAAAACCAGGAGGCTTCCTGAGAGGGAGATGCGGAAGGCTTCCAGGAGAACTGGGGAAACAGGCTTCAGTGGCTGTCCTGTCAGTACCTACTCAAGAGAGGCTAAAACACTCCTCACTGTTCTTTGGATCCTATATGAATCTGGCGCTTAGCTAACCCTAAGGTCATCTTTTTAACTTTCTTTAGCTTCCCCTTTATTTGGCCCTGTTGCCTGTTCCCTTTGGCTCAACCTTTCAAAGCAGAGTTCCATCTGTTTAAAGAAACGTGGGGTCCAGAAGACCAGGAGAACATGACTACCAGAATCAGCTAAGCAGAGCTCATAGGGGCTCACAAAGACTGAAGTAGTCTGTACCAGGTCCTCTGCATATATGAATGGCTGTTAGCATGGTAGTTTTTTTGTATGTGTGTGTGTGTGTGTGTGTGTGTGTGTGTATAGCTTCAGTGGAAATGGGGGTGTCTCTGACTCTTTTGCCTATCTTGGGATCCTTTTCTTCCTACTGGGTTGTGTTGCCTTGTCCAGCCTTGATATAAGTGTTTGTGCTTAGTCTTATTGTCTCTTGTTATGTTATGCTCCGTGAATACCTCTGGGAGGCCTGTTCTATTCTGAAAAGAAGCTTGGAGAAATAGATCTGAGGGAGAGGTGTGGTGATTGGGAGGAGTGAACAGAGGGGAAACAGCCCTGGGGATGTATTAAAAACAATAAATAAATATGAAAAATCTTATTTGTATATGAAATAAGATTGGAAAAAAATAATTGAAACATAACACTACTGCTTCAGAGTTCAGCAATCCAGCTACTAGACTAAGGGTCCCCAGGATTTGATTTTGGTTCATTATTGGTTATGATTTGTTTTGTTTCCATGAGCATATCCACCTCCAAGGAGAAGTCAGGCTTGAATCAAGTGGCTCTTCCTTCCCAATCCTCTCTCACCTGTTTTCAGTTGAGGTATCTTGAAACCCTCTCAGACAGCCACACTTAACTCGAGAGAATCAGTTACTTTGCTCCATTCAAGTGTCTGGCAGGACATATGTGAAGCTGGACCTTACGGAAGTCTGTTAAAAATGCCTTCTGTACTGAGAGGATAGTTCAAAGGGGGAACTGAAGCCACTATTTTTAGCACATTCCCAAGAGGACATGTTTTCGTGGCCCAGGTGCTTGCTGTCACTGTCTCTGCAAAGAGGAAGACAGCTCTGCTCCTTGTGGCCTAAGAGCTACACTCCCCCCTACTTGTCTCGTGGCTGCTGACAACCCTTAGACTAAACAGACACGGCACCTTATATTTTTGGCTGGGGTAGATATGGAACAGGAAAGGCCATTCCAGGACTTAACTGAAAGTTCATTGATATTTATTTTCAGAGGATTCTTGAGACAGCACATGGCTTGCCTCCCATGTCCATCCGGGTGTCTCCTTTCAGCTAGCGCTTCCTGACTTTTGATGTGGTGTTGAGACACTGGCTTTGATGCTCCAAGCCTCTGACTGTGGAGGAAGCTAAGTGTTTATGGGTTATCAGGTGATGTGTAGAACATCCCAAGTCCAGACAATTTTCATGGTGGAAGTACTAGAAATTCCACAGGCTGTATGACAGCAATGGGCAGGCTGATCTGCTACAGGAAGAACTCGGGAGTGGCCCTTGATTCCATGTGTCTGCACAATATGCTGGGGGACTCAGCAGGCCAGACATTCAAGACACAGTTGTCTTCAGGTCCTGGTCCCTCTGAATGAACCACCCTTGAGAAACTACCCCCGCTTTCCACAACTTCTGGTGACCTCTGGCATTCCCAGGCTTGTAAATGTGACTTCCTAGCCCTCTATCTTCATATGGCTTTTTTCATGAGTGACTTCATGTTGTCTCTGCTCTGTGGGGATATTGGTATCAACACTGGTCACACTGGAAGAAAACCCACTCTAATGACCTCATTTGACTTTGATTAATTTTATCAAGGCCTTATTACCAAATTATGCCCAATTCTGCTGTACTGAGAACTGGAGTTTGACCTCATTTTGGGATGGTTCAGTTTAAACTACTGGTATGAATGCTGAGGATTTGGTTTTTATGCTGCTTCTCTGCTTCCCATGCTGGCTGAAAAACCTTCCTGTGATTTCTTTAAGTACTTGGTACTGACCATTTTGGTATAACTTTGTATATCTCATTCCCTGCTTAATTGTTGCCTACCACAAATGGTATGATTTTTGGTGCAAAGGCCTGTGATTTGGATTTCAAATAATTATCACAATCCCTAGAATACAGAAAGTCCTGACTGAATTCATATCAACAGGAGACAAGGTGAGAAAGAAAATTCTCTACCTGTGATTTGAAAATGCTTAGCACTTGCAGAGATATTTTATTTGAAATAAAAAAATAGTCCATCAGTTTAGAAAAGTGATGATTTGGTATGTATGTGGCCAAATGGTACACTTGGCTTTGCTAAAGAGATTTTGCAAGGAGTGAGCATCAAATTTGAGAAGTGACAGACGTAGTTCACACCTTTGCAAGTCTCATTTATTGAATATCTGTAGACCAAGCAGAGCTGTGTGGCAAGTGTCTTTTGGATAATGGGTCACAGGATCATCAGAGCTCAGGGAATCCTGCCCAAACAGCCAGCTTTTATCCCCAAATCACTGTTTCACCTCACTATTCATCATGAGCTTCAGAAAATTTACTTTTTCTTTTGGAGACAAGGTTGATGTGGGATTCCCCTTTGTATGCTGTGAATATGTTTTATTGTCATTGGTTAATAAAGATGCTGCTTTGTCCTGTGGCAGGGAAGAATATAGCAAGGCAGGAAATCCAACCAGAGATAGAGGAGGAAAGAAGGTGGAGTCAAGGAAGTTTCATGTAGTTGCTGAAGGAGAAAAATGCCAGAACATTACTGGTAAGCCACAGCCTCATGACAATATAAAGATTAATAGAAATGTGTTAACTTAAGATGTAAGAGCTAGCTAGGAATACTCCTGAACCACTGGCTAAACAGTGCTGTAATTGATATTATTAATATTGTTTCTTTGTGATTATTTGGGTCTGGGTGGCTGGGAAACGAAAGTGCAGTCTGCGTTTGTGTAGGGTTTCACCAGGTAGCTTTATCTCTCCTAGAACTTTCAATTCTTCTGTCTCAACTTCAAGACTGCTGGAATTACAGGCTAATCAAGCAAATGCTTGCTTTCTGATGCTCTTCTTAGTTAATATTAGGATACAAAGGAGATTACTAATAGTAAACATATGAAATATAATTAGAGCTAGTTTTAATGATAAATACTCAAAGATATTTTCACGAAAACATTTACTTATTTTAAAATACTGGGAACATTATAGATAGGCCAAATGGTCATTTTTGCTAAAACAAAGGAGAAGATAATCAAATTTGAATGGCTATATTCAACTTTACTAAGAAGCCAATATCATTTTTATATGCTAACTTATGGAAGATCTATAAAAATGAAAACATTTTAACAAAGAAATTGTGGAGATGAGCACAGTGACCATGATAGGAAGTGACTCACTCCTTAAGAGACTGAGACAGAAGATAGAGTTTGAGCCAGCCTGGGCGACATGACCAGACCCTGTCTCAAAAACAAACAAGCAGCAAAGGAAAAGGAGACTATGAGTTAGCCCAGCCTTTCCTTTCTCCTGGACACATTTTGTTTCTTTCTATAAAGAGTAAAATGGAAAGATGATCCTTGGAGAGAGTGGATCCTTGACTGTGGATGGAAATAGCAGATGTGGAGAGTTTGAGGGACTAGAGTTGGCTTTACCACTCCCTGAAAGAGTGACAGAGAGAATGGAAATGGCAGCGAGGGTCTATGATCCACTCTCATTTCTTAAGCAAGTGGGAGGAGAGTCTCTGAGCGCCTACCTGTGGAGCAGATGCTGGCTATCTTATTGAGATGTGTACTGCAGCAAATTGTGTCTGTGTGCAATTTGTGTTCAATTATAAAATGAAAGTTTGACATCTTAGGGAACAGGGTTGGGACAGGCCTAAGATTGTAGAAATGTCCACTGAGTCTCTGTTTCCCTTCTGGACACCTTACTGCTGACAGAAGGAGGATCAGTAAAAGCCAATACTGGAAGCAGACATGTGTATCTACACAGACATATTGTGTACATCAGACCACCTTACGGGAAGGGTCCTTTTGGATTATTCAGTCCATAAAAAAGAGGTTCAGCCCTCTAGTTGAAACTGTGTCTTATTAATGGATCAATCTGTTGGCCAATACTATTTTCCCAAGTGTTGGGAGTGAGTCACTAAAAGGAAGAGAGGGCAAGTGTGAAGCACTATCTACCAGTTATCAGATTGGTATCAGTCATGAGGCCATGTGTAAACAAACAGAGCAGAACCAGTTGGAGGATGACACAGGAAAGATAAATCAAATCCCACAGCAAGTGACAAGAGCAGCAACTAACATTTTACTGGGCTACCAGAGGTTTAGTATTAGCATTAACAGGTAAGTACATTATGGAAAACATGAGACTTGAAAGGAAGAAGTCTGAGGTTGAGGTTGAATTTGGCAGAGGAAAGGATGACCCAGATAGGCCAAACAGGAGTCCTTGCAAAGTCACTTTTGCTCTGCGCATGGCAGATATTCTTACACAGTCACCATGCCAGTACCCTTTCTTTGAGGACTGCACACATTTACTTTGTTACTTGGCTCTTTCCTGTCAACCTACATATTTCTCCATGTATACACTCTAAGCCCTGCGTATTTCTTTCCTACTGAATTTGGTGCACGGAAGAGGCTCCCAACAGCAATTGAGGTCTGCTGATGGCTCTTGCTTCAGAAAAAGACTTCCAAGCCAATTCTGTAATTCTGTCATACAGTCCAGCTATTGCACTCCCGGGTATGTCATCAAAGGACTCCGAGTCAAATTCCACAGTGATGCTTTCACATCCACATTTATTGGTACGCTGTTCACAACAGCTCATAGAACTAATCCAGATGACCATCAGCAGGTGAATGGATAAGGCTAATGTAGCACATACACATGGTGGAATTTTATTCATTCATAAACAAAGTTATGCCAACTGCAGGAAGGTGGATGCATGTAGAAATATTGAATTAATTGAAATATGCCAGAAACAGACAGAAAAGTGTCTCATACATCTCATTTGTTTTGCCTATGTTTTATATAAATGCATAAACCACACATATGCATACACACATGTGGGCAGGAGTCCTACAGTCTAGGGAGAGAAACATCCAGAAGGATGGAGAAGAAGAAGAGGGAGAAAGGGGAGGGTATGGGAATGAATACAGTTAAGGGAATATAACCTTGTCATTATGGAACCCATCACGACGTACCATGAAAATACGCCAAGAAAGAAAGGAAAAGAGTAGGGATGGAAGAAAAAAAGAGAAAGAAAAGCATGAAAGTCTCATTCAACTTTGTGAATAGAACGGCATCTCAATGTGGTGTTGCAGAAAGCTACTTCAGCCTGTGGCACCTATGCCATGATCTTCCCAGCAACCCCAACCAATAACAGTGTGGTGGGAACTGAGAGGGAGCATGTTTGTGGTCTTTGTGCTGGACTCCCCATTTAGCTGGATGAGCTCTCCTCAGCTCTATATTGCATGTGGAGTCCCCTCTCTCCTCAGTCTTTCTCCCCCTCTTTCTTTTCCTCAGGTAGAACCACCTTCCTATTTTCCTCCTGTACTCTTCCCTTCATGCCAATGTCTGCTTCCAGAAAGATCAGTCAGCTTCCCTTCAGAGGATTTCAGGATTAAATATGAGATTGAGTATGAGGTAGCATCGCCGGACCATTCTGTGCTGTTCATGTCTAAATCGGGGCTTCATTTTCTCCTTCTACAAACATCTTGAATACTAATAAGAATTTGGGGCTTTGAGATGTTAGAAGTTCAAGGATGAATAAGGCTGAGCCTCGCCTTCCTGGACACACTTGCTCGTTTAGTTAGGAACTGAAATGTAAGAGCTGGACCATGTGTTCATGGTTGTTTTCCCTGATGACTCAAGTCTCTTAATCTAAGCTCTAAATCAGAAAAGGTTTTGGTTCTGAAGAATGCAATTTTTCTACATCACTTTTCTGCTCTGTAACATTTATAGCGAAGCCCATGGCATTAAATGCACCAGTGTTCTCTCTTCTCCATTCAGGCTCTTCACGTTCCTGTAGGGAGTTCCTTAGAACACTAATCCCTAAGGGGCCTTCTTGTTAAATATATTAAAACAGGTTTCTCTGCTGGGGTTCAGGAGTGATTTTTATATGGTAAAGTACACTTTGCATTTGCAAGCTCAGGTCTGAGGAGTTACATTTCCAAGCTTACCTGACTTGGGAATTGCTCTATGGAACGCCTTGGAGGGAGCTAGTCTACCCGGTAAAATCATATGATGGCGAACTCTTTACTATGGTACCCAGGCAACACTTTCTGCTGGTTACTGACTTTCTGGGGAAGGAGGCATTGCATTGACTTGCTTTTCCATATGAAGAATCTTAGGCATGGGAACTTAAATCAGTTCTTTTAGACTATTGAGCTGGGCAGTAGAGCCTCAACAAGTTTCACGACCTGCACCCTCCCAGTGACTATGGAGTGTAGAGACTTATGAGCTACTCCTTAAGCAGCTAGAGATAAAAGCACACCTGTTTGAAAGAATGAAAACTATTTTTGTGGGGCTGCAGCGATGGCTGAATGGTTAAGAGCACTGGCTGCTCTTCCAGAGGACCCTGGTTCAATTCTCAGTATCCACATGGCAGCTAACAATTGTCTGTCATTTCCTGTTCCAGGGAATCTGATGCCCTCGCACAGACATGACATGTAGGCAGGCGAATCACCAACACATGTAAAATAAAAATAAATAAGCAATTTAAAAAATTTTTAATAAGGGAAACTATTTTGCTAGCCCTCGGGTGCTACGTGGAATTCCTGGAGAATATGTACAAAGGCAGATAAAGTAGGTCTTTTTTGTGATGTTTAGTGGGAGGGGGAGAAGATTACAATCACCAACATTTCTAATACCTTGGAGAGTTGTAAGGTCTCTCTCTCCGGGTGCTACATGGTTCTCTCTTTAGGTTGCTTTTTTTTTTTTTTTGTCTAGTTTTGATACTTCTATTTTCAAAAGCTTCTACACTGTCTACTAAATCCCAGCACCTCAAAAGTTAGAAGCTGGCAGAAACATGAGCAAGGGATGGACCAAAGAAAAAAAATCAAACAAACAAAAAAACCCAACAAACCAAACCAAACCAAACCAAAACAATAACAACAACAACAACAAAAAACCCACCAACAACAAAATACTTGAGTTTATATCCTCCCTTGAGCGCGGGCTATTTGTTCACTCTGCTTCTTCGCTTTAAACCCCCAATTGTATTCGATTATGGAGCAAGGAAGATGTATCTATGTCCCAATGACTCCTAAGTGCTTAGAACAGAGCATTTACTCCAGAAACGATACTATAGTTTTAATTTTCCAGCTCATTCTAAAATTCATGATTTATTCACCAAGAACTTTTCTGATTATGAGGGCACAGGATTTCATGGCTCACACAAGCCAGCAAAGTAGGAAATATTTTGCAATGCAGATGGTGGCTTTCGGGTGATTTTTGCAGTTAGTATAGATAACTCACCTGCAGAAGGCACTCAGCTTTTGATCATTTTTTGCTGAGTGCAAGTACCCTGGTCTTCCTCTGCTCAGTGGATTTGTTGGCTAGCAGCCTGCGTTTTCGTTCATAGTCTCAATACCTCACTAGTAATTGGGGTCTTTGAAGAAGAAGACAATGAGGAGTTTGGTGGGTTCTAAGGCCTAGTCTGTTCTTTTGTTTACTTTTTTCCCCATAGATGGAGCATTTGTATTTATGGGCATAAGATCGATTGCTGTATTGTGAGACAGAAATGAAAGGGAACACTCTTTCTTCCCTTTCCAACTCTGCCCAGCATTGGCCACAGGCCCCCGGCACAGCCAAAAGACAGTCATACAGGGTCACATGGCCCTAGCATGTGAATGCAGTCACTGTAATTGAACCCTTATTTCTGAGACAAATACATATATATGTATATGCGTATGTATATACATATATATGTATTTATGTATATTTGTAATGACCTTGCTATCTAATTTATTCGGATGGCTCTCAGAAAAAGCATGTCCTGATTTGATTTCTAAGAATGAGAGAGATGCTCAGAAAATTCACATTTTATGTCTTGCCTGATTTGATTTCTAAGAATGGAGAGATGTTAGGAGACCAGCTTCAGCGTGGAAGGAAAGGAGGTGCTCTTTTCTCCGACCACAGTAACTAATAGCTTAGGATATAAGACAAAAATAACATATTTTGTAATTAATATTTTAATTTACCAAGATGTGAGTTGAATGATGACTAGACTTCTCTTCCCCACGGTAGTAATGAGCCCAGGCAATTTCAAATGAAGAGCAGCCAGGAGTTTAATACTTTTGATTAAGATGATGTTTCCACAGTGGCTATTGCCTTCCTATTTACAAGAGCGAAACAAAACTCGGGCTTATTTTATTTTGGAGCTGCAGGGGGTCTTATGGCATCAGAAGAAGAGGAGAAACTGCTTAAGGATAATTAAAGGCAATTTGCCTCATCAGCCCTTTCTCCTCCTCTTTCTTCTTCTCCTCATTCTAGGCACAAACCATGCTAATTGCCACTTCTGTGACCTGAGGAATTTTTTTTCCCTCTCTTTCCTGAAGGAACTTGCCTGTTTAGTTGTTGCTCACACTTATAATTGACCATATAAATCAATGCATTGCCATTAGTTCATTTGAAAAGAGAGCATAAGTTACTTCCTGTGCCTCTCTGCTGGCGGGTTAGGCTTCAGCTAATCTCCAGGCAGGGTATGATGGGGGATGATGGGTCTGAGTATGCACCATGTGCTGTGGGGCTTTGCTTACAGTGAGACCAGAACCCAAGCTTTGTTTCTTAGAAGAGGGTGGCCTGGAGCAGGTCAGAACCCAAACTTTCTGTTCCTTCTTTTCCATGTGTGTCTGTCTATTCCTTTTTAAGCTTTCCGTTTCAGACTTTCATTCCTTTCTTTAATTTGAATGGCCCCTGACATGCATTTGAACTCATAATCACTTAGGGTTGCGAAAACTGAACTTGGCGACTCTCCGAAAAAGCATCGTGAACAGCTGTTCACAGCATCTTCCCCGGGGACTAAGGAAATCCAGTCACCTCCAGGCAGCTTTCAGCTGAAGGTTTAAAATAACAAGACCTAGGGCAGGAGCTGAGCTCCTAAGACGGGAGGTGCTTCAATTCTATGCTACACTTTCAACTCTGGTCATTGATAATAAGCTGTTCCGCTCTGACAGAAACCATGACCTCTGGGGAAGAGGAGGGACCTGAAAATGCTTGACCTGAGAGTTTGGACAGATGAATTAAATTCCCGTGAATTGAACAGTATGGAACAAAGGGTCCCATGCGGAGGAAGTGTGCCATAAATGATGCTAACTACAAAGAACTGAGCTACATGTGACACGGGCCATCAGCTCAGGACAAAGTGACTTCACTGCTAGCTTGTGCAGGGGCAGTCTAAGGTATGAGGGTACAGAGAACAATGGTTTTAAATGAATTATTTTCTAGGCAGACTACAGGTTCAGAACAATAAGAAAAACAGCTACAGCAATGTCAAATATGTGAGCCTTGGGGATGCCAGAACTTTGAAAGCCAGGCAAGCTGACACAGGCTTAAAATCACAACACTAAGGAGGCTAAATCAGGAGGATTTGAGTTCAAAGTCAGCCTGAACTACATAGTGAGAAACACCCAGTACCCCAAGAGGAGAAGGGTTGGGTCCTACTTCAAGATTTGCTTTCTAACTCATGTCCAAGCCTCTTGTCTCTGTCTTTTTCTGTCTACTTCTCCTCTCCATATGTGTGTGCATCCATGCATGCATGCGTGTGTTTGTGTGTGTGTGAAAGAGAGAGAGAGAGAGATGAGAGATTTGATCTGGATGCTCATACTAGGCAAGGACTCTACAGCTGAGCCACATACCCAACCAGGATTTTAAGGTTTCTATTTTTGTTTTTATAGCTTTGATTTTCAGCTTCATTTTGCATGCAGCAACAGTCAAATATTTTGATTGCATGTGAAGCACGTTTGTTCTAAGTTCTAATTTCAAGAAAAGTTGAAACAGAAGATTCCAAATAAAGAAATATTTATGGAGCATTAACAAAGATGAGGGGGTTGCTGGAATCCTTAGATGTCCTGGGAGTCAGTCAAACCTCAAACTGCAAGGGCTAGGACTGGAGGCATGTCTTTTTAACTTGACCAACTTCAAGAAAAGATAAAATTGAACAAATTAGAGTCTATCCGTATACCTCTATCACCTCTCATTCAGTTACCTGAGAAATGTTGTCTGCCCTGTCAAATGTTTCCTCTCCTAGGAATCTATTTAGATCCCAACTACTGATCAAAGTCCATCCAACTTTATTTTGAGGAAATACCCAAGAAACTAGGATTAGTCAGAACTGACAGTGAATTTGTGAACTGAGAAGCTAGATGCCCCCAGAATGACAGACTGCAAATAAGTTAATATTGTATGTCCAGGCTAAGTTTGATGTTTTGTCTGCCCCAAATAGGACACATTTTAGAGAAACATATCTTTATGATGTAAAGTAATCCAATTCTGAAGATTAGATATTTTCTACCCCTTATGCCCTCCTACTAACGATTTTGCTTTTTACTCAATCGGATATGGTCACATTAGCCATCTTTTTGCTCCTCTTCTGTGCTAGACTTCAAAACACTCATGGCATACATGATCTTCTGTAAACAGACTGCTCATTTGTTTCCCAACTGCCCAGACCTGAATAATCACACAGAAACTATATTAATTACAACACTGTTTGGCCAATGAATTAGGCATCTTTTTAGTTACCTCTTATATCTCAAATTAACCAATTTCTATTATTCTTTATATCGCCACGAGGCTGTGGCTTACCAGGTAAAGTACCAGTATCTGTCTCCTTCAGCAGCTATGTGGTGTCTCTTTGACTCTGCCTACTCTCTCTCTATATCTCTTCTAACCTGGCTATGTTCTGCTCTGCCATAAGTAAAGCAGCTTTATTCATTAACCCATAAGACCAACACATATACAGAAGGACATCCCACATCAATCTCCTCAGTGTAGAATCCTTCCCCTGGAACTCTCCAGGTCATCTGGGGTTAACCTGCTCATCCGATAGGTGACTAATTAGATGTTTCTTGTGTTGTTTTCATATTATATTATATTGTTCTTTATTGGGTATTAATCATAATTGAAGCATCTTTGTAATTTACTTTAATATCAATCTTTTTCTATAGATGTAGAGTGAAGAAAACAGAGCCTTTTATTATCTTGATAACCATTATATAGTACTTCTAAGCTGTAGCTGGTCCTTGATAAATTACTGCATGAATGGATATTTGATTTGTACTGAAACTTCAAATATTGGATGAATACTTAATTGCTTGAGTCAAATAAAGTGGGAGCCACATCTCCATATTGCAAGCAACTAGGTCCTAGGATGCTAAGTGCCAACGTTAGAGGATGTGGATGTGAAAAACACATTGAATGGTAGGGAGTTTTAGACACAGGAAGCAAGTGTCATTGACTGATACTTAATATTTGACTGGACATAAAGGCAAAAATATACCTGGGATCATTACATGCAGATAATAAAAGGGGGTTGGTGAGCAAAATCATTTTAATCGTATAGTCCTTAGCATCAAATATACCATTGTCAACAATCCCTGGTATCAAATGCACCATTGGCAATAGTCCCTAGTATCAAATATACCATTCATGACAACCCAAATTTGTCAGTGAAGCAAAAAGTCTGGGAGCTTGAGCTAGTGAGTCAATGTTATCTGTCCATAGAGGAAGAAAGCCACATTTCTCATTTTTGGGGAGCTCTTAGATATCAAACCCCTCCCAGCTTTCTCTAGGATACTTGTATGTAATACGGTCTTCCTGTGAAACATCATAGGTCCCTCTATATCTATAATTACATATATTCATCTATTTTTATTTTCTATTAGGACACAAACTTCCTACTGACAATGATTTTCTCATCAAGTTTCATGGGTAGCTCAAGGCCTAGGATCAAGGTGTCTGAGGAATGTTTAACAAACTGAATTCATTTTTGTTAAAGTTTTATCTCATTTTAGCAAGCAACTGTGATTCTTTAGAAATGGCTGAATTTTTTTTTTGTGTGTGTTGTTGTTGTTAACTGACCAATTTTAGTTGTAGACACTTTGGTGAGCTAGTTACAAATATGACTGCAGTTGTTTGTATTTCTGCTATATTTCTGTAATACAATACACATTTCTCATTAAAAACATGAGGTCTTTTTGTCCAATCTTGGATTTCTGGTTGGCTTTAGAATTTGTTTTAGTTAGTAGAATGTGATCAAAATTATAGTACATGGGCTGGGGAGAGAGGAAGATCATGGGGGCTTGCTGTGGCCAGACTAGCCAAGACATATGCATTCTAGATGCAGTGAGACACCCTGCCAACAAAAGAGAATTGCAGAGCTTGGCAGAGGAAGACAGCAGACATCTTCCTCTGGTCTCTGTCAGAGATATGTGTGTACAAACACACACATACATACGGGCATATAAACCTCAGATACATATGTGCACCTCCCTAATATAGAGGGAACTTCAGAGGACAGATGAACTATACTGGAATGAAGATTTGAGGACTTGATAAAGCATAAGGTAAGCAAGTAATGGCACATGCAATGGACAGTAGAACCTGTGTCAGTTAGTGACACTGGCAGTCTGCATATTTTTGAGCAAATGTTCATAAGCCCATGGGGTTGAGATTGTGATGGATTTTAGGAAAAGAGGATTTCAGTGTTCCTTGCAAGAACAAAGACTATAAAAAGAGCTGCTGTTGCAGAGCAAGGAAGAGATTGGATTTGCTTTCTACCTCTGCAACGTTTTGGTTTTAAGAAAGTGAATGAGCCTCAGGGTCATCAAGGGGAAACTGGCTTGCTATAACCATTTCACATAGAACAACAAATAAGATAATGGGAGGGTAACAGTTAGTGCATTGCAGAACTCTGGGACAATGGCTCTTATTATGTAGGGTTGGTATTAAAAACTCCAACTGGGTACTCTTTGATGGTGGCCCTCAGGAAGTCATATAGATTTTTTAAAATACCCTTGGCTTCTGTTATTCACATCAGCCTCCCCCACTGTCCGCCTCACTCCTCTGCAGAATAGCCTTGCTTACTGCACACAGTGGGAGGCCTTCTTTCTGCTGAAGTTGGGATATTCACTCACCCTGCGTATCAGGGTGATGATGCAGCTTTTCTCTTTGGGGGATGTCCCCACTTTTGTATTCCTGCTATGAGCTCTGGGCCATTGGATACTAAAGGCAAGCTAAAGAACAGGTGCGTTCAGTGTCATTTTGCTTTCTGGTCTTTTGGAATTAAGAATTAAAATTTATAAAAATTGAAGCCAAAAAAAAAGGGCAGGATTGTATTTCTGCTGTGTTCTCCCCTTTTGTACTCCCCTCAGTACCACAGATCGCTCCCCTAGAGTCAAGGCATCCACTGTTTCAAGAGGAGGCAGAGCCCAGACAAGAACAAAGGATGAAATGTTCCTGTTTTGAAATCCAAAGTTTGTTCTCGAAGCTACTTTCAGAGACAATTGTAGTGAAAAGCCAGGTTTTCACTTCGCAGTCCCTAGGCTTCTTGAAAGAGAAACCAGAGCCTTGCCTTGAAATATTAAACAGTTCCTTAAAATATTAAGAAGTTAGGGGATTTGAGAATGAAAGATATACTACAAGCCACTGAAGAGAGAATATGTAGGTATAACATAATGGTAATTTTTCAATACACTAGAAAGGAATGGCGGGGAAATGAGAGGGGGGCAAGGTTACAGGTCCTCACAAGGGGCGAGCTCCTGGGCCTGGAAATGGAGAAGCTACAAATCCAGACTGGAAATCTTTGGAGAAGGCTGGGGCATAGACCTTACCTAGAACTCTGCTGGAGATGGTGATCTCAAGAGGGTCATTGTCACTGGTGTAGGAACTGGGTGCTGTGCATCTGAAGTAACCAACTCCCCTTCCTATCACAAATCTGTTGAATCCAGGAGCATTCTTCCAGTCTTTAGTAAGCGGTGTGGGGGAAGGTATTTAAGAATCAGACAACAAAACATCAGTAGGAGACTGTTGAAAGAGGAATGGATGGATGGTTGAGATAGCTTAAAGCAAAGGCCAGAGGGAAGATGTGGGAGATCTCGAAACATCAGCTGTGTGTTGGGAAGGGTTTTATAAGCAAAAGAAAAGAAGGCTTAGTGTCCTGAAAACAATGAGTCCATTCCTCTGCTAAGGGATCTGAAAAACACATAAGCCCTGCCCGGTATAGAGCTTTGCCTGTGCTCAGAGAGCAAATAGGGAGCGTGCGACCTTTCTCCAATGACAATAGAGTTCATAGGCTTTTGGTGAGAAGAGTGATGTTGGAGAATACCCTGACGTTGACTTTCTATAAGAGGGGACATTTTAAATCAAGAGTCTAATTTGACCTGAAGTAGTAAGAGCTAATTTTGGGGTTCTACTATAGGTAGAAAAATAGCAAAAATGAGTATAGATTGGGTAGCAGTTTCCCCCTAGATTGAAACGTTCCAACCTGCAGTGAAACTCCTTAAATGGGCAGGTAGACAATGCAAAATAACTTCAGGAAGTTTGCAGAACTGACCCAATTCTCCCCCTCCCTGTGTAAGCAACTAAAGATACTGAGAGTTACTCTCAGATAAGCAGAGCTGCACAGAAGATCCTGAGAGCAGATCAACTGCCTGGAAAGGTTAAGACCAGAGTCACTTAGAAAGAACACTCTCCTATTTTTGAGCTGCCTGCAGTCTGTGCCACAGGTCCAGTTTCCCAGCTTTTGTGATCTGCCACCCATGCTGGGATGAGCCTTGGTTCTTTGAGTCTTTTCTACTACTATAAGGAACCCCAATGAACTCATTGGTTCACCAAGGAACTTGGGAGGTATCCACACTTTGGTCCGTCATGCGTCCCTCTCTGGGGTGAGTTGATGGGTATGTTTTATTTCACTAGGAAAAGTTTTGTCTCACATCAGTGTGTTGAGTACAGATGTGCGCGTGCAAGCACATAACCCTTGACTTCACAATACCGTTACTCAGTGCTCCTTTGGGGCATCAAGTTGATCTTCCTTAGTAGTTTTCCCCAGTCTTTCAAGTGAACTCCTTGCTGAGTTCACTCCCTGCATTGTCATGTGATTATGCAGGTCTGTGAAGGAACTGCTGTCCCCTATCTCTCCACCACCCCATGTGGGCTTCCTCCCTGGATTAGGCACAAACCACACCTGTTTTCACAGAGAGATCCTTTATTAAGTACAGAAGAAATGTAAAAGCGGTTGTTTTCTAAGTTAGGCAGAAAAACAGCAGCAAATGACCTTGCAGGTGTGATTTTAAAAATTTTTGTAAACCAATTAACATTTTCCCTTTGATGTTACATACTGACCACAGTTTCCCCTCCCCCCTCTCCTCCTGCACCCTCCCCCCGACTCCCATCCACTCCTTCCTTCAGAAAGGGTCAGGACTCCCAGGGGCTTGAATAAAGCCTGGCAGTCAAGTCTAGGATTAGACAGAACCTCCTCCCTCTGCCTCAAGGCTGGGCGAGGTAATTCAGTAGGGGAACAGGTTTCCAAAGGCCAGCTAAGTAAGCTCCAGGGACAGGTCCTGATCCTCCTGCTAGGAGCCTTATAAACAGACCAAGCTACACAGCTGTCACACACGTGCAGAGGACCTAGGCTGATCCTATGCAGGCTTCCTAACTGTTGGTCCAGAGTCCATGAGCCCCCAGAAGCTCAGGTCAGCTGTCTCTGTGGTTTCCCCCATCATGACCTTGATACCCGCCACACACCCTACTCCTGTCCCTGGCTTGCACAATCCCTCCTCCCGGAGATGAGCCCAGTGCTGTTGATCTCTGCATCTGCTTCAGTCAGCTATTGGACAAACACTCTCTGATGACAGGGTAGTCATCAATCTGATTACAAAAGATGGCCAGTTCAGGCACCCTGCTCCCTGTTGCTAGGAGCCTTAGCTGGCAGTCACCCTTGTGGATTCCCAGGAGTTTCTCTGGCACCACGTTTCCCTCTAACCCCAAAATGGCCCCACAGGTGTAATTTTTGAGAAGAGAAAAAGGAGGGGAGGTTTGTCAGAATGGGCTAGGATGTGGTGGTATGTTGATTGGGCATATTAATTAGCTGAACCAAAGGAGGATTTTGGTTGCTGGACATCAATACTTTGACAGCTGGACCTTGGTAGTCAGCCTCAGGAGGAGGAAGTGGTCAAATACGGAACTAGTCCTTTGTGGCTAGCTTTGGGAATGCAATCTAATGCTTTTTAGCAAGGCAGAGGGAATTGGAGAGAAGGACAGGGCCAGCCAGAGCCACTTGCTCGAGTGGGCTAGTGTCCCTTTAGTTTGTCTAGTCAAACTAATTGTAAGCTTTCTGATGGTGGACACGATATTTCTTTCCTTTCTTATGTTCTAGATGACCACACAGGGTCTGACAAGTAGTTGTTTTTTTTTAAAAATTGCCCCGTGAATGATTCTGTAATAAAGAATAATTAGGTAGGTCATAAATATTTTTATAAAAAGAAACAATTAAGGTTTGAGAAACTCTGGTGGTTAGGAAACTTAGCTCTCAGAATCAAACAACCCTTTTGTTTATATTTTGGAGACAAGCCCTACTTGTTACCCATCGTGGGATGCTCACTATACATGTTCCTCTAAGGCCTTTATGTGTCCACCCTTTCCTACTCCCCAGAACCCTGCACCAGGGTGTTATCGCCATTGTACCACAGAGAAGGTTCTGAAACCTGCGCACGCTGGGGAAGTGGTCCAGAATGCTAAGGATGCTCACTGGTTGCCACTACTGCACTGAATCCAGCTCTGTATGGATGTCCATGCAGAGATGACTTAAAGCAAACAGGCTTCGAGGTACATAGACTAAACGTAAACGTGATTGCCTTGCACATAGAGCACTTGAACATTTGCTGATTTGCGTATCAGAGAGACTAGTGAGGCCAATTACCCATGGATACTGAGAGGAAACAATACCGAAAGTTGTTTTAGGGAGGCCTTAGAGGAGGAGTGTTTCAGTGAATGTCAGTATCCTCCTAACCAAGGGTAGTGCCACATAAATGTAGTCCCAGCACTTGTGAAGCTGAAGCAAAAGAATTAAAATTAAGGACTCTTGATGTCTGATAACATGCAAATGATGGACTCTGTGTTTCTCTGCAACAACAACAACAACAGCAACAAAACTGCTGACAGGGCTTGTCATTGTTGAGCTGTTGCTTCTGTTGACACGGGGGTTGCTAGTGAAGCGTCACATAGGCTAAGCCTCCTCTGCGTTTCCATTTGAGAGCCTCTTCACATTAGTGGCCTGGAAAGTAAGACTGTATCAGCCATGATTCTGGGGCAAGCCTTGGCTTCTGTTCCAGCTAGACCCACAGGTAGAAGGGGAAGAAGCAAAGACTTCATGAAGGCGAAACACCTGCTGAGGACTGCCAGTGGCTGCCCCAGTCCAGGGCAAATACCCTCCTTTATATTCACTTCTGTGCCTGTGGAGCCTGGGGCACTTAGGGAAGTCATTCTTTGGCAGAGTACAGACTGAACTGGACTGACTGTCTTCCTTTCACCAAATCTGGGTCCAGAGTGTTATTTTGGGGGACCACTCCTGTACATAGATATTGAGTCTAACTGGGAAGACATGGTTGCCAGGAGCCTGGAACCCCCTGCAACATGAAACCACAGGAAGGATGACAATGACAAAGGGAACATTCACAGTATTTTTTTTCAACTGATTCTGTAAAACAAACCTAGCTCTTTGCAGCTTCCTCTGTTCAAAATGGGAACAGACTGTCTATTGTTTAGAAGCTACAGCCCTTACCTGGGCTGTGCCAGTGTGTATTATGCGATTGGGGTTGCCTTTCATGCGTTTTGACTGGTCTGTGCTCAGGGCACATGGACTGTTTTGCATATTGAATGTCATCTCTGGCTTCAGCAGAAGGAAAAACAATGTCATCAAAACAGAGCTTCTTTCATAAGAACATGTTGGGGTAGCCTGTTCCACCTTTAATTACTTTTCTTTCTTTCCCCCCTTTCTCCTCCTCCTCATTTTTTGGGTCACTTTTCTAATTTTGTTGTATGGAAATAATAAACATCAAAGTTGGTATTATCCATGATCTCATACCAGAGAAAAGCCTAAAGGTGCCTCTATCCACGGCCTCTTGGGGAAAGTAGACTCCCTGGAGGGGAGAACGTTAAACCACATGTCACTCATTCCACAGTAATAAAAATGGTTTCTCAGGTTGCGATAATTTAGAGATTAAATGTTGAATTGTGACTGCAGCAGGCTGTGATTTGTTGCTTCACATATACGATCTTGTTTACTTCTCATCCTGGAACCATCTCATTTAGAAAGCCGTATAGCCTGCCTGGTATGCCATTGTGTGCAGTTGTGTGGGCCTCCGTATAAATCATGTCACACAGAGATTGCCTTCATAAGCTGGTCCCTCACCTGGCCACAATCCCCGGGAAAAAGAATGCACTTTGTTACATTTGATTGGAAGCTTCAAAATCGGTCTTGGCTATTTTCTATTACTTAGGTCCCTCTAACCTTCCCTCAGCTGTAGTTGAAAAGTTGCCTTGGCTAGGCTCAATAGCACCATGCGCCCTGAACCTTTATCAAGGGGAATATTCTCTAATCATTTTCAATTGTGTGAAGGCTTGGGACCTGACACCTGGCCACCTATAATACTCAGTATCATGACTGCCTTTTATTTTCCTGCCAACCTGTCACATCCTGGCTGCTGGAACATCATATTTGTCGGTCACTGGACCCCAGGACTAACCATGGTGGATATGTTGATCTTTACACCTGTCTCTAGATTGTTTTGAATTTATTGAATTTGTTTGTGCTGAGGACTAAGTAACTGAGTAGATGACTCCTAAATTTTGCTTCTTAATTAGAACCCTTTCCCTGGCTATTTGGACCCACATTCTCTTGAATCTGTTGATGTTCAGATGGACTATTATTATAAACAATAGAAAACAAAATTTTGAATGAAAAACACAACCCAGTCAAATATTTTGTCATGCCCAGGGAGGTCTGCCTGGCTCTGTTGTTGTCTTTGGGATCGCAGATGCAGAATATGGCATTAATTATTCTTTTTAGATCTTAGCAGAAAAATTAGCATGTGTTCAACTCAGAGACCGTATTGTTTTTAGAAACCCACTTCCCTTTCCAATTCCCATTCTCTTAGTTAAGAGGGAGCTGGAATGATCAATGCACAAGAATCTTACTTTATTTTTCTTCTTATTTTAATTTATAATACTGTGCTTCTCTGTTGAGTTCACTAGATGTTTGAGATCATAGCCCAAGCTGCATTTCTTCTCAGTTTAAGGTAACAATCCCATTTCTAAACTCATTCAGGATATAAGCTAATGAATTCCAACATTTCAAAACTAAGAACAAAATCAGTAAAAGGTTATATATATCATTTTGTGAAAGTTTTGTGACTGACCTTAGAACACATATTTTTTATATCTATTTCTTTGTTTTCAGTTACCTGTTAACTAAGCCCTCATTAAAAAACCTATGGTTCAGTATAGTTTCTAGATTACTAAAACAACAATAATCTGAAAATAAATTATCTCTATTTGAAATCTATTCTCATTGCTCTTTGGAGAGTAATCTTTGAAATTGTAAGTCATTGTCATACTTAAAGTTGTCTTTGAGCCAGGCGGTGGTGGCGCACACCTTTAATCCCAGCACTCTGGAGGCAGAGGCAGGCAGATCTCTGTGAGTTTGAGGCCAGCATGGTCTACAATAACTAGTTACAGTACAGGAACCAAAAGCTACAGAGAAACCCTTTCTTGAAAATCAAAAAAAAAAAAAAAAAAAGCTGTCTTTTTTTTATTTTTTTTTATTTTTTTTAAAAGCTGTCTTTGAAGGGAAGCTGGGAAGTGAGTTAGAAAATGTGTCTTAGGTTTTCATTGCTGTGAAGAGACACCATGACCTCAGCAACTCTTTATAAAAATAAAAATAAAGCATTTAATTGACATGGTTTGCTTACAGCTTCATAGGTTCAGTCCATTGTTGCCATGGCGGGAGCATGGCAGCTTGCAGACAAACATGATACTGGAGCTGAGAGTCCTGCATCTTGACTCAGAGGCAATGGGAAGTCAACTGACTCTCATACGGTGTG
The DNA here is from genome assembly GCF_950005125.1 of Chionomys nivalis. Taxonomy (NCBI): domain Eukaryota; kingdom Metazoa; phylum Chordata; class Mammalia; order Rodentia; family Cricetidae; genus Chionomys; species Chionomys nivalis. Next base: position 55,702,647 of record NC_080103.1, on the reverse strand, counting down.
AAGCTTGAGCAAAAGACCTTAAAGCCCACCCCACAGTGACACAGTTCCTACAACAAGGCCACACCTCCTAATAGTGCCAACTCTCTTTGGAGGCCACATTTTTTCAACCATCGTATTCTACTCTCTGACCCCCCTCCAAGACTTATAGCCATATCATTGTGCAAAAATGCATAGTCTATAACAGTCTCAAACTTGTTTCAAAGTACAAAATCTCTTTTGAGTCACATGGCAATCTCTTAAATGTAATCCCCTATAAAATCAGAAAAAAAAAGATCGCATACTTCCAACCTATAATGGCACAAGATACATTACCAATCCAAAATACATCGAAGGAAGCATAGTTAGGAAATAAATAATAAATACTGGGCCAAAGTAAGACCTAAAACAAGCTGGGCAAACTCTGAACTCTGCATTGAAATGCTCTTTCAATTTCAGTTCTCTAACTCTCTTCAGCTTTTTTTGACTGAAATGCAGCAGGAAGTCAACTGACTGTCACACTGAGTGACGTTTGAAAAAAAGATCTTGAAACCCACCCCCACAATGGCACACTTGCTCCAACAAATCCATACCTCCTAGTAATGCCACTCCCCTTGGGGGTCATTTTATTTCAAACCGCCACAGTGTATTATAGCATGTGACACACTTCTGCAATTACAGAACTCAGGAAGTAGAAGAAAGAGGGTCAGGAGTTTAAGGTCAGCCTCAGCTACACAAGGAATTCAAGGTAAGGCTGGGCTCTATGAGACACATGTGCGCACATGTGTTCATGCACACACACACACAGAGTAACAAGGAAAGAGTGCATCCTGTTATATGCTTTGGTACTCTTAGGTTGTCACTGACCACAGTAGTCATATTTTGTCTGAGCAGTAATATAAGAATTTTGTCCCCAAAGGAAGCTCAATTGGAAAATTGTGTGGAGTCATGCAATTTGTATCAATTTAAATGCAATTTAATCATCAGTTAAGGGGCTCTTGAAAGACACATGCAGTAGAGGAGAAAGATACAGCCAGTGGAAATAGGAATAAAGTGGTTCAAGGAAAGAAAAGCAGGCTGAAGGAATTTCTTTGCTTCCTAAAAACAGTCCGACTTTTCTTTAGACTTAGCAGTATTTGAATTGAGACAGGTATCCTTGCATTTATAAATACTAAAGCATCCAAATAACTGTCAAACCTTTAGCTAGAGCCAAAAGTGACTATTACATGTATGTGTGTGTGTGTCTATGTGTGTTGCCAACTTGCATGTCTGCACACCATTTGTATAATGTTTTGCCTACTTGTAGGTCTATGTAATGTGTACCATTTGTATGCCTTGCCTGCAGAAGAAGGCACTGAATCTTATGGTACTGGGGTTAGGGATGGTTGTTAGCCACCACATGAGTGCTATGAATCAAACCTGGGTCCCCTGGAAGAGCTGCCAGTGCTCTAAGCTCTAATCAATCTCTCTAGCCCCCAAAAGTGATTATGTGAACAAAGTAGACTCCAATTTCAGTCATTTATATTTTAAAGTGTAAGTAACCAAAGAAGACATTCTACCAGAAAATATATGTTCTGCATATCTAGAAAGGAATGGAAGATCAGACTCTTAGAATATCCATGCATTCAAAAGGAGATGAACATAACTGATTCTTTTTTATCTCAATGGCTATAACTGCTTTGTTAAATATGCTGGCACAATATAAGGATATTTTCTTAGGAAAAAACTCAAAATTGGTGGGAAATTGTAGTGCAATAGTTCCCACAGCATGTCCTTTTACTCTGTTATATTTTATTATCTGCCTTGCAACTAGATTAAATGATGCCTTCTGGCCCATCGTCTGAAAATGGATGAGATATGACATCACTTATAGGCAGAGATTGTTATGACTAGAGATGAGTTCATTTGTTCTTTCTATAGCTGTCTGAAGCCCACAGATGCTGTAGTTTGAGATGGAAAAATCACACAGTATTACCTGAAAAGATTATTGAGTCACCCTGGTAAGTAGGTGTCTCGAGAGAATATTTTGACCCACAGGGTTCTTGGTCAGTAGGCCATTGTCTTGGGGTTTCTACTGCTGTGAAGAGATACCGTGACCAAGACAACTCTTATAAAGAAAAACTTTTATATGGAGTGGCTTGCAGTTCAGAGGTTTATTTCATTATCACCATGGCAGTGTGCAGGCAGACATGGTGCTGGAGAAGGAACTGAGAATCCTACATTTTGATCAGAAGGCAACAGGAAGTGAACTGGGACACTGGGAGTGGCTTGAGCATATATGAGACCTCAAAGCCCAGCCAACAAGGCCATGCGTATTCCACCAAAGCCTTGCCTCCTAATAGAGCCACCCATTGTAAGCTTCTAGGGGTTAATTACATTCAAACTACCACAGCGATGAACTTTACATTTAGAAAGACTGGGATTCTTAAGGCTGTTTATAATTGTCAGACTCTCATCAGGGGATTTGAACCCTGGTCTGTCTGTTAAAGTAGAGAAGTTATTTTTTTTTTTTTGAGTGTGTGGGTTACAGTGCATTGTTTCAAACAAAATGTCAGTGTTTGAAAGGGAGAAATTTCTTCTTTGCCAAAAGAGAAAAGAAAGAAAAGAAAAGAAGAAAGAAGAAAGAATTCAGCTATATAAGAATGTCATAAAGGATGAATGGATAACTGCTTTGAAATGCAGCTCTTAACATATTGGACAACCATGAAGTCAATAGGTCAGAAGATGATTGTTAATGGAAATGTCGTTGTTTACTCAGTTCCCCAAAAGAGCACATATAACATAACACAGGACCAGCAGGGAAGGAGGCACCAAGTCTGGGTATAAGACAGGGGGTCTGAGGAAAAGATGTCACTCAGCCGTTTTGTTGTTTCCATAAGGAAGAATGGGCAAAAGCCTTATGATTGACAAGTTTCAATAACTTCAGTGGCCTCTGAGATGCAGGGACTTTCTCTTCTTATCCTGCTTTGGGAGCAGGACAGTTAGACAAGTATCATAGTAGCTAAGAAAGAAAATAGTTGAGGCTCTAGACTGGTTGGTTTGCATATGAAATGTAACCTTCTATTATCACCTCAAGGAATTAATTAACCCCAGGAGGGACAGTACCTCTAGGGTGAGCAAGGCCACTTGATAATCAAACGTCTAAGAAAAATCAGGCTCACATGTAAGACCAACATTTAAGTGCAATTGTGACTGACAGCAAACAGCAAGACTAATTTTGAAGCAAGTTGAGGGGTTGGGGGAGTAGCTCAGTTGGTAGAGTTCTTGCTTGGCATGCACGAAACACTGGGTCCTGTCTTCTGATTTGCAGAAGTAACTGGGAGCTAGAGGCAAGAGGATTAGTACTTCAACATCATGTTTCACTGCGAATTGAGTTCTTGGCAAGCTTGGGCTAGAAACATTGTCCCTCCTGTCCTGTTTATCTCAAGATACACTAGCAATCTTATCTTTATATAAGACTTCATGTCTTTGGTGCCTAGTTACTTACCCTTAAAATACTTAAAACAATGTATGTAGCTTCCCTTTGAGAATTATATGAGGGCCTATACGGACTTATGCTTAAATTCAGTATTTTTTACTTGGCGTCCATGGTGATCTAGGCATTGTTCTACAGGCAGCAGTATTATGAGGAACAGAAAGTTCTGCCTGTCATTCACACACATGCACCGAACATGGATCCTATCGTACGTGCAGATTGGGATCTGGAGGGGGTCCACTGAGATTCCTAGGTTCTTGTGTCCACCATCTACGTGCAGGCTACCACGTTCAAGATGGGTGTGCGGGGGCTGGGGCTGTCTTGACCAAGGATGAGTGACAGGAGTCTCTTGACCACGAGAGGGACTGACTCTGCAACCTTGATTCTGGAAGGGAAGCTGAACCGGGTCCATTTATCCATTTCACAAGTTCCGTCTAAAATGTAGAGTTCCATTAAGTACCATTGCACTATCTCTGAGTTTGGTAACTTTGTACAAATGCCCTAAACAAATGGGCGTTTTGATATTGGGACTGGAAAGCCTCAGAAAATTCAGTGGGAGAAGAGAAGGGGTTGTCCTCTCAGAGAGATCTGTTCTTGCCAGATTCAGAGCGTTCTGAAATAATTACCAATGTGAAAATTTCATTCAACTCCCATTGCACCCATCCGTTCCACCCACACTTCAGCTCTTAATATTTTTCTAACTTTATCCTTCTCAGTTTCTCTACTATAAAATGCAGGGTTTCAACAGATGATCTATAAAATCCCAGACAGTTTAATAAAATTCTGATTATATAATGCTTTTGCCTTCTAAATCCCTGCCTTATCAACTGACTCAGAGAGGAGAAACTTGGCCTAATCCAAATATATATATATATATATATATATCCACAAATGTCTGTTCCAAGATGTAAGTAAAACCTAAAAGGGAGAAAGAAAAATAAAACTTTTCAAAATAGGTATTTTAACATTACAAAACCTCTTAAATAAAGAATTAAATAAATAGATGTTTTAATTATATAGAAAATGTAGAAGACAGAAAAAAGTAAAAGTTTTATGCTATTTTAAAACTACTTTATTTTGTATATAAGCATCTGGTTATGCTATTCGATAGTTTATTCTTTGTTCAACAGTGAATTTTTAAAATAATCCCACATGCATCAAATGCATGCACCATTCTTTGTCCTACAGGAAATAAACTTGAATTTACTTCTAATTTGAAATATATTTATTTCTATTTTTAAAATATTGCTTAACAGGTATATATAGCATTGTCTTCAAGTTTTCCACTCTGGTTTGGATGTGTGTGAAGCATAAAACAGGGATCCAGGCTAAGGACCAGCAGTAGAAATGGTCAGAGTAAAGAAGAGACAGCAGCAGAGGAATTAGTTAACCAATGAGGAGCTTCTCCACATCTGTGGGACGACGGCATGGTTAGTGAGGAGACCTAGCTCAGCTGTTCTCAAAGGTCTCCGTTGGCAGAAAACACTAGGGACAGATTTGCAGAAAGCCAAGAAGGAAGGGAAGAGGAAGGTGGAGTGAAAGGGAAGGAGCCGGTGTGAATGGCCTTTACACATCCACGCTGCTCACAGGCGAGACAATCTCTTTTCCTCCTCTGCTACTTGGTGCTGACCTCATCGAAAGGATCTGATGAACAATATCGCTTTAGACTCATGTTTGCAAAAATCTTTGCCTGGTACAGAGGAGATTATGAGTGTCATTCTACACCCCACGCGGAATGTTATTATTTTACTATGTGGTTTGGAACCGGGGTGTGAAATTCTCCTTAACTGGAGACAGAGAAGAATGGAATGTTATTTCTCAATTGGGAACACAGTCTTAAAAGAATGACCAGCTTTTAAAACTAAACTTCTACCACTACTAAAAATCAGAAAATTGGGGCAAAAGGGTAACACCCTGCCACAGTCAACGAAGCTTTCTCCTTTTCTGTCTTTCTTTTTTACTTTCTCCACTCCCCTCCCCAGGAGAACGTCTCTGTTTTCTCAGTTCCCAAGTTCCTTTCCCTGCTTTGTTTTCTGTTTGGCAGTCCTCATCAGTTTACCTTTGAAAGATAGCCTAAAAAGACTTCAAAATATGAACATGGGTTCCTTCTGTTTCGCTGGTATAATAAGGGGTTAAATCTAACATCCAGTTGCTGTTCGATGTACCTCAACCAAGGCATAGGCACAATAGCACGGTTTAGGCTTGGTATTCACGAATGATCTATTTTTACTTTCATAAATATTCTTGGTGCAGATCAATGCAAGTCAGCCCAAAGAAGTAAAATCAGTATTATCTGTAGTGGCCAGTGTGCTTCTTGTACCTCTCCAACCCTTCATTGCCTTGGAAGGCTAGTCGGCTTAGTCAGGCTGAGAAAAGCAGGCAGCCTGATTGTGAGCCGTCGCTCAGCAGCTGCAGATAACTGCCCTTGTGGAGAGCGTTTAATCTCTCTGAGTTTCACTTTACAGCCCAGTGGAAAACCCATACAGCAATATTAACTGAACTCTGAAGCGATTTGGTAGAAAATAGCAAAAATTATAGAAGACAAATATCATGTGCTAGGCAAACATCCAAGGATAATGCTCTTTCTTTTTAATGGTTTTGAATCTTGGGTGTTTGTTAAACCAATGATCCTTTCTCTGCACCATCATTTATATACACAGTGCAGAGCCTCAGGAGGATGAGTGGAAATCCATTGTATTGGCAATACCTGCTCATCTTTAATGCTCTTGGTTTGCAGCTTGTAGCATGCCCAGGGGTGCCAAATGATTATTATCAAACTCTCAAGGGCTAGCTACTGCAGATCCAACTACATACAGACTTTGTCACCATGTGTCTATCTATCTATTTATTTATTTATTTTAGAAAAAGAAGTGATACCACTACTTGATAGTGGTAATGGCACATATCAAAACATCAGGAATCTAGAAAAGATCTGGGTTGTTTTTTTTTTTTTTTTTGAGCTTTTATTATTTATTCATTTAACATTTATACACGGAGCTTTTCTCTGTGGTCTGTGTTTTCTACTTGGGGGATTAAGGTTATAGCAGAATAAATAAAAGCAGTGTCTATAAGTTACTTGGGAGATAAATCCTGGAGTTGGTTAAGACAGTGTGCAAGGCCATCAAGAGAGCCAAGGAGGGCGGGCGAAGCCTCGGCCTGTGGGGATGCACCTTCAACTGCAGGATCAAGGACTCTTCCTGAGGGCTGGCGGTTTTCCCACTGGTCCAAGCACGTTGCTGCTCGGCACCTCCGTCTTCAGCCAGCACTGATGACATGGAGCTCCCTGCAGTAAGTAGTCTCCCCTCGATTCTTCCCCCTTTTTTTCCTGCAAAGACAGTTTTCATCCTCATACCTGAGTCACACTGGTAACCAATTATTTTCTGTCATTAAAGAATGCTTGACAAACTGGAGTGGTGGCTCAGAAGTTTGCAGAACCAAACTCTGGGTTCTGTAAGAAATCCTGTCTCCAGGGAATATGTTGGCAGTGATAGAGCTGGTTGAGGACATCCTCCTTGAACCTTACTGTGCACAGGGCAAGCACACTTATAACATGTCCATGCATAACACAAACACACACACACATACACACACACATACACACACACATGCACAGAGGCACACACATCCACTCCACACCTACACACTAAACCCTTCTCAGGTACAACATCAGCTATCTTCTGTTCCTTGTCATGGGGATTTCCTGGATAGCTTGTGTTCTGTCTGGTTTCTCTTTTGGAGGCAGGCTAGCCATGCTTTCACCCTCAGCCCTCCCTGAAGCATTCTTACCAAGCTCCCTGATAACCACAACTTTGGTAAAGCTGCTGACTGATTTTCCGACCTTGGACTGTCAGGAGTAATGACAGAATTACTCACCATCCTGTTTGAAATACCTGTTTCGGTTCAATGTCGGAGAGCATTGGCCCAGGACTTTGTTCCTCCCACAGACCATGCTACTCTCACACATTCTCCATCTTCATTCATACTGAGGTAACTTCCTAGATTTCAACTCCATTTCTTCACCATGGCTCCTTATCATCTCTCTCCAGCTCAGAGACCCAGACTCCTGTCTAAGGGCCTGTGTGTGTCCGAGCATGAGCCTGGTAGCATTCGACTTATTTCAAAGGAAAAAAAAAAATCCGGCAGGGAATGATGAAAGACTACCTCTTTAGAAAAATAAAACAAAATCACAGAATAACTCCACAAATACCCCGAAAGCAAACATAGAAACAGTGACAGCAGACGTGTGGGAGAATTGTCTGTATTCTGTCAATCATGTTTTAAATAAACGCTGATTGGCCAGGCAGGAAATATAGGCAGGAAAACTAGACAGGAAGTAGAAAATGATGTAATGAGAACAGGAGGGTTCTGGAAAGGAGGAAGCTCATTCCTCCCACTCCTGCCCAGACCACAGAAGCAGCAGGATGTGAGCTACCCCACTGAAAAAAGGTACTGAGCCACATGGCTAACATAGATCAGAAAAATGGGTTAATCAAGATGTGAGAGTTAGCCAATAACAGGCTACAGAAAATGGGCCAGGCAGTGTTTGAAAGAATACAATTTGTGTGATGTTATTTCGGGGCAAGAATACAATTTCCATGTAATTATTTTGGGTAAAGCTAGCCGGGTAGCGGGACACAGCCCCGCTGCTCCCACTACACAGAAATATTGTAGCCTTAGAAATCAATTTGTTCCATTGACTAGAAAAGAAGTGTGAATGAAGAAATGGATACTTTCGGTTGGGGCCACTGTCTTCAGAGTCACTGGCCGACATGGTACATGTGGGCAGGATTTCAAACAATTGTTAGAGAGTTATGTTTGATTTCCACAGTAGTGCAGAGTTAGGGGGAAAATGACTTATGCTCCACTGGTAGCAATGTCGACATCCAGAAAGATTCAAAACCTTCTTAAGGTGCATGTATGCATGCATGGGAATCCCATTTTTTGAAACAGCTTCTATCATTGAGGAAGGTACTGGGTGACTCATGGTTTTATCTATCCTATTTGTGAAATACAGGCTTATATCATTCAAGAAATATTAAATTAAATTTTGACAGAATGTCAGCTAGCCCCCAACAAAGGGAAATTAAGCATATCAAATAGTGTGATGTTTTATCAGATATCAAAAAGATTAAGGTGTCTAAGGAGGCGTGAAAAGCAAACAGTGTATAAACAAAATAAACAGCAGTAGATATCTGAGACATTTTACCCAGTGTGATTTGATATGAACATATTTGAGCCCCTCATAGTGATAAAATACCAGCAAGCTGAAGTCATCTGTGGCTTGAACAATGTGAAAATTGCTATTGTAGATTAGTTTAGCTAAAACATCTCAAAATAACCCAACAGAGACAAATTGTCTGGTATACTAAATTTAGATATGCTCTGGGTTGCTTATAAAATTAAATTACTTGTTATTGGATAGGCTGATATTTGATATGATTTGATGTGATAATGCCAAAGGAAGATTCTGAAAATCAGCACTGTAAGGTATATATCTCATGTAATTCTAATGAGAGGATTGTTTCGTACTCATTTTCTACTTAATATATACATAAAATAAGAAGTATTGACAGTTTTCAGCCCAAGAAAGTTTAAAGAAAGAAAGAAATTTCTACACAGGTATGCTTATTCTTTTTAATTATAATTGTTTAAGGAAAGAGGATATTTGGGTGTGCCATACTTAAAGAAACATAAACAATATGTATATTGTCTTTTAAACACTTCAAGTCCTCAAATTCCACAGGTCATGAGTCTAGAAAAAATAAAGTCATTGAGGAAGGAGTCTATAGGAGTTACTTTGAAATAAATGTATTTTTTTTTGCTTTTTTAAATTCTGTTTTTTTATTAATTTTTATTGAGCTCTACATTTTTCTCTGCTCTCCTACCTGCCTCCTCTTCAACCCTCTCCCAAGGTCCCCATGCTCCCAATTTACTCAGGAGATCTTGTCTTTTTTTGCTTCCCATGTAAATTAGATCTATGTATGTCTCTCTTAGTGTCCTCATTGTTGTCTAGGTTCTCTGAGATTGATTTGTGGGCTTGTTTTCTTTGTTTTATGTTTAAAAATCACTTATGAGTACATGTGATAATTGTCTTTCTGGGTCTGGGTTATCTCACTCAAAATGATGTTTTCTAACTCCATCCATTTTCCTGCAAAATTCAAGCTGTTGTTATTTTTTTCTGCTATGTAGTACTCCATTTTGTAAATGTACCACATTTTCCTTATCCATTTCATGGTTGAAGGACATTTAGGTTATTTACAGTTTCTGGTAATGACAAACAATATGCTGCTAGGAACATGTCCTTGTGGCACGTTTGAGCATCCTTTGGATATATACCCAATAATGGCATTATTGGATCTTGAGGAAGGTTGTTTCCTAATTTTCTGAGAGATTGCCACACTGACATCAAAAGGAGTTGTACCAGCTTGCATTCCCACCAGCAATGCAGGAGTGCTCCCTTTTCCCTAACACCTCTCTAGCATAAGTGGTCATCGGTGCTTTTGATCTTGGCCATTCTTACAGGTAAAAGAGGAAATCTCAGAGTTGTTTTGATTTGACTAAGGATGTTGAACATTTCCTTAAATGTCTTTCAGCCATTTTAGATTCCTCTGTTGAGAGTTCTCTGTTTAGGTCTGTACTCCATTTTTTTTTAATTGGATTATTTGTTTGTTTGTTTGTTTGTTTTGATGCCTAATTTCTTGAGTTCTTTGTATATAGAGTATAGCATATAGAGACACTATCTTTTGAAAATTAATAAAGAAAGGAGGAGGCAGTATGGTCAATGAGTCACATAGCTATTGCTTGGGCATCTTTCCTGCAGGGCTCCTGGACTGCACTTGCAAAGAAATGGCTGCTTGGCTAACTAGAGAGTCACTTGCTAAACCACATCCATGGTTGTCCTAGCGGTTTCTGATGCTTTCCTCAGTCTCTCCTTTGTTCCTTCCCTCTGGCTACTTGGGCCTTGATAGAAATACTGAACTCTTCTAGGAACGTTCTCTGTAGCTGTGAGCCTGGCACAGAAGACTCGGAGCTTTCCCAGGTTTCTCTAGCAATATGAGTCTGCAGTGGTCCTCCCTAGAGACTCCCCATCTCTGGTGCTGGGCTTCAGCCCTCTTGACATCTGCTTCAAGCCACTGCCTACTATCTCAGTGGGGGAAGCTTGGGGCTTTGATTTATAAAAGGGAACTTTTCCTTGAAGCCAGAGTTCTTTTGTGGCTTTTATATACAGCCTTATCTGGCTCTGAGAAAGTGATCTGCATGATAGATGGGAACAAATGAGTTGGGTGACTGGCTATTTCTTCTCTTTGGATCATTAGTTTTTCCCCCAGTTGACTGGGAAGTCTGCAGATTTCTACCTCACTGACACTTTCAGCAGCAAGGAAGAAATGAGTCCCAAGGCATGGCTGGCGGGAGGCCTGGAGCAGGTCAGATGTTACAATGATGTTGGAAATGTCTAATATACGGGAACAACCTTCTCCTGGAAGGGTTGCGCTTTATTGAATTGCCATTTGCCTCTCCTGATGTCCCTAGACCGGTTTTTTTCTGAAACTCTGCTTCTGAAATAGTGTCCCTTCTCTCATTTGTCCTGCAGACCTTCCTTCGACATCATGAAAGCACTGGGAAATAAAAATGACTTTAATGGCCAGGGCTAACGGGAGGAACCATGGATATCAAATCTTTGCCAGGAAGTGGCCTCAGACACTTGGAGCCTGGAGATGGCAACCTTAACCCTGATGTTGCCCCAGGTTCTTGTCAGTAAGAAGTGAGTTCCCACAACTAAACTGAGGTCTCTGACAGAGTGCAGAATTATGTGCGCGTGATTAGACTTGGCCAACATGCACTGCTGGTCCCATCTCCATACTGAGACAATTAACAAGTCCCGCTTCGTGCCTCTCTCTGTCATCCTGGTGACTTTCTGAATTTAATTGTGAATGGTTTTTCCTTCTCTCACTTTCTGTCTTCCTGTGTCAATGGAGTGATTCAAAGACAAGTGCTGGGCAGGAGTGAGCTCCTGCTGCAAGAAGAAGCTGGCCTCACTGCCTCTGAAGGGTGGTTCACACCAGGCTCACTGCCTGCAAAGGGTGGCTCATACCAGGTATCTAGCTGGTCCCATTATGGAGCTTGTTAACTTCAGATTATCTTCATTTAACGTGTGTGTGTGTGTGTGTGTGTGTGTGTGTGTGTTGTGCATGTGTGATACATTTTACAGAAACCCACCCCGGGGAGAGAAGGGCCTGTTGCCTCTTTATTACACTGTAGAAGAGCCACATTAGCGTTCCAGTCTATATATTATGAAATTAAGTGGATACCCTTGGGGTTAATTCCTTGTTGTAATTGTAATGAAAAGAAACACTTTCTAACCCTCCATTTAAGATCTATAACTATTAAAAGCCACTAGCCTTAGTGACTCCTGGGGCCAGTGGAGCGCTTTAGGGTGTATGAAAAGGGGCACTCCTACAGTGTCCAATATCAGTAATTTAAAAAAGTAACCACCTCCAAGTGGGAAAATGAACAAATGGGTTTTCCGTCTTGCCCCTCCCCGTTGTTTTCCCGTGGTGGAATCACTCATCAACCCTGTGAAATCATATGCATATTAAAATCGTGGCCCTGCCTGCATGGGTTTGCAGCGGTTGGGGCCCTAGAGCTGAAAGGAGTGAACCCAAGCCCCAACGCCTAGCCCAGAAGGAATCTCCCACTGGTAACGCCTTGCAAATAGAAATTTAGTTTCTTCCAAGGGAGATTCACTGGGGAAACACACTACTCTGAAGGGTAAGCTTCATGCCCAGCAAAAGACGATCAAGAGAAGATGAATTCGAAGGTCCAGTGGAGGTTCCTTGTCCTGCAGTGCATGTCAGCACTCTTGTTTCCACTGTTGTTGTTTTTACCTTATTTCTTTAATTTAAATTTTATTTTATTTATGTTTTTGTTCTTCACACTCTTTACACCACAGGTCCTTTGTGTATATATTATAGCTTTCAGGTTAGTATTTTCACGGGATTCTTGAGTGCGCAAATGAGTGGATGTTTGTTTCCTGTGCTTTATCTTGGGCGCTTTTGTTTGTTTTGTCCAAATCCTATGTCTCAGTTTTTGTTTTATTTCAACTTATTATTGTCTGTTTTCTAATGAGAGACAGAAAGGAAGTGGATCTGGATGGGAGAGGGGTGCAGAGTAGCTGGGAGGAGGAGATGCATATTTTTGTAAAGAAAAAAACCTATTTTTAGTAAAGGAAAGGTAAAATTGTGGCTGTGGGTTCTAGGTTAGCGTACAGTCAGAGGTAGCATTTGGGTAAATTGTTCCAATGGATGAAGCTTCAAGACTGAGAAAAAGAACTGCACCAGAGAACTGCCGTGTGAGGTCAATTCCTTGGATGCCTCCAGAGCCTCCTCTGTTTATCTGAGAGTTGTCTCAACAGCCACTTTCAATTCTAAACACTCGCTTTATAGCATTTAGCCTGCTATAATTCAGTTTACTGTTAGCGTCAAAAAATAAAAAAATAAAAAAGAGAGTGTACATTCTGCATGTGACATCTGATTTAATTTCTTTATTATAGCTATTATAGCCATTAAATATCAAATTTATTGGTGTATTATCATCTGACACAGTGTGAATCACTGGTACATACACAGGGAACAACGATAATAATTTCAAATAAAAGAGAGATTTCACTTTACAATAGTGTGAATACACAAACGATGGAAGGCAGAAGAGGGAAAGAGAGCAGAGACTTTGTGACGCTCCTAAGGTTTGGGGGGAATTCCTGTGAGTAAAAGTGTTTGCTTGATTGTGGTTGACAGGATCACAGTACTTTTCCTTTTCTTCTTTCACTCATGATACAGATTGCCTCTTTCTAAAAACAAAGCAGCTGCATGTATGCCTGGCAGGAAAAGAACAAACTATAAAGTAATTGTGATATTTAAAAGTTTCCATTTTAATGCCACAGGGAAGGTGAGGGAAGGGTCTACTTAGAGGACCCCTCCCCACATAGATAATGCTGCACATTGTCACAACTTACTAGGAAAAAAGTTTTGCTTTTGGTGACTAGTCCTGTTAATTCACATAGCAGAGATCCTGGTGACTTTGTGCTTATGGTGTGTGTGTGTGTGTGTGTGTGTGTGTGTGTGTGTGTGAAGGTCTTTTAGAATACTCCCCAAAAATCCTCTCTCCTCTGTTTTCCTTACACCTCTTGCAGCTCTTGGTATTTCTAAACGTGTCCCCTATGCACCCATTTCAGAATGCCAGCAGAGGGCTGGTAATAGCCCATCATGTTTAGGTCACTGGCTTGTATCAAAGCCAGGCAGGTGGTCTGAGTGAAATTAGCAGTTCAGTTCCCAGCTTCCCCCACTCCACTCAATCAAAACTATGCACCAGCTTCACGCCTGGGCTTCCTACTTGTCTCTAATTGGCCACTTGGGAGAGAAGATTTTCAGACACTCAGACAAGACTATGACAATACCAGCGAGAACTGCTCAGTAGAGGCCTTCCTGAAAGTCTTGTGCTAGGCATGATGGCTTTAAAGATATTTGTTCTCCCTTCCTCCCTCCCTTCCTTCTTTCCTTCTCTCCTCACCTCTTTCTTCTCTCTTTGAGAGAGGGTTTCACACTGTAACCCAGGCTGGTCTGCCACCCACTCCAGACTGGCTTTGAACTCAGAGGAATCCTCCTGCCTCTTCCTTTCCACTTCCACGACAGGATTACAGCAAGTGAGTTTTGATTGGTTTGCAAATGCTCCTCGCTGTATAAGATCACTTGAAGAAAGTATGAGAGCAGCTCATTTCACTTCTGTTCCCCTGGAACCTTACATTGCCACAGTACAGTGAACAAACCTGGACACTTTTACGAGGCCGTCATAACAGGGCCCAAGAATGGAATCCTGTGAGGAGATTTCTGAGTGCTCCCGAGAACACTCCAAGAAAACAAGTCTTGTGAGCACAGTTACTTTAAAAACATGGAATTGTTCTTGGAATGCGTGTTCTGGCTCCTTCCAGGTGTAGCAGATAGGAGTGAGTTTGCCCATCACAATTAGTTACAGTTACTTGGTTAAAGGCTCTACAGGAAAGCATGTTTTTATCATATGCCCACCACCCCCCACTCGCCTCTCGCAGGCAGCTTGCCCTGACTGACAACTGGACACTTCACTCATGCAGCTCCTCTCAAGCCCTCAGTAGAAATCATCTGATGCTCTGAATAAAGCTGGCTACTGCATGAGACTTCATCCCGCTGCATTTATGGGCTCCCTTCTCCCAGGTCCTACTAGAGTGCTGAACACATGGCTACAACATCATTGTGCTGGTGAGATTTTGTCACCTTGTCACCAGGAAGAGAAACTTCAACTGAGGAATAGAGACCACGTAGGGGTGCTATTTACTGACCTGCTCTCCTGTCTTGTTTAGATTGATTTCTTAGCCAAACCAGGACCACCTGTCCTGTGGAGGCATCGCCTACCATGGGTTAGGCCCTCCTACAACAATCATTAGTAAAGAATTTGCCCCTCAGATCTGCCTACAGGCCATCTGATGGATACAGCTCCAGATCCTGCCTCCTGAAAATCCTGCTTGAGTTCCCACCCTGACATCCTCTGATAAATGAACTGTTAACCTGTAAGTTAAAATAAACCCTTTTCTCCCCCCCCCACTGGTTCTGATGAGATTTTAATACAGTAACAGAAAACAATCTAGGACAACAGTTAAACTCAAAGTGCTGTAAGTTCAAAACTATCCAAATATCAGGGGTTTCCCTGTGTCTTTTTTGTTTCCTGTTCTAAGATCTAACCTTGAAATACTATTGCCTCTGTTCTCATTCCTTCCTTGTCTGCTCCACTTAAGGGCAGGTCCTCTGCCCTTAGTCTCTCATGACCTGAAATAGTGGTTAGTTTTTTGGAGAATGTCCCTAATGTGTTAGAAATATTTGTATGTTTTTCCCCTCCTCGTGTTAGATTTTTGTCACTAAATTAAGGCAATTTTGGCAAGAATATTCCTGATGTGATACACCCAACTCCCTGTGTATCACACAGAATATATTATGTAGTCATCTGAGGACCAGTGACTGACCAGAGTCTGCTGCTTCCCCACTGTGATCTTCCTATTTTTCTGATAGAGTCACTTTAACCTTCAGAAATTTCAAGCTCTGGTGAAAGTGTGTGCCGACTAGTGCATATGTTCCAGGAAGAAAAACAAGAGTTGCCCCTTTCCTCTGAGTTTCACATTTCAGTCTGATTTTATTTTTTATAAACAATCTTTCATTATTAATATTTTGGATGCTTCTGTTTTGTGTGTGACTGAGGGTACACAGATCTGTACAGATGTAAGTGCACAGTTGTACGTGCATGTGGAGGTCAGATGTTAGCCTTGGGTGTTACTCCTCAGGGCTTGTCCACCTTGCTTTTGAGACAGGGTCTGTCTCTCACTGGCCTGGAACTTGTCAAGTAGGATGTGCTGGCTGGACAGCAAGCCCCAGGGATCCACCTGTCCACCTTCATCTCGTCAAACCCACTTATAAAATCAACGGTGATGGGCATAGGCATTGGGACTCTGGGGAGACAGCTAGATTCTGGAGGTACAGTCCTTATGAACACAATTCATACTCTCATAGAGGGGCTGAAGTATGATCACCTCCTGTCTGCCATGAGAAAAACAATGAAAAAAATGGCATTTTGTCCAAGTGAGGAAAAAACCTCCAGAACTTGATTTTGTGGGTCCCTTGATTGTGGACTCCCAGGCTCACTATCCCAAGGAACACATTTCTTTTTAAATATGTAATTACATTTAATTGATTAACTAATTGTGTGTGTGAGCAGATGTGCATACATGTGGAAGTCAGAGGATGACGTAAAGAGTTGGTTCTCTTCTTTGCCAAATGGGCCCCAGGTGTGAAACATCAGGGATTTAGGTGCTGAGACATCTTGCCAGTCCTAGAAATAAAATTATTTGTAAGCCACTGAACTCATGGTGTTTCTTATGTAAATGAAGGCAACTAATTTGAACAATTAGAAAAACTGTTCTTTGTTTTCTCCCACTATATAGTGAGCCACAAGAATGTGAAGAATTGTGGACTATCTTTATTTAGTTCTCTAATAGGCAGCAAAATGCATGCTGTGCTGGGTGATTAATATATATTCATTAAATAGAAAAATATGTACTCTGAAGGGAGACAGTAGAAATTAGAAGTATCAGCTTGTAGTCAAAGAAGTTCATGACTAGAAGACATCACAGGACTAAACAATCACAGTATTATTTATATGGTACCTCATGTGAACCTGTTGAAGGATTAAGCTATGTGTAGCCTGCTTTCTTAGAATTCCTAAGACAGCTCTGAAGAACCTATTAGGGAACATTGGCTGCTGGCTCCACTATCTTTCTATTGATGTCATAAATAGGCACAAATTCAGCTGCTTAAAACAATGCATGATTATTATCTTACAGAGATGCCAGTCTCAAGTCAAGCTTACGTCTTGCTGGGTTACTGGGTTCCTTTGGGGTCTCACTTCAGTTGCTGACAGAGCTCAGATCCTTGAGCCTCTGGGGCTTAAGTCCCTGTTCCTCATAGGCTGTTGGTGAGGGTACTCTCAGGTTTTCAGGGTTCCTTCATCGTGCCTTCAGTCCTGTGTTCTTCCTCATCCAAAAACCAGCAAGGTTTGTTGAGTAGGAATCTTTCTTACATCTGACATTGCCAGTCACCGATCCTTCGGTTTTTATTTTTCAGACACATGTTGGCTACATCAGGTCCAGAAGATACTCTAGTATACTCTCTTTTAACATCTGTGTAGTACAGTACCTCTTTTTCATCCCTTGGAACTTACAAACATGTTAAGTTACATAGCAAAGAAGGACTATGGTAGCTGATGAAATCAAGCTGTAGTCAGCATTCTCTAAGCTTCTACAAATAGCCTGGCTTATCTAGGTGATTCGAACTTAATCACCAAGGTCTGAGTATGGGTAAGGCAGTGTCATAATAATGAGATGATGTGAGAAGCTCACCTATTGTGGTCAGCTTTCATGGTGGAAGTGGGTAGTAGACCAGAGGCTATTAACGGCCTCTGAAGTGTGAAGAAAACAAGCAAATGAACTCTCCAGGAAAGCAGCCAGAAGGACTCAGCCTTGTTAAAACCCACTGAGAACCCATTTTGGACTTCTGACTCCCAGAACTCTATTTTAACAGTTTGTTAGTGCGTTGTGTCACTAATATGTTTTTGAAAAATTTGGAGACTCTTCTGAGGGAGCCCATGCTAATCTTCAATTAGCTGTGTAGCCCAGAATGGCTTTAGGGCATACCTCACCCCACCCAACCCTGCCTCAGTCTCCCTAGTGCTAGTGTTATCTGCTTGAGAAGCTATAGCCCGCCTTCATGATTACAAGCAGTCATAGTAGAATCCCCCATTCCATTGCCTTGACCTCGCCTACAAGTCCCTTTTCCTTGCCCAGGGATATAGTTTTTTTGGTTCTATAAAACAATATGTAGATTAATATTTTTATGAGATTTGTCATTGGCTTTCTGTAGTTGCTGGGAAACTGAATGAGATTAACGTGTGTTAATAAGAGATGACCAATACAGAAAACAGAGGGTAGTGGGAAGCCAGGGTCTCATTCTATTGCCTTCTACAGTCTCATTCTGTGCATGGTCTTTTACATACTGTACGCAATACTGTTCTATTATCATGGTTTTTCTAACATTTTGATTTGAGGATTGCATATTTATGTAGTGAATGAATGGTAAAACTGGAATTTTATTCTTGGATTCTTAAACCTAGTTCTTTCTTCCGACCTTAAATTTGTTTAATCTAGTTTTTGTGTCAGAGAAAACAAGTAGGAGAATAAAATTTCCCCTAGGCCCAATCCAATCATCTTTTAGTTTTATCTTATATGTTATGGTATCTACATTTGTATCAAACACTAGCTTTCTCTACCTTTGTATTAAACACCAGCTCTCAAAGACCAGAAATGACAAGTCACCATAGGTGGATCAAATGATAAAATTTATCTTCGATGGATCAAGTGGTTCATAAGTTAAGGAAGTAAAAACAAATCAAATAATGTCATTAAAATTAATAAATGGGAAAAATATGAAAGTAAAAACTGGTTTTTGCTTCTAAGGTGTGTGAAGTTTTGTCTCATTTCCCATTTCAAAAGATAAAGCTCACTTGGATTGGATTTGAATGGCACTGAACTGGTCAATAAGACTATGAGATTAACACTTGAGAGTCACTGAGTAAGAGTAGTGAAAAAGTCTGAAAAAAAAATATAATTCAGAAAACTCATCACACTGTAAGAACCTACTCAAGCTGTTAACAAGAACTAATAAAACTTGTACAGACTCTTACTTGAGGTTCCAACGGCAGGACCAGTCATAATAAATGATACATTTGTCTGAGCAGACACAGATTATCTTCTTTTTGGATGAGACTATGAAAAACCTTGCCTTGGTTTGTCTTGTTCTACTGTGTTGTATATTATTTGTTTTGGTGACTTGTTAGCATCTTTAAGTCCAGCAACCAGTGAAATCTATGGAATCACTGAACAAAAATCCTTTGGTAAATTGCTTTTAGATCACGTGTTGGGTCATTCCTATCTCTGATATTCTGATAGACCCACTGTCTGGGACATTTAGATACCTAGAGGGGGCCTTGCCATTGGGATCTCTTCATTCAGTGTGTGATATTTCTGACACTTGCTTTAATTATTGAAAATTGTCTCTGTTCCTAAATACTGGACTGTGCAATACTATTAGAATTTTCTTCCTCTTATGCCACCATGCTTTATAAACAAAACAAAACAAAAGCTTTCTATTGCCTCAAATGAAATTTTTGATAAATGTACCTGATAAATATTGACATCACTATGTTTTATGTTAGTAACAGCTACAAATTTCGGTAATGCATGTTTGGTGTGTCTTACATGGTTTTTTTTTTGGGTTTTTTTGTTTGTTTTACATATTAGATTGGTCTCTTATGTGGCTTAGTGTGTATGTGTGTTCAACTTGGATGTCTTATGTATGCTGCTCTCCTCATAATTATTATCATTCTGAGACGGGGTTTCTTTTTTTTTCCTTTGTTTTTATTTATTTATTTAATTATTAAAGATTTCTGCCTCCTCCCCGCCACCGCCTCCCAGTTCCCTCCCCCTCCCCCAATCAAGTTCCCCTCCCTCGTCAGCCCTAAGAGCAGTCAGGGTTCCCTGCCCTGTGGGATGTCCAAGGACCTCCCACCTCCATCCAGGTCTAGTAAGGTGAGCATCCAAACTGCCTAGGCTCCCACAAAGCTAGTACGTGCAGTAGGATCAAAACCCAGTGCCATTGTTCTTGACTTCTCAGCAGTCCTCATTGTCCGTTATGTTCAGCGAGTCTGGTTTTATCCCATGCTTTTTCAGACCCAGTCCAGCTGGCCTTGGTGAGTTCCCAATTGATCATCCCCATTGTGAGACGGGGTTTCTAACTAAACCTGAAGTTTGCTGTTTTGGATAGACTGGCTGACAATCTATCAGGATTCGTCTGTCTCTACCCACCTCCTAGCACTGATATTACAGGCAAACACTGCCATGTCTGGCTTCTTACGAGGATACTAGAGATCTGAACTCAGGTCTTGTGATTACACTGCAAGCACTTTACCCACTGAACCATCTCTCCAGACCCATTTCTATTTTTTCAAGGTTGACTTAAATTCAAAATTTCTTGAGCTTGGCTGCAGCAGCCCAGAGAATGCATGTTTGTGGCCTCTGATCATCGTAAACAATATTGCGAATAATGTATAGGAATTTGAACACAATTATCTTTCCCCATAATGCTTGAATAGTTTAATTCTTCTTCTGGTCATGGTCATTTAGAAATGCCATTGCTTAAGTAACTCTATGGAATTTATAATAAGCTAAGAAGTTAATAAATTCTAAATTGAGAAATACTTAGTTTAAATTGAGAAATTCATGATTTTTCAGTTTGACTTTCTTTGAACATAGTTTGTTTGACCTAAGGTAGTAAGGTTAATGTCATCCAAAAGCACCTCCCAGAAACAACCTCTTAGGGCATCTGTTGACCAGGGCAGTTTGATACATAGAATTAGTCATCAAGATAACCAAAGTGTACAGTATTTGCAGCACATAAACACGTCACATTCTCATTATGAATATTATGAATATAATCCCAACTGACTATCCACTGATTTTTTTTTTAAGCATCAGAATGTATGACAAGGTTCAGCAGAGTCAGGCAGATCTCTGTGAGTTCGAGACCAGCCTGGTCTACAAGAGCTAGTTCCAGGACAGGCTCCAAAACCACAGAGAAACCCTGTCTCGAAAAACCAAAAAAAAAAAAAAAAAAAAGAATGTATGACAAGGTTCAGATCATCTCAAGTACCAAAGGGACAATGACCTGCAACATTTGCATTTTCTTATTCAGCAGGCCATATTCTGCTGTTTTGAACCCTTGAATATCTAGAAATCTGCAGCAGCCTTTGTAGGGTGTCCTTGTATTCTTGATCCGCCCTGCCATGCTAGATTCCTGGCTCTCTTCGTTTCCCATTGCCTTCTGTGTCTAACTCCCCCCGGTAGATGCTCTGCAGAGCTATGTGTGGCTACACAGCCTCATGTGATCTCTTTAACTCAAACTATGGAGTCAATGTCATTCTGTGAGCATCTGTGTCAAGGACACCAAGGCTCTGGACCTAAGTGCTGCAGAAGTGGCGATCAAAGGAGAAGTGTCGGGGCTTCGCTGTGGAGAATGATTTTCCTGTAAATAATGAGAAGTGTGTTGTTGAGGATTACAAACCCAGCTGTAGCATGGAGACCTGACTATTTAAAGGACAGGAGGCAGCTTTCAAAAGAAGCGATGAACTCAGTGGGAGTCCTGGGTGTTATGTATTCAATTCTAAAATAGATTTTTCAGGAGAAGAAAAACACCATTTAGTTACTTTTAAGGAGTTTAAAGTGCTAAGGAAAAGAAATTATAGCATAAACATTTAAGCTTTTAAATATTTTGTCTACATTTTCTTTCTATTGCCCTGGTTCATCAGTTTGTATTCTCCCTTGCTGTACTTCATTAATAATTATTTTAGGTAATAAATATAAATCACATTCCTGCAATCATATCACACAAACACAATTTACATCTATACAATACATAAAATTTTTCTATTTCTATATAGCTATAGGAATCGCTTGTCTTTAGAAGGTATCGATTCTTATATTTAGCCCCATTGTAAAACTTTCTTTTTAAAAAATATTTATTTATTTATTTATTATGTATACAATATTCTGTCTGTGTCTATGCCTGCAAGCCAGAAGAGGGCACCAGACCCCATTACAGATGGTTGTGGGCCACCATGTGGTTGCTGGGAATTGAACTCAGGATCTTTGGTAGAGCAGGCAATGCTCTAACCTCTGAGTCAACTCCCCAGCCCCGTAAAACTTTCTTCTTCCTTTGAGAAATCTTTCTATTCCATTGTCAACTTTCTTCCAACACCTGCCATGCTAATATGGTAGAATTAGTCTGAAAGGTAAGAGGGCAGTTTCTCAATTTCTTCTGCTGTGTCAGGGAAACACAGTGATGAATCTGCTGTTAGAGGGGCAAAGAAGACAATGTACTAGACTCATGCAAATAAGAGGATTGCTGACATTAGTAGAGCAATATAAGTAATATAAGTATGAATATGTATAATACATATAAATAAAAATATGCTCCTGTAGAAAAACTTAAGTCAGAGGCAGTAGTCCCTTTCAGTTCAGCCTTGCAGTATGCATTAGTCAGGTTTCTTAGAGAAACAGAGCTGGTGAATTACATAGGCATAAAAAAAAAAGAGTATATGGCTTGGGTTGTGTAGTAGGAACTTAAAGGTCCAACAATGGCTGTCTTCATACTAAAGATGAGAACTCAGTAGCTGATCAGGCTAGGAAATTGGACAACTCGGCAGCCCAATCAGATGCTGCAGGCCTGGAAGATTTCCAGAGAGCCATTGACCTTCAGTTCATGTGGGGAAGCCTAGGAAGCTGCAGCTTGATGTTAGTGGAGGATGCTGGTGGCAGTGGCACACTTACCAACAAGAAACGGGCTAATGCAAAATTGATCTCATTTAAACTGCAATTGTGAGACTATTTGGTTACCAAGCATACAAACACCTTTGGGCCTCTTTCATTGTCTCAGGAATGACTGTACTTTAGACACAGAACAGTATCTACCACATTCCTTTCTAAAAGACTATTGTAAAAAAAAATAATGAATAAATAGCAAAATAAAATTTTAAAAAGTTTAGTGCTTTCTTTAAAAATTCCCTCTATAATGATTAATCTTGCTTCTAAACTGGGTAGGATACATCAACTAAGAGATGTATACCTAGACTGGTGTGTGAATGCATTCCCAACATTCCCAAAAAGGACTGCAGGAGAGGAGGCCTTCCCCAGAGTGGTCACTGACTGGCACCTCTGGTTGGTGGCACAGATACAAAGAGGGCATGTTAAGAGGTGCTGCTGCCCCTCCTGCCCATCTCACTCCCTTTCTCCATTTCTTTCTTGGTTCTCCATTTCTTTCTTTCTACCCTACCTCCTTCTTTACTTCATGGTGTGTAGTGAGTGCTTGTGAGTACATATGCATGCACATCTGGAGGCCAGAGGAGGACTTCAGGTGGCATCCTGTCCTGTCATTCTCCTACTGATCACCCTGAGATGGGACCTCTCGCTGCACCTGGAGCTCCCTGACTTTTTTTTTTTTTTTTTTTTTCAGATAAGCTGGCTGGTAGGTCAGCAAGTCCCCAAGACTCTCTGGTCTCTTCAATGTCCAGTACTAGTTTCAGAAGCTCATGTGACCATGTCAGCCTTCACATGGTGGGTTCTGGGCATCTGACCTCAGGTCCTAATGCATGCACAGCAAGATTTCTGTCCTTTTACTTCAGTCCCACAAAGTCTGATTTAGAACTTGATGTCAGAAGACAACCCTAGAGCTGTGGCTGTGAGTGGTGGCTGGCTGAAGACTTCAGTTATAAGATTCTAGTGCCTCCTGCTTACTCTGAGCTCCAAAGGGGAAAGGAGGGAATCGTACTGTCTTGATGCCCTGGGTGACTTTCTATCTAGCACATCATGGTGGCTTTATCCCTGCTCAAAAGCATTGCTGTCTATTTTCTACATTTTTCCTCTTTCTGTAAGTCATTGTGGAAGGAATATCTAACATGTTTATAACGACCTTTAAAATTGCTTTTCCTCTTAAGTTAGGTTATTAAAAAATGAGTCTTCCCATAGCTTTATTGTGTTTTCAAAATTTTATTACTATTTTTTTGTTTTAATGGAACCATATTTTTTAAATCCTAGCTACTTTACCAGTCCTTTCTCACCATGGAAAGAAGAGCCAGAGTTGAGTATGCGCTGAGAAGAGATCACAGTCTTGAGTTGTCTCCAGACCACAAGGAACTTAAAACTAAATCTACCTGTAAAGTCCAAGACTCAATATAACAAGAAGGATTTCCCTATCCGAATCAGGAGGGACTCTTTATACCCACAATTGTCAAAAAGTCTTTAAAAGATTCAGAAGTTCTAAATTGGTAGCAAGTCCAATGTGGAGAAATCCTATTCCTATTACTCTTTCTTTTTTAAATAAAAAAAAAATACAATTTTTTTCTTACATTTTTTTTGGGGAAATGTCATACACAAGTTTCTTTCTCATTCTTTCTCCCTTCAAGTCAGTCCCAACTTTCATAAAATTCTATTTCTGTTTTACCTAAAACACCATTTTTACACCATTATCATAAATATCTTGTGATAATCACATGTTCAATATGGATGAATTTTTTGTAGCTTTTTAAAAAAATTTTATTCTGATTAATTGATGGGTATCTGTAGCCATGAGATCTTCTTGGACAGTCAAGCTATCCAGTAATAACAATCTGGAGTTTTGATTGGCTCAGTGTATCAAGGTTTATTTCTCCCTTAAAACAAGGCAGTGGCGAGGTCGTGGTAGTTACTAAGGGATGGGGCCATGTTCTAGTTCAATTGTGTTTCTAGCACCGCTATAGTTGGGGAAAGATACTGTAGTAAATAGCCAACAATATCTGTTGAATATTGCTCTGAAAACTATGCAGGACACCACTGGTTTCATCGGTCAGAAAAAGCAATGTGATTCTGCCTGACTTAAAAGGACTTAAGAGAACAAATTAGACTGATTAGTGGTACAGAGGACTGTGGCAGTAGAGCATCTTCATATGCTCGTATAGGTAAGATAAAACCAGGATTCCAGGTGAAGTAAGCTGCAGGAAAGCTCCATGACCCATAAAGATGAAATATTTTTTAAAAAGTTACAGACAAAGCTAACAAGAAGTCTCCATATATACCACAGCTCATTTTCCATAGTATTACACATTATGTAATTATTAATAAAGAGATATTTAAGCATGGCAAAATATCTTAGTAGATAAAAGAATATTCTGGTTAGGTGTTTATGTTTTGTTTTGTTTTTGTTTGCTTTTGATCGACTAGACTGAGGCTAGAGTCTTCTGGGAAGAGGGAACCTTAATTGTGGAATTTTCCTCCACCAGATAGTCTCTAGGCAAGGTTGTGGGGGTATTTTTGGTGTGGGCGTGCCCAGTCCATGGTGGGTGATGCCATCCCTGGGCAGATGGTGGTGTGTGGGCAGCCTATGGAAATCCCCAAACAAGCTAGGATGATGTCAGGACAAAGGGTTGCTCTCCATAAACTGTCAACAGGCCCCCACTGGTGAGGACAACATCCACACAACTCATTGAACAATGAGAAATCAAGGTGCCTACATGGAGTCTTTACCCCTATATTCTAGTCTCTTTAGTACAGAGCAAGTACTCTGCAGAATACCAAAAGGGAAATATGAACACCAACCCAGCCACAAAACCTTTGACTTACAATCTGTCCTGCCTGCAAAATATGCTAAGGCAATGGTAGCCCAGAATTTGTGGGAGTAGCCAACCAATGTTGGATTTAATTTGAGGCCCAAGGCATGAGAACAAACCTGGATGATCAGGAATCAGAGACTGGATAACCCAGAGACCTAGGATAGTACCAAACATGATTGGTATAAAACAAAACAAAAACAAAACATGCAAACAAACAAAAAAGCCAACAATAAAATTATTCCTAATGACATTCTGCTATATGCATAGACCAGTGCCTTATCCAGTCATTATCGGAGAGGCTTCCTCCAGCAGCAGGTGGGAACAGATTCAGACCCACAGCCAGATACTACGTGGAAAGCCTAAATTGGAAGTCTCTATCAAATCCCTGCCCTCAGACAGAGTTCAGAAAATCTTACAGAAGTTGGGGAGGTATGTTGTAAAGATTGTCAGAGCCAAGGGAATAGAGGATGCCAGGAGAATAAGACTCTCTGAATCAGCTAAGCAAGGTGTGTATGCACTTAGAGAGACTAAGCAGTGAGCACAAGGCCTACATGAGTCTGCACCAAGTCCTCTGCATGTATATTATAACTATTAGCTTAGTATTTTTATGGGACTTTGTTGCCATGGGTTTTCTGTCCTGCCTAGTCCCGCAGCTGTTCAGTCCCAAAGAAACACACACAGGTCTATATTAATCATAAACTGGTTGGCCTATTAGCTCAGGCTTCTTATTAACTGTTTCTTACATCTTAAATTAGCCCATTATCTTGTCTATGTTAGTTATATGGCTTGGTACCTATATCAGTGAGGCATTATCATCTTGCTTCCTCTGTGTCTGGGTGATGACTGCATAATGACCTTTCCTCTTCCCAGAATTCTCCTGTTCTAGTCACCCTGACTCTACTTCCTGCCCCTGCCTGGCTACTGGTCAATCAGTGTTTTATTAAATACAAGTGACAAATCTTTACAAAATACAAGACCATTGTCCCACAGCAGGACTCCTGACTTTGAGAACAAGTGGGCTTCTGATCTTGAGCCTGCTCTTGGGATTCTTTCCCTCCTTTTGTCAGGTCCAATTTTGATATAAAGGTTTTTGCTTTATCTTATTATATTTTATTTTATCATGCTTGGTGGTTATACTCAGAAGCCTGTCCTTTTCTAATGAGAAAGAGAGTGAGTCTGGAGGGGAGGAATGTGGGAAGGAACTGGGAGGAGTGGAGAGAGGGGAAGCTATAATCAAGATATATTATATGAGAAAACAATTTATTCTCAATTTTAAAAAATTAATATGAACAAGTCTCAGAAAGCAAGCCAGTAAGCAGCTTTCCTCCACTGTTCCTTCCTCTGCTACTGCTTGAGTTCCTGCCCTGACTTTCCTCAGGGATGGACTTTGATGACTGGGCTGTGTAATCCACATAGACTTTTTCCTCACCACATTGCTTTTGGTATACAGCAATCAAAACCAGACAAGGGCCAGGCAGTTGCTGTTGGTCGAAGACCTGAATTTGAGACCCAGAACCTACATGGTGGAAGGCGAGAGCTGACTCCAGCAAATTGTACACTGCCATCTAAATTTCTGATACTCTGTTGACTCCCTTCATGCAGACGCAGTTGTGGGAATAGCAAAATCTCTTCATTACGTAGGAAATTTCCAGGTAAAACATTTAAAGGAAACAAACATCAAATACTGAGTACTTGATGTTTCAAACATTGAATGTACTGAGTACATTTTCCATATCACAATATTCTTTTAATTATTGATGGTGGAAGGTGATCAGTAGTACAATTCAATATCTTATTTTAAAAGGTCAATAGCACTATTTCTATTTCTTCTGGGGTGGCAGTTAAGGTTTTTTATTTTTTAAATCACACTGAACCATTTTCATTGTATAAACTAGATATAATTCATCACTATCTCTGACTGGTACAAAGAAACTTATTGCTGAAGCTGCCCATAGACATGAACAGCTCTCTGTCAAGCATGTGGTTCAGTGTGACTTGGTTTTGTTGCCATAGCACGGACTGACTCTCCCTGTCAGCTTGGGTCATAAAGCTTTTGGATAACTGGTTGACAGCAATCATCACCAAACTCGACTGGATGCTTTAACATAAGTCCAGTCCTAGAGAGCTCTGACTTGCTGTCCGTCTGCCAGCAGATATCCATGTGCCTGGGAATACCATCACCATTGGGAAACATGATTTCTTGTGCAAAAAATATTAGAAGTGTGCCAAAGGGCCAGGAGATGAAGGCAACTTTCATTTTAGCTGTGATAATGGGCACTGGGCGGAAAGAGCAAGGGATGGTGGGGAACAGCAGCATTCTTTCCTTGCATGAAGATGAATGTGGGACTGTTTCACCTTGGAGAGGACTCTTCGAACTGGGAGAGAAGAGCTGAGGGCCGGAAACAGAATCTCAGACCTACAAGTAAATATATTTCTGTAGGTATTTATCTTTCCATGTGTCTAGTGGAAGCTAAAGGACGAAGCAGAACAGCGTCATCAGTCAGTCTCCTCCACAGCTGCTCCTACCTCATTAACAACCTTGACAATGAAGTGGAATTGAAAACATTTGTGAAGCTGTGCTTATGGCCAACATGAAGAACAAAGGTTCTGGACAGGTACACTCTTGGTAGTATATGCCGTCCTTCGGAGAGGTTTGATTTTGCCCCTTCTACACCACATAAAAATCCTCTGAACCTGATGCCATTACCAGTCCCCTCAGCTTTAGGGCTCTTTAGCTACTACAAAAGGCCTCTTTGCTAGCCATTGGGATTCAAAAGACTTGAAAGGCCTGGAGGAGGCACTGTGGAGAAGCTGTGGTTGGAATGAAACACCTTTAGTGGAAGAGAAACAGTTTCCCACTGGTCTCTGAACTTGGAAATCTTAGCATTTTTCCCCTGGGAGATGAGGTGTTGAAATCAGATTGCTGAAGCTGTGTTACATGAATGAGAGCTTAAAAAAAGATTAAAGAAGTTTAAGGCAAAGTTCAGATATATCTTTACTATCTTCCCCAGCACATTGACACAAAGGATTAAATACAGTTTAACAGAAAAGTGGGAAAATGATTTTAATAGAATATGGTCAGAATTTTGCAACTCAAGGATTGTTATCTATAGTCCTGAAAGTAGAATAGTCTCACATAAAAATTGAGAAGTCATTGAAGTTGTAATGACATTCAGAAAAATCTCTATTTATTTTGACCTGAGAGAAGGAGGTAGGGAAAAATAAATCTCTCCTAGGAACCAATATTTTATTTCATTTTCTTCTTGAGTTACAATTGTGCCTGATTTATTGTTAACACTACCCATGGCTGAGGTTGCTGAAGATTCGAGCTGTGCTTAAAATATCTTGTATGGTGTGTACAAACTTCACATCAAATAAATATTCCTAACACATATTAGTGCAACAGAGCTAAAAAAACAAAACCTACTGGAAGATAAAATCCTTGCTATCTTATATATGTCTCATCAGGAATTTAAATGAGGTTGCTTCCCTGATAAAGTATTTCAAAATTAAATTAAGACCAAGATTATATTTTAAGACATTGTTCTTTCAAGGTACGTGGTATAGGAGAAAAGCTCCCTTGAGTGCCTAGCTTGAAGAGTCCCCAAGAGATTCTGAGAAATATACTTTTTGAACACTTCAACTTACTAGTGTTTTTCCAGTAGTCAATTAACATAATTTGACAATTACAGGTATAAACATTTTACAGGTACTTGGTGGCAAGAGTGTTAAAGAGTGTGAATCTCCATCCTCCAATATTGGCAATACTAGCCTAGTTCTGGCATGGCACTTGAAGGAGCAGTGGAATGTGCTCTATACTATTAATAAAATTCAAAGCATATTTCATCTTGACACCACATCGCAAGTTTGACACTGCAGCTCCTCTCTGAGGAATTTTGAGTCATCGAGACCTCCCCTGGCTACATCCCCATCTCAACTAGATGATAATTTGATTCAGACTATTTTAATACATGCCAATGTGAGTATCTCCCCTGCAAAGTGGAGGCATGCCCACAGAGGGAAGACAGTTTAGCTTTGTCTTTGTGAAGTGGTACCTCAGTGACTTAAAACATTCCTTAGGTCCCACTCACTTGAGCAACAACTTCTTTTAATAATGCTTTCATCAACAAGTCCATCAAGAAGACAAAATTTAATGAAGCTAAAAACTGGTAATGTTGAATGAACTTTCCTGACAATATCCGATTGCTAATGAAACATATTTTAGGCTTTAAATAATTTATAGAGTGGATTAAATAGCAACAACATATCCTCCAATACAATAAACTTGGCAATTTATTGACATGGCCAACTTCAGGAAGATGTCTGGTTTAATTTCTAATTAGACCATTTTGTGTATGTCGAATACTAGATACTAACCTCAATAGGTAAAGAAGGAAGTGTATCATAGCCCAAGTAAAATGGCAACAAGGAACTAAATATTAGGAAAAGAGTGTGAAATTGGAGTGGTGTGCCAGCTCTCTAGTTGTATTTTCCCTATTGCGGGCTTGCTTTCATGTTTCCCAAAATTGAGATAGTGCCCCTTTGGTTTGATTCCATTTTACCTGTGATTTAATAGTTTGATTCATGTTAATGTAAGAATGAAAAACAATGCCCCTCACAGCCAAAAATGCTAGGGATCAATGTAATTAACCATATTTATAGAGGCAATTAATAACACAAGTTTTTAATAGTCACTTCTAATATCCATGCTCATGTTTACAGAAATATGAAGGATGTATTATTCTCACTTATCCATTATTAGGTTTTTCCGAATCTAAGCAATACTAAAATGAGAAAATGTGCTTGTGTATGTGAATACAGATGCATGCAGATGGCTGTAAGTGGGTATCAGGGTACATTTCCCCAGAGTCTGTTCTCTTTTGCTAGTCTGTTGGATGTGGGGATCAAAACAGGCTGTCAAGCTTACCTGGAGATACCTCAATGTGCTAACCCTTCCTGGCTGCTTAGGATATAGTCTCTGACATTTCCTCTAATAACTTTTGAGGGGAATCTGAGAATGTGTCCTTCATACCAATTATCACATGGGGCTGGAGAGACGCCTCAGCAGTTAAGGACATTTGCTGCTCTTCTAGGGGACCCAAGTTTGGTTCCCAGTACCCACATTAGATGGCTCACATCATCTACAACCCTAGCACCAGGGATCCAACACCTCCAGCCTTGGTGGGCAGGGTGCAAACAAGCACATAACATGTGCAGAGACACACAAATACACATGATTTAAAAAATAACAAGTTTTTGAAAAAAAAAAAAACCACATCATGATATAGATCTTTTTCCTTATGGACATTTTTTTTTCAAGATAACTTTATATATGGTGTGTATGTGTGCTTACACAGCTTTTGTGTGTGTGTGTGTGTGCATGTGTGTGCGTTCATGAGTGTGTGTGTGTGTGTTGTAAGAGGCTGCTTGTTTGTTCCTGGCCATCCAGACTCCTGGAATAACCACACAGAAACTGTATTAATTAAATCACTGCTTGGCACATTAACTCTAGCTTCTTATTGGCTAACTCTTACATCTTAATTTAACCCATTTCTATTAATCTGTGTATCGCCGCATGGCTGTGGTTTGCTGGCAAGGTTCCAGCATGTCTGTTCCTGACAGCCATGACATCTCCTGACTCTGCCTTCTTTTTCCCAGCATTCAGTTTATTTTCCCTGCCTAACACTATTCTGCCCTATGCAGGCCACAAACAGTTTCTTTATTAACCAATGGTATTTACAGCATACAGAGGGGAACCCCACATCATGTGTATGTGTGTACATTTGTTCACACTAGTTGTGGGAGACCAAAGGCTGGCATTGGGGTTCTGCTTTGGTGATTTTCTACCTTATTGTGGCAGAGTGCCTCAATGCTAGACTTTTGAGTGAGTCAACTTGTGTACTTGTCATTTATGTGGGTGCTGGGGATTTGAGCTCTGGTCAAGCATTATTATCCACTGAGCTATCTCTCTGACCCTGAGTACATTGAATATGGCAGCTAAAAACAATTAAGGTGAAACATAGGATGATGTTTCTTGTAACTCTAAGTTTATAAGTTTATAAGTAAAAAGTTTTGAAGTACTTTTTAACTTATCGATATTAGTTGACAGTCATAGCAATACTTGTAAATGAGGATAGGGATTTGTTTTACAAATAAAGACTAAAATATATTTTTGTAATGATGGCTATATTGTTGAGTCATATCAAACATTGTACATACTTGCTTAAGTTAATGAAATTATTATTCCTGTTGCTCAGATAAAAATGTGAGGTTGATTATCATAGAACATGAGGCGAGGCTGAAAATCCCAGACCTGAAGTGTCCTTGAATTCAGAGCCCAGATTTCAGACTTCAACCTTTCCCTTTTGAAACAAGCTCATTCATTTGACTATTTTATTTATACATAAACAGAGACCCAGGGAAGACTCTGGTATGACTGGTTTGTCTAGGCAGTTAGTTGCAGGACTAAAGCTTAGTCTTGACTAACCGATTTCACTTACTAGTGGGTTTCTGAGGCTGCATTATTCTCTGTCATTCAATTCTGTGCAGGTTTCACTGCCTAGGTGAAGTTGCTCAGTTAGAAGCTCTTGTATCAATATTTAATGCCAACTCAAAATGCTTTCTTACTGGTGACCCACAGATACGACCTTTCACAGACAACTCTGGTACAGGTACATTCTCCAACTCTGGCTGAGTATGTGGCCATCACTATGTTTTATGGTTGGACCATACATCCTCCCAAATGCCATGCCTCTGTGCCTGTCCTTTCTCTCCATTCATCAACTTGTTCCTGCTTTGAGATTACATGGAAGTGGTTTCTTTGTTTTCAAAGGTATTGCAGAGTAGTCCTTTTCATGATGCCCTGGGCTAAGAGTGATTGTGTCAAATACTTTATGACAAGTTGCTAAGATCAATCATGGTGGTTCCTTGGTGTTTGGAATGAGATTTTGAAAAAGAAAGAGCCAGATGCCTTTGTAGAAAAGCAAAGACTCAACGTCTGTGTTTACCACATTTTTGGAAGATCCCAGGGCAGGGGAAAAAAAACAAAACAAAACAAAGAGGCATGCTGAACAGGATGCCTTGTGAGTGACCTGTGACAGAGCCAGAGGGGAGGATTGCAAAGTGGGAGGAGATGTTCACCCTGATCCAGGGATGCAGGGGGAAGAGGGCTGTTCTGGCAATCCTTGTCTACGTACTGATTTTGTTTTCTGCTTTTTATTTTTGGAAAAGAATGAATTTGTCTGAGGGTATCAGTAGCCTCAGAATGAGTCCATTCCTGGATTGAAAGGAATATTTTTAAAATTAAAAAGTTTACAAGAAGAACTCAGAAATACATATGAGCAAAAAAGTTACTCAGAGTGTCACCAGTTTTTTATAGATGACTGATTGATTGTTTGTATGAAGACTCTAAAAATTTTTTGTAAAGCAATGGAAATTTCTCCCATGCAATTGAGTATATAATCTGACCTTTGTTTTTTAAATATATCATTTTAGACTTATAAGAATGACAAAAAATGATTCCTGAATTCCTAGTTCATGAATGTTTAATTTACACAGTAGGGAAGGAAGGCAGAAGGTGTAAACTTAGTGAGGTAGGAAGGATAAATGTGAGGCACACAAGAAGTCCCGGAATGTTATTGATAAAAAGGATGATCGAGCTCAGAGATGTTTTCCTGTGGTTCTTAACCTTCCTCTGTATCAATGTACTACTTAAAGATTCTGTCACCTAGGTGAAAATTGTGTGCTCCTCCTCCCCCTCATCTCCCTGCCACTTCCCCTACTGTTTCCCTCCTTTGGCAAATTTGACAATAAAGTGAAAAGTATTTCTTCATACACATTTTAAATACTAACACTTAGAATTCACCATGCTGGCTATATGGCAAACACATCATCTTCTTTAAACACAGCTGACTTAGGAGCAAGCCGTACCCAGCGTGCTGCACAGTTGTTGCTGACCGGACGGCAGCTGTAAGACAGGTGTCAATAAGTGTGCATGTGTGAGCTCAACTGTTGTCAGTGGCTTACAGGAAGAATCCTTGGAACCATTCGAGAAAGGCTGGGTCACTACTGCTTTTGCTAACAGGGGAGGTGTTGTGTTGTATCATTTCTCTATGGCCATGTGAAAAATGGTAGCTCAAGAGGGCTGGATGCCAGAGGTCAAGAAGATTCAACAAATTCTCATTTTTTCCTCATGTGTTCTCTAAACTTACAAGTGGAAAAATCCATGTGTAGGTGGCAAAATTCATGTGTAAGTATATCTGAAAAGACTTCTTTTACTATGTTTGAAATAAAAGCACCCACTGATATGAATCACCCGTTTGGAAGCGAAGACAGCGCTGACACACTTTACAGTGATGGTAACTTCATGTGCTGGACTATTTCAGTTTGAAACTTGCTTCTTGGGAATACACAGTCATCTTAAATCATAAGGCTTAGACAACACAATGAAAAACAAATAGAAGCTATGATCCTGTAAAGGCATGTCCAAACCATCTATGTTGCAAAAGGTCCCGGGAAATAATAGAAACTTGTGTCTTTACCATACATTAGAAAATCTATGTGGTAGATTTTATTTTTAATTCTGAGCATCTGTGTGACTGGGGATAACTTTCTAAGTCTCAGTTTCCTAACCTACAAAGGAAAGCTGGCTCTACATAATATACAATATACCTTCGAGCTTTTCTGTTATGAAGATTATGTAAAAAACATTACCTGTTTATTTATCTATTGTTTGTTTCCAAGTAATGTATCTGGTAAAATCTTAACACACAGAATCCATGAAAAACCCATACAAACTAACAACAAAAAACGTGAACATAAACAAGACAAAACAAAAGCTAGAAATTGATACAGTACAGAAACTTGACATTTCCCCACAGGTCAGCAGATGCCTAGCTCACACTTGAAAACACACTCAGCATCATAAGTCACTTGGAAATGCAAATCAAACCACAAGAAGGGAAGTGCATCAGTCTCTCAGTAAAGCAGATGTAAGATTGTCACGGGACCCAGCAGGTTAAGAGAGACTGTAGAGACCCAAACTGTGGCCAGGGAGGCATCCAGGAACCCAGAAGTGAGCCTGCTAGGCTTCGTGCAGCTCCATGCTCAATTTATTGAGGAACTACCAGAACTTCTTTTTTTTCTTCTCAGCTGTTTACCATATAAAGTAACTGATGCCATCTTGACTCGGCGTACACATTGAAAGCCCCCCGAAAGACTCCCGTACCCAAGTACCCTGTTAAATTCTGCTAAACTTAGCAAAGTCACACATCAACACACTTGTACTCTGCTTAAATCTCTCCCTGATTACTATCCCTTTTTCTTCCTATTGCTGTCAGCCTATCCTAGTCCCCAACATCAGCCCATAATCTCCTACTTTATCCACTTTATCACAGTGTAATTTGACCTAATGAGAAACTGATTTACTTGCATTTTAGTTTAAGCCAAGCCAGAGGCCTGCTTCTGCTCTACTGCAGAGAACAACTGGTCAACCTTAGTAATTCCACCGGCACTTGAAAAGCATAATAGATATGTTCCACCCCTCTCTTCTTTCTAGGGAAAATAGACTGAAATCCTTTAACATATCCCAAAATAACAAAATTGCAATCCTGCAGTGGCTCTTATTATACCAACTCATCCTTTGGTTTCTTGACTTCCCAGAGGTCCCCTTTTAAGAGAGCCCCCACTTTTCTGAAGGCTGACTTCTCTACTCTCTGAGGAGTCTTGGTGGGTCATAAAACTAGGTTGTTGAATGCCTGTCATTAAACAACAGATGGTTCTCCTAGGGCAGAAGGGGTTCCTTTCCTCTTTGGAGAACTCTTATTTAGAGGCAAGCGTTTCAAGAATGAAGGAGGCATTTGATGCCCCACTATCCTGTGAGGTATCTGGAAGAAATAATCCAATCAGTTCTGTGGTCATGGTGCCTAAAGTTGACTAACAATCCTTCATCTAATACCAAGCTGTCTCTAAGGTGAGAATACTGCCTCATTTTCATTTCGATTCTGTAAGATGGTTCTTGTGAATTGCCTGTAGTTGGAGGCTAATCAGAATCTTAATATTTACAACCAAAGAAACGTAACACATGCAAGGACAGAATTTGTGTGGGAGCTCTAAGTCCTTGTACTGGCTCTAGCTCATTGCCCACCAACATCTTCATGATGAGTGTGAAGAGGCAGAGGAGCCCATTCAGGATTTCGCATCTCAAGGCATGCCACAGGAAAAGGGTCCAAACCTTTCAACTGCTGCCAACTCCTTAAAACAGAAACCAGAAATGGTTGCAATCCATTTTTATTTTTATTTTGGATTTCCTAAAGTTTCAATTTTTCCTAAAACTTGATGGGCTTTTGTTTTGAAATAAATTATATCTCTAAATAGATTTTTTAAATGAAATTTTATAACTACCCTTCTGTCCATAATTAAAAGTATCTGAGTCACTTCCTTGTCTGGTACCAAGATGTAGGAATTAAAACTCTAGGAATAAAAGTAGTTAGTAGTTGGCTTTTTCCTATTTGAATGTCTCTCCATAGGAAAGATAGTGAAAAAAATTTCTTTTATGTTATGAAGGCCCCATTTATTATATATAACATTTCGCCTAATTTTTCACAAGCTAACTATCATTATTTTGGTGACTCATTCCTCATTCTTGCAGCAATGATGCCAATAGATAATAGTACATGTCGATTTTTAGTATTTTAAATGTTATTTTTTTTAAAAAAAGTATGAGACTGCGTATAGCCTAGCCTAGGCTCAAACTTACTATAGAGCTCAGTCTGGACCAGAACTCTTGACCCTCCTGCCTCTCCCTCTCTAGGTTGGAATTATAGGTATGCAAATCAATGTCAGCTCCATCAATTATTTATTTAGCTATTCTGGTGATTAGATCCTGAACCAAACGAGTGTTCTACCACAAAACTATATCCTCAAAATCATCTGCTCATCAAATGAAGACCAAATACAGAATTAAAGGAGGAAAATGCTCAACAGAAAGCAATCCATTGGTATGTCTATCAGCTGTTTTGGGAACATTGACACTTAGGAATTTATTGACTTCACACAGTCTTCTCCCTTTTTACCTTATCTCTTCTAAACCACTCCACCTTGTTTTCCTCTTCTCCTGCCTCTACTCACAAGAATATATATTTGGGTACCAGGAAAAGTTTGGCTGCTAACGTCACATTTCTTTTCCTTTTCTCCTTTTCCTGTAAGTTGTTAATCTTATGCATTTTTATCAGTGTCAGAAAATCTGACTAGCACAGTGTTCGTAGCACAGTGTTCTATGAAACAAATGAACACTGCCTTTAGAAGTTACCAAGGTGTCCCTCTCTAATCTGTCTTTTCCCAACATCACTTTTCCTATGTCTAAATATTAGACCAACTAATCATGAAACCTTGGACAAATTAACCAATGTCTCATGAGTTTAAATATCTCCAGCTGGAATACACATTATGGAATTATCCAGAATACATCTATATCTGATTCCTGTCAGCTTCCTTATGAAAGCATATTATAACTTTCATATATGTATATATACATATAGCTGAGTGTATATATGTATATGCGTATATACATATATAGCAGAGTCTGGGCCAGAACTCTTGACCCTTTTTCCTCTCCCTCTCAAGGTTGGAATTATAGGCATGAATCCATATATATATATATATATATGACTCGATATGACATTAACAATTTATTTATACTCTGACAATTTATATTTGGATATAATGTATTTTATCACTTTCCCACATTACTCTTTTTATTATTTTCCCACCCCGGTTGAGCACATTCTTTCCAAGTACCCCTTCTACTTTCAAGTGTGTGTGTGTGTGTGTGTGTGTGTGCCCCACGGAGTTTAATTAGGGTTGCTTGCATGAACAAGGGTTAGGGGTTGGTGATGGTTATTTTTATGTTAATCAATGGAAAACACCAATGCATAATGAAGACAGAGTTTGTAATTACAGTGTGGTGCATGGATGATTGTATAGAGGATGCAGTGCATGAGATTTCTTTGCTGTAGATCTAATGTGCTCAAAGGTTCAGAGATGATAAGTGGAAAGTAATGTTGGAAAGGGATAAAGGAAATGGAAAATTAATGGAAAGAACTGGATGATCAGATAAGCATCTATCAATGAGAAAAGTCTCATTCATGAGACTGAGTGGGAGAATGGGAAAGTTAGGAAAGGAGAGATGTAGAAAAAAGAAATGGTGATTTATCAAATACAACAAAGACATCCAAACAAAAAGTCCAGTCAAGAGTTATGATGCCATTTTGAGTCTTGAGAAGGGTTACATTGAAATCTATAATAAGGTTTTCAAATGAGTAAAGAGAAGGTGTCAATATCTATTTTTTTTCTATGAGATGGTTATATTTGGCTTCTAGATGCTTAGAAACTTAATGATATGTTGGAGGAAGGGGCCGCTTGTTGGTTACTAGCCGCTTAGCCCCGAAATAATCACACAGAAACTGTATTAATTAAATCATCACTTGGTCCATTAGCTCTAGCTTCTTATTGGCCAACACATTAAATTAACCCATTTCTATCCATCTGTTTATTGCCACGTGGCTGTGGCTTACTGGGTAAAGTTCCATCTGGCTTCAGCAGAGCTACATGGCTTTTTTTCTGACTCTGCCTCCTTTCTCCCACATTCAGCTTAGTTTTCCCTGCCTACCTCTGTTCCCCTATAACTCTGTTATAAGCCCAAAGCAATTCCTTCATTTATCAATGATAATCACAGCATACAGAGGGAAATCCTACATAACCTCCCCCCTTTCTGTTTAAATAAAAAGGAAGGTTTTAATTTTAACATAGTAAAATTACATATAACAAAACAGGTATTAAGCAAGAATTACAGTTATAATATTTATATCTACTTTATCTCTTATCATAACTAAGTAAAATTATATTATTACTTTCTACTCTTCAACTCCATCAATGACTCCAGAAAAAAATATATTACCTAAGTAAATAGGAAGTGCATTGTAAGCAACTTCCAA
Source organism: Chionomys nivalis (assembly GCF_950005125.1). Taxonomy (NCBI): domain Eukaryota; kingdom Metazoa; phylum Chordata; class Mammalia; order Rodentia; family Cricetidae; genus Chionomys; species Chionomys nivalis. The sequence continues at coordinate 55,664,379 of NC_080103.1, read as the reverse complement.
AACTCTAGAATTGACAGAGGGATCTCACTACCTAAACAGTTACCCAAAGTTCTTCTATACCATCAGGGCATCCATGTTTAGCTTACAGACCCATAGTATCCAGCAGACTTTTCCATGAAGCAGGAAATTTCAAAGACAGTTCCACCTATATTGGCAGTATGTCAGTCACTTTCTTCTGTGTCCTGCAGAATGTCTAACAAACTCTTTTATGAAGCAGGAACCCCAAAGGATCATCTCACCTTTAGGCAAGTTCAGCAGTCATTTCTCTTTGGGTCCTGATGTCCATTTAAGCTGTCCAGGCAAGAGCAGTTTCTTTCCTAAATTGCTAGCAAACTCCATAAGGAGCCTCTTCAATGACCATCTTTCTCTTGAAATAGATTGCTGCTGCTAGGAGAAGATGTGTCTCACTGTTATGAAAAGTCCTAACTTCTTAAAACATTTTAAATGCCATATTCTATAGTCTTTGAAAAGTTTGAAGAACACCTATCTATCTGAAATACATCTCTGTACATCTAGAAAATCTAACTAGCATGACTACAAGCTTGACTATTATAGATGATTATTAACTTGTTTTTCTTAATTATACATTACATTTAAATGAGATGCACAAACACAATGCCTCAATCAAGATCAGAAATATACCTATAACAAAATTGATCTTAAGTTTGTATCAATAATCCAAGATCTATACCAATGCAAATCTCTATATATCTCCCTTTAAATGTAAAAGAACATTTATAAACAATATTTGGGAATATGGGTGTAGTTATTCTCCAAACTGCTTCCTGCTCTTTATTGAGTGAAGTAATCTTTTTTAGGGTGTTTAAGGCAACCTTTCATGGGGTCCTGGTGCATAAAACCATATAGGTCTGGAAGCACTCCACAGGATCTCATCCTCTGTGGAAACAAAAGAAGAACCTCTTTTCCAAAGCAATATAATCCTTAGACTTAAATTTTGAATTTAAGATACCTTTGAAAAATATACGTTGCCTTAGCTTAGCAGTCCCCAGAATCAAATGTCTCTCTGCAGCCAAAAATTCAAAGAAAACACAATAATATACATAATCCAGGCTCTCTGTGTAGGCTCCATCTTTACATGGCTTTTCTTACTCTATTGCTTTTTAATATTTATTTTATTATCTTAACTCCTTTAATCTATGATTGTCTATACTCTGTCTCTTTAAAGACCTTATTCTATTTTTTAATAAATCACTTATTTACTTTTATGACTCTCTATACTCTTTTTCTTTTCTCTCCCAAGCCTACATACATTTATCCAACACTGTGACTCATTTAGAGGTCTTTTATGTCTGAATCTGTCCTATTGTGTATCTGAAATTCTTTGCTGTCTTGAGGAGCTTTTAAAATGGTAAGCCGCTTGGTTGCAGCAGGTCTGGGTGCTGGCTCAGTCTCTCTCCAGTTTCAAAATGGTGGAGGTACCATTACTGCCAGCTTTGGGACTGCCAGGTAGGAGCTGTGCTTAGCACTTTAACTCTGAGAATGAGCATGCAGCACATAAACCCTTTTTTATCTGAGTAATAGCTAAATATGGCTTGCAGAGCATTGTGTAGCCTGGAAATGTCTCTGTGTATGGTGGCAGGAATCTGCCATGCTCTCCTGTCTGTGCACTTCTAGGAGTCCTGATCCCACTGCCTGTTGGGATCACTGAGCTGTAGGTATGATCTCATGTAATTTCCCAAGTGGGCATATAAGCACCTGGGCCCACAAACTCCATTCAAGTGCTCCAATGCTGGACCTCCAGAAAAAGTCAGAGTCTGCACCAGCAGCATGGCCCAGAAAGCCGGCATTTCAAAACAGCATGGCTTTTTTTTCTACTATTGCTGAATCAATAAGATCTTTCTTAAAGGAGCTGCAGCATGCCACCAGCAAGCAAAGCGCATTGGGGAAAATAAATGGGGCTAAACTTTGCTTTTTAGTGTCTAGAATTCTTTCCAAGCTCTCTCAGGTTTTACATGGATTTAGTCCATTGCATTGGGTGCCAATTTGTTGGAGGAGGGGGCTGCTTTTTGGTTCCTGGCCTCTTAGCCCTGAAATAATCATACAGAAACTATATTAATTAAATTACTGCTTGGCCCATTAGCTCTAGCTTCTTATTGGCTAACTCTTACTTATTAATTTAACCAATTTCTAGTAATCTGTGTATCGCCACGTGACTGTGGCTTACCAGCCATTTGGCTCTGGTGGGACTACATGGCTTCTCTCCACCTTTTTCTCCCAGCATTTAGTTTGGTTTTCCCCGCCTAACTCTGTTCCCCTACAGCTCTGCTATAGTTCCAAAGCAGTTCCTTTATTTATCAATGGTAATCACAGCATACAGAGGGGAATCCCACATCAGTGATATTATTTAGAAATGCATGCATGAAGCTTAAAAAGCAAGAAGACTGTCTCCTTCCTCTTAGCAGTATACCATGGTGCAACCAGATGACACCCAGTGTGCGCAAATGCAACCAAACTGATAAGTAATCTATACATGCTCCAATAGCACAAAGTATTGTGAAACGCACTAATGTAGAAAACAAGATTAATTTCAAGAAATATACATTGAACTATTTCACAACCTCAAAAATAGAAGTGTGGATATGAAGTGCATAGTATGAAACACTTTTGATGTATATATATGTATATATAAACTATTTTCAATGAAATGCCAGCATGTTGATCAAGCAGGTCAATGTGGATTGCAAGCACAGACTCTAATTATGCTCATGTAATCATTCATTATATACACAATTTATTGATTTGCATGCTCAACTAGAAAGACTCTAATATTTTCAGAGTGTCACTTAAATGTCCATGGTTTGTGAGTGTAGAGTTGTTCAAACAGGTTTGCTTTCCTAGCAGGCAAACTATTTTACTCTGCTTATATTCTAATGCATCAAAGCGCTTAAAGCTTAATTTTCCAACTTTTTTGTTCTTTAATTTTAGGGAGCAAAATGAGCTTCACTCTTTCTTTTTTAACCTGCTTTTTAAAAACTTATTCTAGCTTGTGGATAATGCATATGGTGATTCATTTTAAGTCATTGTATTTGTTCTTGTTTTCCAGGTTATGAAGACTGCAGTAGCCTTTGAGTTCAAATATGTGGGCTGTAAGTAGTACCTTTGGCATGTAATATTTTATGGAATTGTATCTCTCAGGGGTGGGGCATCTGAAATCGTCAAAGACTGGATTTGAAAACTGACTCTACTTCAGAGTGTTCAGAATGAAATATGTTTTGGTTTTGGAATCTGATTTTTTTTTTAATTGTTTAGGCATCCAGGACTAGGTCATAGGTTTTGGAAGGAAATTCTGAACAATATGTCAGAAAGCACAGATGATTAACTGAATGAAACCCTGCTATTTTGATATATCAATCTGGAGTATTATTTGTGAGCTATTTGTGAGTGTCAACTCCCATAGCAATGTTGATTATTAAGATGGTGTCAAAAACTCAATTCTTAATTTTGTGTTTAAATAAGATAAGACAATCATTAAAGAATATTGAACACATTTTCTAATCTTATGCAGCGTCAAACTTCTTTTTTAAAAATGAAAATAGCAAATTTTTAATGAACTTTCAGTATGCATGATCATATAGGGTCCTAGGACACAGACAGCAAAGACTGTTTTTGCCCTTTTACTTTCTTAGTTCCCATTCCTTCCTGCCATGATCCACTGACTTCATTATAGAGTCACCCAAATGATACCTTATAATATAAAAGTAATTTTATTGGGCATCCTTTCTCATTTCAAGGATAGCACAGACTCTTTCTTCCCAAGTCTTTGAACTGAGTGTTCTTTAGGTTCAGCTAAGTTGTAGCTGCTTTTCAAGAACTGCATATCTTGCTAAAATCTGCAAGAAGAATTTGATTGCTTTTCCCATCTTAGTGATAAGAAAATGAAGATTCAGAAAGTCAAGTATTTTTTCTCAATGTCAGATAACTAAAAATTGCATATTCTGGAATTCAGTCCAGAAAGCCTTTTCAGTTGCATTTATAAGACAGTATAACACCAAATAATAACAATAATAATAACAATAATAAATAATGATGATGATGATAATAATAATTCTAATTACTATTATAATTAAACACAAATGGCAGCTGTGGATTCCCCAGTTTCTGCCAATGATAAGGTAAGCATATTTGTTGATCCATCCCATTATGAAACATTAGACAAATGAGATATACTTAATGATAATCTTTCATCAGTTATATAATCAGCCCATTTCCCTGGAGAAAGAAGGTCCACCTTTTCCAAAGGGTAGCTCCTCTTTTAAAGTTGTGCCACAGTTTTGGTTTTCATCCTTCACTGTCTTTATTCACCAATGAAACGTGATTAAATTGAATATCACTCAAATAAAGAAACAAGTCTATTTCTTTCCATTAACCTGTCAACATGTAAAAGGGCGAGGAGAATGATTTACTTCAGGAGTCAATGTGGAGGCAATTCTTCCCAATCTCTTGTAACTTTGATTCTTCTAGTCATCAAACCAGTAATCTCTGTTTTGCTTTCCTCCAATCAGCTAGGGTGACATGAACTAGATCCATTTCTATTATGTGTTTGTTTTAGCAAAATGTTATTGATGAAAAAGTAGAAGGCACGATGACAAGAAATTGCTTAACTGTCATTAGACTTTGCTCTCTGTGGCATTTAGAAAAGTGGAAAGAAAACCAGCAAAGTCAATAATAAGGTTTCCCAAGGTATGTCTGATTGTTGTAAGAGCAATGTAAATATTATACATTACAGCGATGCACTTGGAGAGATGGGGCAATCAGGAGAAAGGCTAGGAGCGAGCAAGGGAAAGGGAGACAAAGAGGGAGAAGGGAAAGAGGAATCTAAGTGAGAAGAAGGGGGGGGGACAGGAGAAAGAGGGAAAGAAAGAGAAAAAAGGCGAGAACAGCCAGAAGCGAGGAAAAGAGGGAAGGAGAAAAGGAGGGAGAGTGAACGAGAGTAAGAGAGAGAAAGAGAAAGAAAACAATATAGACACAAGGTTGGCAGCTGGACTGTGTTTGCAGGTGCCCTTCATTTATTGCAGATTTGTGTGTTGGGATACCACAGCCTGAAGCTGTATGTATATCTGTGATATAAGACCACTTTGGTATTTGATTTGATGTGTGAGTTTAAAAACATTTTACCCATTGTACTGCAGATGTTGCAAGACTCCATCAAAAGATGGCTTCTTTTTAAAATTGAAAGCATCAAACCCACCAATTTACTCATTACTATTAACAAGATCAAATCATAGCAATATCTAACTCAGCAGGCATTTATTTATTGTTGTTATTAAAAATGTCTGGCACTGCAGGGAAAAAAAGACTTATGAAGAGAGTAATACAAATAAGAGTAACTCACCAGGAACCTACTATGTGAGAGAATTGTACGAATACTGTCCCTCCTAAATATAACTTCAAGGGATGAATTATTTTCCAGGCAGAGAGACACCAAGCCTTAGGGAATAGAAGTACCTTTTCATTTTCTTTAAAAACATTTATCTAGTCTTACTTTATGTGTGTTTTTTCCTGCATGTAAGAATGTATACTACATGCATTTCTGGTACCCACTAAGGTCAGATGAGGACATTGGATCCCCCAGAACTGGACATATACATGTTTGGGGACAACTGTGTGGGTGCAGGGAACTGAACCTGGGTCCTCTGAAAGAGCAATAGCTGCTCTTAACCATTGAGCCATCTCCTTAGCACATTTTTTTATACCTGTAAAGGAAGCAAGCTCTAAGTGAAAGACCTTATCAAGTCCTACCGTCATGCTTTAATTCTCTTTTAACTCCACTGCTGTCCTAGACTGAGGTTCTGCAGTTATATGGATACATTCAATTCTATTCTATGTAGGGGAAAATATACATATCAAATCTGATGCTTAAAAAAGCTGATGTGTATAAAATCCTATCCCCATCAACACATAAACCCAATCTGGCTGTTTCCCTTCACCTCCAGGCATTTATCCTTGAATTAAAAGTATTTGAGCAAGTAGAGTATGATTTGCATGGAGTAGGGTTGAAATGGGATCAAGAAGGAAAATACCTCATTTAATCTCAGAGGTTTTCATAAATATGCCAACACTGTAAGGCAGATTAAGAGGGCTGAAGAAAGATATATGGAGGTGCAGGGATCGCTGAATCTATAGGTGCCATGCAAGTCATGCGATGACAGGCTCATGCCACTGCATTCACCTTACCATGTAGGATCCGGAGATGGAGCTTCGATTGTCGAACTCAGTTGACTGGCACTTATCCGGAAGAGCTCTCTCCCAGTCCTGAATGCTTCCTCAGCCAGAATGCTCATTGTTGCTTTCTTCCTTTGTTGAGGGTTTGCTGCCACACTTCAGTCTTGTACAGTTCCTCTCCTTGACACATGCCACTCTCACTCTCTTGTTTACTCAAGACAAGCCCAGGAATACATGGTTCTTATTTCTTCCATGAAACCAGTTCCTTTTATGTTGACTCACACAAACCAGCACACAAAGGGGTTAGAGAACTTTCTATCTTTAAAAACAGCTGAAACCATGAACTAAACCAGGACTGGGCATCCACTTCCAATAATTAATATTTTATTTGTATGATCCCCATTAAAGAAAAGCTTCTGAAAAGAGTTGACTCTATTAGCTGTCTTTCATTCTTTTATTATCAGGCGTAAGAGGTTTTGATTTGTGAACTGAATGTTCCCTTAAAAGAAAAAAGCCACACTGTGTTGAAAACTATGCAAAAGAGTGGCTGATTAGAACGTCCTGCTTGTAGAGTGTCGTTATTAAAAGAAAAATCACCCTGGACTGTCCTCAGTCTCCTTAATATCAATTTGTCATCCACCTCTGTATTTGACATAACATCTCCTTTGACTGCTAGGTAACCGTGTGGAATAAAACCTTAGCAGACCAGCGGTATCTGCAAATCGCAAAACTGAGAGTACCGTGAGAATTTGAAACATATGAATGTGTTTTTTTTCTCCTTGTCTTGTTATAACTAAACTACATGACTGTCCTCACCACCATACATGACAAATGTCTCGAATTCGAGCTGTCATTTGTTCTGTGACTATCAAAGTTTATATATAAAAATTCACTGCTATGGTGGAATATGCCATTCGGGGCAACCTGAATCCCTCTTTATAGGCATGGTCACTCACATCTGGGTCAAAATAAACTGCTAGTTCCTTTTGATGAGAATTGTGTTTTGGTTAACACAGTCATTTGGGATGTGATCTGGATACTGTTATTTTATATATAATGCTGTCCAAATGGTTATAAAGTCTTGTCACACGCAGAGCTGGCACAAATGCCCCATGTAACTGTAAATCCCTAACTTAGGGTTCTCAATCCACCCCAGTGCTCTGTATCTGTGAGAACCCATCTGCTGACCCACGCAACTTCTGTCCTCGGCATTTCTGTGAACAGAAAATGGTGATTATTTTGAATTATCCTTTCTAAGAGCTACTGCAGAGTACCCTTAAATAGAAAGCTTGCTGTGCATTTTAAAATAAGATTATGGCTTACAAAAAAAGAAATGATTCATTCATGAGTTTTCTGAAACATATTCCTCATATTAGGCTAGGTACATATTTACAGTTCTGTCTTCTGATGATGCCTGGATGACTTTATAAACAAATAATCAGGGAGAATATGGGCCCTAAGCAAATCATTATAACAACATTCTCTTGCTTTGTGTGCTGCACCTCTCAGGCTATTTTATATCTTTATAAGACAATGCTTGACATGTTGACTGTTGGAATTGAAGCTTTTGGCTAGACTACTAAAAATTCATAGATACCCTCCAGCTGAGGGTTCTTTGCCTGTGTGTATGAAAACCTTCAAGGAGTTAAGAGTTATGTACTGGAAATGCGGCCTTGGTAAGCGTCCTTACAGTCTCTGGTGCTGGTATCTTCTACTTCACACATGACCCTACGACCTCCTATGTGTTTTCTCAAGATATGTCTGTCCTTCATACTCTCTTTATGTTGACCTTCAACTATCCCTGATGTTTGTTTGTTCTTGGTTCTTTCTTTTCTTTCTTTCTTTTTTTTGTTTTTTTGTTTTTTTGTTTTTTAGACAGATCAAGATAATGTCAATGTTCAGTAACAGAGATGGAGGAAGAGTGGACTTTTCTACGATTCACTGGAAACAGGGAAGATAAACCATAAGTTGAATAACCTGAACTCTACAGGCAATTGCAGAAGTCAGAGAAGAGCAGAAGCAAACTATGCTTAGCAACAGTCCTGAGCTCTCCATGGGACTTTCAGGGGAGTCCAGCTGTCCCGGGCTTCAGTTACTTGAACTCTCAAAGAGTTTAACTTGGGTTACTTTAAATGCTTAGCATTGTGTAAAGCTTTTTATAACCATACCTGGGAAAACAGCAATCTACCCTTCAGCAAGGATTTTATTTTTTTAATAAAAAAGGGAGTGATGCTATATTAGCTATACATAATCTCTGCATTAGAGAGTGCTAAAATAAATTAATTTAGTAATTTTACTTTATGAATATTACTAGAGGAATTAGATCTGTCTTTGAGCACAAATACAAGAGCCAAAAGAACAGTAAATGTAATTTCAGTTTCATTCATCTGCCTTCAAAGACCGAGACAAACTTGGACCTCTTCCAAAGGACCAAAGTAAACAGAGAGGAAATGTTGGAAGGTTGAATCGGAGCCAGGATAAATGAGGATTTCCAGTGTTTAGGATGGATATTGCAAACGGATCCAAAACATAGTTCAAGGGCATACATTTAGTTCTGGAAACCAGGCCAAGTTGCTTCAATTAGTACTTTTCAGAATTAGGAAATTAATTTGTATCAATATTAATCTGTATGGGATATATAAGAACATATAAAAAGGCACTTTAACTAATAATGTATTTCCCCCCTATAGTGTCATTCCTTACCTTGGGTCAATCAATTAAGGCCATCTAATTTTTGGCACATTAATAAGGAGGCTGTACTTGGGACAACTCTATGATTGCTTCTTTTGGGTTTGTCTTTGATTCTAATGAAATGCACAAGTTCTGTTTTCAAGAGAATTTAGAAATACCATACACGTTGTAGCATAGGATATATATGTATATATCAAATTAAAGGGAATAATTATAAACGGGGTCAACAAATCATTAACCCATGTCTTGATGTGCGATGTTTAATTAGATCAATACAAAAACAAAGGACGAAGAAGGGTGATGTTATTGGCCAGGTGACGACAGAGTTCTGAAAAGGCTGCCCTTGTTCTGATAATGAAGACTGACCCTAATTATTCAGGTTAGCATCATTACTTGTTTCTGGTCAGATTGACTTAGAGTCATTCCACATTAAGAAAAACATGTATTCTGGCTTGTAAAATCTTGCCAAATAACTAGGGACTGCAGTATTCCGTAACAAGGAGCAGAACTAATGGGCTGCTGTCCAGTTCAAAGAACAGCAGCCGAGTTGACTGGCATGTTCAGTGGTGTCTGGGCTGCTTAGTAAGAACTCTTAAAAGCAATTAAACTTTGCGTTATTCTTGCTTTTTAGAAAAGTGACAGAACCGCTGAGTGAATCAGATTCTAAAATGATAAGAGAAAACATGTTGGATATTAAAATGTTCTTATGCCTCAGAGTTCTCTTGGATGTCCAGGACTGAAGGCAGCACTGTAGGATTTGAACTCTGGACTTAACGAAAGGTACCAATGTTGCTTGCAAATGGATTCTCTATTTGCTAAAGAGATGCTAACCAGATGCCCAAAATGGAATAAGCTTATTTTAGGATGTTAAATTGTCAGTTGTAAATTTTTATTATGAGATTTATACATTTATTTTGCCATCACATGCATATGTGCACCATGTGTGTGCCTGGTGCAAAATTCAGAAGAGGTGGGCAGATCCTCTGGAATTAGAATGATGTAAGATTGTGAACTGCCATGTGGGTGCTGGGAACTGAACCAAGGTCCTCTAGAAGAGCAGTCAGTGGTCTTAATGACTGAGTCTCTGCAGCCCCCCAAAGTGCCGGCTTTTAAATGCTAGTATCTGAAGATTTTAAGTAGATATTTCTTTATACTAATTACCACATCATTCATAGCAATGTTACCATTTAATGGAAGGCAGCCTGAGGTATAAATGTCAACCTCTTTCCTTTGTTTAATAAATATTCACAGTGCACCTCCTGTTGTGAGGTCCTGGGCTGGATGACAGTTTCTATTCTTTCCAGTCCTACTTTTGTTAAGTATAAATTTATATTTTACTTTTCATTACAATTCACCCATTATGGTTCTGACTTTGTGTCAGCATTAAGAGGAACATTTTTAAGGTATTTTTTATGTTTTAAGTTATACTTCTTTGTTGTTTTTGTTTTATTTAGTTATTCATTTATTTACTTACCGACTTACTTTGACTTATTTATTTATGTGACAAGGCTGACTTTGTACTCATTTTGTAGGCCAGGTGGCCTTGAACTACAAGATTTGCCCACCCCTGCCTCCCAAGTGCTGGGATCAAACGTGATCCTACCATGCCTGTCTTAAATTATGCAGTTGGCAATCAGCTATTCCAGCAGTTTCACCTGTGTTCCTAGGATTCTGACAGGCCCTGGGATCGTTAGGAACGGGTAACATGGTGTACTCAGATGCAGAAGAAGGAAGTATCCCCTGCAAGTCTGTCTGTAGAATTACTTTATTCTTCCTTATCAAGGCTAGGGCTTGATGCTCTTTCCAAGGTTTCCAGTAGCAACGGAAAAGTAAATTAAAATGGCAATAGAGCCTGGTACTCAGATCAATGCCTTACTTGTGGCCTTGTTTTCCTCCCATGTTAGTATCCCCTCAACTGACAGTATTGATGCAATAGACTTATAGATAGATGTAGAACCTAAGATTAATACAGAAGTGAATTTCACAAACTGGAGAACCTGTGACCAGTCAGCACCTGTGTATGGTTTCCCGGCAATCAGAAGACTCCTTTAAAGGAGCTGAACTTAACCTTGGAGTTGCAACCACACACTTGTGCTTGAATCGCTACCATGTGACCTGAGAAAATCCCTGCTCTAAACATCAGCAGAATGGAGAGCATTGTTTCAACTACATATGAGTGTTAGATGGACTACTGCACACAAAATGTTTATCACAGTGTTTCATCTGGTTCTAGAAACCTATTGATAAAAAAAAAAAAAAACCTATACCTGACAGATTGTCCCTCAGCACCATCCTCCCATGTGTTGCCTGTAAAAAGTTGAGCCCTACTTGGTGGGAGACATATGAGATAAATGCATAGCTTTCATAAAAATCTATGTATCATTGAATGATACTGAATTTGTTGATACATGTACTCCCTTCTATTTATGAGAAGTATAAAATTGTTATAATTTTTAAAGCATCTTTTCTTGGTAGAACCATGCAAGTTTTTGCTTTATGTCAAGACGCACATGAATACAAGACTGCAGAGAGATTACTAGCAAAGCCCCTGTACTACCAGTGTGACTGGATTTTCAGGAAGCTGCCGTCATTTACTGGCTGTGTGACCTTGGGCTCTTTACCTCTCTGTGCCTGTATCTTCATCTGAAAATAAGTAGGGAGTGGTGTGACATTTTTTCTCAGTGCCGTAAAGTCTAAATACTGAAATGTATGTAAAATTCTTAGAACACATAGTGAATACGCAGTAAATGCTGGCTCTTACCAACATGGCTCATTGTGAGTGATTTAAATAGAGCAACTATGTGTATATATGTATATATGTGTGTGTGTGTATTGAAGCTTAGAATTATAAAGTGCTAAATCAGGAAAATAATATTAGCATTGGGTATTCCATACATTCATCTCTCCCAGTTTTAATAATATATCCAATAACTATCTATGTTCAGCAATATAGTGTTTAGTCATAGGGATAATGGTGTCAGGTATAAATGGCACAATTAAAAACACTACGGGAGCTAACTTACTCAGAAAGTTGCAGGGCGAATATTCCTTCCTAAGAGCCTCACAAAAGCGCAGTGAGGAAGAATGAGGGCATCTTATTTTATTCCCTGATGGGAATCTATCCACATCAAATATACAACATAATTCGGCTGGTGGGCAACCTCTGCTGAGACTCCCTGCCTCATCATATAGGCCTTTTAGAGAAGGAAATAGATGGGCATTGATTTCAATTTTTAAGGAGTCAATACATTATAAGTGTAAGTTAAAAGGGGAAGGATACCATGTGGTTCTTAGAGATATTTCCGGCTATGTCTAGTTTAAGAATACTGATATTAACGCAGATTTGGAGCTAACTTTATGTGTTATTGTCAAATGCTATTTTTATAGCACCTAAAATGTTTCAAAATGGCATTTATACAGTTCACTTCAGGACTATGAAATTAATTTGTTCATTGGTTCATTGAAAAGCCACCCATTAGGTATCCATGCTATGCTAAGCACTTTCTTAGGCACTGGGATAAAAATATGACATTTTTTATGACCTCAGGGCTACATCTACTAGGACAGAAGGGGAAAATAAAGTACCTTTCAAACAATAGACACTGAGTTACATTTGTAAGGAAGCATCAAGAAGACAAGAGAGAGGTCTCTAATTAAAGCTAAGAGTGTGAGTCACTAAAAGCTTTCAAGAATTGCAACACAGAGTGATGGCCCAGGGAAGTCAATAGGTGCTTGTGTTGGGCAATGGGCTATGGGCCAGTAGGGGAGAGCAGGCAAAACAGGGTGAAGGGAATAGTGGCATGGGTATGAAATGGCTCAAACTGCTTGGGGAGCAGTAAGTGTTCCCCATGAACAGAACATAAAAATCACTTCAGTTTCTAGATGATTCTTTAGTGGCAGAGCCCTGTTTAAAGATCTTCAAGGCCCTAGATTTAAACCCTAGCACAGATCAAAGTCTATGCTCCACCCAAGCATTAAGAGACTTGGGTGCTGGCTTAGGACATAGGGAAGCATTGAGAGAGCCTGGGATATGAGAGGGTAGGAAGAGCCTCCACTTTGAGCTACCTGGGGTAAAGCAAGCATTCTGCTTAGAAGACATTCTTCTGTAGGGAGAAACATGGTGAGCCAGACACATTTGCCATCCCAGAAGGGTTTGCACAGTGGACTTTTATAGGATCCTGGCAGCCTCCTGAATGGGTGAGAAGGGAGCTGTTAGGGGCAGTGAGCTAGCTCAGGTACAGAGTAACTAAACTGATGCTTTTGGACTGTGTCCCCAAAGCTTCGGAGAGTCATCATGGGGGTTTTAAGCAGGGCAATGGCACCTTTAGACTTGTGTTTTAAAAGCTCTTCTTGGCCGCTGTGTCTAGATGAACTGCAACTTTGTGAGCCTGAAAGGACTGGTATGAGCTTGCAATGTTTCTAAGCCGATTGGTTACCCAGGCTGCTGAAGGGACTGTGGTGACCAAAGATGGGGAGAGATCATCTGAGGAGGCCTGTAAGGTGGCCAGAGGAATTTTGCTGGTTGAACGAGAAGCAGATGAAAAGCAGAACTATGATGAATCCGTTCAGTCTTCACAGGGAACCAGCAGTACGATGGTGTGCAGGGAGGGCCTTAGAGCAGGTGCAGGGAAAGAGAGGCTGATTTCAGGGGCACTGGGGTTGATTTAGAGGACTCTAATATAAAGAGAAGTAGAGACACTTTGAAATCTGTTGAAGAGAGGTCTATGATGGAAAATGAGGCTCTTCAGTATTGTAGCACCAACTGTCAACTTGACACAAACTTAGGGTCACCAGGTAAGGGGAACCTCAGTTGAAGAATTGCTTTCATCAGATAGGCTGATAGGACATTTTCTTAATGTCTACTTGATGTAGGAGGGTCTCGCCTACTGTAGACAGTACTGTGCCTAGACATGTGGACATGAGCTGTATAAGAAAGCTATTTGTGTCTTAGCTGGGGTCATCTTTGTGGATTCCTTGGAATTTCTCTTGTGCCAGGTTTCTTACTAGCCCCATAATGGCTCCCTCAGTCTAAATATCTCTTTTCTTGTTCTCATTTCCGTCCTTCCTCAATCTCAACTATCCTGTTCCCTCACGTTCTCCCGTCTCCTCCCCTCTCCTTCTCCCGTCCTTTTCCCTTTACCCTTCCTTCTCTGCCCATTTTCATGCTCCCAGTTTTGTCAGGGGATCTTGTCTATTTCCCCTATCCAGAAGGATCTATATATGTTTCTCTTAGGGGTCACCTTGTACTTAACTTCTCTAGGATCATGAACTATAGGCTCAACATCCTTTGCTTTACAGCTAGTATCCACTTATGAGTGAGTAATACATACCATCTTCATCTTTCTGGGTCTGGATTACCTAACTCAGGATTTTTTTTTTCTAGTTCCATCCATTTGCATGCAAATTTCAAGATTTTTTTTAAATCACTGAGTAGTACTGCAATGTGTAAATGTGCCACATTTTCTTTATCCATTCTTTGGTTGAACGGCATCTAGGTTGTTTCCAGTTTCTGGCTATTACAAATAATGTTGCTATGAACATAATTAAGCAGATGTCCTTGTAGTATGATTGAGCATCTTTTGGGTATATGTCCAAGAATGGTATTGCTGGGTCCTGAGGTAGGTTGATTTCCAATTTTCTTTCTTTTTTTTTTTGTTTTTTTGTTTTGTTTTGTTTTGTTTGTTTTTGTTTTTTTTGTTTTTCGAGACAGGGTTTCTCTGTAGCTTTGGAGCCTGTCCTGGCACTAGCTCTTGTAGACCAGGCTGGCCTCGAACTCCCAGAGATCCTCCTGCCTCTGCCTCCCGAGTGCTGGGATTAAAGGCGTGCGCCACCACCGCCTGGCTTGATTTCCAATTTTCTGAGAAACCACCTTGCTATCAAGTCTAATGACCTGAGTTTGAGCCTCAAAAAACACAATATAAAGTGAGCAGCAATTGTAGGAAGAAGTTTCTGTCCTGCCCGGTTCCGCAGCTGTTCAGTCCCAAAGAATCACAGAGGCTTGTAGTAATTATAAACTGTTTGGCCTATTAACTCAAGCTTATTATTGACTAGATCTTACAACTTAAGTTAACCCAGAATTCTTGTCTATGTTTAGCTATGTGGCTTGGTATTTTTTTTCTCAGTGAGGCATTCTCATCTTGCTTTCTCTGAGTCTGGCTGGAGACTATATCTCTTTTCTTCTTTTCAGAATTCTCTTAGTCTGGTTACCCCTGCCTGCCTACTGGTCAATCAGAATTTTATTAATCTAATATGAGAGATAAATCTTTACAGTGTACAAAAGTATTATCCCACAGCAAATGATTCCCTAGTTGTTCTCTGACTTCTTTGTGTACACCGACACAAGCATTCATATATGTATACATACAAACATACACATACATTATAAATAGAAAAAACAAAAACTTTAAAGAAATGTTCATGAAGAAACCTACAGGAGCCATCTCTATGGGGGAAGCAGAAGTAAGATAGAAAGAATTTATTTATCCTTAAATGGAAGGACTTGCAATTTTGTAGTGAGTTAACAGAGAGCTAAAGCTACAGCTATGGGTAAATGATTAATGGAAGCTATATAGTTAGAAAGAGTTACACTGGTCCAGGCATTATATTTGGGCAGACGCTTATCAAGTATACATACAACGCACTTCTAAATCCTCTATAGCTAGAGACACAAGATATATAAAGATATTGGTAATCAAGCCAGGTGGTGAAGGCAGACGCCTTTAATCCAAGTACTTGGTAGGCAGAGGCAGGTGAATCTCTGTGAGTTCGGTATTTGTGGTAATCATCCTCAAAAGCTGAAAGTTGATTTCAAATCGGCCATTTGTGGACTGCCTTTGAGGGAATGGGATACAGAATATATGAATACTGATCTTCTATTACCTCAGGCCAAGGCCTTGTACTATAACTACTGGCCTTGTTAGGATTCTAAATAGCAAGTTCAAATCCCCATTTAGTAGGAGGGATATGCATAGCTGGTCCCTCAGTTCCACAGGCTCATTTGTAATGCTGTTTCTTTTCTTTTTCTCTTTTCCTTCCTTCTTTCCTTCCTTTCTCCCCCCTCTTCCCTCCCTCCCCTCCCTCACTATTTCTCTTTACAATTCATAATGATCCTCTTTGGCTACATATTACTTCATTGTGTTTCTTTTCTAGCTATAAGCCTTATGAGAGTAAGGACTACCTGTTTTTGTCTCTAGTGTACAAACAATGCCTGGCAAATAGGCAATAGTCAATATGATTTTCAAACAGAATGGGCCATTTAAATAGCAGTCACTAGGTTAACCATGTTTGTGCCATACTGTGTGATAGTAACAGCGCTGTGAAGACAGGGATCAAGGAACACGGAGAGAAGAGACCACAGAATGGTGCATGTGAGTCACAGAAGTGAAGGCGTCCATTGACAAGATTGTCTGGACAAGGAACAGTTCTTTGAAATACTGAATTCTATGCAAAAGAAATACTGAAAAATCAGTTGTGGGTGAGTTTAGCTATCATCATTTCTGCCTAAATTTTGAGTAATCAAGAAAATCTTCTGTTTATTGAATTTTATCTTGATGAAATCATGATGATTCACTACAAACTTGTAACCGAAGTAGTTCGTAAGAAATTTGATTTCTGTGAAAAAATGAGAATTCTTGTTTGGTCTGTACCATGCATTTTTCCGGTGATCATAGTAGTAATTCCGTAGCCAGCGTCATACCCAAGTGGCTTGATTACTTAGTCTTTTCAAAACACATCAGCCTGCATCAAACAGTGGGGCTACATGAGATCACAGCAGCTGTGGTTGCCTGTACAATCCCACACCAGGCCAGTCCAGTCAGTACTCCAGCATGGATGTAGGAGGGCATTATGAGACTCTACTACTGGCTGTGCAGGTACTAACCATCGTAGGCTGCTGGGCAAGAGTCAGTTTCCTTCCAGTGGGTCCCAGAGTAAGTCTACCAACTTCCAGGGTATAGGTCTACACTCTTGAGTATATGGACAGCACAAATTGGATTCCATGGGTTAGTGAAAGAAAAAGACAGACAGACAGACAGACAGACAGAAAGAAAGAAAGAAAGAAAGAAAGAAAGAAAGAAAGAAAGAAAGGAAAGAAAGAAAAAGAAGGAACAAGACAAGATAAAATTTATGGGCTTGGGGATGGATCTTATTGTAGTAGAGGTGAATATGATTAAAATTCATGGGATAAAGTATGTAATTCTCAACGAGTTAATAAAAATATTGAATTTAAAAAAGCATTTTGGTTGGTCTTTGTAGGTAGGATAATGGAAACCCACAAACTTTAACCAAGGATCAAGCAATCTAATTAAATGTTAGCAGTAAAAATAACCTCATTTTTTTTTTTGGCAAAAAATAAAATGGTAGATGGTAGAGGACTACAGCATAAAAAGCAAGCAAGAGAGATACTCACTGAACAAATGGGACTTTGTTTCTTATTAATTACTAGATTAAGGAAATGACATTTACTGAGGAAAATAGGAGATCGTTTAAGAGAATTGCCAAAGGTCTTTTAAGCCTCCAGAGAAAGGAAGAAATGAGCTAAATGATCAAAACTAATGTTGGTAGCCAGGACTGTAATACTTGCTAATATTTTTGCTAATTTGACAAGGCATATGAGTTTCTAAACAAGATAATGAGAGAAAAGAACAAACTGTAGTGGGGTAAAATATTGAGTTCCTATCACTTAGGTTTTAATCACCTGAGGGTATCTCCCTATGGTGATGAAATCATCCTAATGAGAACTCTGTTGAAATGAATATCACTAGGTACATGTGAGGAGACAATTTTAATTTATTCCTTAAATTTAGGTATCTGAATAGAATATTATTTTATGAGAATATAATATTATAGCTTGCATAATTACTATTTGAAGGTGGTAAAAACCATCTTTTCAACATTGTAACACATTTAATAAATAGAAATGCCATGATGGTGACTCTTGGTTGTCTATTCTAAGGGACTTGGAACCACCATGGAAGCAGTGTCTGTGAGGGATTATCCAGATCAAGTTAATGGACCGAAGAAGGCAGACTAAATGTGGGCAAAATTATCCCATGGGCTGAGATATTAGACTTCCCAGAAAGGAGGAAGTAAGCGAAGAAACAGCACTCATCGCTATGCTTCCTGACGATGAGTAATACAAGCAACTAGTCCTAAATCATCCTGCTTCTAAATGCACACCTAGCATAGCTATTTGTATTTCTGTGGAACAACAACAGTTTAAAATGTATACCTGTATCCAAAGTCCACTAGGAAACCTGAAGCAGTATTTGTTTCAAACTGTAAGATGTAAGACATTTAGCTCTTGGTGTGTCTCCTTCCTCACTGATGAAGCAAGAACCCATTCTCCCGAGGTCTTTTTAAGTCATAATACATTTCAAAGACCCCTCTCATGGGTGTTGTTCCTTGAAGAAACTCGAGGGCAATACTTCTTGGAGGAAAAAAAAAAGGTGATTTTCAGCTTCTGTTGGTGGGAGAACTATGCCCCCACTGCAGGGTCAGCAACTGTGGCTCACAGGCCTACTCTGGTCTGCTGTATTTTATTTAAAACAACAATTTGGATCCCATCACATCCCCTTGTTAAGATGACTTTGTTTAGACTATGCACACTAAGTTGAATAGGGGCTAGTGACCGTGTGACCTGCCAAATCTAAAGTGTTTCCTCCTCAGCCTTTACAGAAAAAAGTTGGTAACCCTGCTGTATTGCAAAGTTCCCCTAAATAGTCCCATATGAAAGGAGTTAAAGGGATTATAAAAGATGGGATTAGTCAAAGGTCAAATAGTTAGGGAAACATTTGTGTAAACAAATGTAATTTTTTCCTTATTGCAAGATTTTTCAGAATGATTACTGTACTGTTGCACATCTTGACCGCCTGGCAGGAAATTACTTGATCATCTATATTTTTTTTGTGGGCTATGCATGGGATTCATGATCTTTGAAATACACTTTAAGAAAGGTTCAAAAAATTGTCAGGTTTTCTGCTTCTAAATTTACCTCTACCACTGGTGAATACTGTCAATTTCTCCTTTAGACATCCCGAGTCATTTAGGCTAGTCTAATGGGCACTCTGTGCCCACTACTTCAATATGATCCAAATATGGATTATTTTGATGTCTGACCAAATATTTTTAAAGGATTTTTTGGTTTTTCTTTTCATTCTTTTGAAGCAATTTAAACTTAACCCAAACACAGTATAGTCTGAGTGATCATATAACTTCATGATTTCTTCCACACTAAAGTTAGACATTATTTGAAAGTCAATTGTATAAATGAGCTGCCCTGTGAATACTGAATGTATCTAGCTGTGGATATGTTCAGTCAGTAAAGTGTTCACTGTTTCAAGTATGAGGACCTAGATTTGGAGCCCTGGCCTTCATGTGAAAATCTGCATATGGTGTCTCTTTGCACAACCATGGTGCTTGGGAGGTGAGAGCTGGTCCGCAAAATTCTAGTCAAACCAATGGATTCCAGGTTCAATAAGAGCTTCATCCCAAAAAGTAAGGTGGAGAGAGATTGAGGAAGACATCCAGTATGGACTGATTGTCTCTACATGACATGTAGACTTGACTTATGCACCTCCATGAATATGTTCAACAATCCACTGTCCCACAGAAATTCAATGTATACCTAGCATTTTGACACAGAAGGCAATGTTTGCCCTCAAATTATCTTCCCTTTTGTGGGAAAAACTGATGTGGGATTTCCCTCTGTATGTTTTAATTACTACTGATGAATAAAGGAACTGCTTTGGGCCTATAGCAGAGCTATAGAGGAACAGAGCTAGGTGGGGAAAACTAAGCTGAATGCTGGGAGAAAGGAGACAAAGTCAGAAAGAAGCCATGTAGCTCCCCGCCAGAGATGGACACCAGAACTTTATCCAGTAAGCCACAGCCACATGGCGATACACAGATCACTAGAAATGTGTTAAATTAAGATGTAAGAGTTAGCCAATAAGAATCTAGAGCTAATGGGCCAAGCAGTGATTTAATTAATACAGTTTCTGTGTGGTTATTTCAAGGCTGAGTTGCTGAGCTGCTGAGAACCAACAAGCAGTTCCTTGCAACAAAAAAAAAAGCTATTTACAAAAGAAAGAAATTCATATGGGCAATACATTGTACATGTGGGTCTGTTTTCAAGTTCCCCTTAAGTGTAAGAGATAACTGAGTCCAAGAAGTAGTGGGTTGCTCTTGTCCTCTAAGCTGGTGGGGATTTAGCAGTGTTCATAAGAGGTCTAGTGCAAGGTGAGGATTGGCATCGGCTCTCCATAAGTACAGGGATAGGTAGAGGGGAACTTCAGATATATCAACATTCACAAATGAAAGAAACCAGTGGCAGAGGAAGACCAACGAACTGTGCTACTGTAGGATATGTGTCATTCAACCAAACAGAGAGGGTGTGAAGAAAGCCTATGATGGCCAATGCTGAAGAAGGCACCAGAAAAATGATCAGAACAGGGTGAGGACTTTGGTGGCCTAGGGCTTTTGAGCCTCAGACATTCCTAAACTCTCTGGCCCCTTCCATTCCTGGCAGTGCCTTTCTATTTCCTGTCTCTGTTTTCCTGTATTTCTGTGTATGTATTCCCATTCCCCAAAGAACTTGAAAATCTCAAAGGACATCTATCTTAGAGTTTCTATTGCTGTGAAGAGACAGCATGACCACAGCAACTCTTATAAAGGAAAACATTTAATTGAAGGGACAGTTTACAGCTTCAGAGGTTTAGTCCAATATCACCATGGCAGGAAGCTGGTGTCATACAGAGAGACTTGGTGCTGGCTACATCTTGATCAGAAGGCAACAGGGAGTAGACTGAGTTTCACAGTGAATGAAGCTTGAACAAAAGAGACCTCAAAGCCCACCCTGACAGTGACACACTTTTTCCAACAAGTCCACACCTACTTCAACAAGACCAAGCCTACTAATAGTTCCACTCACTATGAGAATATAGGTGTCTCTTAGGTTCAAACTACCACATCCCTCTCCCTAGCTCCCATAACTTGTAACAATATCACAAGGCAAAACGCATTTAGTCCAAATTAAAAAGTTCTCATTGTCTTTCAAAGTCCCAAACTTATTTAAAAGTCTAAAGTTCAAAGTCTCTTGTGAGATTCATGTAATCTCTTAACTGTAATCACCTGTAAAATCAAAATCAAAAAGCAGATCACATACTTAGCGGCACAGGATATACGTTACCATTCCAAAACCTAGGGAGGGGAGCAGAGTGAGGAAATACTGGACCAAAACAAGATCAAAAACCAACAGGGTGAACTCCAAACACTGCATTCCCATGTCTGATGTCAAAGCAGATATTCAACTCCTTTCATCTTTGTTGACTGCAACCTACTTCTCTCTCTTGGGCTGTTTCCACTACCTGTTAGCAGCTCTCCTTGGCAGATATTCCATGGCTCTGACATCTCTAACATCTTGGGCTCTCCAAGGCAATTCAGACTTCAACTTCACAGCTTCTCACAATGGCCTCTCTAGGCCTCCATTCAGAGACACACCTGGCACATGACTGGCCCCAGCAGCCTTCCTTAGGTATGGAAGCAAATTCCATAACCTGTTTATTCTATTATTAACTCTAAAGCCAGAACCATGTGGCCAAAGCTGCCAAGTTCTGCTGCTTGCTGTGGGAGGAACATGGACCCCTCAATTGCATCCTCACCAGCTTTCTGTTTTCCTTCACTGCTTAAGTTTGGCTATCCTTGAACATGCTCTGTAGACCAGGCTGTCCTCCAACTCAGAGATCCACCAGTCTCTACCTCCCAGGTACAGGGTTTAAAGGTGTGCACCACCACATCTGGCTCTAAGCTTTTGTTTAATTCCTTTTTACAAATTGGAAACTTTGCTGGATGGGTTCTTGCCCTGAAGTCACCACTCCCTTTATTCCATTTCCTAATATGTTTATCTCCCTGAACACAGCACTTAACTCCATTGCTTTTCTCCTCAAACTTTACATTTTCTTACTCCTTTTCATTACAAATCTTTATTACAGTTACTGTTAATAACCACACAACACAGTCTATACTAGGCTGGTTTTGAAATTTTCTCTGCCAACGGAATTAATACAAATCTCTCCACCTTAGCCTCAGGCAGACTCTTTGGACAAAGGCAAAAAGCACACATATCCTTTACCAAAATTTCACAAGAGCAATCTGTATGCAACATATTAAAATTCTTCTCCCCGGAAACTTCTTCAGAGGCCTCCGTGCTCCACACAACACATTAAATCACACTCAACACAAATGTCTTCCAGGCTCTTACTAGTATGAAACATTAAGCAGTGTTTAAAGTATTCCACTGCTTTCCTAACCCAAAGTACCAAAGTCCAAATTCGTCCAAACAAAAGCATGGTCAAGCCTATCACAGGAATACTCCAGTCCCGTACCAACTTCTGCCTTGACTAGAGTTTCTATTGCTGTGAAGGAACACCATGACCACAGCAACTCTTAGAAAGAAAAACATTTTACTGAGGTGGCAGTTTACAGCTTCAGGGATTTAGTCCAGCTTCACCATGGCACGGAGCATGGTGGCATGCAGACAGACATGGTGCTTGCTACGTCTTAAGCAGAAAGCAACAGGGAGTAGGCTGAGATTCACACCGAGTGAAGCTTGCACTAAAGAGACCTTAAAGCCCTCCCCCACAGTGCTGTGCTCTTTTCAACAATCCACACCTACTTCAACAAGATCACACCTCCTAATAGTGCGACTCCCTGTGAGATTAAAGGGGCCAATGACATTCAAACTATCCCAGTATCTATGACATGATACCTATAACAGCATGACTGTGACAAGGTAAAAGAGAGTGCTGTACAGATTCTCTAGATAATGTTGTCTGATAGACCTGGTCCTTAAATTGCCAAACTCTTGCCAGAGAGAATTTATATAACAGGTAGCCATTTCTATATGAAAACATGTATAGATGCTGAGAGTGTATTTTAGTGGCACTACCTGAAGATAGGTGCTCTTATTGCATATCAATGTAGAACTATGACTTAGGATAGGAGGTAGAAAGCTACCTGTGTTTGTGGGAAGCTATATTCTCTCTGTGTAGTGACATTTCAATTGTATTTTAATAAATAAACCTTGCCTGAAGTTCAGAGAGTAAAACAGTCACACTGATCAGCCTTACAGAACAGGTAGTGATGACACACACCTTTAATCCCAGTAGCCACACTAGTTTGCCATAGAAACCAGGCAGTAGTGGTGCACACCTTTAATTCCCACACTAAAGAGTAATATTAAAAGGGAGGAGACACCTCTCACACACAGTCTCATTCGGAGGTTCCTGGAGGCAGAATTGTCATTTTTGGACTGAGGTAGAGGTAACAGCCAGTGGCTGGCTGTTTTGCTTTTATGACCTCCAGGTTGAACCCCAATTTCTGTCTCTGGGTTTTTATTAAGAGTTCTGCTTGCTTTCATGGCATGACTGTAGAGTCAAACATTCTGTGAGTCTCC
Source organism: Chionomys nivalis (assembly GCF_950005125.1). Taxonomy (NCBI): domain Eukaryota; kingdom Metazoa; phylum Chordata; class Mammalia; order Rodentia; family Cricetidae; genus Chionomys; species Chionomys nivalis. Next base: position 55,641,053 of record NC_080103.1, on the reverse strand, counting down.
CACTGTGGTCTCTACTCCTTGGGGGCTGATGGCCAAGCGAGGCTTACAGGAAATAACTCACTACAGCAGCACCTGAATTAAACGCCCATGTAATAATAATAATAAGCTCTAACAGTAACATAGATGCTGTACTATGTGATATACTATATGATATGTATACTATATCATATAGTGATGATCTAATTATATAATACTTTATTTTGAAATATACAAATCAACATAATATCTCATTCATAAACTTGTGCAAGAATTAAATAAGATAATATGGAATTTGATGAATACACTGGGATTTTCTAATAGAACCTATGAATGATATTATTTCTTTATGAGTAGTGCTTAGCACAAATAAAGTGCTTAATGATTGCTAATTTGCCAGGCTCTTATATGGAGAAAACTCATTTTGTTTGAGAGCACCGAGAAGAGTTGTGTCTCTGTGTTTTAACAATCTCTTGACTCTCAGGTCATCTAATACGAAAACCTTGTAGAAGTCAATCAAAATACAAGGTCAAGCTCTCAAAGTATGAAATAGACATATGTACCTGTTTATCAGTTAATTCTACTTCCCTCATTACCTTTGACATACCAGTCTAAACATTTATAATTTAATTAGCTTAATGTTACTGGATCATTTACTTGAGAAATAAAAGTTTTAATTTGATAATTAAGGTAATAACACTACATTGGAAAACGTGGTTTGATTTAATATTCGAATTAAGCTAAACACTACAATTTATGGGTATTATCAATTTATTATGTAAATTATTGCTTACCATGTGTGGGTACATGGATATGCATGAGCATATGACAGCCAGAGACTGGTATTATCTTGTGGTCACTCTCAATCTTTGTTTCCTATGTCTGGTTCTCTTGCTGAACACTGAGTTTGCCTATTCAGGAAAGCTCTCTAGGTAGCTTGCCCAGGGGATGACCTGTTTATGCGTTTTTCAGCTCCATGACTACAAATATGTTACCCCTCTTCAGTTTTCATGGGGGCAGTTGGTATCTGAACTCCCAGCCTCAAGGTCTCTGGAAAAAACCTTAACCGCTCAGCAATTTTTCCTGCATTAGCTTTTACTTTTCAAGTACTCAAGATAAAAGTCCATATGCCTATTTTAGTTTTCTACTTCAGTATAAACTCTGTTTAAATCATTATCTATTAATTTTTATTTTACAGTTATAAGATAAGCATTTTTATAAAAGCAAATCTACTTATAAGAAAATAAATCAATATTATACACACACAAAAATGGAACATGTGCACAAATGTTAACAAACACACAGACAGATCTGCACACACACACAAATTCTCATGCATACTACTTAATGTCAATTTCAATAATTCTATCAAAGTCCTGTGGTCCTACTTTTTCTTATTCACATGCTATTGAAAATATCATCAATCTATACAACTAAGAGCATTTTTTGTGGCCATAGAACTTAAAATATAAATTTTATATTTATGTCTTGAATTTAGAATTCTGGATGCCTAAATTCTATTATCAGTAGATTATTCCACTCATGTGTCAATTTCTCAAAACTATCCATTTGCTCCATTCATGCACGTTTTATCTGTCTCACTTCTCATTCTTTAGGTCAATAGCCAATAGAATTAAAAAGGAAAGTTTAATCTATGGTAGTGATGATGCTAATAAGGGACATTTTAACAACCTTTGCTTTTCTCATAGGACATTGTATTTCAATGAAAAACTCTGGGGAACATCATGGAAACCTCCCTGTTCTTCATTCATTTGTTTTTGATACTGGATTTGGCACTCAGGGACTTGTGCACGCTAAACACATACTGTACCATTGACCTCCATCCCAGACTGGTTCTGAACTAAAACTGTCTGTTTCACTTATGGACTTGATCTGAGTGCAGCTATGATGGAGATGGAGAAACTTACAACCCTATTTTTTCCCTTGTAATTACAGTGCTGATGTCAGTAAGTGTTGATCTGAATTGATAAGTAGAGAAGGCTCTTCCTTAATTCTAGTTGTTGAAGTATGTAGCTGGAATTAAGTTAAAACTTTTTGCAAAGGAGTTTATTGAATAAAGTGTTTTCCCTTTTTGGAATAGAAGCACATGTATTGTAGTTAAAATTGTCATGACCCTGCTTGATACTTCAGCCATAGACCATTTCCCACTTATGAGTATGATGAATAACTACCGCACCATTTTCTCTTCCTAAGAGAAATAAGTGGGGTTTGGCAGCTTCTCACAACATCCCTGAGTTTAGTGATTTAAAGCTAATTCAAAAACGTCACCTTCAATGGATAGTTGTTTTCTGTAGGAGGACCTTGGATTTTTCATTGTTTGTATCGTTCAGCAAGATGACAAGGAGTCTGTGAATCCTTACACAACCTCTTCTAGTAAGAAAACCTCAGACTGGCAAGTGCATCAATTGTCTTGGCCTTCCTTCTATAACTTAGAATTTAAAACATGGGACTATCTGTGAGGGTGTCTGCCAAGCTTAATTCTACTATATTGTTAATAAATGAATGTGTGTGGTTAGGTGACTAGTAATCTTCATTGTAGAACAGTGCTGCCAATTTTTAACTATAATTTTTTTTTAATTCTTTGAGAATTTCATATAGACATCATCTATTATTTATTATTAGGTCATCAGTTAGGGAGGGAAGTTTGGATGTCCCACTCCCTCTGTGCTTGAATATTGAGTATATTGATCTTGTGTAGGCAACCAGAGTTGTTGTAATTTAATGCATATAATGGCACTGTCATATCCTGAAGACACTGTTTTATTCTGGCCTCCCCAACATGCTGCCCTTAAAATTTCTTTGCCCTTTCTCTGCAGTGGTCCCCAAACATTGAGGGGATGGACTATGATCTAAATGTTTCCTTTGTGGCTGAGTAACAGACACTTAATCTCTGCCCATTGATCAGTAGTGAGCTTTTGTATCAACTGTTACACTTCTGAAAGAAATGTCTTTCATTTTTGAGAGCTGTGTTAATCTAGAAGGCAGTTTGATATTATGCCTACTTAGAAAATGATAGGAGTGGATTTATCTTTGTGGCTTATTAGCTCCCCAGCAATGAATTCTTTGACAAATGTGTAGAATTGGGTATGTGTTTTCTTCTGTGGAAAGAATCTTAGATGTAATCACAAAGTGGTTGGTTACTTTTATAACATTTGTGCCACTATTGCAATCCTGGGCATAGCTTACATGGTTGTGACTGTAGCTCATAGCATCCAAAGGGAGATAACATTCTTGATGATTGTCCCAGCATCTGCCCCAGCAACCTGCACAGCACCTTCTGGTACTATGAAATCTAGCCAACATGGAAGAAGCTTCCAGGTCAGTACCAACTTGCTTTCTCCATGTCCCATGACCTGGATAGATAATGCCTTCAGCAATGGGGAGTTGCCATCAAAATGTGGTCCTGGCAAGTGTAACAGCAATAGCCTGTATTGTTTGCCAGTGGGGAGGGGCCTCTGGATCATCTTTGATCTACAACCGATGGGGAGGTATTTTCTATCTGGCACTAGGTTTTCATTGGCAACTTATGGCTTCTGGGAAGAACATTATCCCTATGTACAATAATGTCAATTAAACACTTTTACATGAATATACATAGATAATGTTTATATACTTATACATATATGTATCTGCACATATCTACTCATATATATATATATATATATGAAGCTTAAAAATAATAGGTTTCCATATGGCTTCTCTAAGCACTCATAGTGATAATTATCTATCCCTCTCTTCATCATCCTCCCTTCCCATCCTTCTGCTCACTTAAGCTTCCTTCCCCATTATTTTTTTTTGTTTTGATGAAATATTTTAATAGGCACTTTACCCAAAGATATACATATGTCACAGAAGCACATGAAAAGATGTTTGACATCATCAGTCATTAGGTGAAAGTACAAATTAAGAGCATGGTGAGTTGTAACTATGCACTAACTGAAATGACTTAAATTTTAAAGAATGGTGAACAAATGGGTAGTAGGTTTTTTAATTGATTTTTATTGAGCTCTACATTTTTCTCTGGCCCCCCCCTTCCTGCCTTTCCCTTTCAACCCTCTCCCAAGGTCCCCATGCTCCCAATTTACTCAGGAGATCTTATCTTTTTCTACTACCCATGTAGATTAGATCTATGTATGTCTCTCTTAGGGTCCTCATTGTTGTCTAGGTTCTCTGAGATTGTGATTTGTATGCTGGTTTTCTTTGTTTTATGTTTAAAAAAACACTTATAAGTGAGTATATGTGATAATTGTCTTTTTGGGTCTGGGTTACCTCACTCAAAATGATGTTTTCTAGCTCTATACATTTGCCTGCAAAATTCAAGATGTCATTATTTTTTTCTGCTGTTTAATACTCCGTCGTGTAAATGAACCACATTTTCCGTATCCATTCTTTGTTAGAGGGGCATTTAGGTTATTTACAGAAAGCTTTACGTGTGTGTGTGTGCATGTGTGTGTGCATGTGTATGTCCATCTGTGTGTGTGTGTGTGTGTGTGTGTTGGGAAGACAACTTGTGAGACTTAGTTCTTTCCTTTTACCATGTAGGTCCTGGGTGTTGAACTCAGGTCATCAGACATGGTGGCAAAACACCTTTACCTGATTAGCCAGCAACTCCTATTCCTTAGATTATATCCCTGTCTCATGAAAGCAGTCTGAATAAATAGCAGCCTGTAGTAAAAATGGTCTAAAATCAAGCTTTTGATGGGTGTTGGGAATCAAACCCAGGTTCTCTGAATTAGCTTACAACAGCCTGTAACTTCAGCTCAAGGGGATCCAACTTCCTCTTCTGGCTTCTACTAGCACCTACATCTGCCTAGACATAAACATACAAATATTTAAAAATAAACCTGCAAAAAGAAATTTGCAAAGCCATAAATCTTAAAAACTCCCCATAACTATTAAAATGTCTTCATTAATGTTTTAATTAATTAATTAATTAATATATTGCTAAATGGATTATAGCTAAATTCAACTATCTACCTTGAATTTTATTTGCATGCAGTGACGTAACCTGTTTTCAGATGTTGTTCGCAAAGCTTAGACACTGTCCACCTAGTTAACGCAGGTTTCAGTGGCATTTACCAGTTTTTACGGATAAACCCAGTGAGCAGAATCCATGAACTGCTCACTTTTAAGCGAATAGAGTTGGCCTTGCCTCTTTGTGGATGAGCAGTTCCTCTTGGAAGTGCCTTAACATTATCTGCTGAATTTTTAAACTGACTTATTAAAAGCAATGGCTTGAGTGAGAAAAATCATACAATTACAAAGCCGCCCTTCCCACTTAGTATTAAGCTAATAATGTAAGCATGATATTTAACTTTATTAACAATGCCCCCAAGTCAAAGGTTTGGGCTTAAATGAAAGCAACGAAAGGATTGCCTTATTGAAAACATTGTTAACTATTTCTAAAGAAGAATGCAAATCAAAGACCAGAATTAAAGCTCAAGAGAAATCTTTATTTTAGCATATTTGAATTTGAGTTCCACTTAACCCCGAGTTTTTTTTATTTTCCCTCTGTCTCTTTCTTCCTGATAAACTTTTGTCCGGCACCCCGCTGTGAGTAGAACAGAGAGGCTGCCACCAGGGGCCCCAGGAACTTGGTAAGTGACTCTCACTGAGTCATTATCCCCCTGCTTTTAGAAGGAGCGTGAAAAGTCTCCTTTCTGCATCTCCCACTGGGAATCCTGAGCAAAGCATGGACTCAGTGGCCTCAGAGGGGAAACCAGGAGGTTCCGCAGCCATCTGTTTGCATCGTACATGTTGAATGGAAAACATTAGCGCCCCTATAAATTAACAGGGACCTTTCAGGCAGCCAATGCTCTTTCTTACACCCTGTAAGCCAAGACTCAAAGATCTAAGACATCACGAAGTGACAGCCCTCAGCCTGGCCTCTTCCACCATTCAAGGAGGGTGGGACCATAAAAACAGCAGGGGCTTCCTTAGGCCAAGGGTCTGCTGATGGGCAGGGGAAACCTTTGTGTTCAGTTCTTCTTTTTCTTAATAAAAAGAAAGAAGATGGAGAGAGAGAGAGAGAGAGAGAGAGAGAGAGAGAGACAGAGACAGAGACAGAGACAGAGACAGAGAGAAGGATTCAAAAGTCAATTTAAATTAAGGATAGGATATTTGGAAATAGTATGCCACTTTCTTCTCTCTTCTCTCCTCCTCCTTCTCCACATTCCCCTCCTTCCCTCCCTGTCCTTCCCCCTTCCTTCCCTTTTCTCTCTCTGTCTCTAATCAGGAAGCCTGATTTTAACCTTCAGGTGTAGTTTCTGTGTTTATTTGTGGACTTCCTAGGTAATGAACCAAAGTAGAAATCAAGCCTTGACTCTGCAGAACATCAGTGATTCTTGGAGAATAAAACCCCTTTTACAAATCCCATAAACTCTTACTAAGCGTACTCTCTCCCTCTCCATAAAGAAATCCAATGCTTTTCCAGGGCCTAATAGTCTTAGATGCAACCGTTGCTTGTGAAAAAATGGTATATTTCCTTTTTTTATTTGGACAAGTTATGGATTCAAAACAGAAACTGGAGGGGGAATATATATATATATAATATAATATATATAAACATACATGATATTTATATAGTACATATGTTATATAATGATATGTATGTAGATATATCATTATACAATATAACATATAATATAAAATAGATATAATATAAAGTATATATATCTCCCACCTACTCCCGGCATAATGTATGCAAAAGATGGTTTGCTTTATGAATCTTCAAGACAGTGGCTGGCTCTATTACCTGAGGTGACAGACTGTACAATCAGTTCTCATGTCACCTGTGATGTTACTTCTTGGTAGCTAATTATTTATGCGGGCTCATGCTACGTATTTGTGTAGATATAATGTTTTCCTTCCTATAGTAAGATGTCATTGGTCTTTTATATTTCTCTTCTCTTTTCTTGAATTTCCTGAAATAGAAATGAAAAATAAAATAGCACTTTGAATAAATTTATTAAATGCAGGTCTTTTGGCAGGTACTGTTTTGTTTTTTTTTTTTTCAATAAATACTGTTCTTTCTACAGAAACCAGGTTGAACTTGGATTTCCTGAAAAACAACTGTAATTTTGTGTGACTCAGAAAGGACAGAATCCATCAAAGATTATTATTTAGGGGGAGGACTTGTGATGCTATCACTTAATTAGGAAATGTAGTATAAGCTTTGTAGGTACAAAAGTCCAGCAAATGTGTAGCTTGGTACTCTTGTGGTCCACAGTATTGCTATTAAAGCCAAGGTCCACAGTCGAAGATTGAACTTTTGATGATGTCCCTGCCCACCCAAGGGATGTAGGCCTGAAATAAACCTTTTGTGAAAGTCAAACATTTGTTGTTGTTGTTGAAAATCAAATTTATCATAATTTATCTCATTGTTGTATGTTCACATTTGTGTCAATGTGTATCTGTTTGTGTATAGACATACTTGTACATTTATGTGAAAGTGTGTATGCTGGTGAACATATAGATGTGTGCATGGTGTGCTTGTGGAAGCTACAAGTCAGCCTTGCAAGTATCCTCAGGAGCTCCACTACCTCTCTCTCTCAAAAAGGTCTCACTATCAATGTCTGGCTGGCCTTGCACTCACTATATAGACCATGCTCACTTGTAACTCACAAATATCTAGCCTTTCAAGTGTTAGGATAAAAATTTAATTGCCCCTTAACAAGCTTTTCTGAAAACACACCAAAAATTTGTAGTAATGAAAAGATTAAAAACGTACATAATGCCAGAAATATGTTACCTTTATTAAGGGAGATTGCATGTTTGCACAGGGCATTTCCTTCTCATGGTCGTGTGAGTGCTGCAGCTGAGTTTTGGTGAGCTCTGTTGTACCCCAATGTCAATTACATAAATGAGGAGGTATCTTTCCCCCCCCACACACATTTTTTTTACTATATATTAAGAACATCATGGCCTCTATCAAGAATACATAATCATATTCTTATTGACACATGATTATGTCCAATATTTTGTGAAATAATTCATGGTCACTCTCTACATAGCAGTTACATTTTATTATCTCCTTTAATAACTCAAATAACTCAACAGATCTCCTTCAGATCAGATACTTTATATTGATACAATTAATTGCATGTCATCTTGCTGCTGTTGAGAACAAGATTTGCATTTGTGTTGGGTTTCTGAGGCAGTGAACATAAAAACAAAAGTTACCCCCTGCGGTGTCACTGAAATTCAAAATCAGGTAACTAAGGTAGGGCCCTGCCTTTGCCATGACTTCCATACAGTGACAGGCAAGTTACCCTCAAGTTCCCCAAAGCTGTCGTAAAGAACATGTATTTTGCAAACCATAGAGGAGTTACTTGAATTGCATGAGTCCAAGTGTCTCGGCTGTGAACATGTGAAAGATTTCCAGCATTTATGAAGAAAATATTATTTCTTCCATAGGGGTGTGAGTAGAGTCTGTGGCTGTGTAACTGGGAACTTGGATGGTGAGTCAAGCTTTCTTCCCAAGAGGATGACAAACATAAAAGTGGTACCAGGCAAGATAAGGAAAAAAACCACAGATAAACATTTTTTAATGTTGACAGAATGCAATTCTCTTGGAAAATAGATTTGATATTTTTTTCATACACATGCCGCTTTCTGAACAGGTACTTATCAAACTGGGCTCTATTATGAAGATCTCCTAGAGAGCTTAACTGGAATGCAGGAGAGTGGGAGTGATTTCTAAGGACAGCAATGCATCTCATGGCATGGTTTAGGTTTAAGACCTGGGGAAAGAGGTTCTGGGATTCTTCAGTTTGCTGAGGATATGGCTAAAAGTAGAAATGTGGGAATGCATAATAGAGCAAGGATGAAAGACATCTGTTTTCTGTATCTAAGAGAAATCCAAAAGGAACTGAGCTTAAGCTATAGGATAACAAATTTAAATTAGCGACAAGAAAGAATTTCCTGGCCTGGAGGGATGTCGAGCATACAAAAGCTCACCGGACTCTCCATTTCACATCTTCCAAAAGATGTTTTCATGAAAATGGAATGGTGTAGGTGTGGCCCTTCCTGTTTGTAGGACAATGGATCAAATAAGTTTTAAATAACATCTCTGCATTTGCCCACATTGTTGAATAATGTTGCTCTGATAAAATAAAGAAGAATACTGTAGAAACTAGGACGTCTCTTAACTACTTGCTTGAAAGAGAAAAAATATATCTAGATCTTAGTCAGACTATATGATCTTATACTACCAGTAAATTTTCTTGAAAAGCTTTAGAATACAGAACACTATTTTTAAATCTCCTAAAAGGCTCCATAGAAAGTCTCTACGTTCTTTTTCATTCTCTATGTTTAAATTCTTTTACAGTATGTCAAGGATTCCTGGCTTTTCCTCTGCTAAATCTTGCTGATTTTCCTATGCCCCTTTGTGTGATGCAAGGCCATGCCCTCAAGTTCCAGCCAATGGGATATACATTGACAGTTTTGTCCTGTGGAGAGCCACTTTCGGATCAATTCTCTTGAAGAGTCAATGCCCACTTCCACGCTACCATCCTGCCTGCAGCCAGACTGTAAAGAGGCATTAGGGTATGGCTGAAGTGATTAAAATCTTTAAGTTATAATGTGGATAGTCATTGACTAACCAGGGACATCAGGAACTCAACATTATGTGCAGCTGAGAAAGACAGTACTATTCTGATTAAATCCTCCTCCTACTATCTGTGGTTTTTTTTTTTCTTCCAGAATGAGCTTATTGACTTTTGAGGCCACACAAAGTCAGACTAGATGGACTAGAATTTGGTTCTTCATTCTAGAAGATTTTTATTATACAAGATTACAAGATTCACACCAGGCAAAATGTATTGAGGACACATTTTATTGCATGCATGTACCAAGACATGCAGTATGTAGTAAAAGTATATAGTAAATGAATTATATCGTGCAACCCTTAAACTTTAAAGGCTGGCCTCATTCTGAGGTGGCTTTGAACAAATTTACTAATAACATGGACCTCATAAACAACAGAACCAGAACGCCTGAGTGGGTCTAGTCAAAAGCTTGAAGTGTCCGAAATCTTAACTTTTTGTAAGCTCATGCTTGATCTTCCTGCAGTTTTGAGGATTCTTGGAGAAACTTGAGATTCTTGGGTCAGAAATTTAAGATTGCTGCATTCATCAAAAAAGCCATAGTCTCAGTATTTTCCTGAACCTCAGTTCTTTCATGTGATGTGAAGAAGACTACAGGTCACCCCACCACCACCACTTGTGAGCATCCATCTATAAGCAAAACCCCAGCTCCGGTAACAAGCAGTATGATAGCAACTTTCTTGGTCTGTAATGTTACTTTCCCGTCATTGTGACAGAACGCCTGAAACAAACAATGTTATCAAGAAGGATTCATTTTGTTTCCTGGGTTCAGTTTCTGCTGGCTGGCTCCAGGCTTAGGCAGAGCACCTTGGTGGGAAGGAGTGGGGGAACCTTGCTGCCCCTGAACTCATGAAAGTGAAGAAGCTGAGAGTAAGAGCAAACTGGTTCTAGCTCCCTTCTCGTTTCTTCTAGTCTTATTCTATTTGAACCATAGATTTGTGGGGTGGTACTCTCCAGATTCAGGGCAGGTTGTAAGTACTCCCCATGCTGCTTCCGAAACACATACCGATTGTCTCTGGTGACAACAACCTCACAGATACATTCAGGAATGTGTCTCACTTTTAAAAAGCGTCTGTGTCTCTCACTGTCTCTCCTTCCCCCATGGTGTGTGTGTGTGTGTGTGTGTGTGTGTGTGTATCTGTGTGTAGGTAGGTAGGTAGGTGTGTGCGTATGAGTTTCTTGGAATCAAGAGACATCTGATCCCCAGAAGCTGGAGTCATAAGTGGCTGTGAGCTGAGCTGCCTGGCATGAGTGCTGGGAACTGAATTCTGGTCTTTTGTAAGAGCATCTGAGCTGTTAACTTCAGACCCGTGTCTCCATTCCCCACCGCCGCATCATTGCTTCCATTTGATTATTAAAACGAACCATCATGCCTTCCTAGGTTGCTTGGCTGAAACACCCTTGAACTGATCAGAACAAAGTCCGTGTCCTAGGGAGTTGTCTCCTAACATACTTTGACTGTCCAGCTCCTATCATCAACCACCACATCACACTGGCTTGGGAGCCTGCAGCTGGTAGGAAGATACAATGTTGAAAGGGAGCTCTTTCCATAATATAATTTCTTGCCATTGAAATGGCATCAGCAGTCAGCCCATTGCCTCCTAAGTGAAGTGCATATGGGGGCTACAGATGTATAATTGAGGATGATTTTCTAAAACTTCTCTTGTCTTTAGGCTTTTCTCTCCCTAACTTAGAAACTTACTTGAAGAAATGTTGGAAGAGAAAAGAGACTAAGCATGGTTTGAAGGGTACAGGGTCTCTAGGCGCTACAATCATGAGTGTCAGTCTTTCCAGGTGCTTGCTAATAATGTCACTTGGGTCTGCCTGTTCACAGTATGTAAAGAAAGACTAGCTAGCAAGTCAGAAGAGTAGGGCCTTTATCGTTTGGTCTCCTGAATGTGAACAAAGTGCACTTCCTTGAGGGCGTGTTTGGATTAGTTGTGCCTCTGTGTCTGGGGGGTTTGTTTGCTCTCAGGCAAGGGTGACACTAGTCCCTAGCAAATAAGAAGCTCTCGGTTACCATTAACCACCTTTGCAGTTAAAAATGGGGTCGGCAGCGTGAAAAAAAAAAGGAAAATGTGATACTAAAAGGCAATTCTAATACCAGGGAATCCCACAAGGGATGCCACGTTGAAATAAGACTGAGTATAAGACAGAGTTTAGCATGGGCAAGGTGCACATTTTATTATTTAAATATGAAGCAATACTGTTTGTGATGTTAATGGTGAGCATTGAAACTCAAAGCCTTCCTGTCTGCAGCTTTCCTTTCCCTCCTCCCTCTTCTCTTCCCCCTCAAATGCTTAAGCGCCTGCTAAGTTCCCTGTTGTCCTGTCCCAAGACCTTCTTAAAGGACTTTCCCCGTCAAAGAACAGCTTCCCATTAGGGAGGAAAATGGCGACCAATGCCCTCACTTTTCTTCCTCTGAGTTAACTGTATGGCATTCCTACAGGGTAAACACAAACATGGCAGGATTCTACAACTATCAATTCTTTATTATCAGCTTTGAAAACTGTACCTCACTTATTCCCTCATCATTTTTCACATATGTATGCAAATGTCAGATTTCTTAAAAGAATACTATTTTTATTTTCATTGGGAAATTTTCTCGGTCCTGTCTACAGCAGTTTCCACGGCAGAGTGGCTGTCAGTAATCTGGAATGGTTTATAATGACTGTTTGCCTTCACTTGGGGCAGGCTCAAGAATTAGCTTTCCCGGTAACCGAATCCCCTCTCTCCCACAGAGAATGTGATTACACCAGGTAAAGTTCAGGGGCTTGCCAAGGAGGGCAGTGATGTGCGGCGGAGATCTGCTGTGATTGCAGCACCATGCTTACAGCCTGGGCCTTGAAGATAAATTAAGATTTCCCCACCTCAGCTTTGAGCAGTGTCCATCTTCCATGCTTTTTAAATACAATAGCCACACACTGAACTTTTCTCTCCACGTTGTAAAGCAGTTTTCTGAGAGTCTTGAGATGCATCCCAGCCCCCTGCTTATGCAAGGGGGTGAGTTGGAGGCAAAGAGCTCTCAAGTCCAAGCGCACCAGGCACAGCTCTGCAGTGCAGAATCAGGGAACAAGTGAGGTACACGTTCCACGAGGTCCTGTCTTGATAAACTGATGATAATTACTTTGTTTTTTTCCCTGATCATGAAAAAAACCAAAGGTAATAGATCTAACTAATAAAAGCAAACTAATAAAATCATTTGATCATTTTGATTCACTGCACTTCCCGGTTGTAAGCCTCCCTGTTGGCTCACAAATTGTTGCTGTCATATCTTCTTCCATTTGTTTCTTTTGGGATATGATTTAATGTCTCCTTCTCTCTCCCTTTGTTACTGTCGATCATCTCACGTCTACCTTCCAGAGAACAGAGGGATGATCAATGACCAGGACCTAAAGCAAGTTATCCAGCAGATCGTATTGATGAGGAATTTATTTATTTATTTATTTATTTATTTATTTATTTATTTATTTATTTATTTATTTATCTATTTATTTAAGATTTCTGCCTCCTCCCCGCCACCGCCTCCCATTTCCCTCCCCCTCCCCCAATCAAGTCCCCCTCCCTCATCAGCCCGAAGAGCAATCAGGGTTCCCTGCCCTGTGGGAAGTCCAAGGACCACCCACCTCCATCCCGGTCTAGTAAGGTGAGCATCCAAACTGCCTAGGCTCCCACCAAGCCAGTACGTGCAGGTTTCTAGCCATAAATAAAGGACATTGATGTATAATTCGTGATCCTAGAGAAACTAAATAAAAAGGTGAACCCAAAGAAAAACATATAGGCATCCTCCTGAATATTAACCTTCATCAGGCGATGGAAGGAGACAGAGGCAGAGACCCACACTGAAGCACCGGACAGAAATCTCAAGGTCCAAATCAGGAGCAGAAGGAGAGAGAGCACGAGCAAGGAACTCAGAACCGCTAGGCATGCACCCACACACTGAGACAATGGGGATGTTCTGTCGGGAACTCACCAAGGCCAGCTGGCCTGGGTCTGAAAAAGCATGGGATAAAACCGGACTCGCTGAACATAGCGGACAATGAGGATAACTGAGAACTCAAGAACAATGGCAATGGGATTTTGATCCTACTGATGAGGGTTTTTTTTTTTGTTTTTTTTTTTTTTTACTTGATTGTTTGTTTAAGGCTATGGATTATGCATTACCTGATACACTTTGATAAGGCATTTGGGAGGCGACTGCATCTTGATCCGTTATGAATTACAGACTGTAGTAGAAGATGGAAGGGAAATGACTTTCTTGACTTCTGAGATAACCAGAGACGCTTATTTCTAACTCAGAATTGGATTAGTGCATTCCTGCTTTCAGGTTAGACCAGTTCTTCATTTTGCAATGACCACTTGGCAGGTAGTGGGCAGGGGACGAGGAATACAGTCAGACTGCCTGTTTCCTAGTAATAATAGTGCTAGGTATTCTATCTTCATTCTAAGCACCTTGTGAGATATGTATGTATTTTCCCCATAATATCGCCTTCTTGTCAACTTTGTTACTTCCTTCTTCTCACTCTTAGTTCCCCCTCTCTCTTTTACTTTTATCTGCATTTATTTTATGCTGAATTTATTTCCATGCCATAAGTTTTTGTTTCTTCAGTTTCTTCTGGGATATTGTTTTCCTCTGTGCACCCTCCTCCTCCTCTGGCTTTGAAACAATGTGTTCCTTTTCAGTGAGGACCATCTCAGAGTGGTGGGGGAGCACATGCATGGATTAATCCATCTGGTCATTAGCTCTGTTAAATTTGTCTGCACATCTTGGGTGCTTTGCTCACCTGGATATATTCAATGACTAGAGAATCTACAGTTAACCCTTCAGTTCAGCATCACTGTCTGCATCTTTAAGCATAGGCAGCAACCATTTAGCACTCATTTCAGGCAACCAGTTCTTCATCCAGCCCCACTGTCTGGCCTCCACCTGGACTCCACCATCATACCACCAGAAGGGCACACTCGGCTTCTTTAAAGAAGCTTCTCTCAGATAATTGGTGGCCTTTCAGATACGTATATTCTTGACGGCCTGGGCAGTTTCAGCACAGGTGTTCTTAAAGTGAACATGAAGATTTGAACCTCTTGATTTGCAAGATTTTGTAGGGTTGTCTGGATCAAGAGCATCAAGATAGTCAAACCATCTTCACAGGTCACCTCACACTGTTTACAGGAAAAGGTCCTTCCTTCCTTCCTTCCTTCCTTCCTTCCTTCCTTCCTTCCTTCTTCCTTCCTTTCTGTTTTTCTTTCTTTCTGGTCTAGCCTACAAGCTCATAGTCCACCTGCCTCTACCTCCCAAGAGCTGAGATTACAGGTTTATGTTACCATACTGGGCAGTTTTTCTCATAACTGCTTATAGACTGCTGGGCAAAATACATCATCCTGTACCAACCCAAGGTAGATGATGTTAATTTGAGTGGTTCTTATTTGCCTGGCTCTTTGCCAAATGTCACGAAAAATTATGGTTACATACCGTTTCATTAAATTTCCATAGCTTGAAAGTGACTGCTATGTGACTCACAGTTACAGAGGAGAAAGTAGAAAATCAGAGACAGGAATTCTAACCTTGCAGAGAGTTGGTCTCTTAGCATAGTGAGGAAGGTGCTGAGGATTCTGGGTTTCAGAGGCCATGAACCAATAGTCAGTGTAGCCACGCTTGGGCAACCTCAAGTGTATTACCCAGCAGTTCAGCTTCTACTTGGGCTGTGGATTTACACACCATCCCCCGATTTAAAAAAAAAAATCCCATTCATTTTGGAGTAGGAGATATTTTTATTTCTTCCAGGAATCATCAGTTTTTATACTTGAACTTTTTTTTTAACCTCTTAAAAGATTTTACCTCTTGCTAGGCAGTGGTGGCACACGCCTTTAATCCCAGCACTCGGGAGGCAGAGGCAGGCGGATCTCTGTGTGTTCGAGGCCAGCCTGGTCTACAAGAGCTAGTTCCGGGACAGGCACCAAAGCTACAGAGAAACCCTGTCTCGAAAAACCAAAAAAAAAAAAAAAAAAAAAAAAAAAAGATTTTACCTCTACTAATTTGGAAACCAACTTGGCATATAGAGATGGCCAAGACCCAAACAATATTCATTGCCATATACTACCCCTTGCTGTTTTTGTCATTGTTCTAAAGCAGTGAAGAGACACCATGACCACGGCAACTCTTACAAAGGAAAATATTTAGTTGGGGTTGGCTTATAGTTTCAGAGGTTAAGTCCATTATCAGCAAGGATGGAAGTGTGGCAGCAGATAGGCAGACATGAGAGTTCTACATCTGGATTAGCAGGCAGCAGGAAGAGAAAGACACACTGGGCCTGGCTTGAACAGTTGAAACCGCAAAGACCACCACCCAGCGGCATATTTTCTCTGATAAGGCCACATCTACTCCAACAAGGCCACTAATTCTAACTCCTAATTCCTGGCAGGTAGTGCCATTCTCTAATGCCTATACTTTCAAATCTATTAGCCTAAGGGGGGACATTCTTTTTCAATCCACCACTTTCCACTCCTTGGTCCCTATATGTTTGTAGCTATACCATATTGCAAAAATTTATTCAGTCCAACTTCAAAAGTCCCCATAGTCTATAACAGTCTCAACACTGTTTAAAAGTCCAAAGCTCAAAGTCTCTTCTGAGACTCATGACAATCTCTTAGCTGTAATCTTTATAAAACCAAAATCAAAAAGCAGATCACATACTTCCAACACACAATAGCACAGGATATATATTACCATTCCAAAAGGGAGGAAAGGGAGCATAGTGAGGAAATACTGGCACAAAGCAAGATCTAAAACTGGCAGTGAAAACTCCAAATTCTGCCTCTCCACATCTGACATCAAAGTACTCTTCAGATCTTCAACTCCTTTCAGCTTGTTGACTACAAGACATTCCTTTCTCTTAGGTTTCACTTTCTGTTAGCAGCTCTTCTTGAGGGGTAACCCAGGACTCTGGCATCTCCAAAATCATAGGGTCGCCAATGAAATCCAGGCTTCATTTTCAGTTTCACAGAAGGCTTCTCTGGGCTTCCACTCGGGGACACTTCTGACATTAACCTGACCTCGGTGGCTTTCCTTAGCCATGGAGGAAGATTCTAAAACCCTTTTCTTGTATATTTGGTTCTATTGTCAGAATTGCATAGCTGAGGCTGCCAAGGTCTTTTGCTTGCTGGGGCCCCTTGTTCAAGTACATTTTCACCAGCTTTTTGTTTTCAACGATTTCCTTCACTGCCTAAGCTTGACTGTCCTGGAACTCACTCTGTAGACTATTTGGTCTCAAACTCAGAGATCATCGGCCTCTGCCTTCTGAGTGCTAGGCTTAAAGGCATGTGTCCCCATGCTTGCCCCAAACCTTTTAAAATTCCTTTGCAGAGCAGCAAATTGGAAGCTTAGCTGGGTGGGATCTTGCCATGAGTTCCGCATTCCCTTTATTCTGTTTAGAATCACGCTTTTCTTTAATCTGTTTATCTTCTTGAGCACGATTCTTATCTCTATTGCTCTTCCTGGAGCCCCCTTTAGCCTCAAACCTACATTTTGTATTTTTCCTTGCTCAGTTTGTTCCTTCTCATTATATATCTGCATAAGACTGGCCACTAATAACCATGAGACAGTCAATCCCAGATTGTTTTGAAATTTTCTTAGTCATTGCCATTAGTCTCCAATTTAGCTTGAGAGAGCATTTTCAGACAGGGGCAAAAATCAGCCACATTCTTCTCCAAAATATCCCAAAGGCTAATAGTCTCCTCTGAAATCTATGAGCTGGGTTGTCATAATCAACATTGCTCTCAACACCTTTGTCTTCTCTGATTCTATTAGTATGACCCATTGATCCCAGCTTAAACTGTTCAGCTGTTTACTAATCCAGAGTCCACATTCCACCAATAAATAGCATGTTTATGCCTGGCACACCAGAGTTCCAGACCCTGGTACTAACTTCTCTCTTAGTCAATGGTCTGTTGCTGTGAAGAGATACCACAACCATGCCAACTCTTAGAAAGGAAAACATTTAATTGGTATTGGCTTACAGTTTCACAGGTTTAGTCCATTATCAGCATGGTGCTGGGTAGGTAGCTGAGAGCTGAGAGTTCTACATCTGGATTGGCAGGGAGCCGCAGAGAGGGAGAGGGGGAGGGGGAGGGAGAGGGAGAGGGAGAGAGAGAGAGAGAGAGAGAGAGAGAGAGAGAGAGAGAGAGAGAGAGAGAGAGAAAAGAGAGACTGGGCTTAGCTTGAGAATTTGAAACCTAAAAGCCCATGCCCAGTGACACATTTCCCCCAACTAGGCTGTAGCCCTTAAGCTCTGTTAGGCAGTGTCATTTCCTATTAACTAAGCATTCACATCTATGAGCCTGAGGAGGCGATTCTTATTCAAACCACCACACTTGCTTACTATAACTTCTAGTAGAGTTACTCATCCACTCTTCCCTTAGTTTAATGAAGATTATAATATAACGCCCTCCAGGGAGTTATGAGATTGACCCACAAGCACCTAGAAACAGCATCTTTTGCACAGGAAACCCCCATAACCACTAATTATTTCATCATTGGTCTAAACACCTTGTGATATATGTTGCTCAAATATTTTTTCCATATTATCACCTTGCCAACTTTGTGGAATTTGACATATGTGTAAAGCTCCCATAAATCAGTAACCGTAAGGCAAACTTACTAAGGGTAAAAATATTGAAAACACCTGTTGAACAAGAAGTGGGCACAGCATACCATGGGGTGGAGCTCCAAGGTGAATTTCTTTCCTAGCATTGGGTTTGATCCCCAGGAACTAATCAACCCTCAAAATAGGTAGACAGTTAACAGCAAATAAGCACAAAGTTTATAGTATTGTTAACATTTATATATAGAAAGACACCCAACTGTTCTTAAGAAATCTTAGTTTCTTCTTATCTAATATTCTGGGGTTCATATAGTAGGAGAAAACAAACATCTGTGTTACACTTTGCCCTAATTGGTCAATCTCACCCTGCATTGGGGTCCATCTTTTAACAGTGAAGTAGGGAAGGCATTTTTATCTTTGAGGCCATGCAGAGAAGCAGAAGTCTGACTAGATGGTCCTCCTGCCCAGTCTGACCATTGGTATGGGACACTCTGTCATCACTCAAACTTTTGCTGGCTATATTAGGAACCCTAGGACACAGGCCTTATGGTACCTGCTTAACTACAACCTAGGCAGCCACCCTGGGAGACTAGATTGAGATAGGGAGCCACAGTTGAAGGATGGCTCCTATATCAGTGGTAGGTGTATTGTATGAATGACAGGCAAATACCATAGAGTTGGTAAGAAAAATGTGCTCAAAAGAAAACAGTAAGATTTATCACTCTGATGAAAGAGAAAGTGCCATTGCTTTCCAATCTGAAGTAAGAGCTCCTATTTATTTTTTTCTTGGAAGAATATCTAATTAAAAGCATAGAACTATTCCTATTGTTTTATAAGCCATATATTTGTGTATATATAATTTTAATATTTGGGTCACCTAGTATGTAAATAGTCAAATCTTTATAGGTAATTTAACAAGGCTAAGATACAAGAAAACAATAACAACAGCAACACCCCCAAAAACCCAAACAAACTTTGGGAAATATCTCCCCAAGAGAAATAAAGAAAAAAGAGAGAGAAAGAAATTACTATCGAAAAGCATGCCACTTCAGTTCTCTGAGAGGAATAATCACACTGACTTGTACCTTAGTACTGCTCTGTGGGAACTAAAACCACCCTGCTGTACACATGGTCTGTGTCATTAAACCTGTGGTTTAAAGAAAATTTAAAGAAAATTACAAGGGTTGAAATGTACATGACAATGAAGAACACTATGACATTGGGATATATTTAAGACATATTCAGGATAATTGAATGTATTCTATTGATAACTATTGAAGATTGATACTGGACAGCTCAGAAGGCTGCATATTCCCAGTTCTCTGTTGATTCTGGCATACACTGCTGGGAAAAGACTCCTTTTAGTCACATGGATCTTCCAGTGAAGAACTGATAAAGATTCTTTATTTTCTTACAACCTCTCTGGTCATGTAAAAAGCTATTTAGATGAACACATGAATGTGGGCATGGTACACTCAGAAAGGGTTGGCTCTCATCAGCAGTTGGTTCCTAGATGCTCTTGGTCTTGAGCTCGTGATAGCAAGGGTGGTGTTGAGCAAACTATTTGGGGGATGGCACATTAAAACACACTTTTCTATTAGCAGCTCAGAGAACATGGCAGTTGCTGAGATAACCCAGTAGCATATCTCTAAGTTGGTATTAGTGCATGGTAGTGTGCACATTTAAGTTAAGCATAAACAGACCCACTGACCCCAACTGTGGCAAGCTCACCATAACCAGCATATTCACTGACAGAGACACAGAGACACAGACAACCAAGGAAATCTAGCCAAATCCTTCATGATCTATAACTGCTAAAGCAATGCTCAGAAAATAACTGCTAAGGCATGAGATGTGTCTTGAAAAGGAACTGCTCTTCAGGGACATAATCTCCTTTATCTAGAAGACCATACTTGGTGGCGTCATGCCCTATAAATCTTTATAACTTTAAAGCGTTAGAATATCTTTGGCATAGTGAGTACTCAATAAACTTTGGAGATAGAAGGGAAGTTTGTCGAGAGAACTTTGGGTATGTTGGGCGAAATTTGTAATCTAAGGCAAGGGAAAGTGGATAAAGGGTCCCAAGAAAACACCTTCATTCAATAATACAAGCAGAGAAACACAAAGTAGACAAAAGAGTCAAGTGCTGAAGGGGTTAAAAAGTCCATTAATAAAATTTCTCATGTCTTGATAACAAAATTTATCATGAAAAATTGTATCAATTAAAAATATGAGTGGATCTGTTTGTCTTCTTTTTTTCTTTTTTTAATGATTTTATTGAGCTATACATTTTTCTCTGCTCCACTCCCTTACACTTCCCCTCCCATGCAACCCTCTTCCATGGTTCCCATTCTCCCCGTTTACTCAGATCTTGTCTTTTTCCTACTTCCCATGTAGATTAGATCTACGTATGTCTCTCTTAGGGTCCTCATTGTTGTCTAGGTTTTTTGGGATTGTGAATTGTTGGCTGCTTTTTTTTTTTGCTTATATTTAAAAGTCACTTAAGAGTGAATACTTATATTTACCACATTCAATATGATATTTTCTAGCCCCATTCATTTGCCCACAAATTTCATGATGGAATACGACACAGCATAAAAAAAATAATGACATCTTGTCCTCTTTTTAGACTTAATTTTTTCTCAACCTTCATTCCCTCGGATTTGCAAAAGGGAGGCCTTTGTTATGGACATTAAAGTAATAATATGGCAAAGCTGAGCTGTCCATCTTGATGTCATGCCTAGCAAACACCCAAAGAAGGAGCCATGGATGGTGAGATTAATTTTCTCTCATCACATTTAATCTTTGTCGTGTGTGTAAAATCTTTGTTCCCCACCAGTAGGATTCTGCCATGCCAAGGAAGTGTGGCCAATCAGAATGCCAAGGTTGTCTGGAATGTGATGTGGGCACCATTCATCCCTGGCAGACAGAGAGAGCCATAGCTGTGTCACGGAGACAAAAGTGTAGAGTCAGAAAGAAGTGGAGAAGAGGGACATAGCTTCCTCAGGGGAAGAGGAAAACACAAAGACAATGCGGGGACCAGGGCATTTAATTCCAAATAAATGAATAAACAGCAAAACTATTTTTTCAGAGGGGGCATTTTGTTCAGGTATTTGTTTGATAGTGTGCTTTTTATCAAGCTAGGTTTTCACTGTTCTAAAAGGAACGAAATGCAGTCTGTGAGGAATATAAGCTCTCACCTGACTTTTCTTAAGAGAGTCTTGGTCTTGGATTGAGCCACAAGGTTAATTTTTAAGCGTTCTTCCTCCTTTTATCCTTCCTTCCTTCTTTCCTTTTTTTCTTCAGTTCCCTAGGTATGTGATCTTGGCAAAGTTTTTTTTTTTTTTTTTTTTTTTTTTTTTATTTTTTTTTATATATTTTTTTTTATTCTTTTTTAATTAAAATTTCCAACTGCTCCCCGTTTCCCATTTCCCTCCCCTCCTCCCACACATTGCCCCCTCCCCCCTCTCCCCTCCCCTATCCCCACTCCTCTTCTCCTCCCCCCAGTCCATTCCCCCTCCCTCTCGCTACTGAAGAGCAGTCCAAATTCCCTGCCCTACAGGAAGACCAAGGTCCTCCCACTTCCATCCAGGCCCAGGAAGGTGAGCATCAAAACAGGCTAAGCTCCCACAAAGCCAGTTCATGTATTAGGATCGAAACCTAGTGCCATTGTCCTTGGCTTCTCATCAGCCTTCATTGTCCGCCATGTTCAGAGAGTCCAGTTTCAACCCATGCTTATTCAGTCCCAGACCAGCTGTCCTTGGAGAGCTCCCAATAGATCAGTTCCACTGTCACTGTGGGTGGGTGCACGCCTCGTGGTCCTGATTTCCTTGCTCATGTTCTCCCTCCTTCTGCTCTTCATTTGGACCTTAAGAGCTCAGACGGTTGATCCAAATTGGGTCTCTGTCTCTCTCTCGATCCATCGCCAGATGAAAGTTCCTGTGCCATTCTCCTTGGCCTCTCGTCAGCTCTCATTGTCCGCCACATTCCGAGAGTCCGGTTTTATCCCATGTTTTTTTCAGTAGCAGTCCAGCTGACCTTGGTGAGCTCCCAATAGATCGGCCCCACTGTCTCAGTGGTTGGGTGCACCCCTCATGGTCCTGACTTCCTTGTTCATGTTCTCTCTCCTTCTGCTCCTCATTATAACCTTGGGAGCTCAGTCCGGTGCTCCAGTGTGGGTCTCTGGCTCTATCTCCATCCATCGCTAGATGAAGGTTCTATGGCGATATGCAAGATATTCATCAGTAAGATTATAGGATAGGTTCATTTCAGGTTCCCTATCCTCAGGTGCCCCAATGAACTAACTGGGGACATTGCCCTGGGCATCTGGTAGCCATTCCAAGTTCAAGTCTCTTGTCACCCCTTAGGTGGCTCCCTTACCTAAGGTATGAGTTTCCCTGCTCCCCTATCCAACCTTTCTTTATCCCCATTCACCCCGATTCCCCCAGTTCCCCTCATCCTCTCCTTCACACTTTTCTCTCCCCATCCCCCCTCATCCCCATCCCACCCCACCCCCAAGATTCCAATTTTTTGCCCATCAGTCATGACTATTTCCCATAGCTGGGAGGATATCTATATGTTTTCCCTTGGGTTTACCCTCTTGTTTAGCTTCTTTAGGATCACAAATTATAGACTCAGTGGCCCCTATCCATGGCTAGAAACCAATTATGAGTGAGTACATCCCATGTTCTTCTTTTTGGGTCTGGGTTACCTCACTAAGGATCGTATTTTCTATTTCCATCCATTTGCATGCAAAATTCGAGAAGTCATTGTTTTTTACCGCAGAGTAGTACTCTAATGTGTATATATTCCACACTTTCTTCATCCATTCTTCCATTGAAGGGCATCTAGGTTGCTTCCAGGTTCTGGCTATTACAAATAATGCTGCTATGAACATAGTTGGACAAATGCTTTTGTCATATGATAGGGCATCTCTTGGGTATATTCCCAAGAGTGGTATTGCTGGGTCCAGGGGTAGGTTGATCCCAATTTTTCTGAGAAACCGCCACACTGATTTCCAAAGTGGTTGCACAAGTTTGCAGTCCCACCAGCAATGGATGAGGGTACCCCTTTCTCCACAACCTCTGCTGGAATCTCATCATCTTTTTTTTTGTAAAAATGGGCAGGATGGGATTCATTCAACAAGATTAGTGTAAAGATTTGTTGCTAAAAAAATCATCCACTACTACTTATTATCCATTTCATAAAATTATTGTTATTATTATCATTATCATTTAGTGTGTGTGTGAGTGTGTATGTATTCTGTGCCAAGGGGACAAAACATGAGAGTTGGTTCTCTGTTCCACACTGTGTATCTCAGGGACTGAACTCAGGTCCTTAAACTTGGAGGCAATTACCTTTACCAGCCAAGCCATCTTGATCGCTCTCACCTACCACAGTTGCCAGAAAAATATTAATATTCTCTTCTAAAAAAGAAATGAGATATTTAGGAGAAACCACTCTGGGGAAAGACAACTGATGTTTACACACGTTTTTACAGTTTCAGCAATATGTGATACTGTGTGGCCAGATTGTATAGCCAGGGTCTTGTACAAATTTCTATCTCCAAGGATGTCTGGGTAACTTTGTTCTCAGGGGAGGAAAATTCAAAATTATCTACATGCTCAGCATGGGATTTTAAAAAGAGATTCTAGTGAATTCATTCAATGGAATGCTAATCAACCATTCACATTGTCTTGAGATACCCCCAATACACATGTAAAACACTGGAGACAGGCTGCTGGAACTCCCTGGCTATCTATCCAGTGAAGCCAAATTGTTGATCTCCAGGTTCAGCAAGTAACCCTCCTTAAAAAAAATGTGGAGAGAGATTGAGGAAGGCAACTGACATGTTCCCTGGCTTGCAGAAGCATGGGCACACACACAGGCATCTACATCCCTCCCATCCACATAGTGTGTAACCTGCCTCACACAAGATAAAATTAAAAAATATATCAAATACATAGGATGTTCAGTCTATAGAGGCTTAATATAGCATTTATAATGTAGTTTTAAACATTATGAAATGGGGTAGGACAACAGCATTCTCTCTGTTTTTCAGCCTCTTTTTATACTAATCAAATCACACAACTAAAAGACAAAGAATCAGCTATGCATTTGTTTAAAATTGATTCTGTTAATAGCTTATAATATGCCTTTGTTGTAAGGAAAACAATCCATTAGCCCCACTAGAATCGTGGGTAATTTGGAGAAATGAGGGAATCAGATTCCATTATGCATGAAAGTTGGGAAATCTCTTTGAGCCTGGAGTGAGCTGATACTTAGCACTATTTGTTGATGTCATAGGGCTCAGAGGATGGATGCTTTAGCCTTCTCCTTTGAAGTGGTTGAGTCATCTAAAAGTAATTTTATTTGTACTATGTATATGATTGTTCTGTCTGCCTACATGTGTGTGCACCATGTGTGTGCCTGACACTTATGGAGTGCAGAAGAGAGAATAATAATCCATGGAACTGGATTTACCAACAGTTATGAGCCACCATGTGGGTGCTGGGAATTGAACTCAGGTCCTCTGTAAGAGCTATAAATGCTCCTAACTACTGAGTCAACTCTCTAATCCAAATCAAACAAATCTTTTCTTTAGGGCCTGGCAAGATCAATCAGTGGATAAATGACTCACTGCGTGAGAACCTACATTTGGATCTCCAGTCTAGGAAGAGAAGTCCTGCCTATTGGTGTCACTTATAAATATATAACCTAGTTCCAGGGAAATAGACATGTGGATTCTGGGGCCTCACTGACCTATCAAGGTGAAATGGCAAGCTTCAGGCCTGTTGAGAGATACTATTTGAAAATAAAAAGGATAACAGCAGGAGAGAAAGATACCTAATGTTTATCTCTGGCCTCCACATACACACATATCCCAGATCCTTATATAAACATATAACCTACACACCTACTTATTCTTTCTCTCTCTTCCTTCCTCTTTCCAACCCTCATATTTTCCCCTAAAATTCCTCACAACCTGTTTTTATGAAATTACTTGCAATTATCATCCTTCTTTAATTATGTGTATTTTTGTGTGGGGATGTGTGCAATGAGACCCGAGGAGGGAGTCAGATCCCTTGGAGTTTAGAGTTACAAATGGCTGTGAATTCCTGCTTTAAGTGTTGGAAACATAGTTATGGTCCTTTGGAAAACTGTGCTGACTCTTAACCCATGAGCATGGGTTGTAGCCCCTGCAAAATAATTTCTTTTATTGATAAGTTCATTAGAATGAGGGAAAACAGATGAAACTCTTGGAATGTAGAATATTGAGGTAGTCCGCAAGAGAGACTAAGAAATGTAGAATATAGAATGTTCTTATTAGATTTGATGTAGGTGCAAAAGCAGATCTCATCAGACTCACCCTTGTAGACTCTTTTCCACTCATTTGTCATAGATGTACTGAGATCAGGTGGTGCCTTGACCAAGAATTAAACCTTAACATTTGTGAAATTTTATGTATACTGTCTATATACTGATATAGACTTAATAAATTATCTTTGTTATAATTCAAAATTTACTTATTTTTCATCTTTTTTTTTTGAGACAGGGTTTCTCCATAGCTTTTGGTTCCTGTCCTGGAACTAGCTCTTGTCGACCAGGCTGGCCTCGAACTCCCAGAGATCCGCCTGCCTCTGCCTCCCGAGTGCTGGGATTAAAGGCATGCACCACCACCGCCCGGCCTTATTTTTCACCTTATAAGCAATATAGTGATGTTTGAGAAAAAATAAGGAATTCAATATAATAGAAAGAAAAGAAAATTGAAGAGAATCTTCATGGACGAAAAAACTCTACTGACATTTAGACATGCTCCTTTAATCTCTCACTGTTCCTTTAAATACAGATGAATACACACATTTATCAGACTTATATGATTTCAGACAATATATACTACCATATAAATCTTTAGTTCCCACTGTTTACCTCTGTCTCGTGTGTGTGTAGAATGTGTGTGTCTGTTCCTGTGGGCAAATGCCAGAATACATGTTTGGAGGTCAGTGGACAACCCTGAGTGTCCACCCTCACTTTCCATCTTGTTTGAGACAAGGTCTCTTACTGTTTGTGGATGTGTTCCCTAGCTAGCTGGCCCAGGAACTACTGGAAAATCTGTCTGAGCCTTACATTTAACCACTGGAGCACTTGGGTTGCAGATGCTTGCCATCACATCCAGCTTTAGGTGCATTCTGAGGCTCTGAACTCAGGTCCTCACACACGCATGAAAAGCACTGTACCTACTGAACCATTGTCCCAGGCACTATAATACCTTTTTATAGCTACAAAATATTGTATCACACAGTTTATGACATTTTATGACACCATCTCAAACTCTTGAAAACTTAAGCACATAATTTTTCTACTGAACATTTTAATTGTGCACAATGTGCCAGTTCTAAATAAATTATAAGTTACCTACCTATTTATTACAGTTTGATGTTTTGTTGAATGTTTTACTATCGTATTTAATCTTCTAATGAACATATTTTGCCCAGATGGTTGTCTATTTTGTTATTTGTTATTCGAAATTTTTATGTGCATTTGAGTTTGATTAACCATCTCTCCAGGCATACACTTTCAGTGTAGTGTGAATAACCTGGGAGATTTAGGAAACTTTTTGGAGTATACTTGGGATAGAATGTTTGGCTTCTTTATCCACAGGTGTCCATGGGGTGTCTGCTTACGCTCCACCATTCTATGTGGTACTGTCAGCTACTTCCTCTCTTAATCCACAGTGATGTACCAATACTGTCCTGGTCACAGTAGCCATTCACCTCTGTTCTGTAGACACTCACGGTGAACTTGTATGAGCTCCCGTGATGTCTTCATGAACAGCGACCTGATGCATTAACGTCACCATTCTGTTCAAGTTCCTTCCTCCTCCTGCTTCTGAGGCAGCTTTCCTGACTCTGAACTCATAGGTCCTCAAAGCCTGGATGGTCTCATTTACCACCAGCTTTAAATTTTATCTATTTTCTAACAAGTTGTCAAGTTCATGTCTCCACCCATCTTTCGCTAGTCTCCATACTTACTGGCATGCTGTCCATGTGGACTCTGCACTTGGATATTTAGTAGACGCCTCAAACTTGGCGCTTGCAGAGTTGAACTGCTCATTTCAAGTTTCTCTCCAGCAAGGCCTCTTTGAAAGTGTTCTCCTTACTCTTCATTCATCCTTCTAGTTCTCTGCTGAGACTCTTGGAGACTGCATCAGAGAGAGGTTGTAGTCTAGGCTCTGTGTAGGGCTGGGGTTGAGTTACTGTTGTCCAGACACATATGAGTCACCGTGCAGCTTACGTTTTACTGCAGTTCATCCTTCCACCTGCAAATTCTGCTGACTCTGATCTCCTAATAGCCGAGCGCAGCCACTGTCCATAAGTGAAACCAGTACCCTCTTTCTGTAGGACAGGTCTTCTACTCTCCTTCTTTTGTCTTAATAAGGTTTCTTGTCAACACATCCACCAGGGCAAACCTCTTACTAGATAATGTTCTTCTTCAGTTTAAACCCCCATTTCCAATGCCAAAATCAAATGCAAATAGCTTAGAGTCTTTTCTCTAAGCTAGACGTTTCACTGAAACACAATCTGAATAAACGGTCAGTGAAAATACAAGTTTCTTCCTTAGAGGTCGGTATACATAAACACCCAAATGGAGGTCTCACATCGAGATCCAGCTCATCTGTGGTGGGGGGGAGTTAACTACTCCCTTGATATTCTGAGCACTTGATTGACATATAGTCTAGAAATAGTTATGAACTCCCTAGGAAGAATGGAAGATGCCAGGAGAGGACAATGATTTTGTGTAAAAAGCTTCTCTTTTAGCTCTGCTAATTAGCTGTTTATATGTGTGTAAAGTGTGAGTGTTTGGGTGGGGGTTTAACATAGTGTGCCTATGAATTTCAGAGAGCAGCCTCGAGTGTCTGTCCTCCCTTTAGCCTTGTCTGCTGCAGGCTCTTTTATTCTTAAGGAATGTGTACTACAAGCCCTCTCATCCCAGAGCTACTGAGCTTTCCTGGATCTCCAACTTCAGCCTCCCATCTCTCTGCAAGTGTGCAAAGATGTGCCAGTACATCTGGCTTTTCATGGTCTCTGGTAATTCAATGTGTGTGGCCTCGTGCTAATATGACCAGTACCTTATCCACTGAGTCAAGGCCCCTGTATCACTGTCCCGTCCTCTTTTATGTAGCACCGAGACACTGCGAATTCAGATTCCCATACTGAGATTCAATGCATCCATATAAGACACATGAGTCATTTGAGATATATGTATCGACTGTCTAGTAGTTTTGGGTCCTAGTTTTTCTGCACCCACCTCATCGATTATCTTTATCAGAAATCAGTTGACCAACCTTGGCAAGGTACCTAGACTTTAATCTGTAGGTGGAAACAAGGAAAAAAAATCAATTTTTTTTGGTTTATATGTGTGAAATTAAAGCTTCTCAACCATTTTTAAAAATAGAAACACTCATTACTACTTTCCTGCGTGCCAGTTGACCAGTGGCAACTTTTGCCTAGCAGTATTCTGTATTAACATTAGTTGCTTGCTCAGTGGCTGGCTTTCCGAGGGCCGTGTGCTGCTCGCTTTATTATTTTTTTTTTAAAAAAAATAGGAGTAATTATTTGAGCTTATGAGAGCGATGGGAGCTACTGTCTACTAAAAATAGAAAATATTTGAAATTAGCCACAGGCAGATTACAGCAGGGACAAGCCTATGAGCATTTCCTTTGACTGGCCTGCTACTGACCCGCTTCTGAAGGGGACAGGCTATTTACTGGAATGGATGACATATTGAGAGACCGCATCGGTAACCTTGCTCCATGTCTCTTAAGCTCAAAATGCCAATGAGGGCTAAGTCTGATGCTGTGTTTTGGTTCTGGAGACAAACCTATTAGAACCAGAGCTGAGAGTAGGAAATGCATTATGTTGAAGTTGCTTGTTAAATCTGAGCCATAACCTTTGGACAGGGTAGAAATTTTGTGGTTTTTAATTCTACTTATGTTTCTTTGAACTTTAAGCTTTCTCTGTACAAAGTTAGTATTAACTTATGTCTTTACCGCTGAAAGATTTTCTAAATTAACTAGTGCTATATGTAATTACTACCAAAAATACATATATTCGTTCCTTCAAAAATACCCAAACCCAAAATAATCTGATTCATCTTTGGAGCAGAGAAAGGAAGAAATACTCTCTCTCTCTCCCTCTCTCCCTCTCTCCCTCCCTCTCTCTCTCTCTCTCTCTCTCTCTCACACACACACACACACACACACACATACACACACACACTCAAACACACACATATACACACAACCACAGACATCCACAAATGCAGACACACACATACTCACACACATATTCACAGATATACATGGAGGACACACAGACATGCCCAGACACACACAATACACAGACACACAATCAGAGGCACACACTCAGAGACACACACATAGAACACACAAATGTATACACACATACACACTAGTGAGAGAAAAGGCTCTGAGCAAAATCACATTTAGTGATCAGGTTCGGATTCAGTTTTCTTGACTGCTGTTGCCAAGGCATCTGTGATTATTATAATTATTGGTACATGGAGGCAGAGAGAGCTTGCACTTACACTGAAATCTAAGACTCACATGTGAGTAGGTGGATAGACAGGGTTCAGAGGGACAGATGTTCTATGAGTTATTAAAATTTCTCTAAATGAAATTCCATCCTCTGTATCTAATTACTGCACTGCTCTTCTTGCACAATCACAACTCAAAGCAGCTAAAATTGTTGAACAGAATGAGAAGCAGCCTGTGGAAGCCAGGGCAACTTGGACCATGACGGGACTTTCTGTGCAAGATGTGTCCATCCTGTTGAGAGCTAGCCTTGACACTACAGAGTGGCTCTTCACAAAGACGGGACAAGAATCTCCTGGCTGTGTAATTTCTATAATTCTTTCTCTGAAAACTCCTGCAGAATTAAAGGGCTTAAAATAAGTAAGTACTCTTTGATTTGTTTGTCTTTGCACCGGCTTAAAACTCAGTCTTGTTTATTTTAATTTTTATTTTTTTATTTTACTCTAGTGCCCATCATCTGAGCAAGCTTTTTTTTGTTTTCCTCACAGACAAAATGAAGCTTCCTGTACCCACAGATTGGGAACTAAATGCTTCATATTTATTATCTTTAAGGTGCTGTGTTAATGAAAGAATTTTAATCATTGACATTACTCTGTGAATTATGTATTACAAAACCCCTGCTGGTGAGTAAGACAAAATTAACCTACTATAAGGAGAATTGAAAAAAAATTACAGCTAATTAGTAAGCCAACAGGAACAAAGAGAACAGAAGACGAAGATGTGGAGAACAACAGAGGGAGGAAACTACCGCTCCCTCTGACAGCCCAGCTCTTTCCTTGCTTCAGGCTGGATGTGGAGGAATCCCCACATCCTGGCTCTGGCCTCCAATCAGCTGTGTTGTTTTAGACTCCAACATTCTTATGCTTTGCTATTAGTTCTTGAAGCTGCAGCCTCATCGCTCCTTCAAGCCATAGAAACCCAATAGCTCATACAATAACGTAGGAGATACTTCAAATGCTTTAAAATTATTTCCCAGGTGATCTATACTAAAGATGCGAAGCGATGTGAGACGATTATGACAAGAAATGATTTCCAATGCTTTCCACCCTCCAGTCACTCTTTGTAACCATCACACATCTACTATGTGTTCCTGTATTGTCAAGTAGGAAAGCTTTGTCTAGGCTCCCTTTTGAATGCTGATCCGCATGGAGCAGACAAAACCAGGTGTTGGTTGAATCCTAAGCTGATACTCAGGGTCGGGGTTCTCTTCAGCCCTCTGTTGATACCAAAGCTGGGATGAGACAACTGACTCTCACTAGCCAAGGGCCAAATGCACACTCACCAGCCAGGGACTCAGTGCACACTCACTAGCCAGGGACTCAGTGCACACTCACCAGCCAGGGACTCAGAGCACACTCACCAGCCAGGGACTCAGTGCACACTCACCAGCCAGGGACTCAGTGCACACTCACCAGCCAGGGACTCAGTGCACACTCACCAGCCAGGGACTCAGTGCACACTCACCAGCCAGGGACTCAGTGCACACTCACCAGCCAGGGACTCAGTGCACACTCACTGCCAAGAGCTGGTGCTGGAACTCCTTTGGTTGTAATTGCTATTCCTGAGTTAGAAGTAGTGAAGGAGGAACCTAACTGGGACAAGGAGATGCAAGACATATCTATCTATGTATTTCTAGTTTTCCTCAATCAATGGAGGCCCCACGTAGTAAAAAGATAAGGCAGCCCTTGACCTTTTCCTTTCTACTGGAATATTTCTTTTCATTTTCAGCATGGTGAATTTCCTCCCTCCCCTAACAGCATCCCAGACCACTGCCATCCGGATGAAACAGTGCTCAGACGTGTTTTTCTTTAGAGAGCGCCATTAATCTCTCCTCCTCCCATGCTCCTGGTGGACTGTGGAACTGACTGCCAACACTTGGATGATTTAAAACCAAACTAGTTGAATATTTGTGCAAAATTCTTGCCTTTTTTGGAAAAAGGCAATTGGTCAAGGCATCCATGGCACAGGAGGTTCCTCTTTTTGAAGAGTAGAAGGGAACAGGCTGTCAGCAGCAGACTGTGATGGCTTTTTGTGACATTTTAGCTCCTGCTATTCACGGCTTTGAGTGGTAGCCATCCTCGCATTCCCATCATTGCCTCTCGGTCATTTTGAGAACCGAGAAGACCGCATCACATTTCAGTCCTGTGAGCTCCTCCTGTTACTAAGTGCAGGGAACCTGTTTTGGAATGTGGTAACAAATTTGAATGCTCTCGAGGGGCACAGTCTTCTCCTGCTTTCTATTTCCATCTTCATGGCAAAAAAGGCTCTAAGCCCTCTGCTCAAATTCAAGTCACTTTCTTCCTTGTTTATATCAGTTTTCTCAGGACCCTTGGGGCCCAATTCTCCCTTTTTTTTTTTTAAAACCACATTGTACTACTGGCCCAATGGTTCCCTTCATGTCCTGATTCACGTTTCCCTTTCTATAGCTGAATAGCATGGACTAGGTCATTTCTAAAGAAGAAAGGTTTGCCCAGTGCACTGACTAGTTTTATGTTAATTTAACACAAGCTAGTATCATCAGAGAGGAAGGAGCCTCAGTTGAGAAAATGTCTCCATAAAATCAGGCAGTACACAAGTTTGTAAGGCGTTTTCTTAATTAGTGATGCAGATGGAAGGGCATAATCCATTATGGGTTGGGACACCCCTATGCTGGTAGTCCTGGGTTCTATAAGAAAGCAGACTGGGCAAACCATGGGAAGCAAACCTGTAAGCAACACTCCTCAACTGCCTCTGCTTCAGTTACTGCCTCCAGGTTCCTGCCCTGTTTGAATTCCTGTCCTGATTTTCTTTGCCAATAAACAATGATTTGGAAATATATTCCAAATAAACTCTTTTCTTCTCAAATTGCTTTGGTCTTGGTGTTTTGTCAAGGAAAATGCTAAGACACATAGTTTGGTCTTAGACTGGAAAACTCAAGATTGGGCAGCTGCATCTGCTCTGATCTCTTGCTTGGAGAGAGTCTGCGTAGACCCAAGGTGACATAACCTCTTGCCTGGTGATATGGGATGTCCTAGTTCTAGCCCCTCTTTTTATTCTAAAAAGCAAAATCAAACAAACACCCAGATCTAGAAGATTTTAACACTATTTCATGGGTCATTTATCCCCAATAACCTCATCTAGGGTTGTGCTTCCAAAGGTCATTCATACTTAGATCATGTACTCAGAGTCTTCTTAAATGGCATTACACTTCAACATGGATGTGAGCCCCATCAACTTTAGCACCATAGCAAGCCCCTCCCCTAGACTCTTGGTTCTTTACACTTGTGTAACTATTACATCTTTAGCAAAATATTCTAGAATCTTGACTTTATTTCCAAATACAGGCTCCCTCACATAGCCCCACAGTCCTTCCCAGCCTCCCCACAGATTCCTCACAGCATTTCCTAGTCTCTACTTCCTCCCAGAGTTCCCACAGCCTCTGCATACCCTCCCACAGAGACTCCACAGCCTCTGCCTAGCCTCCCACTGAGTCTCCAGAGCCTCTGCACAGCCTCCCAGAGTCTCCACAGCCTCTGCATAGCTACCCACAGAGTCTCCACAGCCTCTGTATAGCCTCCCAGAGTCCCCACAGCCTCCCATACAGTTACCTCCTGGCCCTTCTCTTCCCTTAGGCACCCCATCTTCTCTCACTGGTCAGGAGGTAAAACAGACACCCTCGTTCCTCTTGTTTAGTCCAGATCAATCTTTTCCCTTTTACTATGAAAGTCCTCAAGTTCACTAATGGCTCCCACACTATTGCTTACAGAACACAGCTGCTTCAGAGCTCTCTCCCTTGCTCAGAGACACACCTGTCACCTTACTGCTCACTGAAGTATTGCCTCAGGCTCTAGGATTCCCCCCCCCCCATAGAATTTGCAGATGCACGGAATTGATCCTTCTCAGCTTCTCAATTCCTCTGCAGCATTCTCTGCTCTAAGAATCTTCACTCTCACTACTGGTTTGACTCTTCCTGACAATGTCACATCCCTGCAGGCTCCACCTGCTAATTCTTCCTCACAACTTCTGCCCTGGAATCTTCTTTCCTGACTCTCCTTGAAACAATACCTCATCTCTTGCCAGATCTTACACTACCTCTTCTGTCCTTAGTCCTCTTGTCGAACCTAGGTGACTTCTAATTTCTCAAGGTGATTACTCTGTGCCAAACCAGAGACTTCTATGACTTTCTTCCACAGACTGAATCTTCCATCAATCAATCAGTAGCTGCAATCATACTTTGCCAGGCTAGTTTGTTGAGTTTATCTGAGAAAATTCACAACTTCATTTTTTCCAAGTCTGAGCCTCCCTTATGCTTATCCTCACTCAGCTGTACATTTGAAATATACCAAAAACCTCCTGGAATTATTTCACTGCTAATCTTCAACCCAAACCACCAAGAGGCCTTGGTAATGTGAAGTCATGTGTCTAGATAATTCCTTGCTTACTGCCTTGGGCCAGACACACATTCTCCTGTCTTGTTTAACCTTGCCCACATTGTACTCCACCATGGCAAACTCTTAAAACTGTTCTTCCATCTTACTATTTTAAACATCTTACATTTTTTTACACTTCCCCAGGTTTCCAGTGCTATGTTGTTCCGTGAATGTGGGTCAATTGCACAAGAGCTCTACACTTCAGCCCTTTGTCTCTGTCGTTAGAGTTGGGTGAAGATTCATTGAAAGAGTCTTCGTA
Source organism: Chionomys nivalis (assembly GCF_950005125.1). Classification (NCBI taxonomy): domain Eukaryota; kingdom Metazoa; phylum Chordata; class Mammalia; order Rodentia; family Cricetidae; genus Chionomys; species Chionomys nivalis. The sequence goes on along the minus strand of NC_080103.1, from coordinate 55,606,572 downwards.
AACTCCTGGATAAACTACCTAAGTGGAGTTTAAAAAGAGTTGATGACTCAGTTTTTTGGTCCTGTGACCAATTACCAGGGTAAACGTCTTAAAGGGGAAACAGGTGTTTGAGAGCTCACAGTTTCAGAGGTTTGGGGATGTAGGTGTCTAGGTCTGGTATTTGGGGAGTGAGACAGCACAAGGCATCATAGTATAGGCAGAGAATTTACCTTACAATGCTGGGTAAGCAATGAGAGAGAGAGAGAGAGAGAGAGAGAGAGAGAGAGAGGCATTTCCTCTCTGATGACTTAACTTTATATTGGCATTTTCTTCTAGAAGTTCTATTGTATGTCCACAGTGGTTAACACATAATTATTTGGGTTATACTTCCAAACCAAGGCCATTATTTTGTTACCACATTAAATTTTGTCTTGAGGTAGGACAAGATTTCTTTTTCTGTGTTTCTGTAAATGATTACCTTAAACTCAAAGCATGAGATTGCCTTTCTGATTAATTCATTATTACTTCTGTACAACACACCATACAGGTTGTTCTTTGTTGGTATGGATTGGTGGGTTTAGAATCGAAATGTTAAGTTTTAACCACTTCATAAACCTACATCTAAGTATATTAATTCCTCATTACCCCCTTTATATTCCCTGGCCCTTCAGATGTCCCATTTTTCTTCCTAACTTGTCCTCAACATATATTCATGCCCCCCCCCCCCCCCCCCGTGTGTGTGTATGTGTGTGTGTTTTGGGGAGAGGAGGAGAGAAACTGAGTTTAAATAATATTCCTTATAGGAATATTGAGAAGGTCATTTACTAACCCATAGGCAACTTAATAGTGGACACATAAAAAGTAGGGCCTAGTGATCCCCTTCTTCATTTTTGATGAAATACTAAAGGGCACATTCTTGTGCAGATAGTTAGAGAAGCCATGTGTTCATGATTGCAACAGCACGGTGTGTCCAGAAGTAGAATTTTATTGCACTTCTCTTACATTCTTTCCACCCCTCTTCCATGGTGGTCTCTGGACTTTGGAAGATGCTTCAGGTAGGGCTAAGCTCTCAATAGTCAATCTTATTTTTGTTTTGATCAGGTAAGAGCCTCTGTATTAGCAGCCACTGCCCACTTCAAAAATAGGCTTCTCTAACCAAGGCTGGGAGCAGTCTTAGTCCACTTGTCTGTGGGTATAAGAGTAAACATTTAGAAGACAAGTTAACTATATGTCCACCAAGCAAGGCAATAGTAGTAGGTCCTCCTTGCCCAGTGTCTTGGTTTGTAGCTCATACTGTCCTCAAACTCATGATTCTCCTGCATCAATGTCCTATGTACCAACATTAAGGCCTCTCATGTCTTTTGCAGTAGTCATTTTAGTGCCCTTTAGTTATTTTTTTTCTTTGGCTTCCTCCCTTGCAAAAGTATTTTCTTGACAATATCTCACGTAAAAAAAAAGTAGTTAACATTTTTGGTAAAAGTGCCCTTCTTTATATTTCCATATATCATCTAAAATTTTTCTCAGATAAGAAGTTAGTTGTGTAGAGAATTACTTGCAAGAAAAATCACAGTAAATTTGAATTTTGCATAACGTCCACATAAAAATTCCATCTAATTAGTTATGATAATTGAGTGGGGCTATCAGAAGGTCATGTAGCCCATTTTCAGAGCTAAGGCCAGTCTTACCCTATTGACACCATCCTGCTCCATGTTGTAAGCGGCTGCTTACATGAGCTCCACCTGTAGTGTGTGTCGGAGACACTTCCCCCAGGATTTATTCTACTATGGATTTGACAGACGGAGGCGTAAATCCATCCAGTTGTAGACTTAACTCACATTTTCCCTATAAAAGCATCTGCTCTCTTCCCTCTTTGGATTCTATGGTCTTTTTTCTTGAAAAGAAAAACTTCTTAAAGTTGTTCAGGAACAAGATGGGAAGATGGCTCAGCAGGCAGAGTGCTTATAGGAAAGAACTTAGAACCCATGTGTAGGAAGCTGGCATGGTGATGTGTGTGTGGAATTACACAGCTGGAATTCCATTGCTGGTGATGGTGAACCTAGGCAGATTCCTAGGGTTACTGGACAACTTGCCTACTTGGATGAGCTCCAGACCAACGAGGGACCATGTCTCAGAAACCCAAGTTAGACAGCCCTTGTGGCTGAATTCTTACCTCCACATGCATTTGCACACTTACACAACACACACATACACACACACACACACACACACACGAAATTTGAAGATACGACTAGAGGTTGCCAGAGAAAGTACAACCCACCTGCTATTATGTTTGACATATTTGTCCCATGCATTTCCATCATTGTGTCTTCAGGAAGATTACACCACGGAAGGCATACAAACATGTCAGGGGACGCACGGTGCTGCTGAAACGTGGTAAAAGAGTATGCTGCTGTTTGCTCTTAAGTAAAAGTCATCCCGACCTCTAGTTGGGGAATAATTGTTCTACAGCCTTAACTCACCCTTACTCTTTTTAGTTTTACTCACCTGGTAGGTTGGCTCATGTACGAAAGATCTATTGTTTCCAGTTTGTGTCTGGACACAGCCCTTTTTAAAGAGGAGACGGGAGAACAATAGGGAAACTGTCTGCAGATGTCACCACTTCTAAACACTTTTGCTCCAGGGTGTGAACAGTCGGGTGGAAGAAGATCTCTCTGTATGTTCGCTGGCTTTCTAGCATACGGGCCAGTGCCAAGTGGCCAGCTGAAACCTCAACCATGCAAAAGTATAATGGATTTTTTTTTTTTTATAGTTAGCACATTCCTTATCCTTTTGAAAGAGGAAAGTCCCTGCAAGGTCCTTTCCCAGCTCCTTTCTACACCCAGCCTGCTGGCTCAAAAGCTATCTTAGGGCCCTTTCTAAATCATGACACAAAGAAGTACTACACATTTGAAATTCTAGCAGGGGAGTCATAGAGACCTGTGTGTTCATTTTGTCTCTTAACGATCCAGGGAAGGGGTCTGCATAGACTTGAACCTGCAAAGACCTTTTGATGTTTTCTTTATGACGAATCAGCTAACCTGTCATCTACCAGCGAGGATGTGAAGTACAAGCAGGTGTTCAGCAGGCAGCCCTTTGTTACATGTAAACTGCTGACTTCTTCCATAAAACCAAAGTTTTTCAACAATGAATGTCAGGACATCAAAAAGACTGTTGAAAATGGACAGCAGAAACCCAGGGCAGTGTACAGACTACAGACCTCTCAAAACTAATGCTGCAAAGTTTACTTTTCAAAACTATCATTATTTACCAACCGGAGTCTAAGGACCAGCTCCTGTACAAACATTTAAAAGCATGACTTTGTCTCATTTAATCCTTGGGGAGGTCGTTCTTTTGTTACCATGTCCAGAAGTGGAAACTGAAAATCACAGAGGTCAAGTCACTTACTGAGGTTGTTTGCCGAGTATAACCCTGGACCGCAGCCTATATTTGCCGCATTTTCTATATCCCTGCTTCCCACATTGACAGAAGACAAGTCTGTTCTGTTTGTCTTTTTCTTTTTGAGACAGGGTTTCATTTATGTTGCCCTGACTGGCCTAAATATGTAGACTATGCTGGCCACTCAGAAATCTACCTTTCCCTGCCTCCTGAGAGTGAGGACTAGAGGCGCGCACCACCATGCCTCACTACAAATCTCTTTTCAGAGCTGAAGACTGGGTGTGCTGAGTGGCCAGAGGATTCAGCTGGGAGGGCAAACAGCAGCACAACTCACAATTGCGCTGATTTTTACAGTAAACCAACACTTGAACTTAACAAACTGTGTTGATCTCTTGCCTGAAAATGTGCAGAACTCTGCATGGGAGCTAGTGCTGTCTGGCAGAGTGCAAAGAATTCAGTCACTTTCCCACCTCACCCAGGTCTTCTCTCCCCAAAGGCTGCAGTTCTCATTCAGGTAGGAGGAAAGAAAGGCTAGCGTTGAGTTACAGTCACCATTTCCATGTGTTCTTGACAGTACACTCTTTTGTAACTACCCTGATTTAGAACGTAAGTCACATGATTATCTTAAGTTTTACACATTAGTATAGAGAAATGGGAATATTAAATAGGCTAAACAATGCTTACTTTCCCTTATTATTTCTTCCTACTTAGGGAAGAACTTAAGATAATGTGGGAAAAATGCAAGCATGTGTGGATCACAGAGACACTAGACAGTCTACACTAGACACTACAGTTCATGGTCTGTGACAGTCCCCACATCTGCCTCCCCTCCTGGCTTATTACCTTCTTTTTTTTTTTTTTTTGCTTTTTCGAGACAGGGTTTCTCTGTGGTTTTGGAGCCAGTCCTGGAACTAGCTCTTGTAGACCAGGCTGGTCTCGAACTCACAGAGATCCACCTGCCTCTGCCTCCCAAGTTCTCGGATTAAAGGCATGGCTTATTACCTTCTATGGTGAGTATGGGCTTGCAGAATTTTGCATAACTGCTGGCTATCAAAACTCCATCAAGGACAGTGACTTTTAACGAAGCTAGAGTCTCTTGATAAACTGGAGTTCTAAGTACTCTGTTCGAGAATTCACAAAGGCCTCAACACTGATGTCAATTCTGTTTCTGAATAGGGTTGTGGCAGCATCTACGCACTTCGATATAAGCAAGCAAGCAGCTAGGCATCCACACTTTCCGCATAGCAGCTGATGCTACAGCTGGCCACCGAGAACCTTCACTGCGCCTCCACCTCCTGTGCTGGGCAGTGGCGCCAGGTGGAAGGAGCTGGGGAGCTTTCTGGGCCCCTCACTTCTGGGCGCTCTCTCCAATTCTCACCCCTGCTCCTCCATAAAACTCTGGTGGAGCTCAACCCAGGCCACCAACTTAATTTCCAACTCTGCACAAACATAGGAATTTCATATATAAATGCTGCTGAATGAATTAAAACTTTAATTTAGTTTATGAAATTCCAAAATAGTGCTGGTGTTGCCAAAATGCCAGCTTTATTGGAGGCTTAGGTTGAAATGTCAGGATGCTATTTGCAGTCTGGGTGAGTATTTTGAACCGGGACTAAGTCACCTCTGTGACTGTTTTTAATGTGTCTTCGTAAAGCCTGGCAGAATTATATAAATAAAATGTCTTCAGATTTTCATCTTGGCTTGGCTGTGCAGCAAAAGGTGTAATCGGACTCCATCACAAGCACTATGGAAAAACACCACCCAGCTGACAAATTAGTGGTATTTGGTGCTAATATTACTAATTCAACATTTGGAAGGGTTACTCACTAGGGAAAAATAACACATTCTATAAGTCACAGGGGAAACTAGGGAGATAGTTAATGGGTGTTGGCTTCCAGGCACGCATGGCTCACAGTAGTTCTTCAAACCACTGCTGGATCCCTGCCAGTAGATATGGAAGTAATTGTCAGCAAGACTTATTGTTACTTTCACATTTACACAGTGAGAGACGAAAGGTGGTGTGAGATCTGAGAGGTTCAGTCCTGGCTGCTCTTGACTACAGAATGCACCCTGATTATCTCCAATGAGTGCTACGGAAAGAATTCTTGCGTTTTTTGATGTTTGGGATGTTTCTTCTTGCCAGGAATGAATTCCCACTCACCTCCCTCCCCCAGTCATTTCTTTTTGGATCAATGAGCTGAGCACCGGTTTGATCCCCCCCACGGCAATTGGTTGTTTTGCACACAGTGAAGCAGAGTTCATCAGCGAAAGGATTAGGAGTAGGATTTAGACAGACAGCAACTAACCCCAGCCTGGGGAACTAACAAAAACTTAACTGGAGAAAGAGGAGGGAGATTTAAGTTTTGAAAGGGAAAGTTGCTTGCCAACTTAAAAGACATCCCTACCCTCCCTGACATCGTATAAGGTGATATCAACTTAGTTGATTATAGAATGTTCCAGAACATAGACAATAGAATGTTTTTGATTGTTTGTTTTGTGCTTTCTGTTTTGACTCTATTCTTGGGACACCCAGTTTGGGAAGTCTTATAAAGTTGCTTCTCTTGCTGGCTCAAGAGGAATAAAATTGACATGATAAAAACTCCAATTTCCTTGGACGTGGATGCATTTTTCTAAGAGCAAAGGGCAAACAAGTGGGTGTCAAGAAACCCAGCGGCAGAGTGCACGCTTCCTACATCACACGTACAGTGAAATGCATCACCACCACACACAGAAGATTATCTCGGCCTTGAATTTCAGGATGGTATTTCCAGGCATGAGAAGCACCTGTCCGGAGAATTTCTCCCTGTAATGAAGGCCATCTGGCCAGGAGACAGAAGTACGGGCCAAGGATGGTGGTAAGTGCTCAGAGGGCTCCTGGTAGGAGTGAGGCAGCAACTGCTCCAAGGACATGTGACAACTGGAGGACAGACGTTTCACACAAGGAGGCATTTGTGTGCACAGTGTTTACGGGGGCAGCAGGCATGTGGAAAGGAATCGGTTTGGATTATAAAACTTTTCTTCCCTTATGTAAAAAAAAAAAATAATAGGCATGCTTTGGGAAACGTGAAACCTGGCATTCAGGCTTGTCGTTTGGACATTTACCATGGCGATTGTTTGCATACCATCAAGCGCTTATCCCTTCATTGCTTTCAGAGGGGGAAGAAGAGCTACAAAAGGACCTGTCATTTTAAACCACTCGTCGCCCTTTAGATGAAGGTAGAGCAGGATTGGTATGGACAAGTCACTCTGGGAATGGATGTTAGAGGAGAACACAGTGCTCTCTGTATAAGCTAGGGAAGTGAACCCTTAGGCTTTGTGTTTTAGTCACAGAGTGCCAAAACCGAATATTTCCTTGGAGACCAAGGTGTGTTTATGTGATAGACACTAGGATGTGGGATGGGATGGAATGGTATGAGAATGATTCATTATGAATTCATGGATTGTTATGTCCTGGGTATGATCTCTCTGCTTTCTGCGTGCCATAGCTTTGCTAGAATTCATTTTACAAATGCATAGTATGTTCCAGTGCTGTGCCAAGTACATTGCATTGGAAGGTATGGGTTTATCACTGTTCAGAAGAGGGATAAATCTCTATCTCTTAGCTTATATTCCAAAGGCATAACTGGCTGTTCAGAAAAGGCTTTGTTGAGAGGATGAAAGTCTGGAGATAGGAAAAAGGAAGCCTCATTGCACCTGGAAGAATAGCCAAAGTTGAGGGTAGAGGAGATGCAAGGATCCTGGAAAAGGAGCAGGCTGAGTGCATCCAAGGAGCAACAAGGAGCTAAAAGTGGTTAAGTAGATAGAGGTAGATGGTGGGAATATCTGAAACCTGACTGTGTAACATCTTGTTGGACACCATAAGGACAATGGCTTTTGCTGTCTGTGCAAAACAGGTTGTCAATGCAAGGCCTTCAGAAGAGATGGTTTATTTAAATCAGTGTTCTTATTGTGTTAAGAGAACTCTGTATGGAGGCAAAATTGGATGGCGAGTGAACACAGGCTTTAGTGGAATAGTGCAGATAGAGAGATAATAGTGACCTGGATTAGGACCTTAGCAATGGAGGGATTGAACAGGGTTGAGTTTAAGATTAATTCTAAAGTTAATGGACCAATAACACTTACTGACTTATTGGATGTAGAATATATATGAATATGTGTGAATGAATTAGTTTTAAATCTTTCCCCAGCTTTCACGACTTGCTTTTGATTTGTTAGAGAAGTCTATATCTTCTAATCTCTTTGACCTGACATAAATGGACTTGAGGGATGATGGATTCTTTTCCTTCCCAATGTGGCACTTTCCATCATGCATGATGGGGAAGGCATGGCAACATGCTGCTTTGTGGTGGAGAGATTATGTGTCTAGAATTCTCGCATTCTCAGATCTCCATAGAGTAGGAAGCAGGGCCTTAAAACTGTGAGCAGAGTGCACCTATTACCCTCAAGGCTTGCAAATCAGCACCTTGCTTCCTCTCTCAAGGCTGCATCACCTAAACATCACAGTCTCCCAAAGCAGTGCCACCAGGTAGGGGCCAAATTCACGAGTCTGTGGGGGACATTTACCACTCCAACCGAAACATTAAATTTACCTTAGTTACAGCTCTCTTGAGCTTATCAATGTTGACTGTATTTTCCAACAATGAATGACCTCCTAGACAGAAGGCTTTGAGTACTGTCGTTAAATAGGAATCCTTCATCCTTACAGTTTGCCCTGCTTTCTGAGTCCCTCCGAGTCCACAATAGCAATATGTAGTGCAAGTCAAGATGATAATCTAGAAAAAGCTTATTTATTGCTCTAGCTTCCCTTTTGCCTCTTCCCTTCTTAGGATGGCATTTAACATGATACTCATCATTCAGTCTCTCTATATATTCAGCTTTCTTTACCTACTGGGACACATGACCACGTTGGGTCATCAGATTCTCTTCAATAATACTAGTAATAGCAATAATATTAAATCATATTTCATGAAATATAGTAACTCTAGGTAGCAAGGATATTTTGAGAACATCCCATTCTTATTTATTCATTTAATTTCACCACCATTGTTTGAAGTTGGTGCTGAAGGGAAACCTGGAATTCAGAGTAAACAGGTAGTTTTTCTGGTGATGGGCTGTATAGTTAATGCTTTTCTGTTCTGAATTCTGGTCACTGTCATCTATACTCCTCTGTCATCTCTGTTGTGACGGCTAATTTTATGTACCAAGCGATGTTTTCTAATTGTTGCTGTCCACAATACAGCAACATTTCTCCCTTTAAAATATATAGATAAAAATATATCAAACCCCAAGTCCTTCAAAGGAATTATCACCTATGGCACCCCAAGAGGAATTCAGGACAAATTTCTCGGGTAATTTTTTTGTATCTCATTCATGCACTTTAGATTTCCCAGGAAAATGGTCTTCAGAGGTGACCAGTGCTGTGTTTGGATATTCTCCATGGAGAGCAGTGGTGAGAATTAAAATGAGAAAAGTCCATAAAGTAGGAGAACACTGTTGGGATGCATCTTATCTTCAAAAGAGTCTGTTATAATTACCGCTTTTATTTGTACAATTACATATATTGAGAAAAGGCATTTTCCCCTCCAATTCCATGTTAGTTCATTGAAAAATGCATTGGCTGAATCAGTTGAGCTGACAAGTAAATTTAGTACAACCTTCCAGATATATAATGAACAAATATAATTTACAACAACAAATAATTCAAGCAAATGTCACAGTCTTGAGGTTAATGATACACAGCACTGTAACTTCTGAAGTCAGGGTGTCAGGAGTGAGTCACCATGTAAACATTCTAGTTGAATTTTAATTTCATAATGACAAGACACAGATTAAGCACAAAAACTGACGAAAAAGGGCTCCGAACCCAATCTAGCTGTTAATTATATGCTTCTGTCTTAAGGTGTCAGACTGCCACGCGTTCCCTAGCCTTCCTCTTCATTCCTGTAACAAGCTGTAGAAGGCCAGCCAGGCATTCTGTGTTTTCAAAGTATTTTAGTCAATCCAGCTTTTCATTCTCCCAAAGTTACTGTTATTGGAACTAATTATCTCTAGCTTCAACTCAATTAAATGAAAAATATCTGGACCTTATTTTTAATTAGCGCAAGAACCCCAGCCTTGGGTAGCAGTAGCACTAGATGCAGAAGGGAGGACCAGGTACTTATAATCGGCATCTCACTGTTTCTTTGCTTTGCAGCTCCTGCACCACCCTCTATTTGCCCACTTAACTTGCCTGGGCTTGGGTTTCCCCACTTTCAAGTCTGCTGGTATAATCTAACATGATTATCTCTGTTAGATTAAAGTGACATTCAAGGGAAATGATGCAGGACTTGTAAAGCTGTGACATTGCTAACACCCAGAGGTCAGCAACTATAGCTGACCTCTTTGCTTCTCTGTTTGTGAATGAAGTTTTCTTGAAGCCTGGCCACATGTTTAGTTCATGTATTGCATGTGGCCATTCTGAACACTGGAAAGGCACAACTGAGGAGCTGTGGTGGTGACAATTGTCCTGCAAAACCCGGAATCTGACCTCTCACAGAAAACTGCTGCTAAAACAAGTAGAAAAATCACAATTAAGCCAATAATTGGCATTTATTTTTAAAATCATTTAAAATTTCATAAGTTGAAAATAAAGATTGATATTTGAGAGAAACTGATTGTATTTCTATAAAAACAGCAGGGATAAAGATGAAATAATAACAACCAATAGCAAATTGTACCCCAGTCCCTACCTGTGCAGCAGTTTAGAAGGCATGTAGCCACAGGTAAAGAAAGCGAAAGCCTGGGAAGTTTAGCACTTGCTGTTAAATTTGGCATCACTGATTGTCGAGTGTTTCAGAATGCAACAAAGTGCCTTCCTCCATAATGACGCATGTGCGTCCCTGCTTGAACAGCATGGCGAGCAAGGAAGGTGCTATTCTGCACAGACGTTCTTCAGGGAGAAAGTGAGCCCTCACACTAGCTTTAGGTAGACTGAATGAAAGAGAAGAAGGAAGAAAAAAGTGACACAGAGAGAGATAGAGGGAAGAAGAGAGGAAGAAAAAGGAAGGAAGGAAGGAAGGAAGGAAGGAAGGGAAAAAAGCATAAGACTCAGTGGCCTGTTTCATTACATTTAAATCTGTCCTTTTCCTTTGACCCCATATCTTTTGTTCTTTCTCCCATTTAATCTACCATTGCCTCAGGACACAGACGTGTATTTTTAGAGAAAGGCCTTTGCAGTTAACATGCTTGTTTCAAATCTTTCCTCTGTGGCACTTACCTCCTGTGTGACCTAGTGAAGTCATTTAAAACCTCTCTCATCTCCAGTTCTCTATTCGTGCAATAAGAATAACAGGGACCCATCCCTTGTCTGAGATTCCTGGAAAAATTCATATGAATTAGGCTTTGGCATACAAGTAACACCAAGACACAGTTTGCTATTGCTATTGTTTCTGTCATCTGTCTATTCGAGGACATTTGCTCTAGTGCTTGTGACATTTTATGTTATGTTCTTTGCTGAAACATTGTTTATACTTTTTGACAAAGAGGAATTTGGTTTCTGTCAGTCGATATGGTTACTTTTGTTCATCACACACACTCATATATATAAATATATATATGAGGTGTTATTAAGCAAATACTGCCGCAGGTGGATGATAATTATCAAAACGACACAGTTCCAACTGCCAGATAATTAGCAGATCAGCAGAAGAGAAGAACGACACACACATGCAACAATGACGTCATTCTCATTATCTCATCAAACAGCTTCTACTTTTCCATCACCGGTTGCCAGATTTTAGACTTGCTAATTTTCACCCATTACCTCAGTGAATTCTTATACATTAGTTCTGGGATGAGATCTCATGGGATGCTGGATATCAAACCCAGGTCCTCATGAATGCTGGGCTTCTCAGTAGGCAATTCATGCCATCTACCATGAGCCTCCTAGAAAACCCACGCTTGAAACACTCAGAGGAGTTGCATAACTTGCCCAGCATCATCCATAGAGTATTACTTTATTATCGTGTAATCACTGAAAGGAAATGAATTATATTTCTTTCAATGTGTCTCAATGTTTTGGAATTAATATTAGTCTTAGCCAGGCCTGGTGAGGTACACCTGTATCATAACTTTAAAGCCAGCCTCGACTACATAGTGAGTTCTTTGTCAACTTTAGCTACCTAGCAGGATTCTGTCTCATGGAAAAACAGATATTTTGCTTCAAAGATGACTCCTGTTCATTTGAATGAATGAGGAGACTATTAGAAAATGTCAATGACTTAGAGTCTGTCTCTTCAAAGGGGGTTATTAAACTCAGTACAGTCAAGACCAAAATACATGATAGCAAATGGTATTCTTTGCAAGTTAAATAGAAGGAACATGGAGGCTTGGGAAGACTGGGTAAACATTCAAGGCATCAGTGCTGATTTTGTTATCATTTTAATTCTGTACCACTGTGTTCAGTGAGCTCTAAGACTGTACTCTTGGAGAGCCTATACAATTTACTCTGAATCTGGAGAGAGGGCTCAACAGTTAAGAGCACATACTGCTATTGCAGGGAACCTGAGTTGTAATTCCCGTATGGGACAGAGCACAGCTGCTTGTAACTCTATCTCCAGGGATAGTACCCAAGGCCTCTGGCATCTGCCAGCACTTGTGCTCCCATCTACATACCCACACATACACCGACATACATGCACACGTAGCTGCACGCATGCACAACACAGTCATTTTGTTAGCCTATGTGGATATATTTTGACTTATACAACAAATCCATTTTTTAAAAAATAAATTTACCAATCTCTTGGCATGTGGCAGGTATTTGATAAACACTGACTGGTACAAGGAGAAAGCAGATATATTTATATCTTTACATTGAATTCACACTATTTCCAGAGCTGCTATAATTCTGATGGATTTTTAACTGGTCATGTTCTTTTCACCTTTGCTTTAATTATGTCTGTTTTAACAGACTGTTTAGCAAGTAATGTCAAGTGAACACACAATTAATGTATGAGGACTTGCTAGCCAGATGGATCCTTTAGAAAAAGAAATCAGCTTGGTGGTAAAAAAGCAAGAAGAAACTTGATTTATCTAATATCAATCTCTAGTGTTTTGCATATTTTACTTTCTCGATATCTATTTTTTCTAGAATTCTAAGAAAAAAGAGCATGCTCTCAGAATGAAGAAAATGTAGAAAAGCATATCTGTGTGTTTTTATGTGGGGCACTTTTATTTATTTGACTGTAAAAGATGTTTGTAAATGGTTGTGAAAAGTTAAGAGAGAACTGCAATCACTTTTGTCATTTGTTGAGGATTTGGAATAGAGGGGAAGCAAACACTGTCAGCTCCTGACTTAACTCCATGCAGTTCCCGATGCGCTCTGATACACACCTGTTTGGGGCCCCAGGGCAGCTCTTAGTCTGCACCTTGCCAGGCTCCGGCTCAGCTAGTGGAATCAGGCAGATCTAGGAGTAGGCCTCAAACATATATTTCCACTAAAGTGCTGGGATATTTCAGTATTAAGATAAAAGAACCATTGATTCTATCTTAAGGAAGGCAAATATTACCTACTCTACATTTCCTGAGATTGGTACTTGAATTGCAGATTTATACATATGAAGTCTATGAGATAAAAGCATATATATCTGAAACAGGAGAAATACAAGTGAAAAGGTAGATATTGGGAGTCAGGGAGATAACACTCAGCAGCTAAAAAGCTTAAGAACCAGCCTTTGAATTGCCAACACCCATGTAAAAGCGAGGCTGATATGGTAGCCTGCTTGTTAAACCAACTATCTATCCATAGAGCGGGATCCCTAAAGTGAGCTGTTGGAGAGCTCAGGGTTCAGGGAGAGAATTTGTCTCAGTAAATACAGTGGAGAGCGATTGGAGAAGACACCAGATATCAACCTCAACCTGTATCTCTCTAACACGCACACTCCTGCACCTGCACACACGGGAACATGCATGTACACACACTCGCACATCATACACCCATACACATATGTCATAAGTTACATTTTGGGGTGCCCTCTGTCACCGTCCAGCCACGATGGGTTTGTATGTTCCAGGGTAAGGGCGTGTGAATTAGAAATGTTAAGTAGGAGGAACAGAGATATGAAAGAAACACAGAGATGTAGGATAGAACCAGGAGCGCAACTCAGTGGGTACTGAATGCTGAATCTTCCTGCATTTAAATTTTCATATGCTTTTATACTCCGATACAAAAGGGAAAAAAGAAGGCAAAAGACAAAAAAAAAAAAAAAAAAAAAAAAAAAAAAAAAGACACAAGGACAACCAGAACAGTTACTTGCTTCAATTTTTGATACATCAAGCCTCTATTTCCTGAGTAAAGCGTTTCATGTTTTGGGCAGGATATGCAGTGAACACATCCTAGACCAAGCATCCTGTAGGCAGTCACTCCCTATGTCAAGGTGGAGAAGATCCATCTCTTTGGGCCATCTTAATGTCTAAAACACCAAGTAACCACACCCTGGGTCAGGGTGTATAGACATGCCTGCTGTCAACAACTTTGGAAGAGCAAAAATAAGCCTAAACTCTCTGACCTCTAGTCAAGGTGGAACAGGACTTACATCTGTGGGTCCCCACACACATGCAATGATATTAAATGTTAGCATGCACCTCAGAATTTAAAATGTTGTCAAATTTCAGTGTTATTGACCTTCACCAATGTCCCCCCATGCCTTGTGTTTTGTGTGTGTGTGTGTGTGTGTGCATAAAGAACAGGAAGTTTAATTTTCGAAAGTGATAGGATTCTGTGTTTTTTGAAATTTTCCACTTAAATATCTCTGGCCTATTTGGCTTCTCTATATTCTCTTCATTGCGATTGCACAGTCTTTTGAAAGACAAAAGCAATTGCAATAGGACTGCTAGTCAGAATGCAGACTCTTTCCTTGAAAATTATGCCTTTGGGGACTCAGGTTTCTTTTTTTCCACTGATATTTAATTTTCGTCCGTCTCCAAATCAAAAGAGAAATTGACATTGATGCTATGGTTGCTCTTGATTTCAGCATTTATAAGTATAAACTTCTCACAAATGTATCAATTTTTTGGTTTGTATCTTGTATTACTTATTCTTCTTTTCCCGTTAGACCTCAAAATCAGTTTCATAAAAACATTATTTGCAGTTGACAAAAAGGCTGTTTACAGGGACTAAATAATTCATGATGTGTCATTTGGCTAGCAGCAGGGCTGTGGCATGAACTCAGGAACACCTGAGTCCAGACTCAGCGAGTCACCAAAGCATCTTGAGAGCAGCTGGTAACCTAATCATGATTTGGTAACATGGGTAATGGGGTAATGATAGGAGACTTTAATGAGCCAAACAAACAAACAAACAAATAAATAAAAATTTACCCCATGTTGATTTTGATCCTCTTGTCTGATATTTCTGCCCCTGTGTCTCAGAAAATTATTAGTTTCATAGGCCAACCTGAGAAAGCAGCAAATTGCTTGCATGTTTGGTTTCTAAACTGCTGCACCTTCGGGATACAAAGACACATTCACCCCAAGGATGACGCGAGAGCAGCCTCTGATATTTATCGGGACAAGCCTAGCAGACGGCAGGTGGTTTTATGCTAGACTCTGGACTGTCTACAATACACTCCCTCCTGAATGGGGGAAGGATGAGAGCTTCCCTGTGTCCAGTTCTTGTTTCTGCCTTATTCAGTGTGCTAGTTCCTGTCACAATGTTGAGAGCAAAACCACTCTGAAAGGGGGTTTCAAACAAGGCTTTTAACAGTCATCCTGAGCTTGTTCCAAATGCAATGAAGCAAGGGCTTAGCACTGAGGGAATAAGATGCCAAGCAGAAGAGGAAGGGCTTGAAGAATTCAACAAGCCATGGTTTCTGCAACAGGGGCAACTGGATGGACAGGGAACAGCTCTGTCTCCCAGCGAAAACAGAATGTGAAAGTTGGACCAGAGCCCGAGTAAAGGCAAAGGAAATGAGCAAAACTGGGTAACAAAGAGAAGAATGAGAAAATCATGTCAAATGAGTAGGTAAATGGAAACAGGGTTTCCTATCTGAAAGGTGATTTAGAACTATGAACAATAAAAAACAGACAATAAATAAAATTACGGCAAATTTTAAAAATGTACCTATTAAGAAATACAGGGTAGAATCTTCTAATACCTTATGATAAAGCATGTTATTGGATTTTAACATTAATAAACATTGATTTGTAACCAGTAAATTCAATATTTTCTTTTATTTTTGAGACCATAATAGTTACTTCATTTTTCCCTCCAATGACCCCATAAATCCCTTCCTGATTTCTTTCGAATTCATATCCTCTTTATTTGGTAATTGCTAATACGTGCATATATATATATACATGAATAAATATATATGAATATACACATATTTCTAAATATAACTCATTTATTTCTAAATACAACATGGTTTGCCTGTATACTAAGATGCAATTTTTGCAAGAATTACTCCCTTCAACTGAAAACACTAAGTCCTCATGCTGAAACTCAAAACACTCAGTGCTTTGAAAGACCATGTGAGAATTTATACCACATCACATAATCCAGGGGATAGACATTGTTCACCAGCTTCTTGCTGGAGAGCATCCCTGAGGCTCAGGGAAATGGTTTACTGGTAGATATGTCAGATGTTATGTCTCTGAGTAATTTTCAGAAAGTAGCTTCCAGTCACATTCTCCCACTCTTTGAGAGGTTTGACCTGAGAAGTGACTTAACAGAGAATTTTCTGTGAGGAAGTTGGTTGTGCTGGGTTTTCTCCATGTGACTTTTGAGCCAAGACTGTCTTCATTCAGAAGTGAATTTCCAGACAAACTTATGCCTGGAAAGTTGGTTATTTATGGGGAAGACAATTTTTAAAAGGAAACATCTGAATCTGATACTATTAATAGGGTTTGTATTTGCTGGACAGGTTTGCTAACATATATAACACTGATAGATCTATCTCTGTTTATTTTAACTCTATATTCACCCTAGGTGTAAGAACTGTATTTGATGGAATGAAGGAATCATAATAAAAAGGGAGAATTGGCTACTTAAAAGGAACAAAGATAATATAAAAACTCAGTTAATTTTGCAGAACGATAATAAGTACAAGGTCATCAGATGGCTAAACACGCATTTCTAAATTTTGCATTCAAAACCTGGTGAAAGGAAGAGAAAATTTAAAAATCAAACAAGTAAATGGGAGAAAAACATTGTGGAGAATGAAAAATAAATAAATAAAATAAATGCAAGTAGGCTGAAGGTTCTGGAACCCTCAGGAGATATTTGCTGAGTGATGGGGATCATTGGGGCAGGCTTTGATGTTGTACAGTCCAGACCCACTTGCCTGCCTCTCTCTCTCTCTCTCTCTCTCTCTCTCTCTCTCTCTCTCTCTCTCTCTCTGCTTCCTGTGTAGATGAAATGTGAATAGCCAGCTTCTTGCTCTTGCCATCATTCCATATCTTCCCCACCACTAATGGACTCTGGCTCTCTGGAACTTTAAGCCAAATAGACAGACTGATCCTTTCCCCCCATAAAATACACTTAATCTTCATCAGAATATTTCATCTCAGCAACAGAAAACAAACCAACACAGCCAAGGGGAGACTTAGGCTAGAGAAGAGAAGCATACAAGAGATGCTCACAGAAGAAATTTCAAGGAAAAGGATCCAGTTTGCTTCGTAGCTTCCTGGTGAGGCAAAGAAATAAGTACAATGGACCTGGTGTGGAGGACTTTGGATCACATTCTGATAGGTTGTATGGGTGAGGCTGATTCTTTCCTCAGGTTTACCTCTCCAAATGTCTCATTTCATTTACTGCAGAGTGAGTATGGGTTAGGCCAGGTTCAGGGCAGAAGATAGAATGATGGGTTAGATTGACACTCACACGAGGAAAAGTGGGAGCATTCACTGTTGGGGGAGGCTGCTTGTACATTTCCCGGCTGGTGAGACTCCCAAAATAATCACTCAGAAATTATATTAATTATATTTTAACCATAAGGCTTGTGGCCTACTGGCAAGGTTCCAGTGCATCTGTCCCCAGCAGTGGCTGCATGGCTTCTTTGTGACTCCACCCTCTTTCTCTCAGCATTCAGTTTAGTTTTCCCTGCCTAGCTTTACTATGCTCTATTGCAGGTCAAGTCAGTTTCTTTATTCATTAACCAATAAAACCAACACATATACAGAAGGACCTCCCATACCAACTCACCTTTTCTCTACCTCCTCTCTCAGAATACAGAGAACTGGGATTATTTGCTCTATACCTCCTAATACCAGGTAGAAGACCAGAGAGCATTTGGCTAAAAGAGCAGACTGGTCTTGAAGATAAAGCAATACAAGACAACACAAAATAAACAGAACAAAATGCTTCCCTAGTTTTACATGTGTTGAGTTTCTCATAATTGCTTTCCTCTGGGTGCAACAGAAATGGTTCAGCAATTAAAGAGAACATACTGCTTTTATAAAGGACCCAAGTTGATTTTCAGAACCCATGTTGACTGATTCACATGTCTGCAACTCCAGTTCTAGGGGATCTGATGCCTTCTAGATTTTCTATGCACCTGCATTTACATGTGTTTGTGCATGTACATACCCATAATTAAAAAATAATAAAAATAAATCTTGAAAATAACTTTTCTCACCCTTCAATGAATGTCAGCATTCAGCAAAAGAACCTCTCTGATTTGGGATTCCCCTCTGTATGCTGTGAATACCATTGGTTAATAAAGAAACTGTCTTGGGCCTGTGCAGAGAATAGAAGTAGGCAGAGAAAACTAAGCTGAATGCTAGGAGAAAGGAAATGGAGTCAGAGAGAAGCCATGAAACCACCACAGGAGACAGATGTGCTGAAACTTTGCTGGTAGGCCACGACCTCATGGTGATGTACAGATTAATGGAGATGGGTTAAATTAAGATGTAGGAGTTAGCCAATAAGAAGCTAGAGCTAATGAGTCAAGCAGTGATTTAAATAATATAGTTTCTGTGTCATTATTTTAGGCTAAGCAGCTGGGAACTAACTAGTGACCTCCTTACAACACCTCCCTTGATTACCTTTAAAAAAACCTGTTTGTTGGGGCTGGAGAGATGGCTCAGAGGTTAAGAGCATTGCCTGCTCTACCAAAGGTCCTGAGTTCAATTCCCAGCAGCCGCATGGTGGCTCACAACCATCTGTAATGGGGTCTGGTGCCCTCTTCTGGCCGCATGTATACACACAGACAGAATATTGTATACATAATAAATAAATAAATATTAAAAAAATAAGTAATTAAAAAAAAACCTGTTTGTTGATTCTTTGTGGGTTTCACACCACACATCCTGATCCCTCTCATATTCTGTTACCTCACCTCCACCCTTGTGACCACACTAACACAAAACATAAGATTATTTTACATACCTTGTGTTTAAGCATGTGAACATGGACAGTGTGAGGATTTGAGCTTATTATTAGGACCCTGTTCTGAGGTTGTAAGTTCACAGGGTTAGATAAGAAGAACAACATGGCGATTTGATATTGATGCAGACACTGGGGAAGACTGTCCTGCCTAGTTAAACTCCTTAGAAGGCAATTTCCCATTCCTGTTTCACAGACAATAATTACCAGGGAAACTTTCTTCTTGAAGGTTGATTAAAGGTTTAAGGAAAACAGCATAAATCCCATCATAGGATTTAAAGAAGACAGCATTAAAAGACAGAAGGATTTTTCTTTTTTACATGGATAAGGTACAGGCTGTAAATACTGGGATATTAGTTAGAAAAATATTGGTCTGTGTGTTAAAAAAAATGATCCTCCCAAAATATTAAAAACCAGATGCTGTGTTAGGATTGTTGATTGAAGCATGAATTCAAACTATGGGAGCTTGGAGAGAGCCACATTTAGCAAATAATTCATAGCCTGGGCTAAGATCCTAACCACATATGTCAGGAGACAGAAAGTTGTATTGAAGAATTTTGCTAACAGTGGAGACAAAGGCACTCAGGGTTTCTAAAAAGTCTACTTTAGTGAAGTTTTTCTTTTTCTCCTTTTCTTTTGGACTAAAGAGCTTCCAATTCAAACCCCATCGAGATTTGCTCATCATTGGTTGTTAAGCCACCAATATATTTTGACAATAGAATGTAATAATGATTATTGTATTGTAGTGCTTGATGCAGGCTCAAGTAGGGTGCAGACACTGGGGGAGAGAAGCAATCATTCTGTGTATTTTATTAACACATTCATTATATGAAGTGACATTGGTTATATCAAGAATGTATAATAGTCTGTTCGAAAGTATGGATTTTTCCCATAAAACAGCATGAGTGTCTCATGCCAAAGTAATATGAACGTGAAGAATATCCATCACAGATTAATAAAGGAAAGATGCAATCATTTTACCAAATGAGACACAGAACACATCTGCGCCAATAGCTACCAGTGGCTTCCTGTAAAAGTGCTCACACATATCAGGTTACTGTCATTTGTGTTCACGGTGACAATGGCCTGGCAGCTTTGTGGGTGGTACGCCACAGGCACAGTGCTATGCAGGATGAGGAAGCAGTTTTTGCATATATTAGTTCTGCCTGAAGCTAGTGTTCGCTTCTTTACTGGGCAGCTTTGTTTATGGCATCACTTTATTTGACTTCGTACTGAAATGGGACATCTGCAAAGTGATATCTGTGGATAATGAGGAGTATGTGAATCAATTGGCTAACCTTGGCGATGTTCTACTTTGGCGAGGTTGTTTAGGAAGCTCTTCAAAGATGAAAGAAGCAGGAAGGAAGAGACCTTGCAATCAAGAAGGCTGAGCAAAGAAGAGAAACACACCAGAGCTTTGTGTGTGTGTGTGTATACATCTACATATCCACAAAAGATCAAGTGTAGGAACTCCTTTCCCTGGGTACCTGTGTGTACTCCTATGCTGATACAGGAAAAAGAGATTCTGCTAATTTGTGGCCTCTTTGCTTTTCCAGTGTTGCTTCGCAGCTTTCAATTGGCTATTCAAAGCTGAGAAGTGAAGAGAGCCTTTTCTAGTGATGTGCAGGCACAGATAAAAGTTTCTTGTGGAGTCAAGGCTGTTGTTCGAATTGGAGGATTTTTACAAGTTGACATTTGAAAGATGCCTAAAATTCATCAGCTATCTGAGAGTTGTAGTTCCATTTTCTTTCTACTATATTAGGTAGGTGGGAGTATGAGATTAATAGAATCATACCTTAGAAAACTATAGCCTAGAATCATAAACCAACTAAGAAATAAATGTTACCATCTGAACAATAAACTGATCAGAGACTTGTTGCAATAGAGGTTAGGTGAGTAACCTTGAAGGAACATGTACAGCTACTTCAGAGCTTGGAAGATTACCAATAATTTGATATTTAGCTTTTAAACTTTAGAATCCAATGATCTAACTTGGAGAAAGAAGATCTCTCTCTTAGCACTGTGAAAAATAAGAGTGCTGATATACAAAATGTATTTGACACAAGGTCTAAACGAGCTACCAGATGAAACCTCCTTCCAATCTTTCTAATGCTTGCTTACACATAGCAGCTGCTCACGATCTCATCTTTGCTCCTTCCTCTCTGTAGCCATAGGTTCAGAAAGGAAAAAGAGTTTCATTTGCTACTGATGTTGATTAATTTAAGTAGCTAAAGGATTGCCTCCTTACAATCCACCATGATACATATAAAGGTTTTGTTTCGGCACTGTTTGCGGCTGAGGACAGTGTACCCTATGAAGCCACTAAGCATCACAAAAACCTAGAATGCAAAGGGAGGTCTCATGTACAGTCTTTGGCAAGGGCAGACCTGCCTGAGAGGGTGAACTTAGGAGTTAGTGGAGTTTAGATCTTTGCAAACACTGTGAGTTCCACAGCCCTGGCTCAGATGCAGTTCTTTCCTTGTTCCCCCTCTTTCCTCCCCTCTCCTTTTTATCTCCATTTGCCCATCTCCTTGCTGCCTTCTCTTCTCTTCCCTCCCTTCCATTCTCACCAGAAGGTGATTTCAGCGAGGAAAAAGAAGAGCAGAACACGCTGATCGTGTCTTATGTTGGGTGGGTATTTGTTGGAACTCTGTGTACTTTGAACATGCTTTCTCTGAAACCTTAGGATTCTATGAGATATTTCTAGAGCTTCACATTTGATTCAATATTTGAAACTTAGTCCATTTATTTCACAATCTATAACCCAAATGAAATAAAATCAAGCCTCACCAAAGCCAACAAAAGCAAGCATAAAATGTGCTACTTGCCAACTTCTGGCCCATCTGAGACTATGAAGCACTTTCTGTGCACCGTGATTCCTTGCTTCCATGCAGAATTCCAGTTGTGGCTCCTTCTGTTTATTTACACATACATACAACCTTCCCAAAGATGTGTAATTGATTGGGAAGATGGCGTTTTGCTCTGGTCTTTGTTTGATTCAAACCCGCCCATGTCTGCTCTTATAAAATTATACAAGTGAGCTCACGAGTTCATCGTATGCGTGCTAAGCTCAGTTAGTTGCCAGGCAGGGCTTGGGCACATCTGCTCAGCTCCAGCTCTTATCACGCCTTGTTAGACAAGTGTGCAGTAATAAGTGAAGTCCACGCACAGCACCATGACCACATTGTGAGAAAAATAGTGTCAGATGTCATTTGCCTAAATTAAACATATGCGAGAATGTAGTCTTTAAAACTGAGGCAAAATAATTGCCGCTTAAACTGGAGATGGATTGTTAATTAAAAACAGGAAGTTTCATGAGGAAATAAAATTTCATGGTAGATATCAGAAATCTTATGAAGGTCAGATGACATAAGTGACGTTGTTCCATTCCGAAGCATAGAGAAATCTACACAATGTCCTCATTGTGTTTATCAAATTAAATTCTGCAAAGTTCACTTCTCTGTGAATGCTGACCAATTCTGAAGTTATGAAAGAAAATCTTCACCATAAAATTAAGACTCTCCACATCTGTGAGTGCAATCTGAGTCATTCAATACTCTTGAAATAGTGTACTAACAGATGTAAATCTGTCAAGAAAATGTATAGTGTGGTTTGAAGCTATGGTGCTGTAAGTAAAAGGGATACACAAGCTATCAGGAAAATGCTCATTGGCCCGAGTGCTATGGATGTGTGACGGTGCTGGTAGGTGAGCAAGCAGAGAATGCATACTGCCTGCCATTGCTGTAGACTCTATGCAAATGACCAAAGCACAATGTGAATAATTGCTTATTTTAAAAGATGGAACTATTGAAATTCGATTGTTTCCATGTCTGAATACTATAATTCACAAGTCTCTACTTTTTGTAAGATATGACTATATTGCCGGGCGGTGGTGGCGCACGCCTTTAATCCCAGCACTCGGAAGGCAGAGGCAGGCGGATCTCTGGGAGTTCGAGGCCAGCCTGGTCTACAAGAGCTAGTTCCGGGACAGGCACCAAAGTTACAGAGAAACCCTGTCTCGAAAAACCAAAAAAAAAAAAAAAAAAAAAAAGATATGACTAGATTGATTAACACATGGGGACACAGACATACACAGAGACACACATATACACATGGGCAAACACATATGGGGACATATACACAGAAACATACAGAAGGGTACACACCCACAGACACACACATATACACATACAAACACAGAAACGCATATGTACACACAGGAACACACACATATACACACACACACAAACACATGCAGATAGGGACACATACACACACGCGTGCACACACCACACATACACACACACACAGAGTTCCTGGGTACAGGTATTATTTCTGTTGCTGTGATGAAACCCTAACCAAAAGCAATGCAAGTGAGGAAAAGGTTTATTTGACTTACAAAACCAGGTTACAGTTCATGAAGTGGGGCAACCCAAATTAGGAGTCAGACAGAAAAGTTAGTCACATCATATCCACAGTCAAGAGCAGAGAGAAGCTAATGCAGCTAGATAGCCTGCTTACTTTGGTCTCCTTTTACATTGGCCAGAACCCAGCATATATAATGGTGCCATCCACAATGGACTGGATATATTTCTACTTCAGTTCAAACTCAAGACAACCCTTCATAGATATGTCTATCACGATCCAGGTAATCAATAAGAAAGTATATTCATTATTAATACAGAGCTGTCCCAAGTAGGTCATCTGATCCAGACGGTGCCTTACTTAGAATTTCTTCTCAGGTGACTCTCGGCCGCTTCAAGTTGACAATTAAAACTGACCAACATGCTCAGCAAAAACCATTTAAAGACATGGAACAAACCAAGTGTTTAAGCTTTATATTAATTTTTAGAAAGTGACACTAATGACTTTCCAAAGATGTAGAGAGTTGAAATTAACATTGAGCAAGTAATGGCTGTAAAACTATCCAGGCATTTTGATTCCTGTAAGAGAAGTTGTCAAAATAAGTTTAGAGAACTGTGGCGTGTTGCATAGATAACACTTGCTGTAAAGCAGATAAATGAGCCTCTTCCAGAAGAGTGTTCAGTTTTTCTGCTGAGCACTGCCAATGTTTAAGGTATATTCTTTACAATGCAGAATTTTTAGTAGTGTTTGTGGTTTCACATTGGGGTTCCAGAATTCACTTTTCAATTGAGGTTACTTGGTTCTGCCAAGACCAGGTCTTGCTACAAATCTTTCAAATGAGACCAAAAAAAAAAAAAAAAATTGCTCATGGTAATAGCACCATTAACAAAATCTCACTGAAAGCCTGGCTGTGCTTGCTTTCGTGTCTTGCTGACATTTTTAATAAGCTGAAAGAAATCAGTATGCAATGCCGGCCTGTGATGTTAATCTCATTTACAACTTCATATAAAACATTAGCTATAAAAACCAAACTTAAGGTTTGAATTCAATATGGAAAATAAAGTCAATTTGATTCTGATGAAACTGAATGAATGTGAGATGGAGATAGGCATTGAGACACACGGGATACTTTAATAATATTATTTAATAACCCATATTTCAGTACATGTGTGTCAGACATAAAGCACGTTCACATAATCAACAAAGACTCACCAAAAAGACTTTATCAATATGTGTTTCTGAAATATTGCTGATTATGCAAATTGCGAACAATAAAAATATCCTCCTCATCCTCCTCCTGAATGTCTGGGTGTGACTGAAGAAATGTGGGTTTGAAAACCAAAAGGTTAAAAATGAATTTGTTGTCTGTGCAAACCGGGATTTCTTCTGCTCTTAACAACTCAAACAAGTGAGACATAAATGAGATCTTTACATTGAAAACCACAATGCCTAGCCATGTATCTAGTATTTGTTTGTTTATTTGTTTTGTTGTTTGTGTTTCTATAGGAGTTCCTATCTATGATGCATTTAATTTCATTTCATTTTAATTTTCTTTTCACTTTCATAGCTATTTTATCTTTCACAGACAAGATCAAAAAACAAAAAACAAAACTAAATAAAAGGAGCCATTGTATCTACAGCTTCCTCAGTTACTTCCAGAACTCAAAACACATGATACTTAAAGAATTCAAAACATGAACTCCAAAGGATAAAGCATCAAATATTTAGTAACTATTACATGCTCTTAAGAATTCTATGAGAAATAACTGAGAAATATTAGATATCACCTATTTAATTCTTGATCACTGACTTTGAAACAAAACTACTCTTTAGTACAACAAGCAGAAACAGGCATAATCTATAGAGTTGTGCATGGGATCTAAAGGTGGACCATGGTCCTCATGCTAAGGGTGGTTATAGTTAGAGATAACTACAGTACAATCTGGAACGTAATCTGACCCCAAAACAATGACTTTTAAGTGGTGTGTCATTGACTTTAAGTACCAGTGTAGACTATCCTGGTTGCAGGAAACTACCATAGTGATAGAACAATATTTGGGCTGATGGAATGCTGAAGCTTGGACCCAATATCCTAAAAACCCTAACCATGTTCAGTAGCTGGATCACGGTCATGATGGATGCATGTATAACATGAAAATTGGTATACATTAAAGATCATGATATTGTTTGTTGTCCCTGCTTTTCTGGAGAGCTGACTAATAAACATTTACTGGGATAATATCTGTCTTCTTGGATTGCAAAGTATAAAGCTTAGCTGTTGTTAGTTAAGATGTGTTGATTTTCATCTACTGAATCTGCCTGTGCATCTTTAAGTCACTGTTGCCTGATGAAATTAGCACTTGTTGACCATGAACAAAGTGTTAACTTGATGGAATATCAAGGAAATAAGAGTTGAGGCCAAATAACGCTAAGACGAATTATGAAAATTATTTCACTATGTCCCTTGTCTTAGATTTCTAGCGCCAGTACACCTTTCTCTGCAAAATGCCCAGAGACGCCCATTCTGCTCTAGGGTACTCATCCTGCACTGCAGAAGACTCCCTGCTCTTACAGCTTTAGACCATGACATCTTTTCAAAGCGCTGCTAACCTGTAAAGCACAGTGTGACAGGTATTCCCTTAGATCACACCACAGGCCATTCCTAGTGACTTTAGTCAGCAGCAAACATGTTCAACTGAGACATTTTAGGGAACAAGGGACATATTTGTTCCTGAAAATTCCACAAAGATTCTGAAGATTGGACTCAAATGGAGAATTTTGTTTGATTGAGCTAGTTAAAAAATAATGATGAAGAAACGTAAGAATAAGCAAGCAAAAATATTTTTGTAATACAGTGTACTTGGTGTGAACTAGAAAACTACAGATTCCTATATTGTTCTGTGTTGACTCAAAATAATCACTACTACATCTAGCTAAGCAAAAATATCTATTTGCATTTTTGTCCTTTCTTTTTGTTTATCATAGAACCCCTTGTACTCTTCTAGATACCAAATCCAAGCTTAAAATGAAACAGAAGGCGAGTATGTAACTTTGAAAATAGGAATCTGGGTGGATTCTTATCTGATAGTAGTAGCTAATAAAAAAAAATCTATTCCCATTCTACTTAATATTTGACACTGTCATCCATGCAATTTCTTTGTGGTTCTCAAAAGGGTTGATGCAAGGGAAAACAACAAAGAATAGAAAGGCAAGTAGGAACCTTAGAGTCAAAAGAGTCAAATAGTTGTGGGTTCAATTGCTGACAGTTTTGAATTTGTAATGGCCTACAGCTTGCTAAGGTGCCTGTTCCTTTATTTTCTCATTTGTTTTGTACAATGAATGACACATCAAATGAAGGAATGTGGTGTGTGTGCTTGTGTGCATGTGTTTGCATGTGTGTGTGTGAAGAAGCTAATGCTATGTTTTGACAGACAAAATGTGAAAACTTTCATGTTTCATTTAGTGTTATAAATCAACATATACCCATATACGCACAACACCATTTTGATCATTCTGCTTACCCAACAGTTATGAATGCAAATTTATATTTAGCCTCAGTTTTCTTTTGTCTTGGAGTTGGGGAGATGACACAGGAAGTAAAAACGCTTGCTTGCTGTGCAAGCATGAGGACCTGAGTTCAGACTGCTAGCATCCGGATAGAAGCTGGGTGAAGATAAGTGATAAGCATTGGGAATTCCATCACTGGGAGAGTAAAGACAAGTGATTCCTTGAAGATTTAAGCACGGCTAGTCTGGTCAAGTTATTCCAGCCAAATCAGTGAGCTCTAGGTTCAGTGAGAAATGCTGTTTCAAAAACAAATGTGGGGAGAAACTGAGAAGAGGTTGGATGTCAAGCTCTGGCACATTTATGTACATACAGCTACATGCACCTACTCACACACATGCGCGCGCACACACTCACACAATGCACAGATACACCACACATACTCAGTTTCTCCTGTTACAAATATAAGATATTATTCTTTATTTTTCTCCATAGAAGTTTGGTGCTAAGATGCATGTACAGGAGAGGTTAACTGTATTTGCCTAAAAACAATTATAAAGGGGTTTGTGAGGTAATTTTTTAAAAGACTTTATCTGAGTTTTTATTTGAAGTTAGGCCACATTGACAAAATATCCCTAGCATGGGTTGTACTGAGCAAGACAGTGCTGTAGTTCTTGTTTTCCCATGGACTCAGATCTCTGTACATGTTTCTGTTTCAATGACTGAATCTAAGAATCTTCACTATTCTAATGAGATCAGACCGATGCTGCCGGACTGCATCCTGTTTATTCTCTTCCCGCTGTCCCCGAGCAGGGGTGGGCAACACAGAATATGCAGTGTTAGCAGCTTGCCATCATGCTGGCAGACGTGTTGTAGGAGGCAGCTTATTTGTTCCCAGCTGCCCATCCCTGAAATAATCACACAGAAACTGTATTAATTAAATCACTGCTTGATCCATTAGCTCTAGATTGTTATTGATTAACTCTTATATATTAATTTAACCCATTTCTATTAATCTGTGTATCACCACAAGGCTGTGGCTTACCGTCTAAAGTTCCAGCATCTGTCTCCAGTGGGGATACATGGCTTCTCTCTGATTCTGCCTCCGTTCTCCCAGCATTCAGTTTATTTTTCTCCACCTAGCTCTGTTCCCCTATAGCTCTGCTATACACCCAAAGCAGTTCCTTTATTAAACAATGACATTCATGTATACAGATGGAAATCCCACATCATAGATATAACCTTGATCTGATAGGTTTTCTTTAACCCATACAAAAAGAAGGGTGTAGAAGGTAAAGGAGGTCCAGAAATATTTTTTTTTCATTTATACCAGGGAGTAAAACTTTAGAAGCCTTTACTTTTTATATTTAATATGGCAAATACTTACTTTTTATATTCTATCTAAAAGTTGTAATGCTTCACACAATTCTTTAAAAATGCAGGCCTCCATTGATTATGATTTTGTTGCTCACATTTAGGAGACAATTCATTTTGTTTCTGTTTCCCATTCTCAACTCTTAACTAGTTAAAAATCACTGATTTAATCACATGCTACTCCCTCAATTACAGGTGATGTTGCAGAGCAGAGTTGTTATGAATGCCATTTTAATCCTGGGATCCAAAGCTTTGAAAATAGATTGGGAACAAAGGGAGACTCCAAGCCTGATACTGCTGAACCTGGTGATACTACTTCTTTCCTCTTCCTTTATAAAGTTCCGAGTATTTCTTCCCTGAAGTCATAAGCAGAAAACTGTATCTTCAGAGCAAAAGAAAAAAGGCAGAACAGGTCATTATCCTATTAATTTTAAGGGTATAATTTTAGGCCCCAAGGTAGATATTTTTATTGGAATTATGCAGTTTGGCTGCACAGTGAAAGACAACACTTGTGAAGCGGATTTTTATTCAGTTCCAAATCTGTGGCTTCTGTCCTTTCTGAAAGTGGCTTGACCTCTGAGGATGAGTTCTCGGCTTGCCACCTATCCCCTTAGAGTGCCAGGGTATCTTCACACTCTTCTTCAGCAGGTAAACGATGGTATTGTGTAAGCTGCACCAAGGAGACACGGTGTGATTAAAATCATTGGTGGCTCATTGTTAAACAGAGAAATCATTGTAATTGGATTAATTTAGGAAATGCACTGTGATGCCTGAGTTTTCCCGCAAGAACTAGATGCACATGAAGAACTAAATTTTCAAAAAGTACAGAGTTGACATTCCCTCATAAAAAGATGTGAATTCAAAATTCAGACTCACTAAATCCCTGTCTCCATTGAAGTTTACACTGGAGCTGGGAGACAACTTGAGTCACAGCTGTCGTTTCTCAAAATTCTGAGTGTGAATCTCCGCAGACAAATACAGTGCCACTCTGTGAAATGTGGTCCATACTGGTGCTGCGCGCATGCCTAATATCTCCGCATAGGAAAAGCAGCTACTGGAAGACTAGGAGTTCAAGGCCATCGTTGAATGTAGAACAAGTTTGGGAGCAGCCTGTGTGACAGGAAAACCTGTCTCAAACAAATGAACGAACAAGTCAATGTGGTCCTAAATGTGCAAGAAACCTCTGAAAATGTCACTAGAAGGTCCACCTGAGGGCTCCATTAGACCCTACCTCAAAGCAATGGATGTTAGGTCCTTCCTCTTTCTTGGGGCTAGGGCAATGAATGACTTAGCAGTTAAGAGTGTTAGTTTTTCTTACAGAGAACCCAAATTCCGTTTCCGGTACCCTCATCAGATGGCTCCCAACACCTGTAGCTTCAGTTCCAGAGGATCTAGTGTCATTTTCTGCACTCTTCTGGTACCTGCTCTCCTTACTCCCTTACTTGTGCGTGCTCTCTCTCTCTCTCTCTCTCTCTCTCTCTCTCTCTCTCTCTCTCTCTCTCTCTCTCTTTCTCTCGCTTTCTCTCTCTCTCTCGCTTTCTCTCTCTCTCGCGCGCGCTTTCTCTCTCTCTCTCTCTCTCTCTCTCTCTCTCTCTCTCTCACACACACACACACACATTTAAACATAATACAATATATCTTTACAAAAAGAAAACGGGACTGGAAGCAGTTCCATTAACTGAGCAGGAGGAGGGAGAGTGGCCGGTTTAGATGAGGGCACACAGGTGGGGAAATACCCATAGAATCAAATCCTTTCAGCATCGCCTTTGTTAGGTGATCTCACCCAAGGCCTGTCTATCAGTAGCATTGTCAGAATCTATAATTGAAAAGATTACTAATTATTATCACCCTTGCTGTGGGTAGAGTGACGCCTTCCGTAAAAAATGTCATAGATGTTGTCTGCTGTGTAGGAAGCTGCAGTGGTGCATTTTTTTTTCCTGTCTGTTAAGACACCTTGGATCCTTTGAATGCCATTCTTAAATTCCTGGCTTGACTAGAAAATGTCCTGAAGATAATTATGTCCAGCATACCTTGGTCATTTTCCCTCACTCATTCCAGACTTTCTCTGGGAGGAGAGCCACGAAGAGCATACTGTGCTGAAAAGCTCAAAGATAGGGGCCGAGAGGAGTGCCAGAGACTCCAGTTTTACAAATCCCTTAGTCTGGGACACTCAGCCGCCTCCTGCCCTCCTCCCATTCTGCCTGCCCATACAGTGCAAGTGCTGGTGAATTAAGGTAGCTCCCAGCCTGCCCCTTGTTCTCACCATCTCGTCCTTTGCACACTACAATTTTGGAGAGACAGGTAATGTTTTGTTACATGAAAGGAATAGACTTGCCACAAGTTGGAAAATGACTCATCATGTTGTTGTTTTATATTTGTAATCGGAGAAAAATATGCAGAAAAAAAAGTGCTTGTTCCCCACTGCATTCCTTCCCAGTGATTTGGGATAGATCCCAGAATTATGATGAACTTTCTCACATCTGCTGCCTTGGGTCAGAGTGTATTTAATGAAAGCGAGAGCCGAACCATTTCAAAGCAGCGCTAACGGCATGCCTTTCTTCAGCTAGGAGCATTGTCCTAGCTGACAGGAAAGGATTCCAGCAAGGCAGCATGGAAGAACCTCTGCCAGGAGGAGCAGTTCCTGGAGCGGTGCTGTGGGCGGAGCCTGTATATTTTCTTTGCCAGATCCTTTTCATTTACATACGTGTTTGGAGTTTTCTGGAACTCATTTGTGTCATTATCTTGTGATTGCTTCTGACAATTTTCAATTATTGGAAACTCAGATGAGTAGATTCAGAAATGAGTGTTCATATTCATCACAAAACACCATCAGGGGAGGGGGTAAGTCCCAAGAATATGTTCCTGGCCAGGTACTTCTGCTTCTCTCAGAATTGCTTTTATTTTGACTGTAGAAAGTATTATTTCAGTGACTGGACCTCAGTTGATGGAGTGTCTAACACTCCAGAAGCCCTAGGTTTATCCGCAGCACCACATAAATCTGGTACAGTCCCAATATTTGGGAGTTAGAGGCAGACGAATCAGTAGTTAAAGTTCATCTTTAGTTGGAGAGAGTGTGAGACCAGTCTGGGCTATGTGATTTTTTTTGTTGTAGTTGATCAAATAATGTATTCATTCTTTAGATTTGTCAGAAATATGCACAATGGACAAAGCAAAAGCACAAGGCTTTCTTGAACTCTCGTGGTTAATTTATTCATGTTTTGATTGCTGAAATGACATAAAATCAAATCTGTTTGAGAGATGATGATCTTGCGTGGGCTTCTAGAGGCCTGACTCTAAAACCGAAACGGACCACCATATTGTAAACAAAATCACTGTTTTAGGCATTCACTCTCCAATGCTCTAGGATCTTGTGATGTTTATAAAATGCACTGAGAGCTATGTTTATCCCCATGGCGTTTTCCTTTTCCTTGGGTCTGTATGCAGATGCCTGAGATGTGACATAATTCAGGGAGCAATCGTGCATCCCAGGGACCTGTCCAAAGAGGTATTTATTTCTCTCCTGTGTTATCTGACATCTACCCCACACCAGAGCCCCACTACCCGCCACTCTAAGGCTTTTCTCACATGGACCAGTAGCATGAAAATGTTTCTCTTCATTAACCACAAAAGGCAAAATACTTTATTATTGAATTTTATCATTTCTATAAAAGAAAGGAAAGTTTAAAATTTGTCCATGTATTCAGTAGCAGAAAATTTCAGTTTCAGAGGTATTAACGTTCCTGGTGAGGTTTGTTAGACGTCATTAAAATTTTTAATCCAGGCTGGGGACATAGCTCAGTGGTGGGGCACTTGCCTAGCATGGCAGTGCCTTGAGTTCAATCTCCAATGCCGAAAGGGGAAAAAAAAGAGAAAAAGAAAAGGAATTAATTCATGACAATTTTTCAATCTTTCATGTCTAGCAAAGGAATTTAAAAGTAATTTCGTTCTTCAAAGCTTTAGAACACTGGATATTGTAACTTACTTAAATCTTCACTATAAAACTCAAGGAATTGAAAAATTAAGTTGTCTAAGCCAGTTTTAAAAATCTCATTTCCCCAAATGAATACCCCTTCTTTCCCATAATACCCTTGTTCTCGGTGGACTGGTCCCTGCCTTCTGATAAGAGTGTGACGTACCATCCCGTAAGCTTGCAGCAGTCATAAAGGTTCTGACATCACCATCTCTAACAATGTCACAGTCATTCTGGCTTTAAATCATATAATGTAATCATTATTGGCAATTACAGTTTTAAAAAACTCGTGTGTTTAACAACCGACTTAATTACAACAACAGTTATTCAGATTACATGACAGTTTTCAGGGCCCGCAGGGAGCACAGGACACTAGTCAGAGAAAGTGATTTTGAGTTTTGAAATACTAGCTTTGGAAATGCTGGTTTGTTCATTTTTGATAAATTAATGTCTCTCTTCTTTCCTTTCATTATTCATACAAAGGAAGACACTAGTAGTACCATTTCCATTGCTATGAGAACTGTCAGATATTAAAAGTGTATCATATATAAATACTCTCTATGTGTAAGGTATTATTATAATGTTAATTTGTCACTGAGACCCTGATGTTTGTTGGACATATTACTTTACTTTTCTGGTGTCATTTATTATTTAGGAACAACCATTAACATCACTTTTTAAGTGAGTTATTCTTCATTTCTTATGTCAATGTTTTTGTCTTGTAAAGTGGAAATCACAATTAGTCAGAACATGTACATGAAGGCAAGTGAATTAAAAGGAATATAAGAGCTCTGAGGCATATTAGATATGTATAGATTCTAAATTCTAACTTCTTCAATTAGCATTTCTTGTTCTGGACAGGAGATGCAGGAAATACTGAGATCTTTGGCAATTAGTACCCAGATATCTTTCTGGCAATGGGACAGAGAGTCCTGGAGCAGTAAAAATATGTTGGGATTTATGCAAACTCTCAGTAGTTACTCTGTTTGGTGGTGGCTAGCGGTTTCACACAAACAGTTTGTTTCTTGAGCTTCACTTTCTACATACATAGATTGAATAATAATACTTCAGGATGCTGTTAGAATTCAGTGAGATATCAGAGGAAAGTTATTCAGAATCATTTTGGGCAATAATAACTAGGTTTGACTAAGTTTGAAAGTCGTAGATGGGTCTCTTGATGATTTCTCTTTGAGATTTCACTGGTGGGGGGTGAACCTTTGGGTTTTGAATTTGAGCAAATGCTTCGTTTCTGTTCCTTCTTTGTGATCACCAAGACCTTGCTTGGTCTTTTCTGGGCTCCGAACCTGCTCTGGGTAAAGTTATCCTTGTTCAGAGGACCCTCTCTGAGACTGTGTGTATTAGGATCCTCAGCTACTCAGACACTGTCTAAACAGACCCATCTGGAAGATGGGGAAGAATCACTTAGCCCTGCCAAACAGATTAGAGTGCATTTAGAGTACTTCAACAAATTTTATCAAATTCATGATAGTTTTGATTAAGGAAACACAACCAGATTTCTGAAAATGAGCTTCTTAAACACCAGAAGATACAGCAACGTTAGCTAGCAGTTTTCAAAGGCTGCTTTGTTGGGGGGCAAACCTGCTTTTCTATTCATGTTCCCAGTTGCTAATCACCCAACTAATGGGGCTGATTGGCAGTTACAAGGATGAGTGGGCCTAGAGACTGAGCTCCGACAAATATTTTCTCAAGCCTTTCTCTGCCAAACTACAACAACTCACATCAGTTCTGAGGCAACTGTTTTAATGCTACCTGAGTATAACTTTATTTTTTTTAAGGTAAGAAGCTATAATGATCACTTAACAAGCATAACCAAATGTAGTTTTTTATTGCGTCAGAATATAGCTTTTATTGTGTCAGAGATAAATGTGGCCAATCAAAACTGATGTTAAACCGTTTCATAAAAATGGACATACTGCTTATAGATAAAAATTTTGCTATCATAATAAACGTTTTAGCTTACATTTATTTGGGATCTGAGCTGTAGCATCTTTATTAAATTACATTATTTATTATCATTTCAATATAGCATCTAATACATTTAACATAGGTTACCTCTTATCCAAACATATATATAGTTCATATATATAGTCATATATATAGTTCATATATATATATATGTCGTGTGTGTGTGTGTGTGTGTGTGTGTGAGAGAGAGAGAGAGAGAGAGAGAGAGAGAGAGAGAGAGAGAGAGAGAGAGAGAGAGAGGTTTGCTACTATGTGAAATCTGGGACTTTTGTTTTTCCACTGCTTCTTTTTTCCAGATCCACCCTCTTCTTGGGTGGAATTCCCTTTTCATCTACTGGAAATCTGGGCTGAGAGTGATTTGGCCTTCAAAATTCTGTAATTCTATCTCCTCTGTTTCCATGTCTGTCCATCTTAGGTAGCTAGTGACCCAACATATTGGTTTTAGTCTGGAAAACAAGGGCATATAGAACCAATCTTTTTTTTTTCAGAATTGCAAACTAATGTATCAAAATGATCACATTTGAATTAATATTGAACCATATAGAATATGTGTATATGTTCATGCAGCATATCTGTGGCACATACCATACTTCAATAATTTAGCTATTGTTTTCAGAAAAATAAGGAATCAAAAGCACTCCAGTGAGGACACCTCCTACAAGATTGATGTTTAGCCGTGGCATCCTTTTTA
Organism: Chionomys nivalis; assembly: GCF_950005125.1. Classification (NCBI taxonomy): domain Eukaryota; kingdom Metazoa; phylum Chordata; class Mammalia; order Rodentia; family Cricetidae; genus Chionomys; species Chionomys nivalis. The sequence continues at coordinate 55,571,943 of NC_080103.1, read as the reverse complement.
CACAGGTGTTAAGGAGCTGGTTGAGGGAAAACACGTGTAAGCAGTTAATTCTCTGTTTCAGACAAAGTACTTAGATGTGCGTGCTTTACCATTTTCTGAGAAGTGGAATTGTGCAGTGATTACCTGTGAAGCATGGATGCACAAACAGAAATGAAAGGACCCATAGCACGTTTCTCCAGCTGAGGTCATGGAAAAACAGTTCCGCTGCATAATGAACGTAGACACTCATTGCTCTCTTCTTCCTGACTGAGGCTCCGCTGTGGCCAGCCTCTTCGGTCTCCTTGACTTTCCTACCGTAATGGACTCTCTGACCAACTGTGAGCCAGAGTAAAACCTTTCTTTTTTAAGTTGGTTTTGCCACAGCAACAGGAAAATAACTAACCAGCACCCTGTGTTCACCCACTACCTCTACTGGAATATTTAACAGACATATGAAGTAGGCTAAGCTAGAATAGATTCCCCACTGCCTCAGTTAAAACCTCTTATTTACTGCTCAACATAGCTATTAACAATTACATTATATTAATCAGTTTTTGTAAAAAACATTCTTGTTATTCCTGTGGCCTTGTTTTTGTTTGTAATTCATATTGGTGCTATTTATCAAATGCTATGGATTTAACTTATAAAAGGCATCCAAGATCTCCTTTTAACATACTTCCTGCTTCCATCTAGCTTAAGTCACTACTGCTCTGACTTCAACTGTTGTGTGTCTCTGCCCTGGTCTCTGCTTCCATTTATGTGTCTATATTCCAATCTCAGCTTGGAAGTCATCTTAACATTCAGGAAGCACAAAGATGAGTTCTATCACTACACTCTTCTGTTCCAACCCAGTCAATGGCTGACATTTAGAACAAATTCTCCAATGGTCTCTTCGTGGCTTGAACACATTCTTCTTGCTTTCTTTACTCCTTGGATCAATCACTTTGCTGTTCCTCGAACACGGTAGGAATTTCCTCACGTCATAGTTTTGGCTTTTTCCCCTCCAGCTATTCGCAATACTCCATCCCGAACCTCATTCCCTTTGCAGTTGAAGTCTACCTTATTCGAAATCAATCTTTGAATGAAATGAATCTTTCATTCCTCCACATTTCATGCTGGTGTTTAATTTTGAGTCATAATACTTATTGTGAATGAATACACATTACTTCTTATTCCAGCACTTGCCTTTCTCACTAGACTGGAAGGTCTGTGGAGAACAAGTTTTACATGTTTTCCTTGCTTCTGTAATTGTTGTAAACAAAACAGTGATGACAAAGTATAGTTCTAGAACCACATGACGACCAGGAATATGTAGGGCAAAAGTCTTCCAACAATGCCCCACATGTGTTTATGGGTCTGCAGACCTGGAAGGAAATATACAAATAGTTTACAACCCGAAAATCTGTTACCCAGCCAGACAAATGTATGGTGCCCCTGCACTTTCACGTGATATTTTGTCATAATCATTGGTACTGTCCACATATATCACAGAACAACATTTGTTCTTTGGTGGTCTGTCTTTCAGAGCTCAGTAATGTTTAATTTAACCTCTAGTTCATGTGTTTTTTTTTCATGATTGTGTAAGAGCTTCATGTGAGTGATTCTCACTGTAAGCACAATAACCCCACAGTCTAGTAGCTGAAATCAAAACTCTGTTGCTTCATCTAGACCAAGAGATGTGGTAGGCATTCAGATTCTTAAGTATTTGAGTTAATTAAAATGATTTTCTGTAGCAGCAACTCTGATTAAAGCAGAAGGCATAAATAATGAGCTTTCAGCATAAAAATTTAAGCAGGAAAGAATTCGAATTTCCTTATTGGTTTATTACCGTTTAGATGATTTTGACTTATCAAACCTTGGTCTCCAGACCAGATCTTTACTGAATGCTTGACTCAACTCCTACTAGAGATCTATCTACAATATTTCCTTCCAGCCATAAGTTAGCATCTTCAGATACATGGTCTGGCCCAGATCTCTTTATGTTCTGTTTCACTGGGTGATGCCACCACATATTCAGTGGGTCTAAGCAGAAATTGGATGTTAGAAAGAAATCATCTCTAAGTGTATTGTACTAAAGATGTTTAGTGTGCATAGTTGATTAGAATAAAGATTTTATTCTTGAGTTAGTGATCTCTAAAAGGGGGATTGAGAGAAAATAATAATTTTCTTTTATTGTGGTTAGTGATAAGAATGATATGATTTATGGAGAAAGTCCTTTAAGATTTGCTTGGAGATTTATTGGAAAAACCTCTGTACTGAATATTGAAGGATGAATCTTGAAGTTGTAAAGCAGGAATAATATATCAAGCGGAGAAAGCAATCAAAGCAATAGCACAGATGAATTACAAACCTTAAAGATTGAAGTGTGGTTTGAGCTATTTATATAACAATATTGTAAAACACAATCAATATCAGGCAGTAAGGATAAACTCTGAAATGGATGGTGGATATGGAAAAGTTCATAATGAGCCTTGTGTACCATGCTAAGAAGCTGTGGGCAATAATGAACTATGGGAAAATTTTAGACTTGATTTAAGATCCATCACATTCTTTTTTGTGGCAGGATACAGCAGGAAGGAGGGAAGACTGAGAGAGCTGAATTAGAAAGGCATTGCTTTCATCCAGGTAAACAGGAGACACTAACACAAAGCCATGGTAAGAACAGGAAGCAGGTGATAGATATAGAAAATATCAAGAGAAAACTATGGTAAAGGAAATACTAATATATAAGTCTGCTCAGTCTCCAAAAACCACATTTCACATTTCATTTAGCATCTAAGAGGAAATGGACAGTTTTTTTCCAGATATAATGTGACCCCTGATTGGGCTGCATTTATTTAACTCTGATCAGAAGAGAGCCAGCCTTGTAGATACAACAGTTGGCCAAAGAGAATAACCTAAAACTTGAAAATAAAGTGAAGGCTTCATAACGAAAATCACCAAGATACAGGAATTCTTCAAAATCATAGGAGTGGTCTGCCCAAAAGGAGAGCAGGAAAGACCAAGGAATAGTGGCACATGCTTTTAATCCCAGCACCCAGTAGACAGAGGCAGGCAGATCTCCAAGAGTTCAAAGACAACCTGATCTACATAGCAAGTTCTAGGACAGTCAGGTCTACATAGTGGGACTCAGTCTCAAGAAAGGGAGTGAGGGATGAAGAGAGAGGGGATTGAGGACTAAATGTCAAGAACAGAACCTTGAGAAAAATCTGGATTGAAAAGCACACAAGAAAAGACCAAGTTGAGAAGGAGAACCAGAAAAGCCAATCAAACATTTAATTACTCATTTAGAAGCCAGGAAAGCTGAATGAGTAGGTTCACTAATATATAAGCTGAAGTGTATTCATCTGAGCTAATGATTTGTGGGTGACTCTGGCAATTGCGATTTAAGCTGTGAATGTAATAATGGAAGTTGCATGGTTACAGGGGGCTGACACGAAATAGCATAGATAACTACGCAAACCACTCATCTCGAGCCTAGTTAACAAGAAATTACAGAAACCGGAGCTACGGCTGGAGAGACTTGCATTTCTGAGATTCTTAGAGGAAAATGGAAAGCACTGAGCTCCTAATGTTTCACGAGGTTAAGCAATGTTTCCAAGGAGACCTGATTGTGTAACTCAAACTTACAACGTTTTACTCTGAAACTGGTTTTTGCTTTTTCAACCAAATAGGATCTACTGTCAATGAGAGTAAAGGATCCACACCTCCATCTCTCTAATTAACAGTCCATCAATTGCTCATACTAATTTCATGGCAGCTACAGTTGGCCTCTGTTTTAGAAGGGACTGGGTTTACTGGCAGGCAGCACGGAAAGTAAGGGAAGAAGAGCTATCAAGCACAACTTGAGGGCTTATGACTTGGTTGACTAACTTGACTATATCACAGTCCAAAAATTGTAGCTGTATAAAATATCTGTATATTCACAAGAGAAGGACAACTGGGTGAGGCTGTGCCATGAGACTCACTGGGAGATTTGAACAAATGTCTCTTCAAACCAGGTGCAGTATTCACGACAAATCAGAGAAACCATGCTGCCAAGACCAGCTTGGTGAACCTCTGAGTTCATCTTACTGAGCTTGCTACGATAGCATTGATGAGGGCCTATAGGGATATAAGGGACTCAAAGAGAACTGTATTAGTGAAAGGACTATGCCAGAATAGGTGATCATTCAGAAAATATGTACCCCTGGAACTTCTACACAACTCCTCCACCAGAAAATCTGCTGTTCCCAGCCATTGTTTGACTGTATTTATAACCATGGGGAAGGATTTTCTGAGTCTTATACCCTTCATGAGTTTCCTGAGCCTTGTAAGTTCATTATTCTCCAGAGTATTCACACAATGGGATCGTTTCAAATCAGAAGAAACATTTACATCACAGGTGGAGATTGTGGTGAAACATGAGTCCATATTTTGGCATCTTTTAATCTTTACACAGCTTGAGAATTGTACACTATTTGACCACGTTCCCATTATAGAAGAGAATGTCTATATGCACTAGTACACCAACTGTGAAGGAAAAAAATTTCCAGAAACTGCTTAATTCAGGAACAATGTAGCCAGTTTTTAGCTTTACTAGGTAGTTCAGATTTTGAGCAGTAGAATGTTCTAAAAAGAAGCATGCTTGCTTGCTAACAATGCTAACAGTTGATCCCTCCAGGAAATTCTCTCTAATGCTTTGTTATTTGGCAGTAGTGATGTGTGTGTGTGTGTGTGTGTGTGGTTATTCTAAAAAATAATATGGACATTTTAAACTCCATTTTTTAGAGCCCAAAGCTGATAGGCAGCATTTGACTTGAACTTAGTTTAGACACCGATTGGGAGTTGTAGAAAATATTTAAAGAGTGGGAAATAATGAATCCATGTAGCTTGCTTTCATGAGTCTACTCCCTAATAATGCCTTTTAAGCCCAGAATTTGTTCTTCTTGTATTCATCCCTAAAAATTGCCTTGAGAGCTACTACTAAAGAAGGGATAAGTATTCCTTCTATAGTAGCTTTCCTTTTGTACCATAAAGAATTAAATTTAGATTTTATACCTATTTCTTTCGAATCTTGAGACACCCAAAATGTATATTCATTTGAACTTTTCATTTTACAATACTGAGCAAGCAGCTCAAGATACAACAAGAATACACACTAACATTAAATAATTAAAGGACTCAGGGCCTTGAACTGTATGTCGACAATTCAATTGACAGGTGATTTTGAAATCGCAGAAGAAGGAATAACCAAATGTACAAAATTAAAGTTAAAATAGCTGAGAGGTTTACTTCACATAAATAATTTTGATCATAGAAATGGCCTTTGACTACAGGGTTTTAGTAATGAGTTTGAATAAATCCCAGTGCTTTCCATACGTTGGTATAGTATACACATGTCCAACGGTAGCATCTGTGTTCATTGTTTTTATGTCTTCCATTCTGAAGGGCTAATGTCAAGACTGTGGCAGAAATCATTTAGAAAGTAAAAGTTTAGGCCTTAAAACTCCAACATTACACTTGTTCTGCCAGTACTCTTCCTCAAAGGCTGTCTGCTGTAAGACTTCCAATAAAAGAAGGGTCAGTGTAGTAGGAGGCTGCTTGTTTATTCCTGGCTACTCAGACCCAAAATAATCACCCAGAAACCATATTATTTGCAATACTCTTTGACCAATAGCTTACGTATATTTCTGGCTAACTTTGATATCTTTTGAGGTTTTTTTCCTTATTTTTTCATCTCCATATCTTTTTTCTTATTTATTTTTTTGACCTATACATTTTTCTCTGCTCCCCTCTGGTGTAAGACAATTGTATTCTGTCAATTATGTTTTAAATAAATGCTGATTGGCCACTAGCCAGGCAGGAAGTATAGGCAGGACAACCAGATAGGAAGTAGAGGAGGGGCAATGAGAACAGGAGTATTCTGAGAAGAAGGAAGCTTCCTCCACAGTCCTGTCCACCGAAGAAGCAGGATATGACCTGCCCCACTAAAAAAGGTACTGAGTCATGTGGCTAACATAGATAAGAATAATGGGCTAATATAAGAGTTAATAAGAAGCCTGAGATAATGGGCCAGTTTATAAGATATGGAGACCTCTGTGTAATTTCTTTGGGGCCTTACTGGCTGTAGGAACTGGGCAGGACAGAAACCCTACAAAAGTGGGCCCTCGTGTTACACCCCTCCCTTCCTCTCCTCTCCCCTTCAACCCTCTCCCATGGTCCCCATGCTCCCCATGCTCCCAATTTACACAGGAAATCTTGTCTTTTTCTACTTCCCATGTAGATTAGATACATGTATGTTTCTATCTAGGGTACTAATTGAAGTTTCATGTGGCGTCTATCTCTGGTGGGGCTACATGGCTTCTCATTGACTCTGCCTCCTTTCTCCCATCATTCAATTTAGTTTTCCCCTCATAGCTCCACTCTACCCTATCAGGCCAATCCAGTTTCTGTATTACCAATGGTATTCAGAGCATACATAAGGGAATCCCACATCACCTCTCCTTTTATATTTAAATAAAAACAGAAAGTTTTAGCTTTAACATAGTAAAATTACATACAACAAAACAGGTATTAAGCAAAAATTATAGTTACAATATTTATAGCTACTTTATCTTTTATCATAGCTAAGGAAAATTATAATTATAACTATATAGTCTTCAACTCCATCAAACACTTTAGAAAGATATAATATTATCTAGGTAAACAGGAAGTGGATTGTAAGCAACTTCCAAAACTCTAGAATTGACAGAGATATTTTCCTACCTGGACAGTCACCCAAAGTTCTTCTTTTTTTTTAATATTTATTTATTTATTATGTATACAATATTCTGTCTGTGTGTATGCCTGCAGGCCAGAAGAGGGCACCAGACCCCATTACAGATGGTTGTAAGCCACTATGTGGTTGCTGGGAATTGAACTCAGGACCTTTGGAAGAGCAGGCAATGCTCTTAACCTCTGAGCCATCTCTCCAGCCCCCCCAAAGTTCTTCTGTAATGTTGCAGCAATCATCTTCAGCCTAGTGGCCCATAGCATCTAGCAGACTTTTCCACAAAGCAGGAAATTTCAGATAGTTCTGCTTATATTGGCAGTTTGTCAGTCACATTTTTCTGTGTCCTGCAGAATGCCTAGCAGACTCCTTCATGAAACAGGAACCTTAAAGGACCATCTCATCTTTAGGCAAGTTCAGCAATCATTTCTCTGTGGATCTTGCAAGTCCAGTTCATATAGAATAACATCAAGCAGTTCAGGGAAGAGCAGTTTCTTACTCAAATGACTAAACAACTCTGTAAGAAGCCTATTTGGTGCCCATTATCCTCTTGAATTAGCTTGGTACTTCCAGGAGCAGATGTGTCTCACTGTCACGAAAAGTTCTAATCCTTAAACATTTTAAATGCCATATTCTGAAGGTCTCTGAAAGATTTGAAGAATAACCTATCTAACTGAAATATATCTTTATATATATAGAAAACATGACTAATACAACTACAACCTAAACTATTATAGATGATTACCTATTAACCTATATTTCTTAATTATACATTACATTTTTAAATGAGTTGTACAAAAACAATACCTTAATCAAGAACAGAAATATACATATAACAAAACTGACCCCAAATTTGTATCAATAAACCAAGATCCATACCAATACAAATCTCTATAGCAGGTCCGTATTGCTTACTGTAGGCTTAGCTTTTCTTCATATTGTGTGAGACACAAGGATAATAGTGGTTTCCTTCCTTCACACCTTTGCATTATGTTAATGAATGTCGCAAAGGCTTTATGCCAGGAAGACCACAGAGCCATCAACGTTTGCTGGAGGTGCTTGTGATTTAATCTGAAATGCCTGTTTAATTTCACTTCTAAGAGCAGACCCTAAAGAGCCCACTTTCTCTGGTTAACGCCCCATCCCGTTTGTGAGTGGGTTTTCGTGCTTTGCTACCCTCAGGTATACTCCACACCTAGTGTTTCTTAATGAGCACCAGTGTATTCTACATTCTTGATGGTTTTAGCTTTGACAGTGACTTAGGGAAACTGAGAAACTGCTCTCAAGCTTCACTTGGACTGCTGTGTTCTGGGATTTCGATCCATTTAGCCACCGACTCTTGGGGCAGCAAGCCCTAGGGCATAGTCTTGCCTGCCTACATGTCAATTTATAAGCTAAGAGAAAGGGTCTCTCGCAGCTCGCTGTTAGTGCTCTTTACCCACTGGGCAGAACAACCAGACGAAGGCAACTGCATCAGCAGTGGCATCCAATCTGATCTGAATCGGTGAGTGTTTGCCCCTGATTTGTATCAAAATAAATTCTTGAGAACCTTTACCAGACTCTCGTAGATTCACACAATGCTGCTGATAGTTACCACTGCATGTCAAGAGGTGAAAGAAGAAATATCCATGAAATGTGAATAGACAGAAAGTGAAAGGCCCATCCATATTGTCACAGTTTTTGATTTATTAGCCTTTACAAATAAAGGGCAGATTCAATTAGGCTAAGTAGATGGTTATTTAAAAATAGTCCATAAAGTATTTCTTTATCATATAGTAAATAAGGTTTATGTTTAACCACAGCTTAGCATGTTCCAGTGTTAGCATCAAAGCAGTTTGTTTTCATAGCTTGATCTAAACAACACTTTATGTTGACACTTCTATTGCGTATTTAATGAACTCACATCAAATATGCATGGCAAATAAATACTATGTTCCTGGTAAACCTTTATTCTTTCGTGCTCTCTTGATCTGTTCAAGAGAAGTAATGCAGTTTCCACAATGTATTTCTTCCCTCATAAAAATGCATATCCCAGGCATTGTTGCTAAATCTTATTTCAATATTTTTGCAAGATAGAAAAGAGAAATTTCAATCATCTTAAGTGTAGATGTGCAGCTATTTAAAACTCAGTTCTGAACTCTACCTCAGTTTGCCTCTGAAGAGCCAGTCTATCGAGAGGTACCCCTCTGAGAGAAAGGATTAAGTCTCTGGAAAATCTTTAATCTGCTGCCCATACTGAAAAGCAGTAAGGCAACACATATGATGCCACCAATAAGAATTAGGACTGAAAATGGTACACTTAGTAGTAGAAGATTGTCTTGAACCTGGAGCTGCCCCGTGACTGTGTATCTGAGCACTGTAGAGGTGAGCTATGCCAATCCCCTTTCCTAAAAGAAGTGGTTAGGACTGTCCCAAAGCATACCCTGGAATATCAGATGATCTCTTCATTGTCCACGAGGTTGATATAAAGTAGTCTGTAAGCGACTTGAATTTCTAAGACAGGAAAAGTATACAATGGTCTGGTCCCCAGTTTGCTTACATAACCTATGACTTAGGGGAGCAGTGCAAAAGAAAGGTGATCATATTCACAGTCCATACACCCCTCCTGAATCCCTCCAAAAGTCACGTTTAGATTGTGAATGGCATTGTCCCTGAGTGGGCAGAGCAAGGCAATTTGCTCTCTATGTTTTCATATCCAGCATGGGGTTCAGCCAAACAGAGAACAAAATAGTGATTTCTTCCTTTTGTGGCAGATAAAGACGAAGACAGACACTGCTAGGCAAGTGTTTGTCTTACCCAGACCCAGAATGTGAGATCAGTATGATTTTTCCTGGTAATTAAATTTTATAAAAAAAATATGAATCCTTTGGTTTATTCTGAGTAACTCTGAGACCAGAAATAACAAATGTTTGATTCTTGAGCTCAATAGACTTTGAAATAAGTGCCTGTTTTCGTTCATCTCCAGCTTTGGGTCTATTTTGAAGCAGCTTTAAAGCCAGCGTTCCTTGTAACTCGCGATGGGATGTCTTTATACACCACTGACAGTAATACAACTCATTTTGGGTGATTAACTTAACCCCCAGCATCACAAGTGCCTGGCTGTATTAGCATATCTTTCAAGGAATAGCTGCAGCGTGAGAAAATTGCCTGTAGGATTATTTGCAACTAGGAACCTGTGAAATGTAAAATAAAATTGAAGACTATAAAGTAAAACATCAAAGCTACCTAAAATATTAATAGCCAGCACTCTAAAAAGTAATTTAGAAGATTGTATGAGGTAGTGAAAATTACTAATTTAAGAAGAGTTTTTTTTTTTTTATTTTTTTAAGGAGGAGTTAGAACAAACAAGAGACAATAGGAATTCATTCTGCTCATATCATAAAAAGAATTCAAGGGAATATCACAGCCCTGTCAGTGGAGACAATCTAAGGTTTGATATTTGCCAATCTTGAATTTAAAACTATATGAAAACAAAGCTGACATTCTCCCCATTTCAAAACTTACAGGGAAATAGGAGATACCTCTTGTAAGTTATGTGACAAATCCAGAGCTCATTTTCAATTACAACTGGAACTCCTGTCTCTTTGGGGTATTTGCTCTAAGTTATCGTAGAGTGATTGCCTGTGGCTTTTGATGATGTTTCTCTAGCCATTCTTTCATTCTGTTTTGGTTTCATTTTGCCCAAATGCATCCCATGGCAGGAATGCCCACTCCAGTGCCGACAATCAGCTTCACAGGCTAGGCATAAAATCCTCCTTTCAGACTCATGTAGGGTGCATTCAAAACTTGCCCCTGCCACTTAGCTACCAGTTGTTTAAACACCAGCTGGCTGCGTACATCCCTATGCCTTACCATCCTTGCCCATAACCAAGTCCTTTCTACCTCAAGGTGTTGTCGAAGATTTCAGTGGAGAGTGCTCACAAAACCTTCATCTTTCTTCCTGGTAGAGCAGCAAACATCTAACAATGTGTAGCTTCTGAGAAATGATTCCTTTCAGGAGATGATTTCAGGGAAGGGTGGATGGAGCATAATGCAAGTGTGGAGACAATTCAAACACAAGGGCATTTTCAGATATCTTTCTCTCGGGAATAGGTTCTCTACATAGATTAACATGTGTCTCCTTGTAGGGGAGGTACTACAGAAGGGAAAATGGGCTATATTTCTGGTACCTAGAGAGTAGGAACCACCTTTGTGTTTACACCTGTATCTAAATATACCATGCTGCTTTGAGGATATGCAAAGCTGATCATTTCCATAAAATCCAAAACGTCTAAAGTAGGAAAACTGTACTTAGGGTAGAATGTTGAGGCAGGTCACATATACATTAAAGGCAAAAGAAAAAAAATCATTAAAATGCTGAAAGGAAGTAAGAAATAATAAGACAAGGAAGGAAAGCTGACATAAATTATCTATATAAAATGTGCTAAAGTAATTAATACATAGTTTAGAACAAGGATGATGAAGAAGAAAATGACATCATGTTATCAATACTGACCACATCACATGTCGGGCTTTGTACTAAACATTTTAGTTATGGTGTGTATGTTCTTGAATTTAGAGCAAAAATTATTTCTATTTTATAAGTAAGGAGGTAAGTATTTAAAAATTATGTTACATTTACAAGATGCACTTAGTACTTAGGAAATCAAGAGTTTAGAGAAATATGCAGAAAATGTCTTGTAAACCACAAAGCAAATCAGATCATGTTGAAGGACTTTGGCAAAGTGACCTATAATAAGCGCTGGTAGATGACTCACTTGCTAGAGACTGTATAAGCATGAGGACCTGTGTCTCTTTCTCGACATCCACATAAAAAGCCAAGTGCAGTGGTCCTTGCTTTTACTGCCAGCATTGGGGAAGCAGAGATGGAAGGATCCCAGAGCTACATGGGCAGCCTAGTGGAAATAACAAAAGCCTGTGATCTGCAGGGTAGCTAGGGATCATGAAATACACTCAACAGCATCACGTAAAAGTAGTAAAGCATGTAATTATAATAAATGATGCATCCCTATCCATCCTGTGAGAAATCAGAAAGAAAGCTTCATGCCTGGGGTAATTGGGAAAGATCATTAATAAATGCAAGGCGTTCATTTGTGGGAAGTCATATGAATAAAACAATGAAAAGACTTAAAAGAAACATTGGGGAAAATCTTTATGGGCACGTCATCAACAAAGTCCTAACCTTGATTAAAAACCCACTAAATAATTTCAATTTCAAAAATCTACTAAATTGAAAATGTTTTCCATCGAAAAGTAAATATTTTCTGCTGAGAAAACAATTCTTGAATCAAGGGGAAAAGTCAATAGGCAAACAAATAATCAATCCAACTTGGAACACCAAACAAACAGATGCATCCCCTAACTGCGTAAAGAGGCTGAGAAACCGAGAAGGTCCCCAAAGGAAAATGGACCAAGGATATGAACTGACAGCCCACTGAAAGGAAAATACAAATGCTTCTTAAGTGTATGAAGATTTGCCTAATTTTATTCATGATAAGACAAACGCAAAGTCACACTGCACTGAGATGTCACTTTTCAATTATGTGGGCCAGGAGTGAAGTCCCAAGTAAGCTGTATGAACATTCCAGGAAAACAGATTCCTCAAAGGAATTCTGATAGAATGCCATCAAAAAAGGAGACAGAGAGGTTGAGTGGCTAATAGTAACAAAAAACGACCAACCATTCTAGGGCTAAAACTATCTCATCTCGTTATTTCTTCCTGATGTGAATGTTTCTAATGAAGAATTTAATTGTCCAGGAAATGATGGCATTTTGTTAATTCTTTGCAGATTCATATGGTGTATTTTGATAATATCCACAGTCTCCTTCCCTTGAGTCCGTTCCTACCTACACTTGTTTTATGTTGGGGGTCTCCTTCTATTTACTTTTTAAATACACTAACCTATTGACTCCAATTGGAGATCTTCATATATTCCTAGGTGTGAGGCTTTCTTTTGGAGTCATATGTTGTAAAAGGAGGAGTGGTGAGCCATTGGCATGGTCTCAGAGTACTTTCTTCCTGATCCTGAGCATGCCTAATCCTGGGCATACAAACATTGGGGTGCAGAAATGCTCCACAGCTGGAGATTGCACCAGTAGCAGGGCTCGTTTTAAAATGGCGTGGCTTTTTTTTTATAAGGCTGCTGAGTCAGAAAATTCTCTCTGCGGCACGCCACCCACAAATAGCAAAAAGCTGTGTTAAACTCTCTCTCTCTCTTCTTTTGAAGCCCTCTCAGGTTTTATGTGGAGTTAGTAGACCACGTTGGGCAGCCACTCTGTTGTAAAAGGAGGAGCGGTGAGCCATTGGCGTGGTCTCAATATTATATCTTTCTGGAGTCTTTGATGGAGTTGAAGAATAGATAGATGGTTACAGTTTTCCATTGCTATGATAAAGATAAAATAGATATAAATATTGTAACTGTAATTCTTGCTTGATAACTGTTTTGTTATGTGTAATTTTACTATGTTAAAGTGAAAGCCTTTCTTTTTTGTTTAAACAGCAAAAGGGAAAATTATGTAGGAGGGTCTTCTGTTTTGTGTTGATTTCATTGTTTAAATAAAGAAACTGCCTTGGCCTTTTGATAGGACAGAAAATTAGGTAGGTGGAGTAGACAGAACAGGATGCTGGGTAAAAGGCAGTGTGGCAGATGCCATGGTTCTCTGGCCTGAGATGGATGTAGTCTAGAATCTTGCCAGTAAGCCACAGTGATGTGGTGATACACAGATTTATTAAAAATGGGTAAATTAATATGTGAGAGCCAAGAACAGGCTAGAGATAATGGGCCAGGCAGTGTTTTAAATGAATACAGTTTCTGTGTAATTATTTCGGGTAAAGCTAGCCGAGTGGTGAGACGCGGCCCGCTCCTCTCACCACTACAGTCATACCCTTAAAGAAAACTGATTTTTACTTCCCCAGAAGCTATCAACAGTCTATAGCTCCCCAGTTAGTGCTGAGGCATGCACGAACCCCTTCCCATTTCATGCTAGAATGTTGACTGGTTTGATCTTGTCCTGACAGCCAGAGTTGCTGTGAGTCCACAGGTACAATGGTTCTGTCCTGGCCAGAAGACACTGTGTTGCTCCAGTCTTCCCTGACAGTCTTTCTAACCCTCTTCTGTGATGGTCCTAACACCTTAGGGAAAGGGTATGGCATAGATGTTCCACTTGTGACTGGGCACTCCACAGTCATTTATTCTCTTAATTTTGACCAGTAGTGAGTTTCTGCATTAGCCACTAAACAAAGAAATTTCTCTGATGAGGTCTCAGAGCTGCATGAATATATGGCTAGAGAGAAAAGAATTGAGAGAAGTGTTTAATGCCATGTACATTTAGCAAAATAATAGTAAAGGTGGTCCTGTGAGCACTCCAACCATGGGTTATTTCCCAGATTTTCAGGACCAAGTATGTGCTCCCTCCTATGGAATAACTTATAGCCAATTAGAAAGTTCTTGGTTTTCTTCATAACATTCATACCATTATTACACCCTTGAATATATCTGGGTATACCAGTTATTATTGCAGTTCATTTAGTATAACCAAAAAATAGTTTAGGAATTAATTCCTAAAATAGAGTAACAAGGCATGAAATTTGTCTTTGCATTTGCAATAATCATTTGATAAAATATATCCAACTATTTTTTAAATAACTTGGACACTGAACAATGAGGAGTGGTGATATTTAAATCGGGATACATGAGTTGAGTTATAGCATGGCTTCAATACACAGCCTAATGGTTCTAGGCTGCAGGACCTAAGGGGAGAATTCTGGCAATAATGAGACTTCCTGTAACATGATTAATAAGAACCCAGAGACAAATATTGGGGTTTAACCTGAAGGTCAGAAAAACAAAACAGTCAGCCACTGGCTCTTACCTCTGCCTCAGTCTAAAATGGCAATCCTGTCTCCAGGAATCTCAGAATGAGACTGTGTCAGAGCTGTCTCCTCCCATCTCATATTCCTCTCTAGGCTGGGATTAAAGGCATGCACTGCTACTAGTGTGGCTACTGGGATTAAAGGTGTGTGTCACCACTGCCTGGTGGATGATCAGTGTGACTCTTTACTCTCTGAACTTCAGGTAATCTTTATTTATTAAAATACAGATGAAATATCACTTCTGGAGTTTGGGAGAAGCTAGGGACATCAGATAGTCTGAGTTGAAATTACTTATTGCTAGAAAAGAAAAAAGGAATCAACAAAAACAAAGACAACACTTTTCAGAGTCTGCAGGGTTCTGAAACTCTTTGAGCTAATGAATCTGAGGGAAATGCTAGAAGCCAGGAAAGAATTTATTGTCAGTACTGGAAGCAACAAGACCTAGAGCTGACACAGCACTGAGAATCCTATTTATTTCCCAGCCAGACTGGAAACTCATGAAAAATTTCAGAGAATTTCACTTCAGCTTAATGAATCTTAAAATTCAAAGGATCAAATTGTTTCCAAGTCACTTAACAGAGTCCTAAACAGAGCTGAGAGAATTTAAAGGACTCTAAAAATTTCCTGCACAAGGTGTGATTTGTGATTTCTGATATGCAACTAAAAATTGCTAGTCATGACAATGAAAAAAATTGAAATCTGTAATTAGGAGGGGAAAAGTAAATAATTGAAATCAATCCCGATATGAAATATGTTAGAATTAACGGGCATGGACATTGAAATGGTTATTGTAACTGTAGCCAAAGATTTCAAAAGCAGGAGAAGACGAAAATGTTTCTCAAACTTGGAAAATGTTTTAAAAATCATGTCAAACTTTCCCTAGAGGTAGAAAGTAATACATCTGGAATGAAAAATGTACTAGGTTGAGATTCGTGGCAGATTGAACACTGCAGGAGGAAAGATCCCCGAACCTGAAAATGTACCAGTAGAAACTACCCAAGATGAAAAGCAAAGAGGAAGAGACCGAAGGAAAACCACACAGAAAAATAGAAACATAATCAGAGAGCTGTGGCATCACTCTGAGGGGCCTAATGTACACAACCAGAGTCTCCAAGGGAGAGGACACAGAAGTGAAAATACAAAAACACATTCAAGGAAATATGGCAAAGTGTCTAGATTTTATGAAAATACAAACCTATTAAAATCAAAGAACTTCAGTAATTTCCATAGGGAAAGTCCTTTACCAAAACACCACCCAAGAGTCTACTCAAAATGTGTGGGGAAAAAAATCATAAAAGAAGTCACACAGTAAGGCATGCTGTCTATAGAGGATCCGTAGTACAAATGGCTGCATCTGTTTGGCTAGAAAGAGTGTGAGTGAGAAAACAGAGAAGTAGCATGTCTCAAAGTACAGAACAGAGAAGTTAACACTGGTCCTCTGACCAAGTCGGCTTGTCTTTCTGCTTACGAATGGAAAAACCTGGTTATAGCATGACCAAAAATAAAAGGGCAAACTTCAAATTGATGACTTTTTATCAATTACAGAACTGCATTGAGAAAATGGATAAGGGTTCATTGAAAGAGGACAGTGACTGGGCCTTTGCTAACCATTAGGAAGATACCACCGCTGGCCACAAAAGCCAACCTGATTTAGTTATGGAATAAATGCAAGTCAAAAGAACATCAAGAAAGAGAACTGCTGCTCATTAGGATGAGATCAAAGGGTCATCTTATGTACTCTTGGTGGGGCAGAAAATAGTCCAGCTACTACAAATGTCAAGGCCAAAGGTCCTCATAAAACTAAAGACAGAACTTTCATATGACCACTGCTGGGTATTTACCCCAAAACTTCAAGTTAGTTTCTAGAGATACCTGCTCTTCAGTGTCCATTGCAGCACTGTTTACAGCTGTGAAGTTATGGAACCCACCAGGTGTCCATCAGCAGAGAAATGGATAAAGAGAATGTTGTGTGTATACACAACAGAAATTATTTCAGTCATAAAGAACAAGTTTGTTGTTTGCAGGAAAAGGAACAGAAGTGGAGCTATTACAGGAATTAAATTATCCTCAGAAAGTCTCCTATGTGTGAGTCTTAGACTTTAGAGATACATAAGATCAGAGATGTGCAGATCACATGAAGGCAGAAGATAAACAATTTGGGTAACAAGATAACTAGGGGAGGTATGGAAATGGGAGAGGAGTGAGGCTTGGTGGGGAGGATGCTCCAGGGCCATTGCAAGTTTGTACAAAAATGCCCTTCTGTAACCCGTATTGACAATAAGGCCAGTGAGAAAATGCAGCTAAAATAAAACGATGAAGGTAGAGTGTGGTATGCCATGGGGTAGAAGTATTTGGGGACTTTGGATATTATAATCTTCTCGATTTATTGCAGGTCACCTCTTATAACCTTCAAATGTGTCCTCCTGGTACTCGATGATGTTGGAGGAACTAGGAACTCCCTCCCCAGCCATCTTCCCTGATTTACTTTTGAATCAAGGGTTGGCTGTTTGGGGATGTAGAGTTGTGGTGGAGAATATCATTGGCAGCATTAAGAGGGCAGTTTTGCAGTACTGGTGAATCTGCTGTAGGTTGGGAAAGCAATTTTAGAGATGGCATTCACCATAGGAAAG
Source organism: Chionomys nivalis (assembly GCF_950005125.1). Classification (NCBI taxonomy): domain Eukaryota; kingdom Metazoa; phylum Chordata; class Mammalia; order Rodentia; family Cricetidae; genus Chionomys; species Chionomys nivalis. The sequence goes on along the minus strand of NC_080103.1, from coordinate 55,554,710 downwards.
AATGAAAAGACATTCCAAACTCAGCATTACAGCAGGGAGAGAAATCAGTTATGAAGAATAAATAGATCCCCTTTGGACTCACAGACTCTAAGTTGGAGGCTTAATTAAAATCTTAGCAAGTGTCCCCTTTCTCTCCCCCACTACTAGACTAACAGCTGTTGAGTAAAAATGAAAGCGGAGCACAGCTGGGAGAACTGTAAGAAACGGATCCTCTCTGAGGAGGGGTGCAGGGAAAACACAGTACCAAGGGGAAGACAAGCGCTCACAGTCACCTCAGGCAACAATCTCAGACTCAAGCCCCAACACATCGCTAGAGGAATCTGAAGCCTGTGGAGAGCTAAGGTTAGCCACTGCCATAAATCTCAAACATCCCAGCTTCCGATTAGTTTGGTTAACACAAGCACCTCATTAATACGCTGTCAAAAAAGACATGCCCATCTCCAAATACAGAAACTCTTACCACAGTATCTGCTGTCCTGTGTGAGATGTCTGGATCTCAATAAGAATCTGTGGAACATTTTCCTTTTTAAAGCCTGAAAAAAATAATTTACAGGAATAAAGTAACCACAGGAATTGGACTCAGTTATGACACTTAGGTCAGAATTATTTGACCAAAATTTGAAGTAATTATGACTATATGTTAAAATCTATAATGAAGAAAACATGCCTGTATGCAGCATCAGTCAAGTTACTGCTGCAGAGGGACTAGACAGCACTAAGAATAAAAGCAAAAAAAAAAAATCAATGAATAGTATCATAGATTAAAAAACGCCTTCAGGGTGAGGGCCTATCCATAGACTTGACACAGCAAAGGAATTCATGAGTGACATTTAAGAGAGGTCAAGAGACCATGCAGACAACACCAAGTACAGAGGGTCAGGGTCTGGGAGAGAGAAATGAGGATTCAGAGTTGCAAGACAATAGTAAATGGGTAGTGCTAGGACTGGACTCCTGGAAGAAGAAAGAGCAGTGGAAATAACAGCTGGATGTTTTCAATATTGTCTACAAACTCAAGGCAAATGAACCCAAGACTGGAAAACACCAAAATCTGGTAAATACCATCAAATCCACACGTAAGAATTTCATGTTAAGATTTCTGGATGTGAAGTAGCATGGGATAACTTTGAAGGCAAGTAGAGGGGAAATGAGTTATTGCCTACATAGAAATAGGACAAGGACGGCAAACTTTTCATCAGAAGCCTGCAAGCAAGCAATCAAATGAAAGACAGCTTTAGAAGGCTTTGAGGTGGGGGGGGGGGAGAGAAACAAATGGGAGGGAGGAGGGGAAGAGAGACAGAGAAACCTACTATCCCAGAATTTTGTGTCTAGATTAAATATCTTCTGAAAATGGAGGGAAAATCAATGCTTTCTCCGACACAAGAAAATGAAGGAAAGTCTTCCTAGAACTCTTGCGAACACTTTTTTTTTTTTTCCTGAGACATGGTGTCTTTCTTAGCTTTGGAGCCTGTCCTGGAATTCACTCTGTAGACCAGGCTGACCTCGAACTCACAGAGATTCACCTGCCTCTGCCTTTCGAGTGCTGGAATTAAAGGCATGTAACACCATTGCCTGACCCGAAGAACATTTTGAAGAAATATTTTTAAGGAAAATATTAGGATTTTAGAAGGGGGGACCAGAAGAGTTTAAAAACGAATAAATTAGGGCTGGAGAGATGGCTCAGCGGTTAAGAGCACTGCCTGTTCTTCCAAAGGTCCTGAGTTCAATTCCCAGCAACCATATGGTGGCTCACAACCATCTGTAATGAGATCTGGTCAACAGGCATACAAACAGACAGAATACTGTATACATAATAAATAAATATAAAAAATGAATAAATTAAAGGAAAACAAAAATTTCTCTTATAATTTAATTTCATCAAACATTATTTTTAAGTAAAAATATCAATTACTTAATGTGTTTGTGGAACGTATTACAAATTACGGAAATGGTGAGAAAATTTAGGGAAAGAGTTCGAAATGTACTTTTACAAAGATCATAACACTGTAGTTGGTGTAATATATTATTTAAAGCTTGGCTCTAATTCTTTCTTGATAAATGTGATATCTGGGTGTTTGCCTAAAAGTTCAAGGCTTGGGTTTGATACCTAACACTGGGGCAGAGAAGAAGCCAAAAACTCCTAACAAACACCATATATTTTAAAAAGTATGATAGTTCAAGTAAGATAAAACAATGTGGAAAATTAACCAAAATGAAGGCACAAAAATGCCAAAATTAAAGTTTGGATTTGTCCATTCCATTCCTAAGAATTAAATTTATCTGAACAAAATAAATACATGCCCATTAAAAAAAAAGTTGTACATAAATTTTCACAGCTGGCTTGTTTTCACATAGAAAATCCTAAGCAAAGCTTGAATGTATACCAACAGACAAATAGGCAAGAAAATTATATATATTTGGATAGCACAAAGTTCATAATTGAAAGGAAGGTGCTGCTGATGTATGCAAGGGCATAATAATGGTAGTGAGTGAAAGAACATCAGAGAGAAGCATTGTTTTTATTTGGATAAGATCCAAGGACAGGAACACTAGTCCAGAGTAACATAAAATAGATGGGTGTTGCTTAAAGACAGGGCACGGGTGATGAACATGTGGGTATCACACTGGCAGGGGAAAATGTTGGGTATTGTTTACCTTGATGTAATGATTCCATGAGGATTTGTGTGCGTATATACACATATATGGTGTACAATGTTATGTGTATATTACCTTATCAAATTATAAAATGTAGCCACTGAATACATACAGCTTGTCATGAATTATTTACATCTCTGTTGAAAACATTTGTTCGAGGCAGACACATTATAGAACATTTTGATTTGAATCTGTTTTTAATTTTATATACTGGCCATGTTAGTGTGCCTCTCTGAAATTGTCCTTATCATTTCTTGATGCCTAAATTTACTCATACAAGAATAGTATCCCTCAAATACTTTGAAGAGTTTACATCTTTTTTGATGCCACTTGGTGTTATTAACCAAATCTCACTTTCTCTCTTCTTCATCTTCTCCTTCTCCTCCTTCTCCTCCTCCTCCTCCTCCTCCTTCTTCTTCTTCTTCTTTTCCTGCTCCTTCATTTTCTTCTTTCACTTCTTTATTAGTATTAGTATTAATTACTGGACAATCCACTACAATGCATGCCCAATCAAGCATTATGGTTAGATGAGTCCATGTGACTGATTTCTAGCCAATGTTACTCAAGCTCGGTGGTGTGCATTTTTGGGGGCTTAGCCCTTAAGTAACCATTTCCATACAGCATTCTTTTTGTTTCTATATTGTTCAGATGAGTAAAGGTTCCTCTACAACCCATAGAAAGGCACAGAGTCACAATGAGAACTGCTTGTCTGTAAATGGAAAGCTGCTAAAAACTGCTTGATTTCCAGGGATCACAGAGCCAGAGAGTTATACATCATGAAGTAAGTTTTGTTAGGAAAAGCCACACAAAAATGCCAAAGTATCCATGCGTTAACATAGACATATCATCTCACTAATATTTTTATTAGTTTTAAATAAGTAATGGTGGTAATAAAATAACCATTGACGGCAATGTCTTTGACTGGATAGTTCTTTATTTTTGAGATTTTTACACATGTAACTTCTGTGCCAGATGCACAGTAGACATTTAGGTAAGTGCATTTCAACTTCACTGACTTAATGTTTTCCTTTTTAATTAACAAAACTACAAAAGAACATATGTATATTTATCATAACTATGATTTAGTTATGATATAATTAAAAAGTAAATTTAAAGAGTTTTGCCAAAATAGCCTTTTATTTGCTTTCTCTAATACCTGTAGGAATAAGAACCCAAGAACTATAAAATTGGGAAAATAATTTCTATTGAAATAGAGCTTGAACATGGAGAGAGCTTATTTATAGTTCTGATAAGAATTCTATTACACAATTCTACATTTTGTTGTTTAAAGCAAATTATAAAACAAAAGATTCCTCTTGCTTGCACAGTCATCTTGTAAAAGATTTTTCTTTCCTGTGGATAGTGGTATTTCATTTCAGTTTCTAGGTGTTATTTCTGAGGAAAGCATTAAGTGGTGATATTTCTTTATAGTTTTTACTAAAGCAAGCTTGACTCAATGAATACAGAAGGAATATAGCTGTTTGGTTCTGTAGTCCAACTAGTGAGTAATTGTTTTTAAAAGGCCACGTAGGACAACGATTCTGTGGAAGCTCACTTGTACCTTTTCTTAGTAATTCATTCTGCCTTGTCTTCAGCATAAACCCCGACCCCGAATTCAGCACTTTCACCAGAGTGGAAGAGAAGAGAGAGAGAGAAAATGCCTTTCAGTGGAACTGATCTATTGGGAGCTCTCCAAGGCCAGCTGGACTGGGACTGAATAAGCATGGGTTGAAACTGGACTCTCTGAACATGGCGGACAATGAAGGCTGATGAGAAGCCAAGGACAATGGCACTAGGTTTCGATCCTAATACATGAACTGGCTTTGTGGGAGCTTAGCCTGTTTTGATGCTCACCTTCCTGGGCCTGGATGGAAGTGGGAGGACCTTGGTCTTCCTGTAGGGCAGGGAATTTGGACTGCTCTTCAGTAGCGAGAGGGAGGGGGAATGGACTGGGGGGAGGAGAAGAGGAGTGGGGATAGGGGAGGGGAGAGGGGGGAGGGGGCAATGTGTGGGAGGAGGGGAGGGAAATGGGAAACGGGGAGCAGTTGGAAATTTTAATTAAAAAAGAATAAAAAAAATATATAAAAAAAAAAAAAAAAAAAAAAAAAAGAAATTGCTGCAATCACAGACACATAATTACTTCTTGAAGAATTAAAAGAGGGAAAAATGAATCCATGCCAGTAGTTGCAGTCTATGGTGTTTGACGTGGAATGGTCTCTCGGATGTAGAACAACTCTTGAGTGCAGCACAGAGTTTAACGGATACCTTACTTGACAAGTACAGATGAGCCTTGAGAAAATGAAAGCAATCTCGGTTCAGAGGGTGGTGTTAACAGAGGCCATATACTTTATACAAGAGCACCATGCATGCCCGGTTAGCCCTGAGCTACTCCTAAGAAATTTCCTTTTTTTCTCAGAGCGTTTGCTCATTTGTCAGAATTACCTGTTCCCTAGAGAAGTAGACATGCGTTTGGCAGTGTGTAGACCCAGCCTCTAAATGCGAACCATGAAATCTTCCTCTGAAGAACGGAGAGCCTGAGAACTTGACATCGTTGAGAAAACCCCCCAAAGAGAGGTTGAAGAGAAAGCCTTGAGGCAGTTCAGAGGTCACAGACCCTCAGATGAATAAGAAGCCACTGAAACGCCTTTTCCATAACTTATTCAAAACATATATCAACCTACTTCTCTATCTTGAAAAATCATAAATAGAAAAATCAAAGAGGTAAAATCAGAGCACTAAAAACAGCTTCAGAGAAGCCACACAGTTCACAATTTGTCTCAAAACGGTGCATAGTTTGGCATCTGGGTCTAATAAGGCAGACAATGAATATTCTTAAAGTTTCAGGTAATTCACACTATTCAAATGGATGTCCTACTGTTGTTTAATAAAAATGCATATATTTTTCACCCGTTTTTGCACTGAAAACCAGAGACAGAGCTCTTCCAACCAGGAAGGACTAAGTGTCCAAAATTACCAAATCTCTCACCGAGGTTCAGGTTTGTGTCCCTGACCACCAATCTTGGCAGTGTGATTTACCATTTTTAGCTTTTACTGCTATGGTTCCATGGGCAGACTTCAGGGTTTTAGGTCTCTTTGATGGGCATTTTATTTTTCTATGGACTGATGGAACAAGTTTTGCTTCAAAGTAGTCTTTATATTTCTTCCTGTCCACAAGAGTATTAGCTGAGCATTAACAGTTTTATTCCTTCCTCTCTCTCTCCCTCCCTCCTTCCCTCCCTCTGTTCCTTCCTCCCTTCCTTTCTGTCTGTCTTTTCTTTTTTTCCCTTCATCTTATTCTTGTGGTCTTGATTTGAAATCACAAAATTGTATACTGAAGAGACAGTTGCTTTATAATCCAGTAGTGGTTAATGGAGCTATGGAAGGAGATGTCATGGGTGAGATGGTCCTATCAGCCAGAGTAATTTGAAAGCAAAGTGGGAAAGATAACAAGGAGTGTGGTGGTTGGTATTTAGTTACCACTGACTTTCACTAGAGAGCATGGAGAATCAGAGAACAACTGATAGGTTTAGTCAGTCATAAGCAAGGTCGTGGAGGGACTATAGCAATGAAGAGAAGCTCTGGATGCCACAGTGGTGTGGTTTTAGGTCTTTGAAAGCTCTTTCTTTCTAGGAGAGTAATCAGGGAACTAGCTAGCAAGGGCTGACAAGGATTGAGTTGGAACCAGAGCTAGAGATCTATAGAGAACTGGACTCCGGAGGGAAATCAGAACTTGTTGACAGGGCAGCCCAGCTGTGCTTGCTGTTAGAGGCACATTCTGATGAGCCTTCCTGCTGCCCAGAACAGCTGTCATCTCTATGAGTCAAGCCACTGTGTCTGTAGGCTGATGTGCAGTTGGAGAAAGAGACACAATTGTTATTCAATCAGGAGGCTGACTGGCAAGGTCCTGTTGTCATGCAAAGCTATAGGACCTAGGCCATCCCATAAGTTCCATCTCCTCTTCCATTCCAGTCCAGTGCAAGGCAGTATTTTTTAATCACTTCTTTAGTGTTCCATTGCAACCTTAACAAGCCAACATAAGTTGAATAACACTGACATTCTATCTCAGCTGCACTTCCTTCAAAGCTAGCTCTAGCCACAAGGAATGTCCCAACATTACAGAACTTGTCTCAAGTTGTCCTGTAATTAATGTGTTAGAACAGTGTCTATCCCACAGGTGAAAGTGGAGAGAAGCAAGTTGAAAAGAGATTTTTGGAGGCCACATGGAGCAATGAAGTGGACATCCAGGTGGACTTACTGGTACCACATGGGAGGGATAGTAAGAGTACCTGTCTGTGCCTTACTTGTCCTTCACATTGTGGGCAGGTTCATCTCTGGATGGGGAAGAAAGCTTTCTCTGGCTAAGCAGGGCTAGGATTGGTAAGAAAGGACAATGTCATGCTTGTCTCCATCTCCTCATGTTCTTCCCTCTTTTAATTCTTCCAGAATCCAATAGCTGTTTGCATTTCCCCAAATACAAAGAAATTATGCCACCCTGGCTACAAGACTGATTAACAAAAATACAAGGGTCTCCTAGTCTAAAGAACAAATAAAAAATTTAAAGGAGAAATATATAACAGAAAAGTATATGTCTCTATCCTGAACCCTGGCTTTTCAGATTTGGGAAGTGTCTTCCCTCCCTCCCTCCTTCCCTCCCTCCCTCCCTCCCTCCCTCCCTCCCTCCCTCCCTCATTTCCTCCCTCCCTCCCTCCTTTCCTTCCTTCCTTCTTTTCTCTACTTACTTACTTACTTATTACTTATTTATTTGTATGAGTTTCTGCTCTCCTGGCCACATTGAGGTGCTCTTCTTACTAATAGTTCAGTCACAAGTTAGAGGAGTGCTTCTCTTCCTACTGGATTGTTCCAAAGTATCCAAATCACAACTAAATCACTTAATTTTTAATACTGAGGTACATTAAAATTTACTCAACTAGTTTTCAGGACACTACTTTTATTCATGGGAATTTGCACAATTTAGTTAGATTAAAGTGAGTAATTAACAGTGTAACAAAGGAAGTTTTATGTTTCTCATCAGAAAATGTGTGTCCAAGGCAATGTTGTCCCCTGTACTGTACTGTGCTGGAAAGTGAGAGGTAAGCTGGAGGATAATTGTCTCATCTTCATGAAGCTTTACTTCCGATTGTCATTCTCATGTCATACAGTGCATGGATAGGGCTCAGGCTCAGGAACACTGCCTTGTACTTTAATTTGATATCCTGACATTCTAGAGTCTTCTATCCTTCTCACTCGGTCATCTCAGATATCCGAATGCTGTTTTCTGGGTGTGGCAATGTCAAACTCAAGCCTGCTATGATACCACCCTGCCCAATTTCTCCTCTGTATTGTTGATGGCACACTTAATAGACAGTAAAAGAAAAAAATCAAACGTTGCAAAGACATGCAGCATAAATTATGTGAACACACAGTAGTGAAGGAACTGATGTCATAGGATAGGAGAAGCTTGGAAGGGGAAAGAAAGAAGAGAAAGAAAATTAATAGATGAAAACCACCATAGAACACGACAACTAGTGTCTCTTCTTTTATCTCCATGTTGGGGGTGTTGGGTTTTTCTTATTTGTTTGTTTTTGTTTTGTTTCTTCTTTTTGAAACAGGTTCTCATTGGGTAGCCCTGGGCTGTACTTAAAAAATCAGAAAAATCCACCTGCCTCTGCCTCTGAGTCTTAATACATTTACCCTCATCTTTTTAGGCAAGTGATCAATTGCAGAAAATTAAACAAAAGAAAAAAATGGAAATCCAATTTTGTCTCCATGCTTTCGTACTAGAAGATAAACAAGCATTAGGTCTGGTTTGGAAGGGGAAAACATTCCTTGGTGCTTAGGCAGCAAAGGGACTATTACTGAGGAAAACTCTTTATTTCACGTCAACCTGAAAAAAATGAAAGATTTGGGGTTGTAATTCCAGCTTATTGAAGTGTTTTCTGGTAGACTGGAAACAATCTTTCTGGCTGAACAAACCTCTCTGAAATTACAGATACAGCCATAAACACACAGCCATTCTTCTCTGTCCCTCCCTTCTAATGACTGGATTAAAGTGTCTTTTTTATGTGATTGTGCGTCTTCTGCCCTTCTGACACACGAAATTGGCCAATTTAGAAGCTCTGGTACCTGATGGCCATTGAGTGGTCATTGTCCCTAAGTGCCATTGTATACCTCACCACTGACTGGACGGGGGACTAGACCTGCCTGTAAGAAGCCAGAATGGCCACTTTCAAAATGTCTGCTGCTAATTTTAAATGTCTGGCAAAAGCAGGAGAATCAGGAATTAGACCCACAGTATTCAAGCTACTGTCTCTTCTCTTTTCTGTCTTTTTTTTTTTTTTCCATTTTCTTACTCTTTTCTGTATGTTTTATACCAATTCGTGGGGGAAATGATGACTTTCAGCCACATGGAAGCTGTACTGAGTTCAAGAGAAGATCCCGTTGAGAGGCTGGCTGTGAGGTTACTATTCTCGGCCTCTCTTTCCCTGTCTGCTCTGTCCTCCTCGCATCCCGTCCCTGTTACCACCTCTCAGCCTGGGACTTTGCACACCAGGCTAGGCATCCCTCTCTGAGAGGCGGGAGGTAGCAGATTGCTTTGCTCCAGGTTTTTGCTCATCAGTCTCTTGCCTTCTCTTTTCCAAGACTTGTGACAATGTGGAAGAGTTCCCCAGCCAACCATTCCCCGGCATTCCATGTGTTCCATGGCGGGATGGGAGGAAGCCCACCCGCCTCTCCGACTCTGATAACCAACATTGCTTCTAATTCGTGCTTCGGTATATCTCATCACAGCATGCATCTGTTGGGGAGATAAAAAGAGAGATTTGCAAATATGTAATTAGCAGATGTATGAAGGCTGTGAAGGCAAAAGGGAGGAAGGAGAAAGCGTATCTTGGGTTAAGTGTGGATCACTGCTGGCTTTTGTCTGAATAGGCCATTACTAACACCTGGAGGCTGCCTTGGTCCTTGGAGGAGAACCATGGAGAATATTTGGTAACGAACACATTTGGTTCACAGAGGGGGTTGTTGAGAGCCAGATTGGAAAACATTTTAAAATGGAATATTGCCTGCATAAAAGCTGCAGATATTTCAGCTCTGCCACATAACGGGAGTTCTCTAGTGGATCGTTCCACATAACGGAGCCTTATGGTGGGCCTATGGAATGCCCCACACTAATGTGGGGAAAGCATACACATTCGCAGCCAAATGTTTCCACATGCATTAGAGCACATGCAGTATTATTGAATCACTTTCTCCGGGCCCCTGTGTATGAGTGCCACCACCACACTGGAGGAAGGGGTTTGACTTAAAATCGGCAGGGTTCCTCAATACTGATGAAGAGCTTTCATAAGTGTAGTCTTTTCAATATTGTTGAAGTCTGTCTCCTGTTACCCCTAGTATCCTCTTCTTCCCGCTCCTTAAATTTTCCTAGAGGAAACAAACAACAAAACATTGGGAATTTTAGAATCTTGGGATAAATGTCAGAATAATTTCCTGTTTGAGACATTCAGTTTACTTGAATTCATATAAAACTGTTAGATTCTATTATCTCTTCTAATGAAGCCTATTTCAGTCAGGGATTTCACCAGCATGTATTGGGAGTCATATTTTATTTTTATTCCCTTCTTAATTTTTTTATGGGTATGGTTGGTTTGCCTACAGCTATGTCTGTGCGTCATGTGCATGAGGTTGGAAGCCATACTTTTTTAAGGAAGGGAAAAGGGACAGATTGTAACCTTGAAGGGGATGGAATGAGGGCCATGAAGGAGTGACCTAGCTTTTGCTTCTCCCCATAAACACACCGTGCAGTGGACCCAGATTTCTGGAAAACTACGTATGACCCAGAGCAGCTCAGTGGGTCACAGGAGCCAGAAGGATATTGGGTGGTTGCATTGGGATGATGCGGCCCGACAGAGAGGAATTGCCTGCCCTGGCAAGAGATGAAAAATTTAATACTGCAGGAGATATGATATCCTGCTCTTCCTACTTTTCCCTTCTACGTGTCCTCTCATATCACTTTGTTTTTTTTCTCCTTTCTCTTCTGTTTAAGGTGAAAAATCATGTGCTTTTTTTCTTTTTAATTGTAAGAAAAATTTCAACCCATCCATTTGACAAATTGATTAGCCCCAATGGTTAATTTTTTTTCTTTGCTCTATGCTGGCATTAAAGGAAAAAACAGTGCTGGGTACAGAGTACTCTGTCTCTAAAAAAAAAAAGCAAAATGCTAGAGATGGGGGTAGAATTAAATGAATGAAGTCACTAACTAAAATGAGAGTGGCATGGATCTCTATAGACGCCAGCCTCAGAGCACACGGCCTTCCCTGATTTAGCATTACCTAAACATTTTTGGGATGCAGTTACCTGTCTTTAAAGATTACAAATTTTCTTTCATCTCCGGAGTGAGATGAAAAAGAAATTATGTCTGGTTTCTGTCATTGTCTAAAAGGTATAAGCATAATCTATATGATAAACATGTGGTAGGCAACTGGCACATACTTAATGCAGGAATGTTGAGTAGGGGATGTGATACAGAATGCCGTTGCCCTATCTCACCTCTGCCCAACCCGTCCCAATCAGCAGGACTTCGCAACTGCCTGACACACAGGTTCAGAAGTTGAGGGAGCTTCTCAAGTTACAAATCCAGGAACAAATTTAAAAGAAGAAAAAAGTTGCCTATTTTATTTTTGAAGAACTGTACGTTCCTCGTAAGGAACAGGCTTTGCTTCTCTTCTAGATGAGTATTTTGGAATTCAGAGTTTGGAGGGGCCTGCTCTCTCTTCCATCTTCTTCTGTTTCAGAGTCTGAGCCCTGTTGGGAATGGTAGTGCACCCACTTCATGTTCTCAAGGAAACATTTGCCCTCGAGATTTCTCTACCGTGCTGCTTTTGGATTCACTGAGAGAGTTTATGTTTGTGTGAGCATATGAAATTTTCTTTGTGGTCTGTCTTAGGGCAGTTTGGGGATGAGGAAACAAATACAAATTAGTGTGGGCTTATCCGTTCCTGTGATTCACTGCCAGCCTCTGTCCCTCCCTCCCCCAGTGCAGCCTCATCCTCCATCTTTGGTGACAGCAGCACACCAAGCCCTTTGGCTTCACAGAAGAAACATGATACCGCCGAAGAAAACCAATCTAAAATTAGTTTTGTTGCAGAACTACAGCCAAACTTTTGTTCAGATCTTAAACCACAAATTACAATATTACAACAATTCTATTTTTCCTATACATAAACTAACCAATCAGATTATAATTTTGTTCATATGTGTCTATTTTATCCAATGCTGTTTAATGCTTAATTTGAACATGTATTTTAACACTGAAAAAAAAAAAAAGGAGAGTCAAGAGCTTAAAACATTGTAATGGTTCCTATGCATACTGTTTTTCCCCTGCGTTGATATTGGTGAGCAGACACTGACAATAACACTTGGAAAAGTTTATTACCCAATTTTGTGTGCATTCAATAGGATTATGAGTTTTTGATCATACAAATGCAAAAGAGATTTGGCACTAACAGGAAGTAACATAGTTCTAGACGCACAATTTCCATTTTATTAATCTGAGATAGAATACTTGTTCCAAATTGCTACACAGCTGGAATTATCTGTTTGCCTTCCTCTGTTTATTCCTTGCACCACTAACCTCAAAATGCTGGTAGTGTGCATAAATACATAGTCCTATGAAAGCCAGGCGCTTGAAATCTTTGGATGCTACCCATGCAAGAAAGTTTGGACTAGCACAAGTTTCAGTTCTTGCTCTGGGTGGTCTCTGTTAGTTTCGGTTAGTGACCTGTGTAAGCAAAGAAGGCAATGCTAGAGAGTTACTAATTTTGGTAGCTCAAGAGATTAAAGTCTTTCTAATGTGTATGCAGAACCTGCTTTCTACATGAAAGACTTTTAGGATGAAATAGTTATATTAGTCGTTAGATCAGTCAAAAAGACTCATCTCATTGTCATTTACATCTCTATATGTGTTTGTATTGTGTGTGGTATATGTATGTATGGTGCATGCCTATGGCTATGGGTTCCCATGCCTGTTTCTTGGTGGAGAGCGGACAGAGCAAGATGTTGGATGGATTCCTCCATTGTTTTCTTCCTTATGGCCTTGGGGACAGGCTCTCTTCCAGACCTAGAATCTCATTTCAACTAGATTGGCTTATCTATCAGAAGCCACTCATCTCTGACCCACAATGTTATGGTCAACAATACATATGCAGCCAGGGCCGGCCATTTGTATGGGCCTTGGAGACTTGAACACAGGTTCTTATGCTTGCAGAGCAAGGGTTCTTACCGCCAAGCCATCTGAGCCATGTACCAAGTGCCCCTAGAATCATTTCATTTTTCAGCATCTTACTTGAACATACTAGGTGACAAGGTTTCAGCTTGTTGGTCTTTGCCAAAAGACAAAGATACAACACTCTCACACAACAGGTATCCCTGTAGAGTGCCCTTGGTTTCTGTCATATACTACTGCCAGGCTCCCACCTGGGTTTGATCTCAGCACTGCATGTACATGTACATAGGTACTTACAACTGAGAAAATAGAGCTTGTCATTCCCACATCACCCACTGGAATTCTAGAGATGCAGGCTCAACTGAAAGATTCACTAAGGAAAATTACAGCACCCTAGTGGCACTCAGGGATGAATAACTCACCTAGTCAGGAGAGTTAAGTAAGAGTTGATTAATTTTCTCCTGTGATAGTTGTTATGGGCTAGAGAAGCCAGGGGACGATCACCCTCTAAGCAGTCACCTGATGTAGGATGTCCTTCTGTATGCTATGACTATGTGTTTCTCTTATTGGTTGATGAATAAAGCTGTTTGAGCCAATGGCCATGCAGAATATACCCAGGTAAGATAAGGAAACAAAGATAGGGAGAGAGAAAAGGTGGAGTCTGGGAGATGCCATGTAGCTGCCGGGGAAGAGAGATGCCAGGGCATCACCAGGAAGTCACAGCCATGTAGTGATACATAGATTAATAGAAATGGGTTAACTTATAAGAGAGATAACCCAACAAGAAGTCTGAACAATTGTAACTGATATTAAGCCTCAGAGTGGTTATTTCATAGTACCTGGTGGGTGGAGAGAAAAAAAATCTCCATCTTCATCTGGCACCTAACATGGGACTCAAACCCATTATCTTAAGAGTCTCATGCTCTATTGACTGGACTAACTGGTCCATCTACAGTCACTGTCATAAATGATAAGGGGCAGCCTGTATCTACACAACCTCTCAACAAACCACTAGTCTGTGGATCACCCAGGCAGCAGAGAAGTGGTCAAGAATCTACACAAATTCCCCACTTCATTAGACTACAGCACCTTTTAGTTCACAGCCCACTTGCCTAAGCAGTCAACTGTTGTGATCTGCTTTTGAGAGATGTTGGAAAATGTAAGGGCAGCATTTATTGAGTAGAATGTAAGTTAATTCGACCTTAATGATTGTTGAGGTCTTAAAACCACAGATAGATGCAGGTAGGACTTTGTAATAGACCTTAGCTTTTCTAGATGGAAGCAATTGGCCCTGGAGTATATGTCCACAGACCTAGAAAGAGACTGTGTGGAAGCATCCTACCAGAAGCAAGAACAGGCCAGAGAAGAGTGAATGAGTCAGTTGTCTTAGCTCTGCTGGGAACTCTGGGATTGGACTGTATACTTTTCTCCTCTTCCTATACTACCGGTCACAGGTATTACATCATTGAATATAGCCAACCTGAGAGACAGAGTGTGGGGCCGGTGCAGACAAAGCTATGTCCCTCAATCTCCCTTGTACTAGTTGTTGTCATTGCTTTCTTTTCTGTGTCTGGACTCATTATTTTGCTCAGCCCTCGGTGTTCAGGGTGTGTAATGGACAGCCTTCCTCTCTCCCTAGTCTCTGAGTGGCATCCACCATCCTGAACCAAGCTGCAATGAAAAAAGGTCTTAAAACCTCAGAAAGGAGAGCCTGAGGAAGTCGCACCCTAGTCAAGGCAAATTAGCATCACCCAGTTGGAAAAAGATGACTCTCCTTTCCCTGAAAGTGATACTCACAAACCTGCCTCTGGAAAATTCCGGATGCATGGCAGAGTTCCTGAGGCCCTGAGGAGTAGGGGGTGAGGCTCCACTGTAAGACAAACGACGTGATAGGGCATGACAATCTGCGAGTAAGCAGAGGAAACAGTGATAAGAGACCCGAAAAATAGAAAACAGACTCCTCTAGGCAGCACAGAAGAAAATGTGGATAATTCTACATATCAATAAACTGGAGCTATCATCCCTTCTCCCCATCCCTCCCCTACCCTCCCTTTCTCCCTTCCATCTTTCTTCCTGGCAATCATTGTTATCGGGCATGATTACCTACACATCACCCGAATCCCTTCTTAGCATCTAAACACCACCAGTGAAAGCTTTTAATGCTGGATCATCGTGTTGTAAACAATGACTAACAAAAGAATGGGGAATGCTGAGTATTCAGGACTTGCTAAAAATGCCATAGCCAAACCCACAGTTCCCCAAGCCCCTTTTCAAAGTATAAAAGAAAATATGTTCCTACAGTTATCTCTCCTAGACATTGAATTAGTACCCATCAATCACATCTTCTTTTGGCATCAGCCACAACCCTAAGTATTTTGTTGGCTGTTTCATTAAAATACCTTCCCATGTACAGTAGTATTTAATCTCAATCCTAACTTTGTGAGGAATGCTAGTTATCATTATTACCATGCACATGTGACAACTGATAATAAACCACTGAAAAGTGGTAGCTTGATTTCACGTTGATTAGTGGTAAAACAATAACAATTCTCATAATTCATAGTTTGATGGCATATTTTTAAAGTTTATATTTAGGAGTGTCAAAGCATGAAGTCTTGTCTATCAGCAGCAAAGGATCCAAAATAAACCTTTACCTCTGCAGTCTCTACTTACGGATCCATCGGCTTCCTGTGGAGTCTGATCAGTCATGGTACAAATATATTACACTATAGAAAAAAAATCCAGAAACTAACAATTTCTCATTGTAAATGGCACACTGTTCTACATGGTACCACAAAATCCTGTGCAATCCTGCTCTGCCCCCACCCCGTGTTTATTCCCTACTGTTCTTCATTTAGTAGCGGCTGTCAGCCCTTAGATCAACTGCAACAGCATGCATGGTTTTGTTCAAGTGTCCTTGATATTACTTAGTAATATCATGTAGTGCAAGCGATGCTCGCCATGCAGGTATGCCAAGAAGAGGCTGCAAAGTGCTTTCGTCAAGGAGTTTCACTTTCCGTCTTCGTAAGAAGTGTGGGTAGATGTTTGGAGAAACAAATAAGGCTACATTCACATATCTCATAATATTGTATTGTCATAACTGCTGTTTTGTTCTTTATTATTAATCTCTTAGAGTACCTAACTTACATGTAGAATATTATATATGTGTATATATACAGAAAAGGAATATATAGATTTTGTACAATATATACATTTTGTGCTGTCTGTGTTAAGAGTTTTAGGCATCTATTCTGAGTCTTGGGCTATACAATCTCGGCGTAAGAAGAGGGCAAAGTGCCCTGCTCCTTCTGCTTGTGGCAGAGTGAACCTACATGAATGATAGACCGTGAAACTGCCTCTCCAGCATTCTTCTGCTGGTTTTTGTTTTCAAATGATCTCACTAGGTTTTGCCAGATGACTTACTATGTAGCCTAGGCAGGTATAGAACTTGAGATCTTCCTGTATTAATCTTCCGAAGAGCTGGGGTTACAGACCTGAACCACCAGGTTGGGTATGACAAGTTGTCTCTGATACCTGCCATTCCTAAATTATTGGCTTTTGGTACAAAATCAAGTCAAATCCCAGATTTTGGCTTATCCATCTGAGTAAACAGGAACTCCTAAAACTTTCTACCCATACAGTCAGGTTGTCATTTTACACAATCTTGATGTGGATGGACAGATATTAACTTCTCATTGCCAACCCAGATGTGAATACCAACATTGGCATTAATAAGAAAGCAAAAGTCAAAACCGGGATATCCCACTAAACAGCTGCATTCCAAGCAGTTAGCCAAAAATAAGACTGAAATGTGTTCTGTGGAATTATTCTGGTGGATGCGATGTCAGTAACCAAAAGGTTAAAAAGTAAGAACTACTCAGAGGAAGGCTTGTTAAAAGAATTAGTAAGGGGATATGGGTGCGAGTTATCTTTAATTTGTGGGCATGCGTCCAGGCTCAATTATTAGTAACCAAAAATCTATTGCATTTGGGAATTCTCAGTCCTCTGGTGGAATGATTTAGATCGGAATGCCTCTGTTTAATGGATCTCACAGCACTGACTTTTTTTATATATATATATTTTATTTCCCGTGTATTTGTGTTTTCTTTTTCTTTTCCTTTCTTTTTTGTTTTTCTTTTTTGACTTCTGCTGTCTATTGCTGAACAGGTATTTCTCAATACTTGCCCTCCTTACAAGTCTCTAAAGATTATCTCTCTACAATATACTGAAATTACACTTGAAGTTTGACTATTTGCCTTTGAAAATACTTTCACAATTAAAAGAAATCCCTTTGGATCCCATCCAAGAGGATTTTAAAGCCTGAGATGAAAATTACTTCATTCCACTAAAGTTTTTTCTCAAGAAGACTCAAACATCTTTGGACTGTCAAGATGGCCTCACGAGAAAGTACCTCTGATTTTCCATGATGCTTTAGGAAGACAATTTTATTTCTGATTTTTCACTGCCAGAGATTTACTACCAGGTGTTAAAAGGGCTCATTCTGCTACAAAAAAAATCCCCCAAGAGAGTTTGTAGAAAATAAAGCAAGGTCAGGAAAAGTGTTGTTGATGTGGGTCCTGTCACACCACCAGCAACATATACTAACCAGGTGTTGAAGAGGCTCCCGTATAATGTCCATTCAAGAAAAGGAAGAAAGAGATCAAAATTATATGAGGCAATACATTAGAGAAGCAATCTGGTTATTTTTGGCCCAGCTGATTCTGAAAAGCAGAAATCACTATTACGTTTATGAAAGGCCACTGAGTCTCAACTTTCCCAAGCGTTGAATTGACAAGTTTAGATCAAGGCAAAGGCATACTAGTAGGATTTAACTGTGTTTGTAATGCCTTGCATGGCCCTCAGTCTGTCGCACGTGTTCCTTGGTGAAATAGAGGACCTTGCTTAGGAAAACAAGCACCTTCCACCAGCACTCAATTTACTTGTTTGAAAAAGTAATTGGAGGAAAACAAAGAGATTCTTGTTCAGTACGAAATTTAGAGGGAAATCTTGCCAGCGTTATGAATGATGAGCGCTCCACTTCCCGTGTTGAAATTGCTGACACTGCTGTTGATATCCATAAATTAAGCAGCTGGGTTGTTGGACTTTTCTTTCTTTCTTTCTTTCTTTCTTTCTTTCTTTCTTTCTTTCTTTCTTTCTTTCTTTCATTTTTCTCTTTTGCAATTAAGCTTGTAGTTCTTACAATATACAATGGGTCCCTTAGAAGTGTGTCTAATCTGTCTACTCCCCTTAAAGACAAGTTGGATACAGGATCATAAACAGAGAGTCAGTTACAGTACAGCTGTACAGTCGGAGAGCTGAGTTCCAAGAGAATTTACATTGGGAAAATTCCCAAAGCCTTGGAAGAGACAAGCTCCAACGTGTCTATACTACAAAGAGCTGAGCAAAGATTGTTCTTAAGTCAGTGTGCTGTTTTGGAGGGCTGGGGAGCTTGTGTTTAACAAACACTGTGAACAGAGCTGTGTACCCACTAACAACTGGTGTTTCAATGAAGAGGGACAGACAAGAAGTTTCTACCTTAATATGCCAATTTTAAACGTCTGTATTGCTAAGCTGGCACCATGAGTTAAAGACCTTATCAACCAGCAGGAAGTTGTTTCCCTCCACTATAAGGAAGTCTTAAAAACAGACTCAACCAAACCTGTAACTCTGGCCCCTTTTCAATAATTATAGACACTAATCGCCATATTATTACCTTTAATATTAGGGTAGCAAACCCCATCAATTCTTTGTTCAGGTTTAGCTAACTTTATTTTATTCTATGTTATTTAGAAAAGAAGTGTACAACAGCCAAAGTCACCTAGCCTGGACTTGTGAATCTTTCTGGTTCACCCTCCCAGGCACGATGGAGAATGTGGCAACCTGTGGCATCTGCTGGGGCCACAAAGCTTGGCTACGTTTGTAAATTTACACCCACATTTGCCTCTGTGCTTAGAGGTGACTGAAACCTTGTTGTCTAAAATAAGACAGCTTCTCCAACACATCATGACTTCTCCGGATCTTGTAAGCACTTTCCTTTCCAACGTAACTTTCGTTCTCCCGGGTTACACATCTGAACATTGAACAACCTATGAATAGAATTCCAGCTGCCTAGGGCCAGCCATTCTGGAGCTGAACCTCTAAACCTAAGGGATAGAAATAACAATTTTGAGACAGTAATCCTCTTAATCTAGTAGAGAAACAGAGTCTGTTTCTGTTTCCATGTTCATGTTATGTTCTTTCTCTTTTGGCTCAGGAATGACATGCATATGTTGGAAGGCAAAACCTCTCTAGCTCATCTTCAGAAGCAGTCTCATCAGAAATGCCTGGCCAGCCTGACATTACTGTCCTGAGTTTACTCTGGACCTTGATCTCATTAGGGGAATATTTGACATCTCAACTCCAATTATTTAGTAGTCACCAAGCTGCAAAGGCCACAGGGAACTGTCTTCAAGTGGTTATAATTGGAGAGCATCAGAAAAACGATAGCACAGAAATGCATTTTTCTTAATCTCCAAAGACAACACCACCTCAGGTCATGGTTCCTTTCCAGTGTACACCGAGAGCCTGGAAAATAACTCAGGGTCGTTCAGATTTGAGGTAACAAAACACTCCCACAGACTGAGCATCTTCTAAAGTCATCCCAGGAAGGACTAACAAGATGAACATGTCCTTATGTCTTCCTTCTTTTTTTCTCAAAGTAAGCTTCTTGTTTATGCCATTCTCATTTTATTGTGAATAAAATATGCTGTTGTTTCCCCCTTTGTGTAAAAAAAGAATCCTTAACTGTGGACCTATCTAGGGCTTCCTCTTCTGTCTCTCTTTTCTTGCCTGTAACCTCATCTTGACTCCAAGTCAGCCTGCCAAGGCATTTCATTGCCAAGGGCAATTATTTGTTTCTGGAACACATTTTTTTTTTTTTATGAAAAGGAACCATTTATTTCCAATATTAAAATTTATTTTCCCTCCCATTGTTCTGTGGCTGAACTATTGAAATACATGTACCAGCCTTTCTCATTTTAGGAATTTTCTCGTATTGATTCCTTTACTCCGAGGAGGGGTTCTACTGTCCCCATGAGTTCTGAGAAAAAAGATCGCCTCTTTTGTTTGTTTTGTTCTTACTTTGTTCTGAATGACTGCCTTTCCTCTTAAATACATGCTCTTAAGAAAGTAAAACAGCAGATCAATGAGATGACTTGGAGGATATAAAGAATTACTGCCAAGCATGGCAGGCTGTGTTAGACTCCTGGGACCCCAGGACCTACAAGGCGGAAGGAGAGAACTGACCCCCACAAGCTGTCCTCTGACTTTCACACGCATAATGTAACACACGTGCACCTCCACAGTACTACTCCACATACACAAAACAAGCCAATCATCTAATCAGAAATTTTCAGTCAAGAACCTTGTACTAATTGTC
The DNA here is from genome assembly GCF_950005125.1 of Chionomys nivalis. Lineage (NCBI taxonomy): Eukaryota > Metazoa > Chordata > Mammalia > Rodentia > Cricetidae > Chionomys > Chionomys nivalis. The sequence continues at coordinate 55,534,419 of NC_080103.1, read as the reverse complement.
AGCTGGTGGTGTTATTTGAGGGAGGTTATATAAGGTTTAAGAACTAGACTTAAACTGGAAAAATGGACCACTAGGAATGAGCCTTGTGATTTGTAACCTAGCTCTCTCTCTCTCTCTCCTCTGTCTATGGCTTTTTTCTTCTTGATCAGACTCCATACCCTCTTGTCTCTTCCTTTCCAAGCCATAGTACATGGTATCAGCAAAACTATGAGCCAATCTGATGTGGGAGTGTCATATATCAATCTGTTGATTTCATTGGTTAATCAATAAAGAAACTACTTGGCCTGATGTTTCTATGGTCTGCAGTTTTGCCAGGGGAAGTAAAAGTAACTAACAATGCGTAACATTTTAACATGCTACTTTCTATACCTTTTTCTTCAAAAGTATATTTCAGATTTCTTTAACACCGTAACTTAAAATTTTAGTTTTTATTTCACATGTATGAGTGGTTTTTCTGTATGCATGTGTGTGTATCATGTGTGTACCTGGTGTCTAAGAAGTCCAGAAGGGGGCAGATCTCTTGGAACTAGACTTATAGATGACTGTAAACTGCCTGTGGGTGCTGGAAATGGAACTTGTGTCCTCTGGAAGAATAGCAGATAACTTAACTGCTGAGCTATCTCCCCAATAGCAAGAACACTATTTTTTTTTTATAAAGAACAGTATCTTGAACACATGTACCTATCAATTAATTTCAAGAGTTATTCCTTTTATCCGTACTAAACCTTGAGCACATTGTAATATGATTACTGATGTACCTTTACATAACTCCTGTTATTGGGTAGTAGATTATTTCTGACTTTCTAATGTCATAAAACATGCTGTTATTAGATATTTTTATCTTCTGTTGTGGTCCTTCATATTTAGATAAATTTCCTCAAAGAGAAAGACTATTTGGTACTCTTGACACACATTGCCAAATTGTTTTCAAAAGCCTTGTGCAAATTTAAACCCTCGTACACATTTTATTTGGCATAATTACAGAGTTAGATATTAATATTAGCTTTTCTTTATTTTGCTTGATATTCTCTTTATTAGCAATGATACTAAGCAAGATTTATGAAATTTATCCTATCTGTTTAGATCACGTATCATCTGTTTCCTTTCTCTCATCTTACCTAGTTTCTGAGTTCTTAGCTCTCTCAGGCCCTTCGTAAGGACGCATTAATGATAAAGATAATAAGGCTTGATAGTGGTAGCTTTGAAAAAGCAAAATGCTTGTGTGTATGTGTGTGTGCGTGCATGCTTTCACACATGTGCCTCTGCATGTGCAGGCCGGAGGGTAACTGTGAGTATTATTCCTCAGGAGTATCACCCTCTTTATTCTTTTAAGGAAGAATCTCTCCCTGGAACCTGCAGTTCATTGGTTTTTCTCTTTGGTAAATCGCTCAGAAGAAGGCCTTTTATGCCTTTACACTGTGATTTTATTTTGTTTGATCAGACTTAGATAAGCACAGTGAGTAATTTCATGGCCTCAGTGGTGTTGTAAGGATGAATATCCCATAGAACCATTTACAACCTTTTACATCTTGACATTGGAGTGTATATGGGTAAAAATACAAATTTAGATGAAGTTACATTGAGATATTCAGCTCTCAAACTTGAAATTGTTATTAAGATCCATTTAAAAATAATGCATTTCCAAATAACTACCTTCCCTGTTTTTCATCCTCTCTTTAAGTATAGGGTAGAGCAGGAGGAGTTTACTGGGACGCATCTGTGATAGGAGGGTTGTGGTTCCAGGAGCTGTTGCTTTATGAGCTG